>NC_060119.1:994484294-995091413 GCF_021461395.2 Schistocerca americana | reverse complement strand
TAATGACAACATTATCAGTTTGAAGGATGGCATTTCTCCACCAGACTGCGTATAAAATCTTTTATTTCTCACACAATCAGTTTTGGGCATTGCCCATTTTCAACTGTGCCCCTAGTTGCATATGTGGCTACATTGTCAACATTAATTTAAAACTCATATGCCATGAATAACTGCATAAACAGGGTGTATACGACCCGGGACAACCGGGAGATCCGGGAAGAACCCGGGAATTTTTCATTGTTTTAGTTTTCAGCTAAATTTATGTGATTTTGACTGGTAAGAACCAATACTCTAACAAAGGATATTACTGTATCCCGCTATTGCAGAATAATACGCAGCAACAAAACATAAACGAGAGAAAAAAAAACTAAAATAAAACTTAAAAGGAAATGCGCCGTATAGAACGAAAAAACACAGTGCTCATACAAGCGTCTGCCGACAGCAAAGTGTGTCAAAGGCTTTAGGAAGATTATGCAATGCTTCCTAACAACAAATTGCCTCCGATGAGGGCGGGCCGCATCAAACCAGTCAGTAGACTAAAAAAAAAAAAAACCGTGACGTGACAACTGTTTACATTAGATTCGTTCTAGCAGTTGCGGGCGGGCTCATGCGCATGCGCAGTTGAGTCGCGTACGAGTAGTACCTTCTTTCGCTTCTGGTTACAGAAATATGGCTGGGCGCCAGTACTTAATATTGCCCCAGTTCGGGAATATAGTAAATCTGGCGCTGATGACCACAACAGTCTGAGTTGTGGTGGGGAGATGGATCGTCTCCACGTGACCTGTGTTTACGTTCAGTGATTTTGTTGTTTTCTCTTAGTTTATTGCTCTCACGTTAAATGATAACAAACGGATTTTTGCGGCCGGGAGTTATAAAATGAATTAAAATAATTCGCATAATTACGGAAAGCTGAAATATGGTATTAGTTTTAGATTTTATTTCTACCTTCCTGACAGTCAAGCATTAATCGTCTTGAAGAACAATGAAGTTCATTAATCTTTTCTGTTTTATTTGAAACGAGGTGTTTAATTTCACAGTATTGGCTAGTGTCAACTGTTCGCTGCATTTCAAGTGCACGTATGGCATTATGCCATAATAAAGAACCAAACATGAGATAATATAGTACTGGTATTCCAAGAAAATTCGCATACGAATCTGGAGATATGAATGTGCATTTTAAGCCGAATTATGCATTTTAGCATGGCTCACGAAATTCTGATGCTCTTGAAGTATCCTCTTATGTCTTGTTTCTTTTATGACATAATGTAAGATCTTTTAATGTTTTACACGTACGAACATATGGGCTTTCTGCGTCATCGTAGCTGCGTAAGCGTGGTGACGCCTATTATCTGGCGCTCTCTTCGAACTGCTGAAACGAACCTATTACTAACACGTCGCAGGAAAATATTGCGAATGGTGGTTTGAAAAGCGTTACATTCAAACCCAATTCCCTTTTACGCAAGATGAACTATGTGCGAGAATTACGATGAATTACTTAAATAACAAAACGTTTGACTTTCATTTAAAAATCAGCTCTTTGGGGACGACCATTTAGAAGAATTTCGAGCCCAGAAAATCAAACATTTACGTCGTTATTAAAAATTTTGCTGGCACATTTGTGTGATGTATCTTAAAGTGTAACACGCGCAAAAAAGATCAGCATTATATGTGGAAGCTTAGCTCCTCTTCCAGCTTATTAATCTTAGAGACCAATATTATATGTGAATGCTATGTATATTAATTTGAACCATTAACTTTTCTTATTTGTGTGTTCGCGCTACTTAAGAGTGGTCTTGCTATTGGCTTACTACATCACGTGTCCGTGCTGTAGTCATCAGCTGGCAAAATCACGTGACAATGAGCTATGACTGGCTTACTAGAGGTGGGCCAAACGGTTATTCTGGAGTAACCGTTATCACAGTTCCAGTTATTCTTTGATAACCGTTATCGTTAACGGTTATTAATAACTGCCAAGTTATTTTTCGCTAGCGAATACCGATAACTCCGACAGTTAAATAACGACATAGTTGGAATCCATCAGTTTAGTTATCAGTAGAACTGCGAGTAGTGTGAAATAGCAGGAATGTCGTATGACTCGTGTCATAACCTCAGCTTATTAACTCCGGGTACATTTTAGTTGATGTTAGAACGATTATTAGTGTTTCAGATTATATGTTTGTAGGTTATCGGTCGCTATTAGAAATATTATCTTCGCAGCTGCGACAGAAAGTACGCGGAACTTCGCCAAAGCACTGTTTAAGTAAAATGTTAACAACGTGCGTTTTTAAGTATGAAGTAATATGTAAACTGAGTACTGTAGGTTAAATTCGAAGCTTAATTTCTTGTGCTGCTCACATAATAGAATAAAGTGTACAGTCTTGTAATACAACAAAAAATATACGTAATGTGACAGATTCGTTTACTCCTGTGCTGTAAAAGCTAGTCCTATTGGGGAAAGTGTGAGTACGCTAATCCAAGTTTTATGTCAGATTTGCAAACTGCTCGATTTCTCCAGCGACAGCATGTTTATAACATATGAAGACATGCAGATCGAAAAGGTTGACAGTGTTACATTTCTGGGACTACAACTCGAGAATAAATTCAGTTGGGAAGGGCATACCACATTTTTTCATTCTATTATTTCATAAGGGAACATATTCTGTGGTAACTCATCAAACGTAGCAAAAGTTTTTCGCATGTAAAAGCGTGTAATAAAAATCGTTTGTGGTATCAATTCAAGAACATCATGTAGGAACCTGTTCAAGGAACTTTGTATTCTAACCACTGCTTCCTAGTATATTTATTCCTTAATGAAATTTGTTACAAGTATTTCCAACCAATAGCTCAATACATAATATCAGTACTAGAAATGGGAACAGCAATCTACATAAAGACCTAAAATTACTTACCTTGGTCCAAAAGGGGTCCAATATTCAGGAACATGCATTTTCAATAAGCTGCCAGCAAGTCAGCAACCATTAAAAACTTGGTTTCAGATAAGGCACGGTTTACAGTGTGTTTGAATGACTATTTGATACATAAGTGTCTGATTCCACCCATCATCAATATGCCGGAAATGTCTATTTTAAGTGTGTCTATGACGTCACTACATACACATGGCAACAAACACGAAGATACATATAAATAATACAATAACATTTCCCACCAAAAATACAATCAAACCAATGGGACAACTGCGGGAAGTTGGGGGTTTTAGGGTGAGGACAAGCTAGTAAAAAAAACACACCATGATCCCAAAACACAAAATGAAGAACAAAAAGAAAAAAAATACAGCATTCTGCTACACCAACAAAAATCTGCAGGAATCGGACACTTCCCTTGAACAATATAGGTCAACTATAGGTGACCATACCAATACCCACAACTAAAAGTACGAAAATTGGAATCAGACAGTTCCCTTGACCTACATAGGTCAAACTCAGATGACGATGCTAAAACATCAACACACACAATTATGAAAATGGGAATCGGTCATTATCCGGTGACCTATATAGGTCCACCACAGCTACTGATGCCAAAAAACCAACACCTACAACTGCGAAAAATAAAACCACAATCCCAAAAGTCCACAAATCAATCACCCCTACATAAATTAAATCACATTCAATACTTCATAAATACACAAAACATCACAGCTAGAAAAAAAAAAAAAATTAATTACCACCAGCAAATTCCGGCACTGCAACCTAGATCGACAGCCCCCCCCCCCCCCCCCCCCCACACACACACACAAAAACCAACTCATAAATACCGTGCCGTAATGACATTCACACTCGACAACACCTTTACGTCGAAGCAGACGGGTGGAATCAGACGCTTCCAGTGACCCCTCCTTCTGCTCTGTAGATGAATATCGTAACAGAGACTGATAGACCAGCTTAGGTAAAAATTCTGCTATATTTCAGTTTTGACAGCACTTGGTTGCAACAGTCAAGATCGGGTATTCTGTGTACGATAAATTTATTAAAAGTACGTAACTGTGTTTTATTCTGTCAGTGTACCAATTCTGTAAATATTAGCAGTTACTGTGATATATTCACGTATTTTGACAATCTCCTGACAAATGATGAGGATAATAATTATTATATTCCACTGTATTATGTTATACTTTCTGACATGTTATTTGTCATTCGTGATGGCCAGCGGCTATTTCCGTAGCAGTACGAAAATATTTGTTCGCTCCAGTTACTATCCTCTCTGGAAATATCACCTGGAACTACGACCTTTAACTGGAGTCACCGAGTCAGGAACGTCTAGACACACAGTTATTCCGTTACCAGCTTCCAGGTTATCTGTGGTGGTAGCCCGATAACTACCAGAGAACTAGAACTACGAGCCAATAACGATAACTGCCAGAGGAGAATACCGGCTCTGACAGTTATTTCCATAGTCGCTCGAATTCCTTAGTAACTTTCCTTGTACTACCCGTCCAAGCTAAATTAACACGTAAGGCGGTGGCTTAAGGGAAGGACCGTACTTGTTAATGCCTGTACTGCAGCTCCTATCAGCCACGGCTCGGACATTAACTTTATTTAATTGTTTATGCTAAAAGTAACGAAGGCCCACGAAATAGTACACAGTTCTTATCAACAGATGGCGCGCAGTCTCACAGTTATTCCCATGGTCTATAGAACGCCTCCAAATGCGCAGTACCATATTCGGTCAACAGATGGCGCGAGGCACTGTTGACACTAAACAGTTATTGAAATAACTGCCAGAATCAGAGGAACGATTATCGCAGTAACCGTTACTTCTCAGTAACCGGTTATTTCTATCAGTTACGTTATTTTTTGCCACCTCTATGGCTTACAAAAGCGCCTCGCAATCTCGATTTCAATGCTTCGGAAAGTGACATGCGGTGTTTGGTGGAATTCAAATTTATACCTTCGTAATACGGAAATACGCAGCGTACATGTTCCTGCACATCAAAGGTCTTTCAAAACGTCGGTATATAAAAACATAAACATTCAAAGAATTGATGAGTTTTACAGTGCCGAAGAAGAGTATACTGTCACTTAACACGGAAAAAGTGTATTTTCACCCGGGAGGAAGTGTATTTTTAACCGGGAAATCCGGAAATTTTTTTTCCTTGCCCACGTATACACCCTGATAAAGTTCAGTCAACAAATGTCCTCAGAACACATGGTATACACCCATTAAACAAACTGTCACATGTGCGGATTGCATGGGAAATTCATTGTGTCTATGACTCGATATTTCCACTGTATGGTGACGAGAAGTCTATCCCTTTCATAATATTGTCATTTATTACGTATTTCATTAGATTACTAACTGCACGTCACTCAACAATTTCTAAGTGTGTGGTCCGGCACTTAATTCTGTCTTCATTTGTAATTCCAGTGTATGACAAAAAGGTGGTTATATTGTAGTGTTTTTTAAAAAATGTCTGAGGTCACAAAGTATGACATACCTTTACTTATCTTTTGTCTAATAGATCTTGTCAAAATTTCCTTGCAACATTTCATTATTTTTCTGAATTATTCTTGACTTTTGTATTCTGCAAGTGGAAATAGTGATACTGGCATTCTTTTTATGATTTAACTTCAACTTCCAATTTTGTTAAATACTCCAATTTGATCATCTTGATGTTGAAGCTCTTTTGTCTGTGTTTGCTTTAACAATAACATATGTTTTTGAGTGGGTTCCGCCTTAGCGTAATTACAGGTTTTTGAGGAGCCAAACACAAAGCTGAAATTGAGTGGCTGAAGCAAGAAATTAGATACCTACATACATAAAAGCAGGAACTCAATGTTGAACTATTCAAAATTCACCTGGAACTAGCAAATCACATCAAAATCTGTGAAATATTTAATGATATCATGAATACGTCAAGCAAAACACAGAAACACAAATAAAAACCAAATGGAATAAACAACAACAAAAACTAAATGCCCTCTTAAAACAAAGTGAAATCATTACACATAAGAATAGAAAGCAAACAAACAACACATTCCACAAACGTCTGGTCAACCTTACTGATATACAACTATCTAACCAAGAAATAAATTTTCTAGAAAAAGGCCCAAAATACAATTTCAACACACACACATTACACACAAGACAGTGGAGAATCTCGTCACAGAAAGTGAATACATCATAAAACAACAAGAAGGAAACAGTAACCAAAACTTCAATGCGGATCTGACAAGAGAGTTAGTTGCAGAAGAAATAAGATGCATAATAAAGGAAAACAAGAACAACATATTGACAGGAACAAAAACGGAAGAAGAAAAAACATGCAGGAAAATAAAAAACAAACTTAAAAACATCAAGGCACTGATTACAAGAACAGACAAGGCAGCACCATGATAATTATATAACAGGATGAATACAAAGATAAAACCTTAAAATTTCTGGAAGACAACAACATACCAAAGCTAACCAGTGACCCAACACAAATATACGAGTAAAACACACAAGCACTTCTAAAAATATCTCACACACAATCACAAAACAGAAAGCGAAATGGGTGAAACAAAAGAACACCCATGCACCCACACTGAACACCTACTAAAGTTCCACAAAAAGGTCATTCCAATATGCCCCGTTGTCAACTTCAGAAGTGCACCCACATACCACTTAGCCAGAGAAATGCACACATACTTACAGTAACATTACACATACATAAATAACAGAAGCATACACAACAACGAAGAGCTGATATGAAAAATCAAAGACATCAACATGCCCACAACAGCCACACTGGGGTCACTAGCCAGTGGACTTCTAGCCAACATTTTTCTTAATCACATTGAAAACAAAATATTTGAAACAATAGTAGGACCCAAACAATACCGGATAATATATTGGTATTGTTATGTAGATGATGTCATATGCCATTAGAAACAGAAAACAACAAAATGTTAAATTTCCTTGACCTCACAATATACAGAGACAACAACTAACACCAATTCTCCATATTTAGGAAAGTAACCACCACCAGCACAACCATTCACAAACATTCCAATCCTCCAACTACACACAAACTAGCTGGTTTCCAATATATGATACACCGACTGAACAAAACTCCACTGACTGAAAGCAACTATAACAATGAATTACAGACAATCAGACAAATAGCTGTAGAGAAAGGACATGACACAAACACTATAGATAAACTTAACCACAGAATTAAAACAAAATTGAAAATACACCCAATACACACAAACCTTCTCACCAAATTACAAAAACACAGAACACACAAACAAGCACACATAAACAAGAAACACCCACAACAACAAACAAGTGGTTCACTCTCACCTACAACAACAAAGCACCCCACAGAATAGGCAATATACTCAAAAGACAAGGGCTAAAAATAGCCTACAGGACAGACAACTCAACACAGAAGAAACTAAGGACAACCAACACAAGCACAGACAAACACAACACATCTGGTATTTACCAACTAACATGTCAGGACTGCAAATCAGTTTATATAGGACAGACAAGCAGAAATTTTAATACTAGATACACAGAACATATCCCAACAGACGTCAACACAGATTTGAAAGTTCTCAAATGCAGCAACAGCCACCCACAAAAATAATTATTGAAGAAAATTATCAAATACAAAAGGCCATAGTTGAAGGAAAGCAAGTAATAAATGAATCACACACACAACCTTTCACGTAAATTATTAATCTCAGGCATAGCCCCAACAGTTTAGAAATTGTAATTTTTGTGTAAATGTTTTGCCTACATTAAGTTGTATATAGTTGCAGGTGAGGAACTGTAAAGAAAAACAGACGCTATAAAAATGTAATACTGCAGAAAAACCAGACCATGTGATAAGAAGGTATGAATACACAATTTTGTGTGCTCCTCAAAAACCTGTTATTACAATTTAGAAACTAATATTTGTATGTATTTAAACGGTAAAGAACATTCCTTAAGTTTAACAGCCATAACAATAAAAAAAATAAACCACTGATGATGGTGCAACTACAGTGAAACATGTCTGGGACAAAAACAAAATAGTGTTTTGCTTAAGGCAGAACCCACTCAAAAACATATGCTACTCCAATTTATTTACAACTTGTTTGTAGTCGCATAATATATGAACTCAAATGACTCCATTCTAGAACTGGGTTATTTTTAAATAAAGGATCCTGCCAAAAATAGTTATAGACTTTTAGAGATTTGAAAGATTACATGATGAGCGCTATAAATGTTAATTTTTAAATAATTTATTTGCAATACAGGATTCTGTATCTTGTTAGTCTGTGTTCAATTGTACATAAATAAAAAAGAAATAATTATTTGAAAGATATTAATTTTATATTGTGACTATAAAATAATGAAATATTAATAGTGAAGTTCTGCAGGTGAGACGGAGGGCAGGAGAGAGGTGCAATGGGGTGGGGAGTACGGAAAAGGAGAGAAATAAAAGGACTGGGTGTGGTGATGGAATGACAGTTGTGTAGTGTTTGAATGGGAACGGGGAAGGGTCTGGATGGGTGAGGGCAGTGACTAATGAAGGTTGAGGCCAGGAGGGTTATGGGAATGTAGGATGTATTGCAGGAAAAGTTGCCACTTGCGCAGTCCAGAAAACCTGGTGTCAGTGGGACGGATCCATGTGGCACATGACTGTCATTGACATTTGGCAGAGTGTTTAGCAACAGTGTGGTCCACTTGATTCTTGGAGACAGTTTGTTGGTGGCTATTCATGCGGACAGAGAGCTTGTTGGTGGTCATTCTTACACATAATGCAGCACAGCGGTTGCAGCTTAGCTTGTAGACCACATGACTGGTTTCACAGGTAGCCCTGCCTTTGATGGGATAGGTGATGTTAGTGACTGGGCTGGAGTAGGTGGTAGTGGGAGGATGTACGAGACAAGTCCATACAGAGGTATGAGCCATGAGGTAGGGGATTAGGAATCAGGGTTGTGTAAGGATGGACTAGTATATTGTGTAGGTTCAGTGGGGGGCAGAATACCACTGTGGGAGGGGTGGAAAGGACAGTGGGCAGGACATTTCTCATTTCAGGGCACGATGAGAGGTAATCGAAACTCTGGAGGAGAATGTAATTCAGTTGCTCCAGTCCTGGGTGGTACTGAGTTACGAGAGGAATGCTCCTCTGTGGCGACAGTGGGACTTTGAGAGGTTGTGAGATACTGGAATGATAAGGCATGGGAAATTTGTTTTTGTACAAGGTGGGAGGATAACAATGGTCAGTGAGACCTTCATTTTATTTTGAGAGGAACTTCTTGTCACTGCAGATGCAATGACTATGGGTAGCTAGGCTGTACGGAAGGGGTTTCTTGGTATGGAAAGAGTGCAGCTGTCAAAGTGGAGGTATTGCTGGTGATTAGCAGGTTTGATATGGATAGAGATCCTGCTGTAGCCAACTTTGAGGTGGAGTTCAGCATCTAGAAAGGTTGCCTTTTGGGTTCAGAAGGACCAGGTGAAGCAAATGGGTAATAAGTTGTTCTGAAGGAATGTTGATAGGGTGTCCTCACCTTCGATCCAGAGAGAAAGATGTCATCAATGAATCGGACCCAGGTGAGGAGTTTAGGATTGTGGGTTTTTAGGAAGGGTTCCTCTATATGGCCCATGAGTAGGTTGGCATAGGATGGTGCTACGCGGATGCCCATAGCCATACCTCGGATTTATTTGTTGATAATGCCTTCAAAGAGAAGTAATAGTGGGTAAGGATATAGTTCGTCTTCGCGACTAGGAAGGAGGCTGTTGATTTGAAATCTGTGGGGCATTGGGAAAGGTAGTGTTCAATTGTGGTAAGGCCATGGGCATTAGGAATGTTAGTGTACAGGGAGGTGGCATCAACAGTTACGAGCAGGGCACCGTGTGGCAACAGGACAGGAACTGTGGACAGTCAGTGCAGGAAATGGTTGGTATCTTTTATATAGGAGGATAGGATCCGGGTAATAGGTTGCAGGTTTTGGTCTATGAGAGCAGAGATTCTCTCAGTGGGGGCACAGTGTGCGCCCACAATGGGGCGTCCTGGGTGGTTAGGTTTATGGACTTTAGAAAGCATGTAGAAGGTAGGAGTGTGGGGAGTCGTAGGGGTGAGTAGAGAGATGGACTCCAGGGAGAGGTTCTGGGATGGGCCTAAGGATTTGATTAATGACTGGAGAACCTGCTGGAATATTGGAATGAGGTCATCGTGGCAAGGTTTGTATGTGGACGTATCTGACAGCTGGCGGAGTTCTTCCACCAGGTAATCCTTGCGGTTCAAAACAACAGTCCGCAGGTAGAATTATAAGGTCGGGGCTGTGGGCGCCCGCATGGCACCATCCTATGCCAACCTACTCATGGGCCATCTAGAGGAATCCTTCCTAAAATCCCAGAATACTAAACCCCTCACATGTTTACGATTCATTGATGACATCTTTCTATCTGGACAAAGGTGGAGGGCACACTATCCACATTCCTCCGGCATCTCAACAACTTCTTCCCCATTTGCTTCACCTGGTCCTAATCAATCCAACAAGCTACCTTCGTAGATATTGACCTCCACCGCAAAGTTGGCTACAGCAGGACCTCTGTCCGTATCAAACCTACTAATCACCAGCAATACCTCCACTTCGACAGTTGCCACCCGTTCCATACCAAGAAGCCTGTTCCTTACAGCCTAGCTACCCATGGTCGTCGCATCTGCAGTGACAAGCAGTCCCTCTCGAAATATACTGAGGGTCTCACTGAAGCCTTCACTGTCTGTAATTATCCTCCCAACCTTGTACAAAAACAAATCTCCTGTGCCTTATTGTGCCAGTCTCCCTCCACCTTCCAAAGTCCCACCGTCCGGCCACAGAGGAGCATTCCCCTCGTAACTCAGTACCACCCAAGACTGGAGCAACTGAATTACATTCTGTGCCAAGGTTTCGATTACTTCTCATCGTGCCCTGAAATGAGAAATGTCCTGCCCACTATCCTTCCCACCCCTCCTACAGTGGTATCCTGCCATCAACCGAACCTACACAATATACTTGTCCATCATTACACAACCCCTGCTCCCAGTCCCTTACCTCATGGTACATACCCCTGTTATAGACCTAGATGCAAGACCTGTCTCATACACCCTCCCACCACCATCTTCTCCAGTCCAGTCACTAACCTCACCTATCCCACCAAAGGCAGGGTTACCTGTGAAACCAGTCATGTGGTCTACAAGCTAAGCTGCAACCACTGTGCTGCATTATGTGTAAGAATGACCACCAACAAGCTCTCTGTCTGCATGAGTAGCCACTGACAATCTGTGGCCAAGAAACAAGTGGACCACTGTGTTGCTGAACATGCTGCCAAACACAATATCCCTTCATGTCATTGACTGCTTCAAAGCTTGTGCCATATGGGTCCTTCCCACCAACACCAGCTTTTCTGAATTGCACAGGTGGGAACTTTCCTTGCAATACATCCTTCATTCCCATAACCCTCTTGGTCTCAACCTTCATTAGTCACTGTCCTCACCCATCCAACTCCTTTCCTGTTCCCATTCCAGCACTACACAGCCGTCATTCTACCACCACACCTAGTCTTTTTATTTTTCTCCTTTTCCACTACCTCCCCCCCCCCCCCCCCTGCATCTCACCCCTACCTCCGCCTCACCTGCAGCACTTGACTGTCCGTCCCCCCCTCCCCTCCACATACTGTCCCTACCCCTTCCCACCTCAGCCTCCTCCTTTCCCCCACCCAGTCACCACTCCCATCATGCACTGGTGCTGCTGCTCGCAGTGTGGTTTCAGTAGCCTGAGACTGCAGTTGTGTGTGTGAGTTGTGTTTGCGTAAGTGTGTGTATGTGCTTATGTGTGTCTATTCTTGACAATTGCCTTAATGACCGAAAGCTTTAATTGTGAAAGTCCTTTTTGTTGTGCCTATTTGTGACTTAGCCTCTCCGCTATATGGTGTGTAGCAACTTTCCTTCTCACAATATTGTTACATTCCATCCTGGATTTTTCATTGTTTGAAATATTAATAGCAGTTTTATATGTAAGAATGACACAAGCAGAAGCATTACTTACACAACTGTTACCCCAGAAGCTGTATTTAATGATTTACTGAGTTCTACACACAAAAATGGTAAAATGAACTGAAGAGTACTGGGATTACTGCTCACCACGTCGATGAACTGTTAAGTCACAGATAGGCACAATGAACAAGAGTGCTAGTAATATTTCAGCTTCGGGCAAAGTCCTTCTTCCAAAGTAGAAAACTACACTTTCATACAAGAACAACTCACACACGTGTGGCCACTGACTCCAGGCATTAGTGCCCCGAGACTGTGGCCGTGTGTGTGTGTGTGTGTGTGTGTGTGTGTGTATCCTTTCATATTGTCACTGTAAATTAACATTTACCACTACATCACAGATCTTTCTGCTAGCCTGAGCATTCCTTCAGTTCAAAATTTGATTGAAAATTCCAGGTGGAAGCTATACCAAATCAAATTTTACTTTATATTCTCTGTCTCACAACAACATACTTTACTGGACATACTTCTTATAATAGTTAACTTTTCAGCTTCAAAACATACTATTTTTATCATAATGTTATCTACTATATTTCTGCAATCATAAATGATGGTAATCATCATCATCATCATCATCATCATCATCGTCATCATCTTGTAACATTATTTCCCCTCTATCACAAACTTCTTTCATTATCTCCATTAAGCAAATACTTCAAAATCCTCTCACTAACTTCCTAGCACCATCGGTATTTCCAACACCTATCTTTCCATACCAAGTGATAGCTGTAAACAAAATATTTATTTCACACACAGAATCTGTAAGACTTTCCATTACCATAAGTTTTGTCTCAAATGTGTATCATGTAATTGTCACATGAGTTATGAATGAGGTGTTTCGTAACAAACAAGTTAACTGTTCTTTGAGTTGTTAAAAATCAGACAATGTGCAATATTCTTGTGTAGTGTCAAGGATGAACATTAATAAAGAAACATATGTAATAACATAGGTAATAAATCATATTTATAAATCATTAAACATATTAAAGGTAATGATGCCTGGTATCAAAAAGTGTTAAAAAGTATATATCACAAGAAATTGCATAATCTGATATATCAGTTGCGTTTTTTACAGCATAAAGCTTCCTAGCGTGTGTAATGGTAGCTCTATAACGAAGAACAAATATACTGGTGTTATCTAACCTAGACATATGTAGGAAAAGTGTCATAAAACTTTAACTGTGAATATTTTACAGGTATTTCTTAGCATAATCAGTGTCATTAGCAAACAAAATGTGTAAATTAAACAACATTTTAAATCAATTAAAGAAAAATTATCTTGTGGTTTCTCCACCTTGAAAGAAGAAAGTAAATGACAAGAAGGAACTGGTTTTCTTTAGACGATTGTTACATGTTGTTACTGACACAGATATATTTGTAATTTCAGGGGTTGCTTGGGAAGAGCTTTTACGTTTCAATACAGTACAAAGCCATGTCATGTGAAGTCATTGTAGGCTGATACAAAAGCTGCTGAAAGAAAACATTTAGAAAATTTGTCAGCTGCAAAAGACTGAGCACCAGAAAACACATTCTGACCAAAGAATAAGCCTAACAATGGAAAATACAGGATGGAATAATAACAATATTATGAAAAGGATAAATTGCTACACATCATATAGAGGAGATTTTGAGTCGTAGACAGGTGAAACAAACAGACTGCTATACATTTGAGCTTTCTACCAAAAAGACTTCTTCTAAAGTAGAAAACACGCACAAATTCAAACAAGCACAACCGAACACACATCACCACTGTCTCTGGCCACTGGGGCTGGGGAACGTCAGGCTGTGTGGTTGACTTGGCATGTCTGTCTGAGAGAGAGAGAGAGAGAGAGAGAGAGAGAGAGAGACTGCGCTGCTGGTGCCTTTATTCATGAATCACCACCAACAACATTGGCAGTTGGCAGCAACTGTGGAGAAATTTGGAGTTTCGAGCATGGATCTTCACTTTGCAGGAGTGTTTGCCGATTTGAAACTTGTGGCAGACTAAAACTGTACCTGCATCTGACACCTTTGACTTTTGTGAGCAAGTGCTCTACCACTTGAGTGATTCAAGAACATCGCACAGCCATTCCTCACAGATCACTTTTACCAGTATCTCTCTCCTGACTTCCAAAATTCACAGAAGTTGTCCCGCTTACCTTGCAGGACTAGAACTCCTGGAGGATAGGAAATGCAGACAAAATTGTTAAATGATAGCCTAAGGAATTCTTTTGAGGAGTGTTAGATCTGTGTGCAGGAGAACTTCTATGTGGTTTGGAGGCAGGAGAGGTACTGGTGGAAGTTTCAGTTTAAATCAAAGAATGAAACTACTTCAATCAAACAGCACTGCTGTATGATTATACTTACAACTTTACCTTATTAATTTTCAGCACATATATAAACATTCATTGAACAACATTTTAGAGATGTTATATGGGACTGTGTAATCAAAATGTACAAGAATATTTAATACTTCTCCAAAGATGAGAATAATTTCCAGTGAGGAAGGCATCCCCACATAAACCATGGACCTTGCTGGATGGCATGGCTTGCGTCCCGTATGATATGTATAGCTATACTGTTACTGCAACCACAATGGAGGATTATCTGTGGAGACATCACACTAACCAATGGTTCCTGAAGTAACCTTTTTACTAGTTGCACCAGCAACAGTGTGGGTGACTGACTGATCTTGCATTGTAACATTGGTGAATGTAACTGTGGTGATACTGTGAATGGCTGAAAGCGAGGGGAAACCACAGCCGTTACTTTTTCATAGGGTGTGCACCTCTAATGTATGGTTAAATTATGGAGGCATCCTCTTGGGTAATATATTCTGGAAAAAAACAAACCCTATTCGGATCTTTGTACTAGAATTTCACTGGAAGATGTCATCATGAGAGAAAAGAAAACTGGCATTTATCGTGTCGGAGCATGGAATGTTAAGTCCCTTAATCTGGTAGGTGTGTTAGGGAATTTAAAAAGAGATTTTGGTATGTTGAAGTTAGTATATACAATGGGAATTGGTGAGTTATCAACACAGTATACAGTAGGGGTTTTGAAGGAGTAGGCTTAATACTGAGTAAAAAAGTAGGAATCTGGTTAAGGTACCATGAACAGCACAGTGAATGCTTTAGTGGAGCCAAGATAGATAAAAAGCGAACACCCACCACAGTAATGCAAGTTTATATGCCAATTAGTTCCACAGATGATTATGATGGCACAGTAATGCAAGTTTATATGCCAATTAGTTCCACAGATGATTATGATGGCATAATATAAATTGGATACATATAAAAAATCTACTCACTTGGAAACGGCAGGGGGGGGAACCCCACACACACACACACACACACACACACACACACACACACACACGCGCGCGCGCGCAAGCTTTTGGAGCTATATGCTGATGAGATTGAAAGAATATGATGTGAGAAAGATATTTAAGGCAGTTAAGTGAAATGAAAATTTACTTGTGATGGGTGACTGGAATTTGATAGCGGGAACGAAAGAGGAAGCTGCCTGGTAGAATTTTGCACTGAGCATAATTTTTTAATCATCACTAAAACTCATTTAAGAATGATGAAAGAGGGTTTGTATACGTGGAAGAGATGGGGAAACTGGAACATTTAGACTGATTATATTTAATGGTAAGACAGTGTTTTCAGAACCAAATTTTAAACTGTAAGACATTTTCAGTGACAAATGTGGACCCCGACAATAATTTATTGGTTATGAACTCTAAATTAAAACTGAATATACTGCAGAAAGGTAGGAAATTAAGTAGATGGAGGTGAGTGAGTTCAAAGATCCAAGGGTTGTTGACAGTATCAAAGGAAGCATTAGACAATGATGCAATAGGAATGCAGTAGAAGATGAATGGGTAGCTTTGAGAGATGAAATGGTGATGGCAGCAGAGGACAAAATAGATAAAAAGACAAGGTCTAGTAAAAATTTCAGATATCACTCAAGATATTGAATTTAATTGATGAGAGGAGAAAATATAAAAATGCAGGAAATGAAGCAGATGAAAGGCAATATGGTGGTAAAAAAATGGGATTGTGAGAAAGTGTAAAATGGCTAAAGAGGAATGGCTCAGAGACAAATGCAAGGCAATAAAAGTACCTATGTACAGGGGAAAGATAGACAACAACCATAGGAAAAATTAAGAGACCTTTGAAGAAGAAAAAAAAGCAGCTGTATGAATATGAAAATCTCAGATAGAGAACCAGTACTTAGTCAAGAAGAGAAACCTGAAAGGTGCAAGGAATTTATAGAGGGGCAAAATAAATTTGAGGACAATATTGTAGAAAACAAAGAGAAAGTAGATGATGATAAGGTGGGAGATAAAACACTGTGAAAAGAATTTGACAGAGCACTGAAAGACCTAACTGTCAACAAACCCTGGAGTAGCAGATATTCCCTCAGAATTAATGACATCCCTGGGAGACAAAGGATGGTGTGTAAGATACGTGAGACAAGGGAAGTGCCCTCATACTTCAGGAAGACAGTAATAATTTTAATTCCAAAGAAGGCAGGTGCTGGCAGGTTTGAATGTGACTGAACGGTCATTTGAAGTCCTGTTTGCAAAATATTGACAAGAATTATTTACAGAAGAATGGAAGAACTGATAACAGCTAACCTCGAGGAAGATAAGAAACATAGGAACCTGCAAGGCAACACTGACCATATGACGTATCCTATAAGAAAGGTTGAAGAAAGACAAACTGACATTTATAGATTTAGAGTAAGCTTTTGACAATATTGACTGGATTACACTTTCTGAAATTCCAAAGGTAGCAGTGGTAAAATATGGAGAGAAAAGGTTATTTATAGCTTGTACAGAAACCAGACAGCACTTGTAAGAGTCAAAGGACATGAAAGGGAAGTAGTGATTGAAAAGGGTGTGTGAAAAGGTTGTAGCCTATCCCCAATTTTATTCACTATGTACGCTGAGCAAACTGTGAGGGAAACCAAGCAGAAATTTAGAAAGGGGATTAACATCCAGGGAGAAGAATTAAAAACTTTGATATTTGATGCTGAGTCGCAGATAGGCACAACAAAAAGACTGTCACAAATAAGCTTTTGGCCGGCAAGGCCTTCATCAAAAGTAGTGGTCAGTCTCTCTCTCTCTCTCTCTCTCTCTCTCTCTCTCTCACACACACACACACACACACACACACACACACACACACACACACACACACACACACCCCTCACATGCACATGACTGCAGTCTCCGGCAACTGAACTCGTGTCTGTCATCTATTTCTGACAAAGGCCTTGCTGGCCAAAAGTTTATTTGTGACTGCCCTTTTGTTGTGCCTGTCTGCGACTCAGCTTCTCCGCTATATAGTGAGGGGCAACTTTCCTTTTCATTATATTATTGTAAGATTAACATCAATAAAAGGCCAGTGGAATGTAATCTAATTAAATCAGGTGATGCTGAGGATATTACATTAGGAAATGAGACACCAAAAAAAGTAGTAGATGAAGTTTTCTGTTTGGACAGCAAAATAACTCATGATGGCCAAAATAGCGAGGAAATAAAATGCAGACTGGTATTAGTGTGAAAACCATTTCTGAAAATATGGGATGTGATAACATTTAATAACAGTGTTAGCAAGTCTGTTCCAATGGTATTTGTCTGGATCACAACATTGTATGACAGTGAAACATGGACGATAAGCAGTTCAGAGTAGAAAAGAATAGAAGTTTTCAAAATATTGTACTATAGAAGAAGCCAAAGATTGAAAGGGGAGATTGATAAATGAGGTGGTTCTGAATCAAATCTGGGAAAACAAATTTATGGCACAACTTGACTAAAGGAAGGGATCTATCAATAGGAAATGTCCATAGGCATAAAGGAATTGTCAATTTCTTAATGTAAGGACATGTGTGTTTGGGGGGGGGGGTTAAAATTGTAAAGGGAGACCAGTGCTTGAATACATTAATGGTTTCAAATGGATGTAAGTTGTGTTAGTCATGCAGAGATGAAGAAGTTTGCACAGAATAGACTAACTTTGACAGCTGCGTTAAACCAGTCTTTGGACTGAAGATGACAGCAACAATGGAGGAGATTTGCATCCTTTTTAAAAGCAAGTCATATTATCCAACATCATATATAATATTAACCCTACAGTGAAAAATACCTTAAAGTGACAGTTTGCATGTGATTTTAAATTATTTGCTTGGTAAAAGAAAACTATGCATCTGTATAAAATTAAGGTTTATAGAAAGAGATATGTTTTTGTGAACTTTTTCAGCCACAGACTCATTATCAGACAAACAAGAAATAAACAAACTTCATTTGTTGAAGGTCTTGTATTTATCCTATAATCATGCATCATTGTAACCACACTTTATTTTGTAGCATCCCCACCACCCACCCACCCCACCCCACCCCTCTTCTCCTTCAGTTGGCTCATTACTTGCTATGAGCATAGGATTGGTGAAAATTAGAAAATTAGGCCTTGAGTTTTTACAGTACTATGTCCCTCTCTGTGCTACAAGTGTAACCTCTGACTGTCCATTATACTACCCTCAGGGAGCTAGCAAGTAATGGCTGAGTACAGGCATGGCAGTCCTGGCATCCTGGGCTGCAGACTGTCCAGCACCACCAGGCCTCCATTACTTAAACTATTTGCCAGGTTAAGTAACCACTGTTTGGCATTACATTGTGAGTTACAGGGAATGAGGCTCTTGTCTCAGTTGCCCACAAATCCTCAATGTGTAATACATATTGGTGGTTGTTGAGGTTAAAAAAACCAATTTCCCCCATAATGTTAGTTTCCCAGTTATGTAAAGGAATGCTGCAGTGCAATCCCACCCTCTGATATTACTATGACAGTTGTTATTGGACTTGTTAGTGTGTGGGAGAGTTGGCTATCTCTTTGGGTCTGGTATGGAGAGGTGGCCTGAACTTGCTCTCCTAAATGTTGACATACCCAAAAGTTCTTAGTAAGTTACTAATTTATGGTAACTGTTTCATATTTCAATAATATCAATTAGTCATTGCACTACTTATGAATTTTTTGGGAAGGCCTTCAGCTAGACAGTATGCTAGGCAGTGTTGCTGTAGGGATTTGGGTGGGGAGTCTACTCTCCCCGAGACTTTGCTCTCTCAAATTTTGGTATTAGCATCAGGTTGTTAACATCTCTAAATTGTGTCAAAGTTCATTGTAGGAAGTAATGATTTGTGCTCCAGATAAAGATGCTGCAGCTGCTGCTGTTGCTGTTGTGGTCAATCATGAGAATGGTTTAATGCAGCTCTCCATGTTAGTTTGTTTATTCTGTGTAAGTCTGTTTATCTCTGCAGAACTACTGCAGGCTACAATCACATGATCTTCCTTACTGTAGTAAAGCTTTGATCTCTACAACCCCCCCCCCCCCCCCCCCCCCCCACACACACACACACTTCCACCATATAAAATTCCTTCCATTCTGCGGTGCCTCAACTTGAGACATGTGAATATCTTTATAATCATTTTACATTCAGATTCACTCATTCATTTATCATGTTGTATTCTGAGGTGTCAAAAGGCAGATGACATGAACTGAAAAAGTTTTTGATAATTTCTGATTCCAGATTGAAGAACTCGAAGTCAAAGAAGATTTTGAAACCTGCAGAAATCTGTGATCTTTTGAAGGCTTGTATTTTGGTCATGTGTAGTATGATTATGTCATATATTGATACATCTATGATGTATCATCTTATTAAAAGTCAGTCTGTCATTAAACTCTACATCTTCTACAATATGCTGGAGGTAAAGTTGTCTGTAAGTCACCTAACTTTTTTTTCCTTTTGTGCATATTATCTTGTATAAATGGTTGTACCAATTTTCAGGTTGGTGATAGATTGTTTTCCGCTTTTGGCCAAGATACTATAGATGCTCTCTTTTGGACGGCAACAGAACCTCGTGATCGGAAAAGGGAGCATTTAGGAGTAATACCTCATCTCTTATTTGCCATGGTATATGTATGTATCCTTCAGTAACAGTGTGAGGTCATCACAGAAATGTTCAACTAATTACAGTGGAAGCCACATAAAAAGGCATAGTGCATAACTGAAAGAATTATTCATATAAGAATAAGGAAGACTACTACTTCCTCATAGTCGTTTTGCATAATGACTATAATGGGAATTTGCAGAAGTATATAGCCTGTCAGTCTACGTATGTACCATCTGCTAAAGTTATAGGAAAAGGAGGAGGTGTGTGGTACTGATGCTCTTATTTTCTCCGTGCCCAGGTGTGATGGCTAGCAGATTATAGCTGTGTGGAGTGCTTACTTTTTGAATAAAGTAGGAAAAACTGGTTTTTTTAAGAGCATAGATTCTAGCAATGGAGAGAGATAAATAATTTTATGGGTGAATTGGTGAGTTTAAATGCCAATACTGCGTAAGTTAAGACAAGGTAGGTATCATTACAGGAGGCAAGATTTGCAGGTACCTGCCACCCAAATTTTAATACGTGTTATACCATTTCTCAGGAACTTAACTACTGTTCTCTTGCAGTTGTGCACTTCTTCCTTTAGTTTGGTTATGTAGTTTGAAGTTGTCTACTGTGCATGGGTGTGTGTGTGTGTGTGTGTGTGTGTGTGTGTGTGTGTGTGTGTGTGTGTGTTTCTGTTTGTGTTTGGTGCACATGCACGCCCGGGGGAGGGGGGGGGGGGGTGAGATGAGTGTGTTTTGTGTCTAATTTTCCAGTAACTTTGCTTTAAAAACACATTTCTTTCATAATCACAGAAAGGCTCAATAAGAAAGAATGTTAAAAGTATTTAGCTTTCATAGTTCATACTTCATCAGAAGTGGATAACTGACACACACTAGTCATATTAAGGGCCTAAGGCTGCAGCAACTGCATCTGAGATTAGCAGCCTCTGTCTGGGGTGAGTAGTGGGGGCTACAGAAGAGAGATAGCATTGTACGGGTGGGGGAAGATGTGAGTGCTGCTTTTGGGAGCATGCGGTGATGTGTAGGAAACAGCAAAAGGCTGATAGTTGTAACATCAGAAGGGTGTGTGATGGGAGGTGGAAAGGGGTAACAGAGGAGAGAATTAGAGAATGGGTAAAAATTATGTTTGTATATTGGTGGGATATAAGGTGTGTGAGTACTGGAGTGGGACGAGGGAAGGGGATAGGCAAGTGGAGGACAGGGACTAATGAAGGATGAGACCAGAGCAATATTGGGAACAAAAGATATGTTTCAGGGAGAGTTCCCATCTACACAGTTCAGAAAAGCTGGTGTTGGGAAGAATCCAGATGATGTGGACTTTGAAGCATTTGTTAAAGTGAAGCACATTGTGTTGGGCAGCATGCTCAGCGCCTCAGTGGTCCAGTTGTCTCTTGGTGGTAGTTTGGTGGCGGCAGACAGCTTGTAAGTAGTTATGCTCACGTAGAAAGCAGCACAGTGGTTGCAGCTAAGTTTGTAGATTACATGGCTGCTTTTATTCGTGGCCCTGCTTTCAGTGGTGTAGGAACTGCCTGTGAACAGGACTGTAGAAGGTGGTAGTAGAAGAATTTGTAGGACAGGTTTTGCATCTAAGTTTGTTGCAGGGACGTGAGCCATGAGGCAAGGGGTTGGGAGCAGGGGTTCAGTACATATGGACGAGGATATTGCTTAAGTTGGGCAGATGTTAGAATCTCACTGTGGGATGGATGGGATGGTAGGATAGTAGGAAGGATATTTCTCACTTCAGGACATGAAAGAGATAGTTGAAACCCCAGTAGAGAATATGTACAGCAGTGGGCACGTGCATGGCAACATCCAATGTGATGTAGAGGAATCCTTCCTGAGTACCCAGAGTCTAAAACCTCCTTCATTTATGAAATCTTCATGATCTGGACCAAGGGGAGGACACACTATCCACATGCCTCCATAACCTCAACAGCCTCCCCCCATTTGTTTCACCAGGTCCTCCTCAGACCACCAATCCACCTTCCTTGATGTAGACCACCTCAAGAATGGCTACATCAGTACTCAGTTCACATCAAACCTACGAACTACCAACAATATCTCTACCTCAAATATACCGCCCATTCCACACCAAGAAGTCCCTTCCATGCACTCTAGCCACACAGAGTCATCACATCTGTAGTGGTGTTCTGTCCATCTCCAAAAATACAAAGGATCTCCCAGAGTCATCCACAGACTGAAATTACCCTCAAAACCTTGTCCAAAAACAGATCTCCCTTGCCTTGTCTCCCAATCATCTACCGTATGCCTGCATACCCACTGTCTGCCCATAAAGGAGCTCTCCTGTCATGACTTAGTACCACCCAGGACTGGAGCAACTAAATCACTTTGTCCACCAGAATCCAGCTACCTCTTGTCATGCCCTGAAATGAGAAATATCGTCCCCACTGTCCTACCTTACCCTACCCTTTCAGTGATATTCCGCCACCCACCCAATGTACACATTATCCTTCCCCATCCATACTGAACCCCTGCTCCCAACCTCTTGCCTCTTGGCACATATCCCTGCAATACACCTAGAAGCAAAATCTGTCCCACACATCCTTCGTCTACCAACTTCTTCAGTCCTGTCACAGGAATCTCCTACTATATCAGACAAAGGGTAAGCTGTGAAGTCAGCAATGTGATCTACAAATTAGCTGAAACCACTGTGCTGCTTTCTATGTGGGTATGATTACTTGCAAACTGTCTGTCTGCATGCATTATCACTGCAAACTATGACCAAGAGGCAGCTGGACCACAGAGGTGCTGAGCATGCTGCCCAACATGATGTGCCTCTCTTTAATGACTGCTTCACTGCCTGTGGCATCTGAATTCTTCCCATCAACACCAGCTTTTCTGAACTGTGTGAATGGGAACTCTCCTGCGACATACCTGTTGTTCCTGAAATTCCTCTGGACTCAATCTTTCACAAACATCACCTATTCCATCAAAGGAAGGTGACCTGTGAAATCAGTCATGTGATCTACAAGCTAAGCTGCAACCACTGTGCTGCGTTCTATGTGGGCAAGGCCAGCCGGTGTGGTCGAGCGGTTCTAGGCACTTCAGTCTGGAATTGTGCGACCACTACGGTCGCAGGTTCGAATCCTGCCTCGGGCATGGATGTGTGTGATGTCCTTAGGTTAGTTAGGTTTAAGTAGTTCTAAGTTCTATGGGACTGATGACCTCAGATGTTAAGTCCCATAGTGCTCAGACCCACTTCAACCATTTGAACCATCTATGTGGGCAAGGCAACCAACAAGCTGTCTGTTCGCAAAATGGCCACGAACAAACTGTGTCCCAGAAGCAATTTGCCCAACCTGTTTTTGAGCATGCCACTCAACATGATGTCCTTCATTTCAATATCTGCTTCACAGCCTGTGCCATCTGGATCCTTTCCACCATCACCAGCTTTTCTGAATTGCGCAGGTGGGAACTCGCCCTGCAGTATATCCTATGTTCCCATAATCCTCCTGGTTTCAATGTTCATTAGTCAATGTCCTTACCCATGTAGCCCCTTCCGTGTACCTATTGTAGCACTACATAACTCTGTATTCCACCAATGCACTGAGTCTTTTTACCTCCTCCTTTTTTGCTATGCCCCTCCCTCTCCCCCACACTCTGTCTAGCCTCCCGACTGCACCTAGCTGCCCCACTCTCTGCCTCAACCCTGCATGCTCCTAGCAGCACTTGCTCTCCCCCACCACTATCTTGCTATCCCTCCCCCTCCCTGCCTCAGCCTCCTGCTTACCTCTCCTGGGTCTAGCTGCCAGAGACTGTGCTCTCTTGTGTGTGTGTGTGTGTGTGTGTGTGTGTGTGTGTGTGTTTAATTTTGACAAAGGCCTTGTTGGGCAAAAGCTAATTGTGTGACAGTCTTTTTGTTGTGCCTTTCTGCAACTCAGCATCTCCGCTATATGGTGGACTCAACCTTCATTAGTCTCAGCCCTCCACTTGCCTATCCCCTTCCCAGCTCCCACTCCAGTACTCACACGCTTTCATGCCAACACACATACAAAGTCCTTTCCAATTCTCTGCCCCCCCCCCCCAACCTTCCCCCCCCTGTTCCTCCGTCCTCCTGCTTCCCTCAAAGTGCATTCTCTTGAAGCTCCATCTAGCTATCCAATGCCATCTCCTACATGTCCTGCATGGGCTTACAGGCAGCATTAGAATCTTTCTCCATCTGTACTGTGTTACCCCTCCCTCTCCTCAGTCCCATGACTCTTTCATACTTCCATTGCCTACCCCAGCTAGACACAGCTACAGTCAGGCCTTAGCACCCAAAGATGACAGGGAGTGTGAGTTTTGCTTGTGTGAATGTGTGAGACTTTTCTATTTCTGAAGAAGTACATAGTCCAAAAGCTGAATATTTTTAGTATTCTTTCTTTTGTGCCTGTTGCAATTCAATGCCGTCTTTATGTGGTGAGTAGCAATCTATCCTCTTCATGTTGCTGTTATTCCGTCTTGGATTTTCTGTCATTTAATTTCTTTGATATTCAACATTTTGTTAGGTTTTTCTTCATGTCGCCACCAAAGATTTTATGTTTTTTACACAACTACACATGTGTACTTACTCTTGTGATAATTATAGTGCTGTAGAATAATCATCAACTAAACATGAACTTCATTTCACTTAAAATTTGAGGCATATTGGTTGCACATGGTTGATACTGTGTGAAGTGATCATGAACATCTCAATGATGCACAATGTTCAGTTTCAGTGGCATTATATCAGAGTGGAACTGGGATAGAATTGGAAGTGTTCCTGGGGCACTGTTTACTGGTTAATGTGGCCTGAGGCAGTAGTTCATTCGTATAACTTTCCAGACATAATTGATGAAGATAGTTGCGAAACAAAAATAAATTTTAATTTCTGAATTGAGGCAAATGAAGAAGAATTTCTTATATTGTTTCTCTCTCTGACCACTTCTCCATAGGTGACGATGAGTAGCTTTATTTTTATACTGAGGAAACTATCAAGCGTACCTGTCGTTATATCAAATTCACATTGTAAAGTACTCAGAAAAGTTGCTGCCAACAATTAGCCCGTCATCAATGTAAATTGCTATGTTTAATCTATTTTCATTCCATTTGCAGTGAAACATATAAAGATGTGCAGCACTGCTTTGAAAATCGACTTTCTTCAAGACTTTTGGCATAGAACCCAGTGATTCAGCAGTATTTTGGCGTTAATAGGAATTCAACTAATGCCCATGTATTGTGTCTCTTAAGTGAGTCCATTTCTTCATTAATAGCTTGCATCTATGTTCTCTTCTCATTTGACTGCAGTACGTCAGAAAACACATTTTGGATCTTTATGTTCATAAATACCAACTTTTGTTAGCATCAAGAATTCACCAATTTCCTCCCAAGTTGGTTTTCTTCGTTGTTCTCCAGTTTACCACCTTCAGAAAATTCAGGTGTTTTTGCTTTCCAGGAATTCTGTTGATTATTTGTTACAGTCACCTGTTACTTGTCTTCTCCACAATCAAATGTGCCAAATTGTTGTTCTCTAACTTCCTTTGGTAGCAGACCGCCTATGACATTTGCCTTCTTGTGCTTTTGGTAACGGATCCAACTATTTCGGGTCTGAGAAATACTGCATTCAACATTATCACTATAGAAGCTGAAAATTGCTCCTTGCTGAAATTTTATGTTATGACTCTAGACTACTTTCCTTCTTTGACTCCAGACTCTGAATTTACCTATGTTCTTGACATACATAGCAACTTATCCAAAAAACAGCCTTTTCATCAAACTTTGAATAGAAAGATTTGTTTGTACAAATATGTTAACCTGTGCCAAAAATTATGAGGTGATCAAATTTTCCTGCTGTTTGATTGTACCACAGCTCATAAGCACCTCTTCAGCATCAACTACAGCGTGAAGTTGGTGCATTGAAGTGCCAAAACTGATAGATACAAAATAAATAAAATCATAAGGATGGCTGTAGGAGTTTCATTTTCTCAAAAGGATGGACATGCAAAAACAGCTCATAAAGGTTTTTATCTGGAAATGAAGACCTTCCAGTATGGTTTAAGACATAAATGCTGTGTTGCAAGCTTCTGCCTACAATCCTTTTGGCAGTTTACATGCCTTGAACATTGAGCATCAACAATTATTGTACCTGTAGTAACCACAACCAACAGTGGGAACACCTTGGGCTGCGGATCGGAGCTGCCAGGTGGGGAAGCCGCCGGCGGTGGAGCACGCACCACCGGGTAAACACAGGACGAGTCGGACGACAGACCAACGACAACTGACAACAACTGACCACGACTGACTATGAGCAACACAACAAGGAAGAGATAATCAACGGAGGCTTGGGGAAACCACAACACCAAACACCAAACGTAAATCCACTCGGAACCAGAGCCAGGCAAATGTCAACAACGAGCAACGACCAGAACGCAGTACCGCCGAGATAGAAACGAAATCCAGAGTGAGTACCAGAGTGGCTGGACTAGGGCAGAGCAGGTCGCTATATACGAAACCGGAGGGAGCGGCTATTGGCCGCTGTCTGCACGTGGCTTAGCGGTGGCGCCCTCACTGCGCGAGAGCCGCTGCGCGGAATAGCCACCGCGCGGAATAGCCGCCGCGGAGGCGGAGCCCTCTATGGGCTGACCACGTCCATTTGTTCTGCCGCGTGTTCGACTTCCGCGGCGGAAGGTACTAGAGTACTTTCATGTTCAACTGTACCATTTTGCTCAAGGATATAGGCTGGAAGAATCAATACCCTGTTCCCTTGATGATGATGATGATGATGATGAAGTCCCATACTCCTTGACAGAGCATAGGGGAATGACGCGGGAGACCCGCGCCACCATACTAGGCAAGGTCCTTGTGGAGGTGGTTTGCCATTGCCTTCCTCCGACTGTAATGGTGGTGGATGATGATGATGATGATGATGATGAAGATGACACGATAACACCCAGTCATCTCAAGGCAGGTGAAAATCCCTGACCCCACTGGGAATTGTATCCGGGACCCCCTGCTTGGGAAGCAAGGACGCTACTGCAACACCACGAGCTTATCTATGAGAAATTTCTATGCTTTCTCGTTATAAAATTCTCTGTCTCAATCACATCTTAATTGTTTAACTCTATGTCCAATGCTTTGTGCTTCATTTAAAAATCTTTTAAGTGCGTCATGTGGTTTCATATTTGTGTTTCAGAAAGAAAATTTGATAGAATTTACTGTAATTAGCTTTAAAACATAATTAATATTTAGCACCTCCAAATGATTCTGTAGTCATTGGTCCAGTGACAGCTCCATGACTAAATTTGCTAGCAACTGTGGAATGATGTTTTAGTTGTTTGAATGGTTTTCTGTGCATTTTTTATAATGTACAACCATTGAAAACGTCATTCTTGTAATGTTCTATATTGATATTAAGTTTCTTCTAGATATTCTTCATGTGTTGGTTATTTTGATCACCAAATCTTTTGTGGTACACCTGGAATCTTTCAGAGAATGTCAATATTAACCATTTATTGATCAAATGCACCCATATTAGTCCTCGTGTTCCCAATGAAACGGCTTCAAGAATATCAAATTTCTGTTTACAAAACAGAATGCTGTTTTAACTAAGTTGGAATCCATTAGATTCTCAGTGAGTATTCAGATTTAAAAGCCAGCAATAGGTCACAAAATCCATCATTTATTGGAACATATCTAGATTGTGACTATTATGTTGTCGTTATCGGTACAATTACCAAAGAGTGACTTAGATACCAACGTGCCAGAGCATAAAAACTGATAAATGACACAGACCTTATGTGACTGACATAAAACTCAATTTTTGTGTCATGTATCAGTGTCAATGCTTTACTAATCGTACCAATGATGACTATGTGACAGTCAAAATGTAGATCTGTTCCAATAAGTGATGGATTTTGTGATTGCTGTTTTTCTTTAAATTTGAAAGTACTGTTTATTTGAAGTGTTGATATTATAACGTAAATTCTTCCCCTTCAACTCTTCCCCTTCAAGTCTTCCGGCAGGAGGAGGACCCACTGGCTCCGAAAGCATGTGGAAGTTAAATACTTTTTTGTATGTGTTCCCCTGCTGCCACTAGGTGAAGAGATTTTTTTTGTGTGTCAATTTACATTATGTTTAAAGTGATATACTTCATAGCACCACTACCTCTATACCATTTATTTTCAGCAATGTAGTTTCCAGTTGATGCACATGTGATGCATGAAGTAAATGCAGCAGTTCTGCTTATCTTCTCCTTTTGCCACATGTTAGTGTTGTCTGCTCCCCAGTCCCCTAGTTTTTTTGCACTTATTACGTAGACATTTTTAATCTGCTCTTTCTTTTGTCATCTTCTTTCAATTATTATTTTGTTCCCTTTCATGTGTTAGAAACAACGGATGTAATAGATTGCATTGTATTTTGTTCATTCAATCCAGTGAGGAAATTCAAACTCTGGTGTTCTGACGATATTTTGTGCCATAGATCTTTAAATTTTCGTATTCCATTCCTAGCATAGGCATGACTTGACCATTTAATATTCCTTCAGAAAATGCATTCTTTTCATGTTTTGCTACTTTATCATATAGATCTATAAATAACTTCTGCAGCTTAGCTGCATGTGTGCTAATATCTTCCGTTTTGTCATGTCAGACATGGGGGGGGGATACTCAATTAGCCTGTTAAGCATTGCATGCTGCTATGTTCAAATTGTGCTGCTTGTAGTTTGTCCCATGCTTCTGTAGCATTATTGCACATTAACGTAGTGCAACAACTGGTTTACTTAGCACACTTGCTATCAGACGTTGTCCTTTTCCCATCCTTCATTGTTGCCTATGGTTCAGTAATTGGTTCTCATGACAACACCACATGTTTGTGCATACCATAACTAAAGGCTTCAAGTTCATATGGGGGTCAGTAGTTGCATCAACCACCTGTCTTATGTGCTCAGAACCATATATCAGAGTACTGCTCTTCTTAAAGCAGATAAGACAGGTTGCTGACACAATTACTTAGCTCTGAAGATAATCGTGAGCGATCAAAACATATAATCTAATTAAAAATGTGTAACTGAAATGGAGCAATAGATGAGGATTATCCTGAAAATGTATTATAAAGAGTTTCTATAAAAAAGACATTTTGAAAATACCATGGCATAATAGTTTACACTGAACCCTTAAACAGTTTTCCTTTATTACGATAATTATGAACATAAAAGTAAAGATTCTAACAATTTAGTGTTTTAGTGTGTGTTAGATCCATCTGGTTTGGTAGTCGTTTGTACTGACTGAGGCAGCACAGTGGATGAGATATTTGATTCACATTTTAGAGGAACAGGGCTCAAATTCCTTTACAGCTGTAATAATTTAAAATTTCCATAGTTTTCGTGAATTTCTTTGTGGATGTTTGAGAAGTTTTCCTTGAAAAGTCCATTGGCAAGTTCTTGCATATTGTTGTCCAACTTTTGCTCTGCTTGATGTCCTTGTTGTCAGTGGTATGTAAAATCTTAATTTTTATTCCTTCTCTTCTCCTTTATTTCCTAGTGTTGAATTTGTTAGTGCTGCTAATTCTCAACTGCACCTGGTTTATCATCAGCACTCAAGGGGCATAGAACATATGATGAATGCTTTCACCTCCAGTATGTACAATCGTCAAGGGAAGTGTTTTAATTTCTTGATAAACTCTTCGGAAAAGTTGCAAAAAATTAAAAAAAAGAGTATATGTTGTAACAATTATATTTGTATCTGTGGAGAGAAACTTGTTAAGGAAAATTTTTGTGTTGTTACTCCTTGACTTATAGCAGTATTACACAGCTTACTTGTGCTGTTTCAAGCTACAACTCTCAATGTAGCTATAAACTCCAACAATAAAGCTCTATTAACAATTATGATGTCAAATAATGTAAGTGCAATTCATTATTAACTGATAATTTTATGACTAAAATTGATGGGTAGTTCACAGCCAAAATTGGAAATGGTAAATGGTAATGGTTCTGTCTTCAGTTATGTGCCATAATGAAATGAAATTTTGTTTTACTGTTAACCATAGAATAGTGTGCCATTAAGTGAAAGTGGTGTTAAATCTAAGCTGAAAAAAATTTTTGTCTTACTTAAAATATTTTTTTTCAGTTTGTTGAATTGAAGGGAAGTGTCTTCAAGAAATTTGATAAAAATAATCTGTTCCAAGTGTCATGTAGTGATGTCCGAGAACGTTTCCATTTATTTGTGCTGTTATTTATTGTAGTACTGCAGACTATGAAGGAGTACTCCTGGAAAGAAGGTAATGTGTTCTTATTTTTTCTATATATTTTTCTAGTTGTTTGAAAGGAACATATAATATTGAAAGAATTGCCACAGTCATTACCTAATAACTAAAAATGGGTCAGGCATAGTTCATTTGTCACTTGCAAATTTGATGGCTGATTGTGCTGGGATGAAGAGAAACCAGAATGCTTGTTACACATTGAGAAGTTTGTAGAACATATTGTACATTAATTCTGGTTCATTTTCAGACCAGTAGGAATATCTGCTTGCGACCAAATGGTATGTTTTTGAGCACCCATCTTGCAAAAGACTTTCTGAAAAAATAAATTTTGTTTTTCTCTGTTGCAAAGCATGATATTTATCTACTTCACATAACAGCACACTTGTGAACACTTGTCGCTACTTCTTGAACACGTGCATTATTCGCTGGTGTGACGGCAAATATCTTACATGTTTATAAAGTTGCTTTGCTAGGTACTCTCATCATTCGTAGAGGCAGATACATTGTATATTTCTGACCACAAAAGCAATTTTCTCTATGCTTCAGCCTGTCACAAAATATCAACTACTGTCAACACATCTGACCTTTTGTTATCCATAACAATCACAAGTAGTGCTCCCATTGGTTTCTATGGCGATTACTGAAATTTCTTAGGAAATATCGTTTTATATTATCCAGAATCAAATACCAGTTATGAGAGCAGATATGTCAAGTATTAACACTTCACCAGAAATGATGTTTACTGAGTGCACATGAAAGAACACGTGGAGCTGAACAGTCTACCTCAACAGAATGTGTTCTTGTTTGTACACACATCAATATTTTTTCCATTATTTATCCATTGTGTTCTGTAGATCCATCAGGAAGGATAACCTTCCATAATGTGCAATGAGTCAAGGTATACATGGAAAAAAGACAAGGTAATCACAGAAACTTAATCTGTACCTTTTATTAACAGTCATACAAAATTACACTACTAAATATAATACTAACTGGATTTAATCAATTAAATTAGAAAGAAAGCTATTGCTTTGAAAACAGGTGTCTCCTCATTTAAACTGTATAACTGTTCTGTACCTGCTATTGGTGGTTTAATATGTACTTGATCACAATGGTATTTTTGAAAGAAAATACTTAACTGCATTTGTAAATACGTAGTCCTGTTTAGGGTACGTTACCACGTGTCATGCAGCTTTACAATGAACATCTACTTATGTAGATAATAAAATTTTTGAATCCCTGAATTCAAGAATCCAGACACTTTGTGTAAAAGGTGAACTGGGAGCTTTTTGAATGTCTTCTCACGAGAGTACACACATTGATTCAGAATGGCAGACAAGGTCCACTCAAAAACTGTATTTGTCTCTCATGTTGTGATTGTGCAGTAGTAGTTCATCTGCAACTGATTTTTATTATGTTGTTGTTGTTGTGGTCTTCAGTCCTGAGACTGGTTTGATGCAGCTCTCCATGCTACTCTATCCTGTGCAAGCTTCTTCATCTCCCAGTACTTACTGCAACCTACATCCTTCTGAATCTGCTTAGTGTATTCATCTCTTGGTCTCCCTCTATGATTTTTACCCTCCACGCTGCCCTCTAATGCTAAATTTGTGATCCCTTGATGCATCAGAACATGTCCTACCAACCAGTCCCTTCTTCTTGTCAAGTTGTGCCACAAACTCCTCTTCTCCCCAATTCTATTCAATACCTCCTCATTAGTTATGTGATCTACCCATTTAATCTTCAGCATTCTTTTGTAGCACCACATTTCGAAAGCTTCTATTCTCTTCTTGTCCAAACTATTTATCGTCCATGTTTCACTTCCATACATGGCTACACGCCATACAAATACTTTCGGAAACGACTTCCTGACACTTAAATCTATACTCGATGGTAACGAATTTCTCTTGTTCAGAAACGCTTTCCTTGCCATTGCCAGTCTACATTTTATATCGTCTCTACTTCGACCATCATCAGTTATTTTGCTCCGCAAATAGCAAAACTCCTTTACTACTTTAAGTGTCTCATTTCCTAATCCAATGCCCTCAGCATCACCCGACTTAATTCGACTACATTCCATTATCCTCGTTTTGCTTTTGTTGATGTTCATCTTATATCCTCCTTTCAAGACAATGTCCATTCCGTTCAGCTGCTATTCCAAGTCCTTCGCTGTCTCTGACAGAATTACAATGTCATCGGCGAACCTCAAGGTTTTTATTTCTTCTCCATGGATTTTAATACCTACTCCAAATTTTTCTTTTGTTTCCTTCACTGCTTGCTCAATATACAGATTGAATAACATTGGGGAGAGGCTACAACCCTGTCTCACTCCCTTCCCAACCACTGCTTCCCTTTCAGACACCTCAACTCTTATAACTGCCATCTGGTTTCTATACAAATTGTAAATAGCCTTTCGCTCCCTGTACTTTACCCCTGCCACCTTTAGAATTTGAAAGAGAGTATTGCAGTCAACATTGTCAAAAGCTTTCTCTAAGTCTACAAATGCTAGAAATGTAGGTTTGCCTTTCCTTAATCTTTCTTCTAAGATAAAACACAAGGTCAGTATTGCCTCACGTGTTCCAATATTTCTACAGAATCCAAACTGATCTTCTCCAAGGTCGGCTTCTACTAGTTTTTCCATTCGTCTGTAAAGAATTCGCGTTAGTATTTTGCAGCCGTGACTTATTAAACTGACAGTTCGGTAATTTTCACATCTGTCAACACCTGCTTTCTTTGGGATTGATGGAATACTCTCTTTGAAATCCTGATGGCAGCAAGGGGAAAATACAGGGAGCCAAAGGCTATTTACAACTTGTACAGAAACCAGGTTGCAGTAATTAGAGTCGAGGGGCATGAAAGGGAAGCAGTGGTAGAGAACGGTGTGATACGGTATTATAGTCTATCCATTATGTTGTTCAATTTGCAGATTGAGCAAGCAGTAAATGAAACAAAAGAAAAATTTGTAGTAGGAATTAAAATCCAGGGAGAAGAAATAAAACCTTTGAGGTTTGCTGATGACATAATTCTGTCAGAGACAGCAAGGGACTTTGAAGAGCAGTTGAACAGAATAGATAGTATCTTGAAAGGAGGATATAAAATGTATATCAACAAAAGCAAAATGAGGATATAAAATGAATATCAACAAAAGCAAAATGAGGATAATGGAATGTAATCAAATTAAAGAGGCTGTTTGGGCAGCAAAATAACTGATGATAGCCGAAGTAGAGAGGATATAAAATTTATACTGGCAATGGCAAGAAAAGCGTTTCTCAAGAATAGAAGTTTGTTAACATCAAATGTAGATTTAAGTGTCATGAAGTCTTTTCTGAAAGTATTTGTCTGGAGTGTAGCCATGTGTAAAAGTGAAACATGGGCGATAAACAGTTTAGACAAGAGAGGAATAGAAGCTTTTGAAATGTGGTGCTACAGAAGAATACAGAAGGTTAGATCTGTAGCTGTAACTAATGAGGAGGTACTGAATGGAATTGGGGAGAAAATAAAATTTGTGTCACAACCTGAGTAGAAGAAGGGATCTGTTGGTATAGCACATTCTGAGATATCAAGGGATCACCAATTTAGTACTGGAGGAAGACATGGTGGGTACAAATTGTAGAGGGAGACCAAGAGATGAGTACAGAAGCAGGTTCAGAAGGAAGTAGGTTGCAGTAGTTACTTAGAGCTGAAGAGGCTTTCACAGAATAGCATAGCATAGAGAGCTGCATCAACCCAGTCTTTGAACTGAAGGCAACAACAACAATAGCAACACCTTTAAACCAGTTGTAGGCCTGTTTACATATCGTCTAAGTTGCCTCTCCCAAGGTTAAGTTCAGACTCTTAATTAGTAGGCTTTTGTCAATCAGCAAACATTACAGTTTTTGAACTGCCCTTTAAAACTGTTACAAAATCATTTAGACAGCTGGAAAACAAGATTGGGCTCAGTATCAATCTTTTGTAGGATCCCACATTGTGTTCCATGTTATGCCCATAAATAAGCAGGTACCAGGAGCTTACAGAAACTAGGAATGTTAAATGATAATTAACTGCAAGAGGCAGGAATCAAACCGGAGGCCTTCATTTTACCAGCAAGTGACTATAATTGCTAAACCATGACAGACACTGTACAAGATGTGATTAAGCAGTGTGTTGTAGTAGTTAGCACGCTGGATTCGCACTTGGGAGGATGACGGTTCCATTCCCCATCCGGCCATCTAGAACTAGGTTTTCTGTAATTTTCCTAAATTGCCCAGGGCAAATACTGGTGTGGTTCCTTTGGAAGGGCATGGTTAGTTTCCTTCCCCATCCTTTCATGATCTAAGCTTGTACTCCATCTCTAGTGACCCCGCTGTCAGTGAGACATTAAATTCTAATTTTTCTTCCTTCCTTCCACACTGTGTGACATTGCTCCCCTCCTTGCAAAACAGTGACTTACTGTTTTGGAGTGGACTATATGTTCCCGGATCTGGACATAGTCTGTGGTCCTATGTATGAGTAAACATTCTAACAACCCTACCACAACAAAGGTCAAAATTTAATAATGATTGTGGTGTTGCTCACGCTGCTAAATACTGCATTTTCGGGCAACAACAAAGTTATTATGTGGCAGGTGTCATTAGAACACAGTTAATAAAGTCATTTCATGTAATAATAAATAAACTAGGCACTCATCTTTTCGTGTTTCCCACTCTGGTCTCGTTGTAAAATCATGGCTCAATCGTCGAAAATCTAGGTGGTGGTGATTCCAAGCTCGGATGCAAAGAGGCCTAGGTTTTATTCTGCGATATTCAAAAGTTTTGTAGATGCGCTTCACAAACCATTCTTGAAGATTACCCTTTTGCAGGACAGTGGTGATGTAAAAAAGTAATCAGCACTCCGAATTTAAGTTACACTTCTTTTTTATTACTTTTGCTGCAATATTACGTAACACACAAAACATCACTTCACAATGCAAAACATATTTGAAAACGTCTTCCTCACTGTTAAAGTTCACATTTTATAAACTGGCTACAATATGCGTCTTTCCAACATGACGTCTGAGACTTGACTTTCTCAAGGTCCGACTCTCTAAATCTGACTAACTAATAATCGCTTACGCGCCCAAAAATCAGAGTTACAAGTACGTCGAAGATCATAGTGACAAAAGAAAAAATACACACAAGAATAATATCATTGCAATATAAACATATCGATGAATCAAAGTACTTCTACATTAATGAAATCAAATCTGAATGTTGTCTCAGAAATATGTCAACTATTTTAAAGAAACACAGTAGAATATTACTGGTATCGAGAGGTTCAGGTGAGGTGCCGTAATGGTTACGTAATTAAAGTACCATTACAACGTCCTCATGGTCACTGCAACACTTAAACAGAATTATCTCCATTAAAGCTTTGCATTCATTGGGCAGGTTAAGCAGGTCTTCATGTTCCTTGTATCAGAAGCCCATATCATCAATCTGTGTGTCAGGACTACGATATGACTTCACGTGAAGGGCGTAGATGTCTTCACTTCATTGGTGATGTCTGACAAACAATATAGGATTTGGCATGAACCACTATTCCACACAGTTATAAGAATCCTTATCAGATCACCTAGGTCATAGGTTACAGATTAGTTTTTGGCATTACAAAGTGCAGAGTCAGTGTCCTAGCTCCGTATGCATGCCAGCTGTTTATTTCTTCAGTTCAAGTGATGAGCTTTTAGATATAATCATCCTGACCATTGTCAGGCTGAAATAAATACAAAGTATCCACTCATTGTTTCAGCTCCGTGACTTCCTATCAGTAAAAATTACACGAAACCTGTAGTCTATTGCATGTATTGTGTGCGTATGTCAGAACAAGCAGTCTCCCTGTTCAGTGATAACATACATCAAGAGAGCAATCTGCCAACATCTTATTAAAATGTTCACTGAGGCCGTTCATTTGCAGGTGGTTGACATTTGTAGAGAATGTTGCTTTGAAAATATTTCTGATACCAATCTTGACTGAAACGCTTCTACACAGTAAGATATCATTGCATGTGGGCTTGGGCACTGTGCTTGAGAATTATGTCTTGTACAAGAAACATGGTGATTTCCAGAGTTTCAGCCATTAGTAAACCCTTGGTGACAGCTTAGTGGGTGAGATAATGAGTATACACCATTATCCATTGATTTCCATTGACACTTCAATTACATTTCTTTGAAATGGGGCTACTGCTGGAGGAATTGGTACTAGATGTTCTGGAAGTAACTGAGGCACATGGTTCCAATGTTGAAATTCTGTACAGTGGCTTACATAATGTCTGGCAGATTAGTAGAAGTTTGGCCAAGAAAATATTTCAGTATGTCTGATGGTAATGAACTGGAATGTTGAGTGTCAATTTGACAATATTCTTTCCATTGGGTCACAATTTATTTTATACAATGTTTGTTCCATCTGTCGATCTGACTTTTCCGGTGACATATTGTTAGTTACATAAGGCCTCTGTTGGATGTTCCTTTTGTGCAGTAGCTATGTTCATTAGTGCAACACTGACTGGTGTACACTAACGCTGTAATGGTCCTCAGATGGTTTCTGCTAAAGGCACTTGGCATCCATGTGTTTGGATCCATTTTTTATACTCATATGATATTGTATTATTGAAGTATCAATCAGTACCCATGTTACCAATCATCGTGATCCTTCTTGCTTCTCTGCCAGCTTAATTAACGGTGGCCAGTCACAATAGAGGGTGGCCTGTTGTAAAATGAAATTGGAACTTATCTATGGTCCAAACGATGACAAGACACACTATCTCACTCGTAGAGTAATTTTAATCAGAGTAGAAGAGTATTTTGTGTGTGTGTGTGTGTGTGTGTGTGTGTGTGTGTGTGCGCATTTTTGTTTTCACTCTTTTAATGGCATCTTATTCACTCTTTTAATGGCACCTTCTTGGATTTGCACCAGAACAGCACCTGTCACATATCAGTGTGTTGTTCCATTTTGGCATTCTTGTCGAGAAGTGCTAAAACTGGTGAAGATGTCAGCACCTCATCGAGGAAACACAAAGAGGTTGCTTGCCCCTTCACCCCAAGGAAATGTGGTTTGTCCCTGCTGAATTTCTTGTAATTGTGCTGTACAACTGAAATCCTTCATGACGTGTCTGTAGTAACAACTTGTTCTGAGGGAGCCTCTCATCACACATGTACTGAGAAATTGGAAAATATGTTATGGCTGCTACTTTGCCTGGATCGGGATGAACTCCATTTCTTTTAACTAGCTACAGCAAGATGTTTATTCTTGGGCGGTGAAGAGACAGTTCTCAAATTCAAGCAAAGACCTGCATCTATGACACCTATCAGTGTAGTTATCAGATGACTTAGATACTCTTCAAATATGTTCAGGAAGGCAATAACTTCATCTAAGCACCAAAGACATATTGTCCATGTAAGATATCAAAACGAGTTGTCCATCTTGTGTTCAAAGATGGCTATAGCAGTGCACAGATCAAACAATGTAACTCATAGAGTACTTCAGGTTTCATGAAAAGCAGTCTTCACCAATTCAGCCTCGTCAGCTTCAATCTACCGTTGGCCATTCAGCATATCTATAGTGTGACATGCTTTCTTTCCCAATCCAAGGGCTCATCAGTTCCTAATATTAGATACAAGGGAACACCGAGGTCTCCTCTGACAACTGACTGAAGTACTGTGTGATGGGAGGATGACTGAGCTTACCTTCTTGGACTGCTTTAGCTGTACCTATACACCTACCTTTATGGATGGGTTGTGGCTGTTCATGGCAGTTGACTCCGAATTCTCCTTGTCCACTCTTGGTGGTTATGGTCGGTATGGCCGTGTAAATTTCTTTGGTGTAGATGAGTATCTTTTTGCACTCAACTAGAACTTCACAGTTTGATTGGGCATTCAGACTGTTGATTAGGTCATGTTTCATTGATGATATTGATGGAATAAATGTGTCTTCAAGGTTAGACAATAATGCAGACAAATTGTTGTTGCATGGACATGTTGGGAGTAGTTTCATCAGTTCGGAACTTCAGTCGCCCATAGTCTGTGACTGTTTGTAATGCCTGCAGGAAGACCCATCAGTGAATAACATTATGGCTGCAAATGGACAACACGTTTATAGATGAACATATAGTTAATGACATCAGTAATATTAAGTAGGAAAAACACTTCCTAATATTCTGTTAAAGTATATTTCTTTGGTTATGAACCAGTTTCAGGTTGCAATGTCCCACTGGTTCTTGACTGTGATATCGGGTGGTGAAGTAAAATCTGAACAGGGGATAAGACTTCCTGTTATTTAATATTGCTCACCCTTATTTCAGCACACTCACCAAACTGTTCTGATTGAACTTCTTTTCTCAAAGTGCTGCAGTTACTGCTGGAAGTTAAGAGTACAAATCTGACATCCAGCTCTCGAAATAAATGCGAGGCTTCTCATTAACCACGTCTCTTATATTGTACTCTTGACTGTGTATTACAAAGCTGTTACAGTATTTGGAACATTTGAAAACATTCGTAAGGACAAAGTCCAAAAATCTCATTTAACAGATTTCAGTTGACTGTATCCACATAAAAGTTTTCTCTTGTCCCTATGATGTCATAGGCTTGTCACAGCCACTCTTCCTCTATGGAGCACACCATATCTCCAGGGAAGGAAGCGACAACATGGAATAAACTTCTTGACTAGCAGGTACCACAAACGTGATACTACATTTATCATCTTCCCGACCGGTAGATATGCTGTGTCCATCCATCTCATGATGCATGTGCATGAACCAAACATATAGTCAAACAGTAGTGTATGTAATTCATTACAAAAATAAACTTTTTATATTGACAATCATCAATCATCAGTTCCGAAAATGCTTGTGCAACATATCACTTCATTAAAGTGATATGTTGTACTGCCCAGTGACAACTGAATGTCACAAACACAGATAAAATGATGTGTGACTTACACAGATATATTTTTACACAGAGGATACAAATGATACATGTAATCTACATGTAATAACTTCTGTAGCTTTTGTGTAAATAATATCTACTTTAGTCACACATCATTAATCTGTGCTTGCGACATTCAGTTGTCACCTGAGGATGGCCTAAGAAGCTGGAAGTCAGTTTGTGACCAAATAAATATAATTTTACAGAACATTCGGAAGTTTTTTCTATTTAATACTATTATTGTGTTCTGCCAAGCAAAGGTGGAAAATTCAATTAGTGTTAAATTATATAAATGTTGATCCAGTAGTGAATGGCATCTCTGAATATGATGCAGTAACCATATTAAATAACATTCCTGATTACACCTAAGTGGGGACATGGAGAAAAGAGTAATTGCTTAACAAATAACAGAAAGTTTCAAGGCAACCTTACAGGAAGATAACTGTAGGGATGGCCAGATGTTAATTCCAGATTTAATGTATTTATAGATGGATTTGTATCGATTTTGAATGGCTGTTTCCAATAACAATAAATTATGCCACTAATAAGTCAGGAAAAAATTTTGAATTACCAAAGAAATCAAAATATCATGTACAAGGAAAAGAAAATGATATGAAATGCCTAACACAAACAAAGAAACAGGTCTGATCTCATATTATAAAAAAATACTGTACTCTCATAAGGCAAGTGATTAAAAATTAGAAGAAAATCTTGTGTAGAATTAATTATTCAGATAATAAAATTAAATCAATGTGGGCAATTGTTAAAAAGGAAAGTGTGAAATCAGTTAAGGAGCTTGGGGACTTGGTCATTGAAGAAAAAGAGACAAATAATAAATCATAAGATTCAGCTAGCCAATGTATTTAGTAATCACTTTCTAGGAGTAGTTCTTAAAATTGACAAGGGGCTAAAGTAACAGAATACATGCAAAAAGCAGTGCTATTGCCACATGCTGTTACTCTATGCTCTGCCAAAGAAATTAAGAGTGTAATTAGCTCCCTCAAATCCAAAAACTCTCACGAAGTTAATGATATTTCAGCTAAAATATTACAAACCTATTCTTCACATACATGCAATGTATTCAGTTTTCATATGCAATACATAGTATCAAAGGGGATATTTCCTGTCACACTGAAATATTCTGTTGTCAGACCCCCTTACAAGAAAGATAGTAAGACAGATATTAATAATTAATGATCAGTGTCACAGTTTATATCATCCTCAAAGGTACTGCAGAAGATATTGCCAACTGGTATTTTATGTGGATTGTGCAGATTGCAGTATTCTCCTCGAGCAGCTTAAATATGATGATATCAGAACTCTTGCTGGCAATTGTTTTTCATCTTAACTAACTAAAAGGATGCAGAGAATTGCATTAAGGACCTCATGGAGTGTGCACAACAAAACAGCATCTTCGGAATAGAGCATAATCACTATGAGTGTACCACAGCGATGATTATTATGCCTGATCTTGTTATATATAAATGATGTGATGTTCTGCCTTGCTGGACATTGACCTCCATCTCTCTGATGGCTCCATCCATACTCCATCCGTACCTCTGTCCATATCAGGCCCACTAAACATTAAAAGAAGTTGTATTTTGACAGCTGTCATCTCTTCCACATCAAAAATCACTTCCACATAATCTGGTCACCCGTGGACTGTGTATTTGCAGTGATGAGTATTCTCTTACCCAGGGCACTGAAGGTCTCACAAAGGCCTTCTCAAACAAGTACTACCCTCAAACCTAGCCTGGAGACTTCTACAATTCCCCCCGAACCAGCTGCAAAGGAACATCCCAACATCACTCAGTATTATCTCAGACTGTAGCAACCAAACCGTGCCCTTTGCCAGGGCTTCACTTGTCTATCGTCTTCCCTGGAAATGAGGGACTTCCTTCCCACATTGCATCCCATCTCTCCTAAAGGGGTATTCTGTCACCCACCCAGCTTACACAACATCCTGGTCCCTTCCTACGCCATTTTCTTTCCTAAGCCCTTACGGCAGGGGTTATTTTCATGTGGAAGACACAGGTGCAAGACTTGTCTGATTCTCCCACCCAGCACATCCTGCTCTACTCCTGTTGCAAGCTTATCCCATCCCATCACAAGCAGGGCCACTTGTGAAAGTAGCCATGTCATATATCAGCTCTATTGCAATTTCCGGATAGATTTTTTTGTGGGTATGACCACAGCCAACTGTCCACCATAATGAATGACCATTAATGAACTGTGGCCAGCAGCAGGGTTGAACACTTAGTTGCAGAACACACTGCTAAGCACAACATGTTTGAGTTCAGTGGGTGTTTCACAACCTTTGCCATCTGGATCCTTCCCCTAGCACTGGCTTTTCTGAACTATGTTGATGGGAGTTACCATTGCAACACCTCATTTGTTCCTGTAATCCTCCTGGTTTCAATGTCCACTAACACACAGGCCTCTCACCCTTTGTCCAATAACCTCCGTTTCCATTGTCCTGTCACCCTCTCCCAATCCACTTCAACATGTCATTGTCATCGTGTGCTAATGGTGGTGTCCGTATTTTGCATTTCTATCCCGTGCATCTGTTGCCTCTTCTTCCTCCTACATTCTTATCCCATGCACCTGCTGCCTCCCTCCAAACTATCAGCCACCCTTCCCCAACCCCAACCCCAACCCCTGCTCCTGCCTTCTGTCTCTTTGCTCCATTTAAACACCCCACTCGTCGCAATCCCACAACCCAGTCTACCTGACGAACTGCAGTCCCAGCATGGTGTGTTCAGTTGGAACAATAAAACAATAACTACACAGAGGTGTGTATGTGTGTGTGTGTGTGTGTGTGTGTGTGTGTGTGTGTGTGTGTGTGTGTGTGTGTATGTTGGAGGGGGGGGGGGGGGTTGCGCGCATTTTTCTGATATCAAAGAAGCAGAAATAATTATCTTTTTTTCAATTCAATTATTGTAATCAAGTTTAGTGAATAAACGATACACACTTGACAGTGTAAATAGCATCCTGAAAATGGCTCTCTGCGAATGGACTGTCACTTTACTTAGGCAAAACACGATACATGCAGTCCTGTACTACACATGTCCTAACCACATCATTAAGAGTAATGCATGTGGATAGTATCAATAACTGAAACAAAATATTTTAAGTTCTTAGGTATTTATATTGATAAGAACGGAAGTCAAATCTTCTTAAATATCTAAGCTGCGCTAGTTTTGCTTTGTGGATAATATCAGATTTTGGAGGTGAAAATGTCAACATGTTGTCTTCCATTTCCGATTTATGGCATCATATTCTGGTGTAATTCATCAGTGAGGAAGAACACATTTGTTGTACAGAAGTGTGTTATGTGTATAATATATGATGTCCCCTCTAGCACCTCTTGTAAACAACTCTTTAAACATTTGCATGTACTGACAACAGCCTCTCAGTAACACATTTATTCCCTTACAAAGTTTGTTGTTAGCTGTTAATCACAATTTAAAAACAATGCCAACATTCATAAATAAAATATCAGAAGTAAAAAATTATTTACACCATTCATCGTTCAGCATAAGTATGGCACAAGAAGGAGTGAGCTATTCAGCCATGAAAATCTTTGACTCCATAAACAAGCTAAAATTGTGTCTGCTAGACAACTCCTGAAGAGGTCCTGAACATGCAATAATTGTGTGTGTGTGTGTGTGTGTGTGTGTGTGTGTGTGTGTGTTTGTCTGTCTGTCTGGGAGAGAGAGAGAGAGAGAGAGAGAGAGAGAGAGAGAGAGTGTGTGTGTATGTGTGTGTGTGTGTGTGTGTGTGTCTCCTCCTTGACACCTGTGACTAAGCAAGGTAGCACAGATGTTTGGAAGGACACTGGTTTAAATTCCTGTTTGGCTATCAAGCTTTATGTTATTAGTGGTTTCCCTAAGTTACTTAAGGCAAATACTGGAGCAGTTCCTTTTAAAAGGACACAGCCAATATTATTCCTAATCCTTCACACAATATGAGCTTGTTCTGTCTCTTGATGGCATCATTTTCAGTGGGATGTTAAACTGTAATTTTCCTTCCTTTATCTCTATCCTGTGGTTTATCTGTTGCATCCCTGTAACCAGCACTGCTTTCTTCATATACATTTGAAATGCATCTCTGAAATTCCATCACGTTCACTGCATTTCAACTCCACCACACATCTTTCAGTCATTCACTTGTGCATGTGCTTTTGTCCGCATTACAGTTTATCTGCCACTTCTTAAAGATACACAACAGACAACACCCTGAAATATTGCAGTATTTGTTATGCATTGTCTGATTTCATTGTAATCACATCTGGCGACTTCAAGACAAAACAGTTATTAGAAATTTACAGAATGTCATTTCAGTGAATGGATTCGCCATAATGCAAGGAATGAAGTCTGTGTGGAATGTAGTCATTTATGCTTATCAACACTCAGATTAAGTATTTGTGATTTGATATAATTCTTGACAGTAGCTTCTTTCTCAAAAGTATTTTCAGAAGTGCTTCGTCGTATTCTGACTAAAGATTGGATGCTGTATATATGAATATGTCTGTTTCTATCACTATGCAGTATGTGTAATATAAAAGAGGTGTACATAGCCAAGAAGCTGCCACATTTAATTCTGAGAATTGCTAGACATTACTTCATATAGTGTGTGGGTCAGTACCAGAGATAGGACCATGATTAGTGGAAAAACATATTATGTGGTGACAAATGACTATATTTCATGTTATAATCCAATGTAAGTGTGCAAAATTGGCAACCGTCTTGTGGATAGCATATACTGACCCATGTATAACTCGGCAAATGGTGCTGATTTTGATGCTGGCTGTACATACAGTTCAGTCAGAAATACTAAGAGACAAGTAGAATCATTAAATTTTTGTTCTCCTTCTCTACATCTACATCACCATGGATACACTTAAGAGCCTGGCAGAGGGTTCATCGAACCATCTTTATAATAATTCTCTATTATTCCAATATCAAACAGCATGTGGAAAAAACAAACACCTATATCTTTCTGTGTGAGCTCTGGTTTCCCTTATTTAATTATGATGATCATTTCTCCTTATGTGGGTTGGCATCAATAAAATATTTTCGCATGTGGAGAAGGAAGTTGGTGATTGAAATTTCATGAGAAGATTCTGCCGCAACAGATAACGCCTTTCTTTTAATGATGTCCTTTCCATCCCAAATTCTGTATCATGTCTGTGACACACACTCCCCGATTTTGTGATAATACAAAGTGTGCTGCTCTTCTTTGGACTTTCTTGAGATACTCTGTGAATCCTAGCGGGTAAGGATCCCAGATCGCACAGCAGTTCTCCAAAAGAGGACGGACAAGCATAGTGTAGGCAGTCTCTTTAGCGGATCTGTTTTCTACGTGTTCTGCCAATAAAATGCAGTCTTTGGTTTGCCTTCCCCACAACATTTTCTGTGTGTTCTTTCCAATTTAAGTTGTCCATAATTGTAATTCCTAGGTATTTAGTTGAATTTATGACCTTTAGATTAGACTGATTTATCGTGTAACTGAAATTTAATGGATTCCTTGTAGCACTCATGTGGATGACCTCACACTTTTCATTATTTAGGGTCAGTTGCCCATTTTTTCACCATTTAGATACCTTTTCTAAATCATTTTGCAATTTATTTTGATCTTCAAATGAGTTTACTAGACGATAAACAATAGCATCAGCAGCAAACAACCGAAGGTGGCTGCTCAGATTGTCTCCTAAATTGTTTATATAGATAAGGAACAGCAGATGGCCTATAGCACTATCTTGGGGAATGCCAGAAATCACGTCTGTTTTACTCTATGCCTTTCCGTCAATTACTATGAACTGTGACCTCTCTGACAGGAAAACATGAATCCAATCTCATAACTGAGACAATATTTCATAAGCATACAATTTCACTACAAGCCGTTCGTGTGGTACAGTGTCAAAGATCTTCTGGAAATCTAGAAATACGGAATCAATTTGAAATCCCCTATCAGTAGCACTCAACACTTCGTGTGAGTAATGAGCTACACTGAAGCACCAAAGAAACTGATATAGGCATCTGTATTCAAGTACAGAGATATGTTTACAGGCACAATAAGGTGCTGGAGTCGGCAACGCTTACCGGTATATAAGACAACAATTGTCTGGCGCAGTTGTTAGATTGGTTACTGCTGCTACAATGGCAGGCGATTTAAGGGAATTTGAAAGTTGTGTCATAGTGGACACACGACCCATGGGACACAGGATCTCCGAGATAGCAATGAAGTGGGGATTTTCCCAATGACCATATCACGAGTGTACCGTGAATATCAGGAATTTGTCGAAACATGAAATCTCTGACGTTGCTGTGGCCAGAAAAAGATCCTGCAAGAATGGGACCAACGAAGACTGAAGAGATTTGTTGAGCATGACAGAAGTGCAACCTTTCTGCAAATTGATGCAGATTTCAATGCTGGACTATCACCAAGCATCAGTGTGTGAACATTAAATGAAACATCATCCATATGGGCTTTCGGAGCTGAAGGCTCACTTGTGTACCCTTAATGACTGCACGACACAAAGATTTGCACCTCACCTGGGCCCATCAAGACCGACATTGGACTGTTGATGACTGGAAACATGTTGCCCTGTCGGACGAATCTCGTTTCAAATTGTATCAAGCAGATGGACGTGTACTGATATGGAGACAATCTCATGAATCCATGGACCCCACATGTCAACAGGGGGCTGTTCAAGCTGGTGGAGGCTCTTCATGGTGTGGCATGGGAGCAGTTGGAATGATATGGAACCCCTGATACATCTAGATACGACTCTGATAGGTGACATGTACATAAGCATCCTGTCTGATCACCTGCATCCATTCATGTGTATTGTGCATTCCGACCGTGTCCATGAGGCAGTTGTAGCAAAAACAATTACCAGAGTATAAAGGACAATTAAGTGAAGGAGAAAGATTTATATGTTCAGTAAACTAGATAATGAAGCAGTAGTATCATTTCTCAGTGAGGAACTTGAAACTTTTAGCTTAGTGCAGGAGCACGTAGATGAATTATTGCCACTGGCATGGTGTTATGTATTCAGTGGTTCAGTGAAACTTGGGAAAAAAGCTGATTGTGCAAATTACATATGTATATATTTAAACAATCATTTTTAGTTTCCTTTTCATGTTAGATCATTTTATCTACATTTTCAAAGTACTTTTACAAGATGAAAATCTTTTTTAAGTCATTCGGATAACTTGTGTATGTGCCAAAGCATTGCCCAGGCACTTCAGAACCTCCATGAGTAAGCTTATGAGGTTTCTTCAGCATGGAGGGGCAAGAGGGAGCATCACTAGTAATGTGTGCATTTCTACTCATGGAAGAAGTAGCTCAAATGTCAGTCAGACACTGGCAGAAATGCTCGAACTGACCTGAAGTGAAAGAATGTGGGTCACAAGCAAAGCAGATAGCATGTGTGTCTTAATTGCACTAGTGGAAACTCCAGGTAGGAATATCAACAATGTAGGAAAAGATAGATTGCTACTTACTGTAAAGATAACACACTAAGTTGCAGACAGGCACAATTAAAAGACACCTACACATAAGCTACAGCCTTCATTGGAAAAAGAGAAACACTCACCATTCATTCATAAAAGCAAGCACACCTCACATACACACATGACCACCAACTCTGGCAGCTCAGGCCAGAATGCAACTATCACATGAGACAGAAGCAGCAATCTGGAGAGGAAGGGGAAGGGGAAGGGAAAGGGGAAGGGAAGGGGCAGTGATAGCAGTATATGGGTGGAGGAAGAGAGGAGCGCTGTTCGGTGGAATGTGTAGGATGTAGAATGCCAACAGGCGCATTGTTGGGCGGTTGTGGGGCAGGGAGGTGGATAAAACTGAGTGAAAAAAGGAGAGGATTGGAGAAAGATGTATGGATCCATTGGCAGAGGGTGGCAAGCAAAGTGTGTCGAAGATGAGAATGGGTAAGAGGTGATAGGACAGAAGGGACAGAAACTGTTGGGTGGAGGGCATGGGGACAGTATGTTACTGCAGGCTGAGGCCTAGATATTTATGGAGCAGAGAATATGTTGTAAGGATAACTCCCTCTGTACAGTTCAGAAAAGCTGGTGATGGAGGGGAGAAAACAGATAGCTCGGATAGTGAAGCAGCCATTGAAATTGAGCAAGTTGTGCTCAGCTGCATTTGTGCCACAGGGTGGTCTACTTTGGTCTTGGCCACAGTTTGGAAGTGGTCATTCATCCTGGTGGACCGCTGGTTTGTATTCATACCAGTATAAAAAACTGTGCAATGACTGCAGCAGAGCTGGTAAATGGCATGGCTGCTTTCACAGGTGGCCAGACCCCTGATGGGGTGGGATAAACCTGTAACAGGACTGGAATAAGAAGTTCTGTGTGAGTGGATTGGGTAGGTTTTGCACCTGGGTCTTCCACAGGGGTATGATCCTTGTGGCAAGGGGTTGGGATTGGGAATGGCATAGGGATGAACTAGGATGTTCTGGAGGTTGTGTGGGCAGTGGAACACCACCCAGGTAGGATGTCCTTCATTTCAGGCCATGATGACAGGTAATCAAAGCCCTGGTGAAGGAAGTGGTTCACTTGTTACAGTCTGAGGTGGTATTGGGTGTCAAAGGGGGCACTCCATTGTGACTGGTTTTTTGTGGGTGGTGGGAGAATTTGGGGTGTGAGGGGAAATGGCAGGGCTTGGTGAGGCCCTCAGCATACTGGGTAAAGGAATTTTTGTCACTGCAGATACACCATCCTCAGGTGACCAGGCTGTAGGGGAGGGATCTTTTTTGGTGTGAAAGAGATGACAGCTGTCAAAATGCAGGTAATCTTTATGACTGGTGGGTTTAATGTCAACAGAGGTGTGGATGGAGCCATCAGAGGGGGGGAGGTCAATGTCTAGGAATGTGGCACACTGGTTCGAGGAGGACCAGGTGGAGTGGGTGGGAGAGAAGTTGTTGAGGTTGTGAAGGAACGAAGATAGGGTGTCTTGGCCCTGAGTCTAGATCATGAAGATATCGCCAGTGTACTTGAACCAGGTTAGGATTTTGACGTTTAGGGAGGGCAGGAAGCTCTCCCCTGTGTGGCCCATAAAGAGGTTGGCATAGGAGTGAGCCATGCGGGTGCCCATGACTGTGCCATAGGTTTCTTTGTATACATTCCATTCTAAGGAGAAGTAGTTGTCGGTTACAATAAATTTAGTAAGATGTATGAGGAATGAGGTAGTGCGTTCGGAGTCTGAAGGGCACTGGGAAAAGTAGTGTTCAATGGTAGTAAGACCATGGCCATAAGGGATGTTGGTGTAGTACAGGGAGATGATGTCAGCAGGGACAGGTAGGGATCCAGGTAAATGAGTGGGGATGGTGGAAAGTCAGGAAAGGAAGGGGTTGGTATCTTTGATGTAGGAGGCTAGATCGCGGGCAGTTGGGTGGAGATGTTGGTCAATGAGGGCCGAAATTCTTTCAGTTGAGGAAGGGAGGGGGGGACAATAACAAGCCACAAAGGGGTGTCCAAGATTGTTGGGTTTGTGGATTTTGGGGAGAATGTGGAAGGTGGATGTGCAGAGTGTCATAGGGGTGAGGAGAGAAATGGATTCATGGCAGAGGTTCTGGGAAGGGCCTAAAGCTTTAACCAGGGATTGGAGTTTGTGTTGGACTTCTGGGATGGAATCACTCCGACAGAGTTAGGCGGAGTAGTCAGATAATTGGTGGAGGCCTCCTGCCAGGTAGTCACTGTGATTTATAACAGCAATGGTGAACCTTCGTTTGCAGGTGGGATGATTAGGTCAGGATTAGTTTTGAGGTTGTGTGTGGCTGTTCTTTCTTTTGTTGATAGATTGGTGTTGTGAGTTAGGGATGTGGGGAAGAATGGTGAGACTAAGCTGGAGGTAAGGAATTCCTGGAAGGTGAGCAGCAGGTAGTTGGTGGGAGGGGGGAAGGATCACAGGTGGATGGTGATATGAACTGGGAGAGGCAGGTTTCAGTGTTGGAATTAGGTTGGTTTTGGTTAGAGGGATTGGAAGTAAAGAAGGGTTCCCATTGCAGGGATTGGGAGAAGGGGAGTAGGTCTTTGACAAGTCCAGCAAGGTTAAATTTGGGTGTGTTGCTAAAGGTGAGGCCTTTGGATAGGACAGAAACTTCTTTGGAGCTGAGGGCTTTGGTGGAAAGATAAACAATCATGTTGCGGGAATGTTTCAGCTCTGTATTTGGGGGATGTGGTAAGTTGCTGCTGTGAGGGATGGACAAGGAGAAACACTGTGGGTAGGATGGGGGTTGGATAGCTTACGGAGGTGGCATGTGGAATGCTCCTCCAGGTGCTGGAGAATAAGGGATTCAGCTTCAGAGATGTGATGTAGGAAGTAGGCATTGCACAGTAGCAGTATCTTTCGGAGGGAGCATAGGTGGCTCTGGGATACCTGTGCAATGGAGATGTGCTTTCGAGGTACTAGGTTTGTGAGGGCCAAGGATTGGCGGACTCTGGAAAGGTGAAGGTCATTGTGAAAGGAGGGGGTGGGATCCAGAGAAAGTAGTTTTTATGGTTATGTGGTTTGGAGGGATCCCTTAGTTTAGATAGTATTTAAGAAATAGGATGTTGGACAGGGTTTTAGCCAGGGAAAGTGATACTTTTCTGAACTGGTGCAAAAAGATGGAGCTGGGGTCCATTGTGGTAGGAATTTTGTAAAAGAAACGGGAATGATGTGTAAATGGGCAAAATAGGTCCTGATGGTTGTGAGAGAAGCTGAATAAGAGAAAATGCACATAAAAAATTCACTTAAAAATACATAAAGAGATGCAGAAACACGTAAAGATATGCAAAAATGCACACACATACATAAAAATATGCAAAAATGCATGAAACCATGTGAAAGCACATAAAATTATGCACAATTATATTTAAAATGTACTGAAACATGGGAGAAAAGGAATGGATGAGGTACGGGAGTAAGCGGAGGGGGAGGAGGGATGGGTTAGCTTGAGGATCCAAGTTCATGTGGTGAGGATCCTCATCAGGTTTCTCCACTCGGCCACCAGTTTTTCTGAACTGCACAGATGAGAGTTATCTTTACAACAAATTCTCCACTCCTGTAACTATCCTGGCCTCAAACTATGATAACATACTGTCCCCACACCCTCCACCCAACAGTTTCCACCGACCCTGTCGTATCACCTTCTCTCCATTCTTATCTCTTACACTCTTTGTTTGGCACCCTCTGCCAAAGCATCTGTCCTTATGTATCTGCTCCTCTCCTTTCTTTATTGCTCAGTTTTCCCCACCTTCTGCCCCACAACCCTCTGACACTGCAACTGTGGCATTCTGATCCCTGCACATGCCGCCAGATAGCGTTCCTCTCTTTCCCCACCCATACACTGCTATTCCTTCCCCTTCCTTGCTCCCTTCAGATTGCGACTTCCATCCCGTGTGATGTTTCCATTCTGGCCCAAGCTGCTGGAGTTGGTGGCCGTGTGTGTGAGGTGTGCTTGCTTGTGTGAATGAATGGTGTGTGTTTTTCTTTTTTTGATGAAGGCTGTAGCTGAAAGTTTTGTGTAGCTGTCTTTTAATTGTGCCTATCTGCAATTTAGTGTGTTATCTTTATGATTAGTAGCAATCTGTCTTTTCCTACATTGTTGTTGTGTTTTAGTGTTCTGATGCATATTCATCTGTTCTCGAAGTTTTTTTTCAAAGAGTAATCAGCAGTGTTCAGTATCTTTTAGAAACAAATTTCTCAGCTTTAAGTTGGGAACAGAAGTGTGAAATAAAGAAGATTAGTAGGCTGATGCCTCATCTCAAATTAAAAATAGTGCAAAAAAAGTCGAGGTAAGACTTTTACCAGGTCTGTTAATATTGTTGCAGAAGAAGCTGAGTAGCACCGTGGTGTAGTGGTTATGATACTAAACTGTTGTATGGACAGTCGTGAGTTCAAAACTCATTTTAATTTCTATATTCGATTAGAGTACATCTAGAAGTATCCACAAATGTCAAGAATCATTGTACTGGAATGTTTGGTAGCTGTATATATACTGTAAGTGTTCTGGCTGGAGGTAGTTTGCTCCGCACTCTTGTATCCTCAAGTGCTGAATAAACCTTCGTTAAGTGAAGTTAGTGTTCAACATTCATCTAATTACACCTTCTTCTATGTGAGATTATTCTGGTGGAGACACTGGGTATTGGACCTTGTGATAGCACATATTATTGACGTCACAGTGGCTCCCATGAGTCCATGACAGAGCTGCCGTTTACATGGCGAGAAACCCGAGTTCGAGCCATATTCAACGGATCGCAGTCTATCGGAGACAGAAGGAGAAGAAGAAGAAGAAGAAAAAGAAGAAGACATTGTGATGACAGCAACTGTGTGACACCACATGAGACATCCTTCCGGGTTCTCTAGTGACAATGGCCAAGATCTGAACAAGTGGCTGAAGGTATATGAGCGTATAGCCAAATTTAACAAGTAGGATGACACCATGTGTTTGGCTAACATATTTTTCTACTTGGAGGGCACTGCCAAGCAATGGTATGAGAACGAGGAGAAGTTCACAAGCTGGGAAGTATTTCAGGTGGAACTGCACAAGTATTTCGGTGACACACGACAACAGAAGTGTTGCTGAAGATAAATTAAAGTGCAGGGCACAGCATCCAGGAGAAACTACAGCATCCTACATTCAAGACGTCTTGGAGCCGTGGAAAATAGTGGATCCTAGAATGAAGGAGGAAGATAAGGTTGCACATCTCATGAAGGGTGTTGTGGAGGACATGTATCAAGCCCTACTCCTGAAGGAGGTTTTGGCAGCAGACGACTTCATAAAATGGTGCCAGTATATCAAGACAATGCATCAAAAAAGAATTACACAGAAGAATTTTGAACAGCTTCCAGAATGTTGTATCGATGTCTGTGATGGAGGAAGCAACTGATTTCACAAGTGTTCTTCATCAGATAGTGAGAGAGGAAGTTCAGAAGGCACTTGGATTGCATGGCGAGCAAGAAACCAAGACGCTTCAAGAGGTCATAAGGGAGGAAGTGGAACAGACATTGAACCCAATCTCTCGTCCTTCTTGTCCCTTTAAGAAGGTGAAAAAGTTGAGACCCAGGTGCAGTTGCGTTCCTACACTGCTGCATGAGGAACCTGCTTGGGCACCAAGGAAGACTGACATGTTGAGGACCCAGGATAACCAACCAGTATGTTTCCACTGAGGACGACCAGGACATGTGGTGCACTATTGTTGAGAAAGGCGGCGGATATTTGATGATGCCCGCACCAGTAGACAGCAGACCGATCTTAGATGATGTCAACTTCGGGATGACAAAGATGAACAAGGAAGATTTGGGTGCAGGACGACGTAGGTCACCATCGCCACAAGCTAGCCGCTGGAGGGGACACTCCCCAACATGCCGATCAAGGTTTCCATTGTCGTTTAGAAGCTCCAGCCGATCACCTAGCTGCTGCAACTTGGAAAACTAAAGGGTGCAACCTTCCTTGGAGGTGAGGCCACCACAGAGAGAAATCCTTCGCTGTCGATCACTACAAAAATGATGGGAAACTACGTCAATATACTCATGGATGGCTGACCAGCCCAAGCTCTTGTGGACTCTGGAGCATCGTATTCATTCATTTCAGAGAAGTACCATCGTTTGGGAGAAGTACCATCGCTAGTTGCAGAAAACGGTATTCATTGACAACAAAACATCTCTGCTGATGTTGGCTAATGGGAAATATGTAAAACCTACAGGAAGGTGTACTATTCGTGTGGGTATAAGTGGCCATACACAGCCCTTAGAATTCATCATTTTAGAAGAGTGTAGTCATGACGTCATTATCGGATGGGACTTTTTGAAAGCTTCTCAGACAATTATAGATTGTGGTCACTTGAAGATTATGCTAGATGAGATGGGATACTGTGGACAGGAAGATGCGCATCCGAGTGTGTGGAGACTGTGTGCTGGATGAAGTGATCATTCCTGCAGTCAGCGCTAGAAAGGTAACTGTCACGTGTCATGCCATGCATCAACCCATGAATCTTGTAGTGGAATGTAAGAGAAGCATACCACTGAAGGATAACTTGGTCTTCCCAGCCTCTGTCGTCTCATTTAAGAACGGATTCGGTGACTTGTGGATAGTTAACTGTCGCCGAGTACCGCAGATTCTTCCAAGACGCATGTGCGTAGCAATCACTGAGCCGTTACTTGAAGAACAGCTGAGCATCATAGAAACCTTCCATGCCGAGCCTGTGGGTGAAATTAGTGCTACCACTATGAGACAAGATCTTCTAGCTCAACTATCACCAGGTCTCACTAAGGAACAACAGAAGAAGCTACTTGCCATTCTTCAGGAGTTCTCTGAATGCTTCAATCCGCAGGTGAAGAACAAATTATACAAATCGATGCTGAAGCACTGGATTAGCACTCGAGACAATCAACCAATAAGCCAGAGAGCATACCGTGTGTCAGCAATTGAACGTCGAATAATTCGCGACGAGGTAGAGAAAATGATGAAGAATGACATCATTCAGCCTTCGCACAGCCCATGGTCGTCACCATTGGTTCTTGTCAGGAAGAAGGATGGCAGTTGGCGCTTTTGTGTTGATTACAGGAAGCTCAATAAGATAACTAAAAAGGACATTTACCCTCTTCCACGAATTGACAATACAGTAGATGGACTGAAGGGGGCCAAGCTTTTCTCAACCATGGACATGTACTCGGGATACTGGCAAATCGAAGTAGATGAGGCTGATCATGAGAGAACTGCATTCATCATCCCTGAGGGCCTGTATGAGTTTAAGGTAATGCTGTTTGGTTTGTGTAATGCGCCAGCTACTTTTGAACAGATGATGGATAATCTTCTAAGGCACCTGAAGTGGACGATGTGTCTTTGTGTTCTCAGAGACATTTGATGAACATATAAAAAGACTGAGGGCCATTCTTAAGTGTCTCCAACAAGGCGGACTGAAACTTAATCCAAGAAAGTGTCTCTTTGGAGCAAAGGAAATCAAAATACTTGGACACTTGTGTCAAATGAAGGTGTGTGGCCAGACCCAGAAAAGGTGAGAACCATAACGGAATTTCCTATTCCTAAAAGTATTAGAGATGTGAGAAGCTTCCTAGGATTATTTTCTTATTACCACAGTTTTATCAAAGACTTTTGTATCAAAGCCAGGTCACTCCAAGAGTTGTTAAAAGCTGATGCAACAAGATTCTTTTGATGTGCTGCAAAAAGCACTGACGACTGACCCTGTACTTGGTCTGTATGATGCAAGAGCACCTACAGAACTACACACAGATGCCAGCGGGTATGGGATTGGTGGTGTTCTGGTGCAAATTTCGGATGGAACAGAGAAGGTTATAGCCTATGCTTCTAGGACACTTTCAAAAGCCGAGAGAAACTACTCAAATACAGAAAGAGAATGTCTTGCTGTGATCTGGACCATGTGCAAATGTCGACAGTTTCTCTATGGAAGGCCATTCGCAGTTGTTACAGACTATCATTCACTTTGTTGGTTGACAGGTGTTAAGGATCCAACTGGATGACTCGCCAGGTGGGCACTATGTCTTCAGGAGTATGACATTACCATAGTGTACAAAAATGGAAGAAAACACCAAGATGCCGACTGTCTCTCAAGGAACCATGTGCAAGACTTTGATGAAGATAGTGACTATCTTGCTGCTCTCCAGGATCTCTCAGCTGAGCAGAAGAAGGATGCCAAGATATCTCAAATTATGCTTGCCTTAAATCAGTCAGAGGATGTGAAAGGACAATTTAAGGTAGTTAATGGATTACTTTGCAAGAAAAACTTTGATCCTTTTGGAAAGAGGTGGCTACAAGTGATTCCTAGACACATGCACTTAGATGTTCTACAGAAATTCTATAACACACCTGAGGTTGGACATTTAGGATTTATGAAGACATACAGTAGAATCCGCAAGAGATTTTTCTGGCCAGGTTTATTTAGGAGTGTCCATCACTGTGTGTCGCTCTGTAGAGAGTGCAAGAGGAGAAAGGCAGTTCCTCAGAAACCACCTGGCCAACTCATACCAATTCCACCAGCCGAAACACCTTTTTAGCGTGTTGGGATTGACCTCTGCAAATGATTTCCAACGTCTGCTAGTGGCAATAGATGGATTATTGTTTGCACTGATTATCTGACACTCTATGCCATTGTAAAAGCATGAAAACAGCCGAAGCATCCGAGGTAGCCAAATTCATTGTGGAAGACATTGTATTAAAACATGGTGCCCCTAGGTCGTTAATTATGGATTGATGGAAAGTTTTTCAATTGAATCTTGTGACAGAGGTAAACCATCGGTGCAACATTACTCATCACATGACGACTGCCTACCATCCACACACTAACGGGCTTACTGAATGCCTTAATAAGACCTTGGCCACTATCAATGTTCGTCAATGTTGAGCAGAGCAACTGGGATGAGGTGCTACTTTTTGTGACATTGGCCTACAACACCACCAAACAAGACTTCACAGGATTTACGCCATTTTTCCTGGTGCATGGGTGTGAGGCAACTACAGCGATAGACACTTTATTTCCATTACGTCCTGATGACACGGACGACAACTGCATTGGCCAGGTGTTAATCAGGGCTGAGGAAGCTCGGCAGTTAGGTCGATTCCGCACGCTGCAGGCTCAAGAAAACGATCGCCGAAAGTATGACATGAGCCACCGCCCTGTTGTCTACCAGCCTGGTGACCTCGCCTGGATCTTCACTCTTGTTTGGAAGGTTGGTCTCTTTGAGAAGCTCCTCAGGCGCTAGTTTGGACCTTATAAGGTTGTAAGACAGTTGTCTGATGTTACTTATAAAGTTGAAGATTTCGACCCTGACACAAGATCACGAAAGATCAGAAGTACGGTCCACATCCTTTGAATGAAGCCCTATAAGGATCCTGTAACCCAGGGTCAATTCGAAGCTCCAGTGACAGGTAACAAACGGAAAGCTGATGAATATAGTGGCAAAAGAACTTCTAAGAAGATCACCACCAGGGCGAGAATCAGTCATCGGGAGTCGGAGTATGCAGGACCAATGACTCGTTCCCGGACTAGGATGACGTAACACCGAGACGCTGTTCACTTAAGGAGGAAGCAGTGTCGCAGAAGAAGCTGAGTAGCACTGTGGTGTAGTGGTTATGATACTAAACTGTTGCATGGAGGGCCGTGAGTTCAATACTCACCTTTAATGTACAATTTTAATTTGTACATTTAGTTCGAGTACATTCTAGAAGTATCCTAAAATGTCAAGAATCATTGTACTGGAATGTTCTGTAGCTGTACACACACTGTATGTGTTCTCGCTGGAGGCAGTTAGCTCCGCGCTCTTGTATGTGCAGGTGCTAAATAAACCTTCGTTAAGTGGAGTTAGTGTTTGTCATTCATATAATTACACCTTCTTCTACGTGACAGTATAAATATATGTAAACGTAGTAGTTGGATTCATGACAGCATTTCTACAAGTAAACTGTTTTGTTTTCTGTGTTTGATTTTTGCTAGGGGAAGAGATACAAGCTAGACACGAACACACAAAGTTAAGTGGCACGACAAATTCATTGCACCTAAGTATGCATATTTAGATTTATCAGTCCTTGGAAAAATGGAAATTAAGCAACCGCTTAGCTCAGCTTTCAGATAGAATATAGAAAAACAGAATGACAACATAAGGAAAAAATTGTTAATTGCTATGTTTGTCCCAAAATAATTGACTGTATTAAGTTCTGTGGTGTGTTTGAACTTGCGTCATGTGGACATGATGAAACATTAGACACTATAACAATCCTGAGGGCTACTTAATTCCACTTCAGCTTCATATGCAGATGTAGAAGAGCACATGAAAAATGCTACAGTCTTTAAGGGGGCATCCAAGGATATGCGAAATGATTTACTAGAGTTTATGTACCACGTGTACCATGAAGGAATTAATACAGAAATAACTAAGGCACATTTTGCGTTTATGATATCAGATGAAACTTCTCATGTATCTTCTAAATTTCAGGTGGTTGTAGTAGTTTGTTATCTGTTATCTACTGGAGAGCCTGTTGAAAGGTTTTGGTTATTTTTAAGTCCTCCTGGTGGTGATACTTCATCCGTAGTGGTAGCACACTGGACTTGCATTCGGGAGGACGACAGTTCAAACCCATCTCCTGATTTAGGTTTTCCGTGTTTTCCCTAAATCGTTTCCAGCAAATGTCGGGATGGTTCCTTTGAAAGGGCACGGCCAATTTCCTTCCCAATCCTTCACTAACCTAGCTTGTGCTCCATCTCTAATAACCTCATTGGTGACTGGACGTTAAACACTAATCTCCTCCTCCTCCTCCTCCTCCTCCTCCTCCTCCTCCTTAGTGGCTTGGATTAAAAATGACGCCAATGCAGGCCAAGAACAGAAAGAAAAAGTAATAACTTAAAGTTATGTGGTGCTTGCGTCATATGCAGCCAACATGCAGGGTTGCACCCAATTGTAAGAGAAGAGTACCATTTCAAGTAATATGTGAATTGTTACAAACACCAACTGAACTTAATTCTTTCCCAAGCTAAAAGTCAAAATAAACAAGTAAAACTGTTTTTCAGAACTATTGCAGAAGTACCAATATTCTTCTCTCCTTCACCTCAAAGAGAGATTATTCTAAATGCAATTGTGAAATGAAGAGACCCCCATTGATCAGCCAGAAGATGGAACTTTAAATTGAGAAAGTCCTTACAGTTCACGAGAATAAAGAAGCTGTTCTATATTCCCTTCAGCACATTAAAGATATGAGCAACCAGATGACGACTGTGAATCCACCATATAGTTTAAGGTAGAAACTGCAACAACCAAAATTTTCCTTTTCTTTAGAGGTATTTCATAAAATATTGCCCCACATGAATGTCTTGTACAGGCAATTTCAAAAGTGCACCAGTGATCCCATCACAATAAAGGAAGCAGTAGAATCATTTTGAAAATGAAATTTTGAAAATCAGGGATGACGTTGGTAATATTGTAATTGAGGAAGAACCAAATGTAGCAAAAAGCAAATGCAAGGACATGTTAACAATGAATGTAGCAGCAAAGAAAGTATGAGACATAATAATTCATCAGAGCAGAGAGAGGTTTGAATTCTCCATTTGGCCTCTAATTCTCCATTTGACCAGCACTTCTTCCCTTCACTGAAAAGTAAATGTACTGAAGAAATTCTTTCTACTGTTGTGCTGTCCATTTTATTTTTAAATAAAGCTAAATCAAAAACAGAACTACAGGTCATTTATTCTTGAAGTGATTTTCAAGAAATGAAAAGTGTAGTAGCTCTTCTGAAGTTTATAATAGAAAATAACTTGCAGGAACCTTTTGGTGACATTATGAAATTGTTGAAATTATTAGCTACTGTATCAGTGACAGTGTGTGAAACAGAGAAGTTTTTTCCATTGTGCCGTGGATCAAAATGTTTGTTAGCAGTACTGTGGATGAATGTAGGCAGTATGCTCTTGTCATGCTATCATTGGAAAACAAAACAATCCACAGGCTTCTGACTTCAACGAGAGGGTCATAGACATATTTGCAATGAAATTGCATAATGCTGTAGAGGTTGTGAACCCTCAGTCATTTTAGGCACTAGCCACCACTGACTATGGATCAGGTTTAAAAGGCTAATTGACCATGCACTGGATAAATATGTACCTAAAAGAACAGTTCATGATGAGATGGTCCCACCATGGTATACAGTTACTTTAAAGAAACTTCTAAGTAAATAGAGACTACTGCATAATAGTGTAAAACAAAGCATAAGGCTATAGATGAAACACATTTGGCTGTCGAGGGAGCACTGCATGAAGCCTTCAATTAATACCATAGCAGAATATTGTCTAAAGATCTTTTACAAAGCCCAGACAAATTCTTGTCAGATGTAAAGGCTGTTACTGACACAAAGGTTAATGCCCAGTCACTCAAGCATGAGACAAGAACTGAAATTGAGGGCAGTAAAGCGAAAGCAGTAATGCTTAAATCAGTGTTCAAGTGATCCTTTATAAAAGAAACCCAGAGTATTATCCCAATTTAATTCTCTTACAGCTGAAGATATGTGAAATATATTGTAGTGTCAGTGGCATTGAGAAACATCTGAAATCGTTAAAAATTGAACAAAGTTCCAGGGAACAATGGAATCCCTGTCACTTCCTGTACTTAATTTGCAGCTAAGTTAATCCATGTTTTAACTATGATCTACCATAGATTCCTCGAACGAAAAACATTTCCCGGTAGTTAGAATGAAGCACAGGTCACACCTGTTCACAAGAAAGGTAGCAGAAGTGATCCACAAAACTGATGTTCAATATCCTTGACACTTGTTTATTGTAGAATCTTAGAATATATTCCGAGCTCAAATGTAGTGAGGTATCTTGAACAAAATGACCTCCTCCATGCCAACCAGCATTGATTTTGAAAACATTGATCGTGTGAAACCGAACCCATGTCACGTAGATAAAGGTAGTCAGGTAGATACAGTATTTCTCGGTTTCCAAACAGCATTTTACTCAATCCCATATTTATGCTTATTATCACTGGATTGAAGATTTTTTGGTAGGGAGGGTGCAATAAGTCATCTTGGCTGGAGAGTCTTTGACAGATGTAAGAGGTAGCTATGGTTGCGCCCAGGTAAATGTTTTGGGGCTTTTGCTGTTCATGTTGGATATTAATGACCTTGTGGACAATATTAACAGTAACCTCAGACTCTTTGCAGATGATTCAGTCAGAGCTGGATTAAATTTTGAAGTGATGCAAATGTTGGTAACTTGCTTTAAATGGTCAGAATTATTAAATTGTGCACTTCACAGAATGGCAAAAACTACAGTATCCTACGACTGTAATATCAGTGAGTCACAGCTGGATTGTCAACACATACAAATACCTGGAAATAAAATCTCATAGCAATATAAAATGGACTGATCACACAGTCTCAGTCATTGGTAAAGTATGTGGCATACAGCTGTTCGTGGTAGAATACCAGGAAAAAGCAGTCAGTCTGCAAAGGAGACTGAAATGTTCCCAGGTTGAATGGTACAGATCATTACGTAACTTGGTGTCTGTTGGTGAAATAAAGGTTGGTGTAACACGTTTGATATTATAGCTCCTAATTTAAATTTGTTGCCTCTGGTCTATTTCCTTGCAATATCAGATGATTTGTGATGTGCTAACTGCACAATGATTCCCTTGAAACTGAGAATTTAACTTCAAAACATTAATTAAAAAATTTTAGCATCGTGTAACACAGTCTTGGCAACACAAAATCTGTTACAACACTGACACAAGCGTGGCTACCACCATGCTTCTTTTACAGTTTTAGAATACTGAATGTCGAAAAGTACATTTCACGTATTATAATTAAAATCTTAATCATGGCTGCAAATCAGCAACTGTATAAATCTGAAGAGGTTGAAAAAATCAGCCAGCCAGTTGCAAAACAAAGGTTTATTAGCCCTTGACCTAGGTTTTCATAATTCTAAACATATCTTCAGAAGGAGTGGACCTTATTACATCACGTTGTAGTAATGTACCACCATGTGATTTAACAAGGCCCATTCCTTCTGAAGGAGATATTTTTAGAAATATCAAAACATAGGTCAAGGGCTTATAAATCTTTGTAACTGGTTGGCTGATTTTTTTCAGCCTCTTCAGATTATAATTAAAGTTTTACAGTTTTGGATAGCTAATTAGTAAATCCAGGTACATTTTTGTATAAACTTTAATGCATTATAACAGTTTAGGAGAATTACACTCACTAACTCACATAGATATGAGATCTTATTTGTCTGAACAATGCTTCACATAAAAAGTTAATTATTTCAATATTATGTAAAAATAAGTGTTCCCAACATATTTTTGCTGTAATTTCATCATATGTTATTTATTGTATTTTCTATTTTTGTACCAGTATTCGAAATATATCACAAACTGTGTTTGTATCATTAAATGGCAGCTATGAAGATCTTTCCAGTACAGTATAGTGCAGGTCCATTGAAATAACATAGTAGGTTCACTAATTGCACCAAACACTTCCTATTTTATTTGAATAACATTGATACAGAGAGTCGAAAACTGAATGTAGGCCCTGCTTCACATATACAGCTAGTTATGTAGGTACTGCAGTTTCCAATAGAGCTGGCATTGGTCTGTTCATAATGTATTGTCCCAAGAGCTAGTATTGATCTGTTCACATTGTAGTTTCCCAAAAGGTGGTATCAATCTGTTCATAATGTGGTATCCCATTCTGCCATATTTTAAGTGCATACAAAACACTTCTGTGATCCACCTCAGAATATTGCTAGAGGATATTGAACAGATGCAAAGAAAGGCAACACGATTGGCCACAGGTTTGTTTGACCCATGAGAGTGTGTCGCAAAAATGATGAAAGAATTGAATTGCAGATGCGTGTAGATAGATGTAAACTATTCCATGAAAACTGGCTTAGAAAGTGTCTAGAACCAACTTAGATGCAGATGTAGATGTAGACAAGTTCTCACTGTTGGTTCAACATTTTGAGCTGACAGATGAGTGACCTGTTATATCAAATAAATTCAGCTTCAATTGTCTGTTGATCAAGAATTTGTGACACAGTCATTGAAATTCACTGCTTCTAGCTTTGCCTGTGTGACATACACTTGTAAGAATAAGGAACATTATTGGACACATATCTTGACATTATCCCTAGTTTACTTGAACAGGTAAGACTTGATTGAGAGATGAACTTTTTGATCCCATTCTTCAAGTACAAGTAACTATTACATATCTAATGAGCTCATCGTCAGTTGTATGTTATACCCTAAGCATCCTACTTTTCTCGTTAAGTCTTCATTTACTAAAATCAGACATACTCTGAATTTGGAATGTGAAGAACTGTCTGTTTAATTTGCAATGGAGGTAGAAGGAAACATCACATTGCACACTGAATGAACAGCCATGCAGTTTGTGGGAGAAATCCTACAGCTTAGCATCCAGTTCCCAGTATATTGCTCTTCTCTGTTAAAGACTGAAATAATTGTCAAATTCATCATACATGTCAAATGTATCCCTAAACAACTACTTCACTTTTCATTCTCTCTCCATCATATTGCCATTTTCTGTCAAATTTGTTTACTGTGTGGAAAGGTATCTCTCACTCAAATTATCTACTGGTTTCATTTTAACTTCCATGATGTTATTGTGTTACCATTGCAGCTAAGTTCATTACTTTAGACTCGTAATTTTACTTTTCACAATTGGTTGTAGTATTGGAAACGTACTATGTACTGGATAGTAACATCTTCAAAGTTGTACTTTTTACATATGAATGACATCATGAGCTTATGAGCGGTTTTTGAATGACATCATGAGCTTATGAGCACTGCATATCCACAGAATTAAAAAAAAATGGAAGTTTCTTCTGACTGTCTCCTGTTAGCTTGCCCTGTTCGAACTCTATAAGAATGTGTCACCATATTATATGTAGATAGGTCTGACGCCACTGGATGCATACAGACGTTTGAGACTGGTATGAGCAGTAACAAGTCCTTGAATGATGTGATGTGTCTGTGCCATTTTATCACAGTGTTTCCTTCAGTGTATTAAATTTGTGCAGGAAGAAAATTTTGTCTGTAATCACCTTCATGAAAATTTAGTTACTCATGCATATGGTTCTAAATAAAAAGTAGTACATATATTTCCATAAATTACATTATTGTGTCTGATGGACACTGATATACAACTGTTCACTCATTAACTATTTCACCATAATATAATATGTATAGAGAAAGTATCTACTCATCACCCTGTAAGTGGACAGGTGGCTGTTCCTTCAGCAGGGTTTGAGCAGGCACACAGGGAGAGGGGTTTACTTGCTATTGGGAGCTCCAATGTTTGGTGCCTTATGGAGCCTCTGGCCTGATAGCACAAGCTTTCAGAGTCCTTGGCTCCTTCTTTTGGTAGAATGGTGGAAGGGAAAGGAAGAGGGATAAAGGGAAAGGACTGGTGAGGTTTAGGAAATGGGGAGAGTTATAGAAAAGTTGCCCAAAACCCCCAAAAAAGAGGCAGGGGACACCCGTTGGTCAGGGTGATAAGCAAAGACTGATTCAGCTTCAATAATTCTTAGACTTGTACTGCTGTGGTGGATGTTGGTTTTGTGTCATTTTTGCCTACCATGATGTGTTCATAATTACTGCTACATTTAATTTCAACCTATCCATTTCCCTTTTTAATTTTTCTGACCTACCTGTCTGATTAAGGGATCTAACAGGCTCCAGCTCTCGGCTGTGATATGAGTACGTTAAGCAAGTTAAGTGTTTATCCTTTTCTATGTTTTCCACATAGTTTATTTATCACATTTCATGCATGTTTCTGTGTTTAAAATGGTTGCTCTTGCGTTTTTGTAAGTGTAATTTCATTCAGTCTTCAGCGTAATAGTTGCTCATTTAACAGCCAGCTGTGGAGCTCTTTAACGCATCAGCGTTCATTGGTGACACGTCGGGAGGGTGGCAAGTCGCATCTGTAGGATTATCTGCTTCTACAGTTCACTTTCTCAGTTAGTCCTTCTAGGATGGATGGGATGTGTGCATGCTTTGTGCGGATGCAGGGGAAGCTGGCCGCAGTTCACGAACAGCTGAACTTAGTGTTGGCTACGGTCAGTCGCCTAGTCGCCTTCAGGCTGCTGCCTCAGGGTGTAGCAGTGGCAGAGAATCTGGTGCTTCACATGGGATACCTAAGGTGTCACTTGTTTTGCCCACTGGCTCTGCTAGTGCACCCGACACAGTGGATTCTCACTCACAGCAAGGTGAGTGGCGGGTGGTAACGTGCTAACTTTGTTTGAGGCAGAGGGCCAATGTGGAGACTGGCCACTTGGCCTTGCCCATTCACCCTGTAAGTGGACAGGTGGCTACTTCTTCAGCAGGGTCTGAGCAGGCACACAGGGAGAGGGGTTTACTTGTTATTGGGAGCTCCAATGTTTGGTGCCTTATGGAGCCTCTGAGCTGATAGCATTGAGGGCTGGAAGGAAAGCCAGTGTGCACTCGGTATGTCCGCCTATGGGCATCATCTGAGATTTGGAGGCGGCCTTGCCTTTGGCTATCAAGCTTGCAGGGTGCAGTTGTCTGCAAGGTGTGGCTCATGTCATTACCAACGACACCTGTTACATGGGTTCTGAGACAATCTTCAGTTCGAATGGGTGGCTGACGGAGGTTGTGAAGGCTGCTGGTCTCGAGTGCAGGGTGCAAGCAGAGCTCACAATTTGTAGCACTGTTCCCAGAGTTAATTGGGGTCCTTTGATTTGGATCTGTGTGGAGGGTCTCAACAGAAGTCTTCGTCAACTCTCTGATGGTCCTGGTTGCAGATTTCTAGACCTGCGTTACTATGTGGGGATTTGTAGAGCTCCACTTGATAGGTCAGGGGTGCAATACACAAAGCAAGCAGCTACTTGGGTAGCAGGGTACTTGTGAAGTGCGCATGAGGGTTTTGTGGCTAGGCAGTAGTTGGAGGTGCTTTGATGAATAATTGCCAGTCAATTCACAGCATGGGGAGTCAGACTGTGTTCAGAATAAAGACATTTCAACTGTCACAATTTTATCAGTAATCTGTCTACGTATTCAAAGTAAAGTTCTCAAATTTACTGCCTTCCAGGAAAGTTTTTGTGTTCAAATTGTTCTTGGGACCGAGAGCTGGCTGAAACCTGAAGTGGAAAGCTCTGAGATGTTTAGCGAGTCATGGAACGTATATCGAAAGACAGATTAGAGGTCATAGGAGGGGAAGTGTTCATTGCAGTTAACAAAAATATTGTCTCTATTGAGGTCGGAAGTTGAGTGTGACTGTGAAGTCATTGAATTGTGTATAAGAGGTAGGTGTAGGTGAAACTAAGTTAATTGTTGGATGTTTTTTACCAGCCACCCAATTCTGCCCTGACAGTTCTAGAGTCATACAAAGATAGTTTATGGTTTATGGCCTATAGCACATAAATACCCCAATCATGCAATACTAGTTCGAGGTGACCTTAACCTGCTGAGTATATAGACTGGGGTATCTATGGATTCATTGCGGGGGAGGGGTTTACAGACAGTCAGTCATGTGAAATACTTTTGAACACATTTTCTGAAAATTGTTTTTAGACGCCAGCTTGGCAGCCTGTGTGAAATGGAAATATCTTGAACCTTGTAGCTACGAATAGGCCAGACCTTATTGACAGTGTCAGTATAGAAATGGGGATTAGCGATCATGATGTCATTATAGCAACTATTCTGACGACAGTTAATAAATCAGTCAAGAAGGCTAGGAGAGTGTTTCTGCTAGATAGAGCAGATAAGCAGTTATTAACCAGGCAGTGAATTAGCATCCAGTAAGATGGATATAGAGGAATTATGGTCAAAGTTTAAGCAGATTGTAAATCATTGTCTGAAGAGTTACATACCTAGTAAGTGGATGGAGGATGGAAAAGACCCTCCATTTGCTAATAACAAAATTTGGCGGATGCTGAGGAAGCAAAAGGGGATGCACAAATGTTAATAAGTGAAGGTTAGTAGAGATTCTTGCATCTGGGAAAAGATCTATTCATGAAGCATGCAACAACTACCACTGTCACACCTTAGAAAAAGATCTGGCAGAGAACCCGAGAAAATTCTGCTCATATGTAAAATCACTAAGCAGGTCTAAGGCTTCCATTCAGTCCCTTGTTCACCAGTCTGGTGTGGCTGTTGAAGATAGCAAATCGAAAGCCAAAGTTTTAAATTTCATATTCAAGAAATCATTCACATAGGAGAACTGTACAAACATGCAGTCATTTGACCATCAGTCAGACTCCCCTATGGACAACATAGAATTAAGCATACCCGGCATAGAGAAACAACTGAATGATTTGAAAGCAAATAAATCACCAGGTCCGGATGGAAGACCAGTTCGATTCTACAAAGAGTACTCTATGACATTGGCATTGGATTTATTGTAAATCTGCAGAATCCTGGAACATATTCTCTGTTCGAATATAATGAACTAATCTGCCAGGAAGTTTCATGTCAGCACACACTCCACTGCAGAGTGAAAATCTCATTCTGGAAACATCCCCCAGGCTGTGGCTAAGCCATGTCTCCGCAATATCCTTTCTTCCAAGAGTGTTAGTTCTGCAAGGTTCGCAGGAGAGCTTCTGTAAAGTTTGGAAGGTAGGAGACGAGATACTGGCAAGAAGTAAAGCTGTGAGGATGGGGCGTGAGTCGTGCTTGGGTAGCTCAATTGGTAGAGCACTTGCCCACAAAAGGCAAAGGTCCCGAGTTCGAGTCTCGGTCCGGCACACAGTTTTAATCTGCCAGGAAGTTTTATAATGAACTTGCTTGAGGCTAGGAGGCTTATGTCCATGAATTAGCATGGTTTTAGAAAGCATCACTCATGCGAAACTCGCCTTGCCCTTTTTTCACGTGATATATTGAGAATTATGGATGAAGGTCAACTAGCAGATTCCATGTTTCTAGATTTCCGGAAGCGATTTGGCACGGTGCCCCATTGCGGGCTGTTAACGAAGTTATGAGCACATGGAATAAGTTCACAGATATGTGAGTGGCTCGAAGACTTTTTAAATAATAGGATCCAGTATGTTGTCCTCAATGACGAGTGCTCTTAAGAGACAAGGATATTATCAGAAGTGCCCAGGAGAAGTGTGATAGGACTGCTGTTTTTCTCTTTATACATAAGTGATTTGTCGGAGAGGGTGGACAGCAATCTGCAGTTGCTTGCTGATGATGTCATAGTATATGGTAAGGTGTCGAAGTTGAGTGATTGTAGAAAGACACAAGATGACTTAGACAATATTTCTAATTGGTATGCAAATGGCAGCTAGCCCTAAATGTGGAAAAATGTAAGTTAATGTGGTTGAGTAGCACGAAAAACCTGTAATGTTCAGATACAGTATTAATAGTGTCCTGCTTGACACAGTTAAGTCATTTAAATATCAGGGTGTAATACTGCAAAGCAATATGAGACAGAACGAGTATGTGAAAACTGTTGTAGGGAAGGCAGATGGTCAACTTCAGTTTATTGGGAGAGTTTTAGGGAAGAGTGATTTACCAGTAAGCCAGACCACATATAGGATGCTCGTGCGACATGATCTTGAGTACTTCTTGAGTGTTTGGGATCTGTACCAGATCAGATTGAAGGAAGGTATTGGAGCAATTCAGAGGTGGGCTGCTAGATGTAGATTCAAACAACACGTAAGAGTTACGGATATGCTTCAGGAACTCAAATGGGAGACCCTGGAAGGATCAAATACGAGAAGTTAGGGATCATACGGAGGCGTACAGACAGTCGGTTTTCCCTTGCTCTATTTGCAAGTGGAACAGGAGGGGAAATGACAAGTAGTGGTACAGGGTACCCTCCGCCAAGTGTCGTACAGTGGCTTGCAGATGTGGATGTAACATTCGACACTCCAACCCGTAGAGGTCCAATTTTGTTTTTCTTGAAGGTGACATTACCATGAGTTGTACCTACCCTGAAATCCAAATGAGGGACTATTTTAGCTCCTTAATATTTTACCAGAGAGGATGTCATCATTATTTAACCATACCATAGAGCTGCGTGCCTTTGAGAAAAATGGATATCTGTAGCTTCCCCTTGCTTTCAGCTGTTCATAATACCAGCACAACAAGGTTGTGTTAGCTGATGTTATTAGGCCACATCAGCCAATCATCCAGGCTGTTGCCCATGCAACTACTGAAAAGGTTTTTTGCCCCTATTCTGGAACCATATGGACAGATTTGACCAGCAACTGCATTTATGTTCTAACATGCATTTCTTGTAGTATTCCCCTATTTTTGCCCAACCCCTGTATCCTTCCATTTAATTATAGGCTTTAATGTCACCTGATTGCTGATCATTTGTACTAATCTTGATTCTTAGTTTTAAGAAATGAACCTCAGTCTATATGCGAAATAAAAATATGAATTGGATCCGTGGTATTAAAAGACCGTTGTGGAAGTGAAATAACACACATCCATTTTTGGTGTGTGGTCTGAAATACATTATTAAGTAAGCATGGTGGTTATGATCTCACCGTTCATTGGTTTGAGTACCACAACTACTGGAAGATTGAGTTTCTAATTTTTTAGAATAATTATTCAGTGCCTCTTATGGATAAGCTACAGAAGACTCGTAGAGCATTCAATATCTCTTGCTGTAGACTAAGTGATTTTTTTTGGTGGTGGTGGTGGTGGTGGTGGTGGTGGTGGTCATCATGGTGGTCGTCTTCAGTACAAAGACTGGTTTGATGCAGCTCTCTATGCTACTCTATCCTGTGCAAGCCTCTTCATCTCTAAGTAACTACTGCAACCTACATCCTTCCAGATCTGTTTAGTGTATTCATCTCGTGGTCTCCCTCTATGATTTTTACCCTCCATGCTTCCCTCCAACACTAAATCGGTGATCCCTTGATGCCTCAAAACATGTACTACCAACCGATCCCTTCTTCTAGTCAAGTTGTGCCACAAACTTCTCTTCTCCCCAATCCTATTCAATACCTCCTCATTAGTTATATGATCTACCCATCTAATCTTCAGCATTCTTCTGTAGCACCACATTTCGAAAGCTTCTATTCTCTTCTTGTCTGAACTATTTATCATCCATGTTTCACTTCTGCGTGTGGATACACTCCATACAAACACTTTCAGAAAAGACTTCCTGACACTTAAATCTATACTCGATGTTAACAAATTTCTCTTCTTCAGAAACGCTTTCCTTGCCATAGCCAGTCTGTGTTTTACATCCTCTCTACTTCAACCATCAGTTATTTTGCTTCCCAAATAGCAAAACTCATCTGCTATTGTCTAATTTCCTAATCCAATTCCCTCAGCATCACCTGATTTAATTTGACTACATTCCATTATCCTCGTTTTGCTTTTGTTGATGTTCATCTTATATCCTCATTTCAAGACACTGTCCGCCCCGGTAGCTGAGTGGTCAGCGTGACAGACTGTCAATCCTAAGGGCCCGGGTTCGATTCCCGGCTGGGTCGGAGATTTTCTCCGCTCAGGGACTGGGTGTTGTGTTGTCCTAATCATCATCATATCATCCCCATCGATGCGCAGGTCGCCGAAGTGGCGTCAAATCGAAAGACCTGCACCAGGCGAACGGTCTACCCGACGGGAGGCCCTAGCCACACGACATTTCCATTATTTCAAGACACTGTCCATTCCGTTCAACTGCTCTTCCAAGTCCTTTGCTGTCTCTGACAGAATTACAATGTCTTTGGCACTCCTCAAAGTTTTTATTTCTTCTCCCTTGATTTTAATTCCTATTCCAAATTTTTCTTTTGTCCTCTTTACTGCCTGCTCAATATACAGATTGAATAACATTGTCTCACTTCCTTCTCAACCACTGCTTCCCATTCGTGCCCCTCGACTCTTATGACTGCCATCTGGCTTCTGTACAAATTGTAAATAGCATTTTGCTCCCTGTATTTGACCCCTTCCACCATCAGAATTTGAAAGAGAGTATTCCAGTTAACATTGTCAAAAGCTTTGTCTAAGTCTACAAATGCTATAAATGTATGTTTGTCTTTCCTTAACCTTTCTTCTAAGATAAGTCGAGGGTCAGTTTAGCCTCACATGTTCCTACATTTCTTCCTCAAGGTTGGCTTTTACCATTTTTTCCATTTGTCTGTAGAGAATTCGTGTTAGTGTTTTGCAACCGCGACTTATTAAATTGATAGTCTGGTCATTTTCACACCTGTTTTCTTTATGTTACCTCCTTCAGTTTGTGTGCTTCACTAACATTCGGAAAGGTGTCTCCCATTTATAAGATATATATCATCTGGAACACCATATTCTTTCTCCGTTTACTCCTTGCAGGTCAGATTTCCTTCATAAATTCCTACTCATTTCATCCTTCTAACTTTTTTAATTGGAGTTTTTATTTTATATTCTGTTACTCCTTCAATAGAATCTCTTTCATTCTCTTTCTCTATTCCCGATCTTTCTCACTGAAATCCTTTTGAGTCACATCGTTTTGTTATCTCAGCACACTTCTCTTCATTCTTGGCTTCTAGTTTAACCTGCAGTATTTTATGCTTTTCATTTCTTATGAGAGGTTCAGATTTTATCTGCTGTCATTTTGGAATCCTTCCCATAGCTTTCCATGTTATTCTACCTTCCTTTACATACCTTTACCTTTGGTTGAAATCATTAATGTTACTATAACCCTTCTAATTCAATTGAGAATCTCTTTCACAGCCAATTTTTATTTCTAAGTTCTGAGTTCCCTTTCCTCTTACCTTTCTTTTCTTGAATCTGGACTCACATTTGGAAGAACGACATTTCAAATATGCATCCGGCCATCCAGATTTATGTTTCCCTTGATTTCCCTAAATTGCTTCATGCAAATGCGGGCCGATTCCTTTGAAAGGATACAGCCGATTTCCTTCCCCATCCTTGACACATTCCACCAAGTGCTCTATCACTAGTGACCCCAATGTCAACAGGGTTTTAAACCTTAACCTTTCTCCCTTCCTTCTTTCGTATACTGTTCAAGACTACTAACAGATTTAGAGAAGAGTGTGAAGGTTAAGGGAAAGCAGTTTGAAAGATGAAAGCCGGCCGCGGTGGTCTAGCGGTTCTAGGCGCTCAGTCCGGAACTGCGGGACTGCTATGGTTGCAGGTTCGAATCCTGCCTCGGGCATGGATGTTTGTGATGTCCTTAGGTTAGTTAGATTTAAGTAGTTCTAAGTTCTAGGGGACTGATGACCACAGATGTTAAGTCCCATAGCGCTCAGAGCCATTTGAACCATTTTGAAAGATGAAAATTAAGTAAGACTGCAAACACACTGGGGAGCTGTGTATGCCACATGTGGGTTCTCTTAAGTTATAAACTCCCCTACTCCCTTCCTTTATTTCTTCCTTTCGTGATTCAGTTAAAATCTTCAGCGTTTATCATTCCAAACTTTTTCTGTATTTAGGACAAATCAAATATAAAGCATTAATGTGGGAATGTTCACTATTTCAGATGATCCCACGTTCACTTCGAAAAATTGCGGTTTCAGCACGTCCTTGAATTTTGACCAAAAGCTTATCTCCTAAATAAATGGTAGTGAATTTTTTCTTTGCTCCATGCCTATTCTTCCTAATTTGACTGTTCTGTGTCACTTCTTTCTGTTTCACAAGTCTTCTTTCCTCTGCCTGAGTCATCTCTTTCCATTGTGGACAAGATAAATTCTGTAGTTTCCCTAATACGATTTCACTATTTGTGCCACCATGTAAATGGGAACATTAGGTGGAGAACATTGTCTCATTCTATCCTTTTTGGCTCATTTCCACTGTTACAATTATTCTCTTTCTCATTTTCACCTGAGCACTTGTTTCCTATTCTAGCAACAGTTTCAATATACAATTACGTTTGTTTATTTTTGTTCCACAGTTCCATACCTTACAATTCTTTATTTTTTTTTTAAATCCCACTGTAAGTAAGGAATTTTTTGAATGCATTGCCTAATTCATTTTTAGCAAGTCATCCTACTTTGACTTCATATCTTCTTGGTACTTATTATCATATTTATCAATTGCCTCAACTTATTGTTTTGACCATTACTTACTTCTTATCCTACTTATGCCCCTTCTTCTGACTGCAAAATGGCATTACCTTTAATTGGAACCAATTCTTAATAGGACAAGTCTTTTCAAATTCATCATGTCACACACAGTACCACTCTTCACAGTCTGTACATGAAATGTGACCACCGTCATCTAATTAGCAAACCTTGTGTAGTGTTCACCAGTGTTTGGTACAGCATCAGGTACGAGTTGTCACAAAACTCACAAAACTGCATTCTACTTTTCAGTAGGTAGCTGTAATTGTAGCCATTGGACTTCATTAGATTTAGCATAATGATTCAATATATGTTTGTTGAGAGTAAATGATTTTGGTGACTGACAGAAATATGCACATTAAGAAGCACTGATTACCTCAGCAGTTTGGCACCATAGAACCTTACCACAAATTTCCAAAAATTTCTGCTCTCAGCAATTGGCCACCCCGTATGTTGATGATTCTCCTTTTCTGATAAAAGTTACTATTAGTATTAATGATTGACTACTATGACTACTACCGATAGACATTACCTTACATGGCTCCAGCACCAAGCTGCAATAGTGACATGACTAATCAAGTGAAAGTATGGTGAAAGTATAGTGGCATGGAAAACTTGTATGTAGTTGTTAAGTTCAAACGATGGAAACTCTAGATTGGAATATCAGCAATGTGGGAAAAGATAGATTCTACTTACCGTAAAGATGACACATTAAATTGCAGAAGACAGGTATGAGGTTTGCTGGCTTATGTGAATGAATGGTGTGTGTTTTCTTTCTTTTCTGATGAAGTCTATGGCTGAAAGGGTATGTGTAACTGTATTTTAATTGTTTAATGGAAAATCTCATATAAAGATGTGAAACAAATACTAACAAAGAGATAGAGGGGCTGGCCAGTACTTACCTCAGCTCAGTACAGCTGATAGATACACAAAAAACAGAACCGAAAATTTATGTTCCTAGCTTTCGGAACAAATGTTCCTTCATCAGGGAGGAGAGGGGAAAGAAAGGGAAGAAGGGAAAGTAGATTCAGTTACTCATAACCCAGGTTATGAAGCAACAGGGAAAGGAAAACAGGGAGGGTAGCAAGGATGGAGGCATGGTTGTCAGAGGGAAGCCAAAGATATCTTTCCGAAAGCTAGGAACGTAAATTTTCGGTTCTGTTTTTTGTGTATCTATCGGCTGTACTGAGCTGAGGTAAGTACTGGCCAGCCCCTCTATCTCTTTGTTAGTATTTGTATTTTAATTGTGTCTGTCAGTAACTTAATGTGTCACCTTTACGGTAAGCAGCAATCTCTTTTTTTCTACATTGTTGTTAGTTGTAAAATTCACTTATTTATCGTCTTCACAGTGCTCATTTCAGTGAGATGACATCAGGCAGACATAGAGTGAATGATTTTCAGGGTTTCAGGAGATGTCAAATAAATGGTTCAAAAAATCATTCCTGGATTCTATATTACCCACAAAGATAAATATTTCTTTCTTAAACATCTCTGTTTGTCTTTGTTGGGAATATAAAATATTTCTTTCTCAAACATCACAACGCCTACCACCGTAGTACACGTTTACATGCCAATTAGCTACACAGATGATGAAGAGTTTGAAGATATGTATAATGAGATAACATAAATATAGTGAAGGGAGATGAAAATGTAATAGTCATGGGGGACTGGAATTTGATAGTAGGAAAAGAAGGAAAAGTAGTAGTTGAATATGGACTGGGGGTAAGGAATGAAAGAGGAAGCCGCCTTGTAGAATTTTGCACAGAATATAACTTAATCATAGCTAACACTTGGTTTAAGAATCATGAAAGAAGGCTGTATACATGGAAGAGAAATGGAGACACTGGAAGGTTTCAGATTATATAATGGTAAGGCAGACATTTAGGAACCAGGTTTTAAATTGTAAGACATTTCCATGGGCAGAAGTGAACTCTGACCACAATTTATTGGTTATGAAGTGTAGATTAAAACTGAAGAAACTGCAAAAGGGCAGGAAATTAAGGAGATGTGACCTGGATAGACTGAAAGAAACAGAGGTTGTTGAGTGTTTCAGGCAGAGCATTAGGGAACAATTGACAAGAACGGGGGAATTAAATTAAGTAGGATAAGAATGGGTAGCTTTGAGAGATGAAATAGTGAAGGCAGCAGAGGATCAATTAGGTGAAAAGACGAGGGCTAGTAGAAATCCTTGGGTAACAGAAGAGATTTTGAATTTAACTGATGAAAAGAGGATATATAAAAATGCAGTAAATGAAGCAGGCAAAAAGGAATACAAACATCTCAAAAGTGAGATCGACAGGAAGTGCAAAATGGCTAAGCAAGGATGGCTAGAGGACAAATGTAAGGATGTAGAGGTGTATATCACTAGGGGTAAGATAGATACTGCCTACAGGAAAATCAAAGAGACCTTTGGAGAAAAGGGAACCACTTGTATGAATATCAAGAGCTCGGATGGAAACCCAGTTCTAAGCAAAGAAGGGAAAGCAGAAAGGTGGAAAGAGTATATAGAGGGTCTATACAAGGGCGATTTACTTGAGGGCAATATTATGGAAATAGTAGACGATGTAGATGAAGACGAATTGGGCGACATGATACTGCGTGAAGAATTTGACAGGGCACTGGAGTAGACAACATTCCATTAGAACTAGTGAAAGCCTAGGGAGAGCCAGCCATGACCAAACTCTTCCATGTGGTGGGCAAGATGTATGAGACAGGCGAAATGCCCTCATACTTCAAGAATAATATAATAATTCCAATTACAAAGAAAGCAGGTGCTGACAGTGTGAAAATTACCAAACTATCAGTTTAATAAGTCACGGTTGCAAAGAACCAACACAAATTCGTTACAGACAAGTCGAAAAGCTGATAGAAACCAACCTTGGGGAAGATCAGTTTGGATTCTGTAGAAATGTAGAAACAACCAAGGCAATACTGACCCTACAACTTATCTTAGAAGAGAGATTAAGGAAAGGGAAACCTATGTTAATAGCATTTATAGACTTAGAGAAAGTTTTTGACAGTGTTGACTGGAATACTCTGTTTCAAATTCTGAAGGTGGCATGGTTAAAATACAGGGAGCAAAAGGCTATGTGCCATTTGTACAGAGATCAGATGGCAGTTATAGATTAGATTAGATTAGATTAATACTTGTTCTATAGATCATGAATACGACACCTTGTGGAATGTGTCAGGTTAATAAAAGATGTCTGTCCAAGATATTACATTAAACAAAATATTGCATGACACTAATGTTTAAGTTGTGTTTTTTTCCCTTAATTTATATCTAAAAATCCAGCCAATGAGTAGGAGGAGTTGTCATCTAGAAATTCTTTTAATTTATTTTTAAATGTTAGTTGGCTATCTGTCAGACTTTTGATGGTGTTTGGTAGGTGAACAAAGACTATTGTGGAAGCATAGTTTATCCCTTTCTGTGCCAAAGTCAGATTCAACCCTGCATAGTGAAGATCATCCTTTCTCCTGGTGTTATAGCTATGCACACTGCTATTACTTTTGAACTGGGTTGGATTATTAACAACAAATTTCATAAGTGAATATATATACTGTGAGGATCCCTAGATCCTTAAATACACTCCTGGAAATGGAAAAAAGAACACATTGACACCGGTGTGTCAGACCCACCATACTTGCTCCGGACACTGCGAGTGGGCTGTACAAGCAATGATCACACGCACGGCACAGCGGACACACCAGGAACCGCGGTGTTGGCCGTCGAATGGCGCTAGCTGCGCAGCATTTGTGCACCGCCGCCGTCAGTGTCAGCCAGTTTGCCGTGGCATACGGAGCTCCATCGCAGTCTTTAACACTGGTAGCATGCCGCGACAGTGTGGACGTGAACCGTATGTGCAGTTGACGGACTTTGAGCGAGGGCGTATAGTGGGCATGCGGGAGGCCGGGTGGACGTACCGCCGAATTGCTCAACACGTGGGGCGTGAGGTCTCCACAGTACATCGATGTTGTCGCCAGTGGTCGGCGGAAGGTGCACGTGCCCGTCGACCTGGGACCGGACCGCAGCGACGCACGGATGCACGCCAAGACCGTAGGATCCTACGGAGTGCCGTAGGGGACCGCACCGCCACTTCCCAGCAAATTAGGGACACTGTTGCTCCTGGGGTATCGGCGAGGACCATTCGCAACCGTCTCCATGAAGCTGGGCTACGGTCCCGCACACCGTTAGGCCGTCTTCCGCTCACGCCCCAACATCGTGCAGCCCGCCTCCAGTGGTGTCGCGACAGGCGTGAATGGAGGGACGAATGGAGACGTGTCGGCTTCAGCGATGAGAGTCGCTTCTGCCTTGGTGCCAATGATGGTCGTATGCGTGTTTGGCGCCGTGCAGGTGAGCGCCACAATCAGGACTGCATACGACCGAGGCACACAGGGCCAACACCCGGCATCATGGTGTGGGGAGCGATCTCCTACACTGGCCGTACACCACTGGTGATCATCGGGGGGACACTGAATAGTGCACGGTACATCCAAACCGTCATCGAACCCATTCCTAGACCGGCAAGGGAACTTGCTGTTCCAACAGGACAATGCACGTCCGCATGTATCCCGTGCCACCCAACGTGCTCTAGAAGGTGTAAGTCAACTACCCTGGCCAGCAAGATCTCCGGATCTGTCCCCCATTGAGCATGTTTGGGACTGGATTAAGCGTCGTCTCACGCGGTCTGCACGTCCAGCACGAACGCTGGTCCAACTGAGGCGCCAGGTGGAAATGGCATGGCAAGCCGTTCCACAGGACTACATCCAGCATCTCTACGATCGTCTCCATGGGAGAATAGCAGCCTGCATTGCTGTGAAAGGTGGATATACACTGTACTAGTGCCGACATTGTGCATGCTCTGTTGCCTGTGTCTATGTGCCTGTGGTTCTGTCAGTGTGATCATGTTATGTATCTGACCCCAGGAATGTGTCAATAAAGTTTCCCCTTCCTGGGACAATGAATTCACGGTGTTCTTATTTCAATTTCCAGGAGTGTAGATGTCTGCAGGATGACCGTGGGTGGGCTCCAGCAATTATTCTGATTACACGTTTTTGAGCAATGAATACTTTTCTACTCAACGATGAATTACCCCAGAATATGATGCCATACGAAAGCAGTGAATGAAAGTAGGCATAGTAAGCTAATTTACTGAGATTCTTATCACCAAAATTTGCAATAACCCTAATAGCATACGTAGCTGAACTCAGACGTTTCAGCAGACCATCAATGTGTTGCTTCCAGTTTAGCCTCTCATCCATGGACACACCTAAAAATTTTGAAAATTCTGCCTTAGCTACAGACTTCTGTTCAAAGTCTATATTTATTACTGGAGTTGTGCCATTTACTGTATGGAACTGTATGTTGTTGTTGTGGTCTTCAGTCATGAGACTGGTTTGATGCAGCTCTCCATGCTACTCTATCCTGTGCAAGCTTCTTCATCTCCCAGTACCTACTGCAACCTACATCCTTCTGAATCTGCTTGGTGTATTCATCTCTTGGTCTCCCTCTACGATTTTGACCCTCCACGCTGCCCTCCAATACTAAATTGGTGACCCCTTGATGCCTCAGAACATGTCCTACCAATCGATCCCTTCTTCTAGTCAAGTTGTGCCACAAACTTCTCTTCTCCCCAATCCTATTCAACACCTCCTCATTGGTTATGTGATCTACCCATCTAATCTTCAGCATTCTTCTGTAGCACCACATTTTGAAAGCTTCTATTCTCTTCTTGTCTAAACTATTTATCGCCCATGTTTCACTTCCATACATGGCTACACTCCATACAAATACTTTCAGAAACGACTTCCTAACACTTAAATCAATACTCGATGTTAACAAATTTCTCTTCTTCAGAAACACTTTCCTTCCCATTGCCAGTCTACATTTTATATCCTCTCTACTTCGACCCCAAATAGCAAAACTCCTTTACTACTTTAAGTGTCTCATTTCCTAATCTAATACCCTCAACATCACCCGACTTAATTCGACTACATTCCATGATCCTCGTTTTGCTTTTGTTGATGTTCATCTTATATCCTCCTTTCAAGACAATGTCCATTCCGTTCAGCTGCTATTCCAAGTCCTTCGCTGTCTCTGACAGAATTACAATGTCATCGGCGAACCTCAAGGTTTTTATTTCTTCTCCATGGTTTTTAATACCTACTCCAAATTTTTCTTTTGTTTCCTTCACTGCTTGCTTAATATACAGATTGAATAACATTGGGGAGAGGCTACAACCCTGTCTCACTCCCTTCCCAACCACTGCTTCCCTTTCATGCCCCTCAACTCTTATAACTGCCATCTGGTTTCTGTACAAATTGTAAATAGCCTTTCGCTCCCTGTACTTTACCCCTGCCACCTTTAGAATTTGAAAGAGAGTATTCTAGTCAACATTGTCAAAAGCTTTCTCTAAGTCTACAAATGCTAGAAACGTAGGTTTGTCTTTCCTTAATCTAGCTTCTAAGATAAAACATAGGGGCAGTATTGCCTCACGTGTACCAATATTTCTACGGAATCCAAACTGATCTTCCCCAAGGTCGGCTTCTACTAGTTTTTCCATTCGTCTGTAAAGAATTCGCGTTAGTATTTTGCAGCCGTGACTTATTAAACTGACAGTTCGGTAATTTTCACATCTGTCAACACCTGCTTTCTTTGGGATTGGGATTATTGTATTCTTCTTGAAGTCTGAGAGTATTTCGCCTGTCTCATACATTTTGCTCACCAGATGGTAGAGTTTTGTCAGGACTGGCTCTCCCAAGGCCGTCAGTAGTTCTAATGGAATGTTGTCTACTCCGGGGGCCTTGTTTTGACTCAGGTCTTTCAGTGCTCTGTCGAACTCTTCGCGCAGTATCGTATCTCCCATATCATCTTCATCTACATCCTCATCCATTTCCATAATATTGTCCTCAAGTACATCGCCCTTGTATGGACGCTCTATATACTCCTTCCACCTTTCTGCTTTCCCTTCTTTGCTTAGAACTGGGTTTCCATCTGATCTCTTGATATTCATACAAATGGTTCTCTTTTCTCCAAAGGTATCCTTAATTTTCCTGTAGGCAGTATCTATCTTACCCCTAGTGAGATAAGCTTCTACATCCTTACATTTATCCTCTAGCCATGCCTGCTTAGCCTTTTTGCACTTTCTGTCGATCTCATTTTTGAGACGTTTGTATTCCTTTTTGCCTGCTTCATTTACGGCATTTTTATATTTTCTCCTTTCATCAATTAAATTCAATATTTTTTTGTTACCCAAGGATTTCTACTAGCCCTTGTCTTTTTACCTACTTGATCCTCTGCTGCCTTCACTACTTCATCCCTCAAAGCTACCCATTCTTCTTCTACTGTATTTCTTTCCCCCATTCCTGCCATTTGTTTCCTTAAGCTCTCCCTGAAACTCTGTACAACCTCTGGTTTAGTCAGTTTTTCCAGGTCCCATCTCCTTAAATTCCCACCTTTTTGCAGTTTCTTCAGTTTTAATCTACAGTTCATAAGCAATAGATTGTAGTCAGAGTCCACATCTGCCCCTGGAAATGTCTTACAATTTAAAACCTGGTTCCTAAATCTCTGTCTTACCATTATATAATCTGTCTGATATCTTTTAGTATCTCCAGGGTTCTTCCACGTATACAACCTTCTTTCATGATTCTTGAACCAAGTGTTAGCTATGATTAAGTTATGCTCTGCACAAAATTCTACCAGGCGGCTTCCTCTTTCATTTCTTACCCCCAATCCATATTCACCTACTATGTTTCCTTCTCTCCCTTTTCCTACTACCGAATTCCAGTCACCCATGACTATTAAATTTTCGTCTCCCTTCACTATCTGAATAATTTCTTTTATTTCATCATACATTTCTTCAATTTCTTCGTCATCTGCAGTGCTAGTTGGCATATGAACTTGTACTACTGTAGTAGGCGTGGGCTTCGTGTCTATCTTGGCCACAATAATGCATTCACTATGCTGTTTGTAGTAGCCTACCCGCATTCCTATTTTTTTAATTCATTATTAAACCTACTCCTGCATTACCCCTATTTGACTTTGTATTTATAAGCCTGTATTCGCCTGACCAAAAGTCGTGTTCCTCCTGCCACCAAACTTCACTAATTCCTACTATATCTAACTTTAACCTATCCATTTCCCTTTTTAAATTTTCTAACCTACCTGCCCAATTAAGGGACCTGACATTCCACGCTCCGATCCGTAGAATGCCAGTTTTCTTTCTCCTGATAACGACGTCCTCTTGAGTAGTCCCCGCCCGGAGATCCGAATGGGGGACTATTTTACCTCCGGAATATTTTACCCAAGAGGACGCCATCATCATTTATCCATACAGTAAAGCTGCATGCCCTCGGGAAAAATTACGGCTGTAGTTTCCCCTTGCTTTCAACTGTTCGCAGTACCAGCACAGCAAGGCCGTTTTGGTTAGTGTTACAAGGCCAGATCAATCAATCATCCAGACTGTTGCCCCTGCAACTACTGAAAAGGCTGTTGCCCCTCTTCAGGAACCACGCGTTTGTCTGGGCTCTCAACAGATACCCCTCCGTTGTGGTTGCACCTACGGTACGGCTATCTGTATCGCTGAGGCACGCAAGCCTCCCCACCAATGGCAAGGTCCATGGTTCATGGGGAGGATGGAACTGTATATACTGTGTTTTATCAAAATTTAAAGAGAGTCCGTTTGCTGAGAACCACTTAATAATTGTGTGAAAAACATCATTTACAATTTACATCACTTAGTTCTTGGTTTTTGGATGTTATTACTATACTTGTATTATCAGCAAAAAGAACTAACTTTGCATCTTCATCAATGTGGAATGGTAAGTCATTAATGTATATCAAGAACAGTAAAGGACCTAAGACCGAACCCTGTGGGATCCCGTACTTGATAGGCCCCTAGTTTGAGGAATCAGCTGTTGTTTTAACATTACATGAACCACTTATTTCAACTTTCTGCATTCTTCCAGTTAAGTATGAATTAAACCATTTGTGCACTGCCCCCTTCAAACCATAATGATTTAGCTTATCTAAAAGAATTCCATGGTTTACACAATCAAAGGCCTTTGAGAGATCACAAAAAATACCAGTGGGTGATGTCCGGTTATTCAGAGCATTTAATATTTGATCGGTGAAAGCGTATATAGCATTTTCTGTTGAAAAGCCTTTCTGAAAACCAAACTGACATTTTGTTAGTACTTTATTTTTACAAATATGGGAGGCTACTCTTGAATACATTACTTTCTCAAACATTTTTGATAGAGCTGTCAGAAGAGAGGTTGGGCGGTAGTTGTTGACATCCGACATATCCCCCTTTTTATTCAGTGGTTTTACAATGGCATATTTCAGTCTATCGTGGAAAACACCCTGCTCCAAAGAGCTATTACATACATGGCTGAGAATCCTACTTATCTGTGGGGAACAAGCTTTAAGTACCTTGCTGGAAATGCCATCAATTCCGTAAGAGCTTTTTCTTTTCAGTGAGTTCATTATTTTACTGATTTCAGAGGGAGAGGTTGGTGGAATTACAGTTGTTTCAAACTGCACAGGTATGGCCTCTTCTATTAGTAGCCTTGCCTCTTCCAGTGAAGATCTAGATCCTATTTTCTCCACAACATTTAAAAAATGATTATTGAAAATATTTTCAGTTTCTGATTGTTTGTTTGTGCACTTGTCATTCAGTTTTATGGCACTAAAGTCTTCCTGTGCTCTTGGTTGCCTTGTTTCCCTTTCAATAATATTCCAAATTGCTTTAATTTTATTATCAGAGTTACGGATCTCAGACATGATACACATGCTTCTGGACTTTTTAATAACTTTTCATAGTACCGCACAATAGTTTTTATAATATTGAGCAATTTCAGGGTCAGTACTCACTCTTGCTGTTAGATACAGTTCTCTTTTACAGTTGCAAGATATTCTTATTCCTTTAGTTAGCCAAGGTTTTTTTATATTTTTTTCTTAGAATTATGTTTAATTATTTTCTTGGGAAAACAATTTTCAAATACCCTTAAAAATGTATCGTGAAATAAGTTATATTTCAAGTTTGCATCGGGTTCCTTATACACTTCATCCCAGTCTAGCTGCTGTAGGCTCTCCCTAAAGTTTGCAATATTTATATTGTTAATTGAACACACTGCTTTGAAAGTCTGATTTGATATACTGCATGGAGCTATGTCATGTACTGTAACTAGCTGTGCACCATGATCAGAAAGACCATTCTCAACAGGATAAGCATTTATGTCCTTAAACTTATCTTGGTCTATAAAAAAGTTATCTATCAATGTACTGCTGTTCTTTGTTATCCAAGTAGGAAAATCAATGACGGAACTCAAATTGAAAGAACTGAGTAATACTACAAGGCCATTCTTCCTATTACACTCTTTCAGGGAGTCAACATTGAAATCCCCACAAATGATAATTTGCTTCCCCCGGTCTGACAGATAGCACAACAAAGCATCCAAGTTGTCTAGAAATAGCTGGAAATTCCCTGAGGGGGACCTATACACTGTTACAATTATGAAAGTGCCAGCCTTTAGTTTAAGTTCAGTGGCACATGCTTCCATATGTTGCTCTACACAAAATTTTTTAGTTTCTAAATTTTTTACGCTGTGGAAGCTTTTGACATATATGGCAACTCCTCCTCTCATCATATTATCTCTACTTCCATGTGCAGCTAATTTGTACCCATTGATGCTAACCTTTTGCATATCAGTGACAACGTGATGCTCAGACAGGCATAGTACATCTATTACATTCTCAGTTTCTATATCTCCTAAACAAAGCAGAAGCTCGTCAATTTTATTCTTCAATCCCCCAATATTTTGATGAAATATACTAACATTATTTTTCACTTTACTTTTGTATCTTGAACTTTTTTAACATCTTTAGTACTTGCCTGGCTGAGTTTCCCACTGGATACTGATCTTACACTAAAAGAGAGTTTCCACCATGAGATGTAGTTCCTCTCCCCTTTAAATTTCCTGCTATCAGCCCAGCCAGTTTACCCTTCCCTTTCTTCTTGAGGTGTAGGCCATGTCTAGTATAGTCCCACCTACAGAGTGAATCAACAGGAACCACACCAATGTGTGACCCTGCACCAGATCCAAGTAGCCGTTCCAACTCCAAATTAACTCTCCTGACAGAAGAGCTCAAATGAGGTCGGTCGTGGCGCTCCAGAACCAACACAAACCGAACACTGGTATGACTTGATGTTGATGCAATCTTTGCCAGGTCACAGTCTATGCTGTACCCCGGATCTGTGTCAATACTGTTGCCCGGCTCACGCACAATAACCACAGTATCTTCCTTAGTAAAGCCTCTACATAGTGAACCTAAATCCTCTGTAACCTGCCCCAGTCAAGGGCATGAAATGGAAGCAGTGGTTGAGAATGGAGTCGGACAGGCTTGTAGCGTATCCCCAATGTTATTCAATCTGTACACTGAACAAGCAGTAAAGGAAACCAAAGAAAAATTGGGCATTGTAATTAAAATACAGGTAGAAGAAATAAAAACCTTGAGGTTTGCCCCATGACATTGTAATTCTGTCAGAGACAGCAAAGGACTTGCAAGAACAGTTGATTGGAATGGACAGTGTCTTGAAAGGAGGATGTAAGATGAACATCAACAGAAGCAAAATGAGGATAATGGAATGTAGTTGAATTAAATCAGGTGATGCTGAGGGAATTGGATTAGGAAATGAGACATTTAAAATAGCAGACGAGTTTTTCTATTTGGGGAGCAAAATAACTGATGATGGTCGAAGTAGAGAGGATATAAAATGTAGACTGGTGATACAAGGACAGCCTTTCCGAAGAAGAGAAATTTGGTGATATTGAGTATAGATTTATGTATCAGGAAGTCTTTTCTGAAAGTATTTGTATGGATCTGAAACAAGCACGATAAATAGTTTAGACAACAAGTGAATAGACGCTTTTGAAATGTGGTGTTACAGAAGAATGCTGACGATTAGGTGGGTATATCATGTAACTACTGAACTGAATTGGGGAGAAGCACGGGGAGGAGCGTTGGACCAGTCTCTGGACTGAAGAACACAACAACAACAAATTTCACTACAGATTTAATGTCACTAACTGGATAGTGCTGCAACAAATCAATGAATTTATAGTTCATTTCATAAGATGGGGGCCATCCTTTCCTCTATATGGCAAAGAGAATGGGAACCATCTTTATGTTAGAGATTAGCACCCAGGAAATCTAGATGTTGCACTGAATTAACCCTTAACTCCACCTGTAGTCTCCAAAACTATAGCAGAAGTGTTGCTGGCAATGGCAGTATGAGATGGAGCCATAGGTGCATTGTGGCATACTCTCCTGGCTGCACCTGCCACTGCGAAGCTTGTAAACCCCCCCCCCCCTCCCCCCCCCCCCCCCCACACACACACACACACACTCATACATATATTTCTGATTATGTGTCGGGCAACGTTACACTCCTTCCCGTGCTGCCAAGGATGCCCATTTGCATCTTTTCCGTCACTTCTTCGTCCACCAAGAAATGTCTTATTGGTTGGTTTTTTGCCTACTCATGTTCTTAATATTCTTACAGTCTTGTGTGGTTCAGAACAGAGTATTATAAAAAAAGATTGAGGCCTGTTTGACAGTGCATGTGTGAACAATTCCAAACAGTCTCAGAAGCAGATATGTTTTAAGGTGCCCAGACGGTTTGATGATTCTTTATTGATGCTCAGAATTTTGATGATTGGGCTAGTTGTCGTCATCCAGTGCTATGATGATGGTTCTAGATGTGATCACTGCCAGAACATCCAACATGTTAAAGTGGAATTGTCAGTCTGGCTAGACATAAAAAACTATATTATTTATTAATCATGTGATTAAAAACTCATTAGTTAAAAGTTGTGACTTATCCACTTGTAGCCCAGATTGCCAAAATTTCTTGGCATCCTTTGTATTGCGTATAGTTTGTGGAAGATTACTTCCCAGTTTTGATTATTTTCACATTTTGTCTGTTTATTAATTTTTGATTACTGTTTATTTCATCCCACAGAAAGATTTTGGGTGCTTTTACCAGACTGTATGATGGTGCTTTTGGCAGAAGTGTTCGTTGACTGGATTAAGCATGCATTTATTACTCGGTTCAATGAACTACCTGTTGATGTGTATAAGGATTACACAACTAGTTTGGCCTACGATATGGCTGAAACACGACAGAAGCATGTAAGATATTTATTATTGATTCCTGTGGTCTGTATGTTTTCAGTTTTTTTCCTGTATTAAAATGTGGATTTAAGATTTAAGTGCATGTGCATGTGAACTTCATACACTCAAGTATAAAAGGTATATATATTATGGAATATGTTTTTATCCTTCACATATTGAGAAAGAAGGTGACAGCAAGGCATAATTCAAATAGACAGGAAAAAGTTTAAATTAAGGGGAAGACAATCCGGATGAAATGTCTGAATTTTTTTAATTTTATTGTGACCAGAAAGTGAAAAAATATGTTTCAGCACTTAACAGATCTTAAGTACATATGATAAAAACTCATTTCAGTAAGTGGAACAGTTCTTCATCTTTTATACCAGTGGTCATCAAAGTTTTGTGTTCAAGAGCCAGGGGAGGCACCTCAGGCCACATATATATCAATCTTATTATTACATGAAACACATTCACAGTTGTAAATACAGACAACCATCAGCTGTGTAATGGACGATATGAAAATTTATGCCGGACTGGGGCTTGAACCTGGATTTCCCGTTTATCATGAGCAATCGCGCCTTATCCTTAGGCTATCCAAGCATGACTCATGGCCAGACCAAAACTTTCTTATGTTGTCCACCATGTGTCTACCACCTGCACTCATACATTCATTATATATATTCCTGTACAAGAGAGAGATTTTAATTGAAAGTCACTTACCTGGTGTCAATGGATAAATATGATATTGAAGTGCTTGTATTGTTCAGAAATATGATGCAGTGTTCCTTTGGACATGCAACACAGGCACTGCAATGTCATAATCATATTAATTGCTAACCTATGTAAATAAGTATGTTGTGAGCCCCTATAGTAATGGTGCAATAACTTGGCCATCATCCACCAAATACTAATAATGAAAACTGGGGACAATTCTGAACACTTCCTGTCGTCATCTGTTTAAGATTGCTGCCCTCCTCAGTGACACCAAATTTGTAACATTGTAATTGCCTGATGAATTGTTGTTGTGTTGTCTATGTGAGTGACTGATTAATAATAGTAATTATACTTACATTTAAATGCATAATGCAGTATGAAAAACTATCAGAAATTTTTACTAACTATTTTCAATGTCATTTTTCTTCTGTTGATTGTACTGCATTATTTAACTGGATATTCTTTGCTGCAGATAATAAGATAACCATCTCTATAAAATGCATTCATAAATCAGTGCTACTTCTGTTTGAAATCCATACTTACAGATAGTCAGTATGAGGCACATTTGGCTGTGGGCTGTCAGCACTGGAAGACACACAATAAAACAATCCCCCGATAATGTCCCCTAACTACGCAGTGGTAGCGCTACTTACCCCTCTGCAGCACTATTTATCCTCCTGCCCCTGAGGTTAGGCAGCCTATTTTACATAGCTCAAGGCTGAATTCATGAACATCAATTACAATTGAGCACATCTTAAACTGTTACTGTCCCTGTTGTTATCTTTTTCTGTTACTGAGCAGCAAAACTACACTCTCATGTAGGTCTTAACACTAGCTGGTGTTATTGGATTTAAGCTGCTAGACGCATATTGTTATAAAGTACGGTTGAGAACCAAGGGCTGCATGAATATTTGATTTGGGCTGCAGTTTGACGATGACTGTTTTATACTACACAAATCAAAAAAAGTTTTTCATCACCCCAGTTCCCATAACTCCTGAAGATGGTCATTGACTGTGGATATCGTATCACAGACACAGTCCCTTTGACTGTTCAGAGATGTCACTAAACCCACCAAAAGATGTCAACAACCATGCATGAGCAGCGCCTATTTAGATGGAGGTGGTCCGACAGCCGATCAGTTCCAGTCATTCCACAAGGAAGGTGGTACACAGCTCGTGTTGTCTGTAGATCAACCATGCCTAAATGGTCAATACCATGGTTCAATCGCGTCTGCACTGTTACTTCGTGCCAGGAAGGGCTCTCAACAAGGGAAGTGTCCATGCATCTTGGAGTGAACCAAAGCGATGTTGTTCAGACATGGAGGAGATACAGAGAAACAGGAACTGTTGATGACATGCCTCACTCAGGCCGCCCAAGGGCTACTACTACAGTGGATGATGGCTACCTACTGATTAAGGCTCGAAGGAACCCTGACAGCAATGCCACCATGTTGAATAATGCTTTTCGTGCAGCCATAGGATGTCATGTTATGACTCAAACTGTGCGCAATAGGCTGCATGATGCGCAACTTAACTCCAGACGTCCATGATGAGGTCCATCTTTGCAACCACGGCACCATGCAGTGTGGTACAGATGGGCCCAACAACATGCCGAATGGACTGCTCAGGATTGGCATCACGTTCTCTTCACCGATCATGTTGCATATGCCTTCAACCAGACAATCGTAGGAGACATGTTTGGAGCCAACCTGGTAAGGCTGAACGCCTTAGACACACTGTCCAGCGAGTGCAGCAAGGTGGAGGTTCCCTGATGTTTTGGGGTGGCATTATGTGGGGCTGACATATGCCGCTGGTGGTTATAGAAGGCGCCCAAACAACTGTAGGATAAGTGAATGCTATTGTCCGACTGATAGTGCAACTGTATTGGTGGCTTATTGGCGAGGCATTAGTCTTCATGGATGATAATTCATGCCCCATTGTGCACGTCTTGTGAATGACTTCCTTCAGGATAACGACATCGCTCGACTAGAGTGACCAGCATGTTCTTCAGCCATGAACCCAATCGAACATGCCTGAGATAGATTGAAAAGTGCTGTTTATGGACAACATGACCCACCAACCACTCTGAGGGATCTATGCCCAATTGCCGTTGAGGAGTGGGACAATCTGGACCAACAGTGCCTTGATGAACTTGTGGATAGTATGCCACGACGAATACAGGCATGCATCAATGCAAGGGGATGTGCTACTGGGTATGAGAGGTACCGGTGTGCACAGCAATGTGGACCATCACCTCTCAAGGTCTCGCTGTATGGTGGTACAACATGCATTGTGTGATTTTCATGAGCCATAAAAAGGGCTGAAATGATGTTTATGTTGATCTCTACTCCAGTTTTCTGTACAGGTTCTGGAACTCTCAGAACCAAGGTGATGCACAACTTTTTTTGGTGTGTGTATTGCCAAAGGTATACTATTTGCAAAAGGAAGCAAGTATTATTTGGCCACTGTGATAGAAAGCTAGTTATTACTGGTAGGTAATTACATTTCACATTACAATAATTAAATTGTATGTTTTGTCTGGAGCCTATATTCAGGACAGAAATGATTATGGTGGATCAGAATGAATGCTTAATGCAGTTTTAATACCTGAAAGAAGTACATACCAGCACTCAACCCATAGAAGAACGAATACTTTATCATTCTAAGAACAAAAGCGTAAAACATGTCATGAGATCTGATGGTTAAGAAAAGTCTACAAAAGCATTTAGGTCCATAGCTATAGAAGAGGGTATCCAAAAAAAACTTAACATTTTTTTCAACTTATTTATTCACGTTTTTAAACACAAACCTTCAATCTCCTTCAGTGTACTCTCCACTGGCACTAATATATTTGTCTAATCTTTTATTCCATTTCTTAAAACATTGTGCAGAAAATAATTGAGTGCAAAGAATTTCCTGGAGGGCTGTAAACTTGGAAATTTCGTTATGAATATTGATAAAATTTTGAGGGTGTAAGTGTCTTTACCCTGAATGCGGTCTGATTTTGCAATTTTGTGTGTTGACTGTTGATCTCAAACTAATGGCTACCCTAAAAAAAGCCCTTTGTGCGTTACACAGGTACCCTGGTAGCTGAGTACTGCTTTCTTTGTGTAGTGCACCCCTAACCAGTCCACCTGATAAAGCAGGTCCAGAAACTGGCAACTAAGACCGTCGCAAGGTCGATGAAGCCTTTGGCTGACTCCCTCCACTTAGTTCCAAACCAAAGGACACCAGTCAACTCTAGGAACAATGCTGCAAATTGTGAGCACTCTGTCCACCCTGCTTGATAGACCAGCAGTATTCACCACTTCTGCCAATGGCCTGTATGAACTGAGGATGGTATCAGAACCCAAGACGTCAGTTATGCCGATGTCAGCCACAACTTTCAGATGACTGCACCCTGCATGCTCTTTCACATCTTGGATGAGCATCCCATCAGATGTACTGAGTGCACGTTGTCTTTCTTTCTGGCCCTGAATGCTATTTCCCTAAAGAGCTCCATAACATGCCAAACATTGGAACTTTCAATAACCAGCAACATCCCATCTCCATTTGCCTGCTCAGACCCAGCTGAAGGAGCGAGGCCAGACAGTGTGCCTCCACATTGACTCTGCCCCTTGAGCAACGCAAACATCCACAGCATATCATGCAGTGAGAGCAGATACTCTGAGTGGGTTACACTTGGAAGATGCCTCAGCAGCAGAGCCCATGGGTGAAACAAGCAAAACCTGAGGTGATCCATACAATGCGCCAGATCCGCTGCCACTGCTGCACTTTGAGGCAACAGCCTGAAGACAGCTGGCTGCAGCCAAAAGTGCTTTCAGTTGTTGGTGAACTGCGGGCAGCTTTTTGTGCATCCGCACACAGCATGTGCACCTCCTATCTATGCCGCCATGACTTACTTAAGAATTGAAATATAAAAGCACACAGTGAAACCTAAATATCCAAATTGTTCCCCTCCTAACATGTCACCAATGGGGGCTGATGGCTTACTGAGAAATGTAGCTGGCTTTTCAAAAGAAATGACAACTGGCTACAGATTTCGAATCTAAACTTTACAATTCAAAAAACTTTAGATTATGCCTCTTAAACATAAAAACGTACATAATTTAAGAATTAACTTACAAAGAAAACACAGAAAAAAGTAAATACGTAACTAGTTGTTCTGCTGGTGTGTAAGTAGGACAGCTGGAATGAATCTGACTGACTGACTGACTAGGGTGAAATGAATTCTTACTGGCACACCATTATAGATGAATACATCATGGTGGAAGGATAAAGGAGTGGTGGCCATTATGAGAATATGTGAGTTATTGTGATCGTTAATAAGTTTTTTGTGTATCCCAATGTTAAATCACATCAACAGCACCCATCCCCAAACCCCTTTCCACTGCATGGGAGATCTAAAATTATAAAAGTGATGAAATTTCAAATTTCTGTTAAGAAAACAGTGCAGTTACAGATCATGTAACAGATAAACTACAGGGTGCCTAAAAAAGAAATGAAAATTACAGTTTAACTTTCCATCGACAATGAGGTCATTCGAGGCGGAGCACAAATTGAGATTGGGGGAAGGATGAGGAAGGATATTGGTGTGTCCTTTTAAAAGAAGCTGTTCCAACATTTCCCTTAAGCAGTTAAGGGAAACCACTGATAATTTGCAATCTGGATGGCTAAACTGTATTGTGAACTGGTGACCTTCTAAATGTGAGTCAAGTGTGCTAACTGCTTTGACACATCGCTCAGTCACATGAGAAAAAAATGTGGTCTTTGGCTTGCTGATATTTGTTATACCCCAAACACAATAATATTTACTTTTGAGGAATGTGGATCTCATCAATAGGATTTCTCTCTCTCTCTCTCTCTCTCTCTCTCTCTCTCTCTTTCTTTCTTTCTCTCTCTCTCTTCTCTCTTAACTGAAGTTTCAAATTGGAAATACATTTTGTTTCAAATTATCTCCATGATCAGGCACAGAGAGAAACTGTATTTCACTGGCTGCTCTGTCATGTCATCCTCTGCCATATGGCATCATTTGGATATGGAATAGAGGATATGGGACACATCATTCTGGTTATTGTCAGCTTTCTAGACATTGCAGCTACTTCATTTCATTCAGGAAGCTCTCAAAGCTCGTCAGTTGGTGTCATGAAGCTGAGTGCACCTTTTCCCATCCAGGAAACCACTAACAGTACCAGAAATTAAGCCTGGTTTCCTCACACAAAAGTGGACATGCTGACGTATCAGCTACCATACAGACTTCATAGAAGTATTATGAAATTTATTCAGAATGGTTCATGGCACATACTGTTGTAATATTCGCCAGGTAGCCTTGTGCTCCCACCCCTGATTATTACAAATATATGGGACTAATTGAATCTGCAGGTCTCGAGGTAAAATTTTCTAGTTGGTTAGGCCATGTCATGTTCCTCCTTAGTTTCTTCTTACACAACTGACATTTCAACCCCTCTTGCGAGATCTTCTTCAGGATCGGCTGATTACAGAAGATCCTGTAGAAGATTCCATCAAAGGGATCGAAATGTTGGTTGTGTTAGAAGAAACTGAAGTGGAACATGACATGGTCTAACAATCTAGAAAATTTTACCTTTAATATTGGTCTTTCACAGAATTGTACATTTTGCAGCAGTGTATCATAACAGCCAAGGAATGCTGTGATGAGACTTGTCTACAGCTTAAGCTGACAGGCATTATTATGTACCAGATAGGAACAGAACTATATGGATTCACACCTTACAGAAGTGGGAGCTATGGCTTGGATTTCATTTCAGCATAGCTTTTGGAGTCCTAAGATGTCCCTTCTTCTAAGCATTAGCCATGTGAATAGTGGTTGTGACTAGTAGTGAGTATTTTCAGTCTTATCTCGAATGATAGCTTTAAGCATTTATCGGTCTTACTCTTAAATGAATTACTCCTGATTGGTATTCTTTTTCTTCTGAGAGAATCTGATCTTTCATTTCTCTGAAACACTAGTCAACATTTTTAAATTGCCCTCCTGTTGCCAAAGGATGACCAGTTCCAGTGACAAAAAGAATCTTCACGTGCATGTGCCTTCGAGTGCATTCTTCTGTGCTGAAGTTATGTAGTGATTTATTACTACGGGATGATTTTTGAAATAATTGCAAACATAGAGTACGGATTCAGTGCATAATGGAATGAAAAATGGTGTGCCACATTTTGTTGATGCCACAGTCTGCAAAATAGGCATAAACAAATATGAAATTTCCAGCGTTCGAAAATTTAACATTAGTTCTTTCTGGCAAGCAGTTGCCGTAATGCAGGTATAATGAGTACATGTTTTGTGCATGGCTATAGTGCATGCTGCCTTCTATGTTAAATACAGGGTGTCCATAATCAAAGTTCCAGTTTCAAAATGGTGTAGAGAGAGAGAACCACTATCAGAATGATGTAAAATTTGAACAGGATATTACTGACACAGGGGAAAACATTATGGTGGGAGGGATGAACATTTTAGCAATAGATGGCACTGTAAGTATCTCAACGTAAACCGGGTCTGCTACAAATGACAGATGAATCGCAATACAGTGGCTATGGCTTGAGTTGTACATTACACCATCCCCACTGTTCAGCATGCATAACTGCACAAGTTTGGCCGTCAACAGTTGTGGCACTGTTAGTTAGATAAGCGCATCCACCACATCAGCGCCGTACCACATCAGATGGAAAAATCACTTTTTAGTTGTCCTGAGGTAAAAAGAGTGCATAAAAAGCCCAATGACATTGGTTTGTAATTGTCATGAGACTGATGCAAGACATGTTCAACCTGCTGTCCAGCATGTTCCACAGCAAATTGAAGTGTCTTGAGGGTTACATTGAGAATGTTTTGTGCAATGTATGCCTTCATTTCAGCTGTGTTCACGATTGGAACACTGAACATGCCATCTTTCAGATAACCCCACAGCCAGAAGTCACAGAGATTAAGTTCAAGTGTTCTGAATGGTCAGGCTGTAGAGAAATGAAAGCTGATAATTCTACCATTTCCAAAATGCCTCTGCAGCAGCGGCTTCACTGGCAGTGCAATGTGCAGAGGAGTGCCATCTTGCATAAAATTGATCCTACCCACACGTCCACACTGTTGAAGGGTTGGAATGACATTGATGCATACATGACTCTCATATTGTTTACCAGTGATGGTACAGGTAACAGGACTTCTCCTCAAAAATATATGACCCTACAATAAACAATGCTGTCAATCTGCACCACAGAGTCACCTTTTCAGAATGAAATGGTATCAGTTGATGTGTCTATGGATTTTCCATTGACAGTATTCTGCAATTCACATATTGACCTATCCTTGGAGATATGGTTCATCAGTCCAGAGAAGGTTCCTTGGCCATTCATTGTCCACTCCCAGCTGAGCATGAAATTACAGAGCGAACATTTGTTTTGCTGGCAGGTCACCAGGAAGTAACTCCTGAACATCAGTGATTTTCTGTGGATAACAATGCAGATTGTTCACAGGATTTTATGCACCGTGCTCACAGGCATGTCCAGGGTTTGGGCAGTTCTCTGTCCACTACATGTGTGCACATCACCACTTGACTGCTACTGCAGTGCTATGGCCACATCTTTGACAGACTTTGGATCAACTACTTTCCTCCCTCTGCCACATTGAACTCTAAAAGAAACTGTGTGTTTGAATTGTGTAATAATTTTCTCCAGACCCTTAGCAGACGTCAGACCAGTGCCTTTTTTCGTACCCTTGAGTGTCCGGAACTTCTGCAGGGCTATTGGTGCACAGTCAACATTCTTATAATAGAGCTTTGCTAACAGTGCATGATCCTTCATGGAGACAGTCATATTGAGTGTGTTGGACGCAAGCTGAGGAACAGCTGTGTGCTGTGCGTCTGTTGATATTTATATTCTAACGCTTACAGCATCATCTACTGCTCACATTTTTGCTAATTTATTTTGTTCCATGATGTTTCCTCTTAAATCAATAATATGCAGTTCAAATTTGATGTCATTCTGATCAGTGGTTCTCATTCTACAGTACGTTGAAATGACACCTCAGCTGCACCTACTTTTATTGGTAAATCCAGATTGTTTTTAGGTTTTCTTCATGGTTAAATTAACTAGAGATGGAAAAGCAGACAATTACTGATGTTCAAGCAACAACTAACAGTAATATGGATAGAACCACTTTAAACAGAATACAGCACTAATAACTTTCAGAACAGTAAACTCCCTCTTCAGGAAGGAAGGATTTGAGGGGTGGCAGAATCGAAGGGTGGGAGGAGCACATTCAGACCTTAACATAAGAGGAGGGCGGGGCAAGATGAAGGAAAAGATAGATAAGTGACCACCTTTCCCTTATTTTTATGCAAAACATAGAGAGAGAGAGATAGAAAGAGGACGAGGGGGGGGGGGTGAAAGAGTCAATAATGAAATAAGTTGAAATTTAAACTAATAAAAAGTAGGCAATACATGACAGTCTTAAGTCCAAGAGGGTGGTAGGCTCATAAGATTTGTAGAAAGCAAGAATCCATATCTGAAGTTTGGGGAAACTATTGCTCAGAGGGATAATCCAAATGGTCTGTGTGATATAACAGGTCATTAGGTCTCCTTGATCTACAGTGGAGAGTGCTCAGCAACTGGTTACTGGTTGTCCCACAGGTGAACATTCACATTTATACATTCTGCCAGTCAGCCTGTATGTAGCTGTGTAGTGAATACAGTTCAGTGGGTAAACAGTGTTATTGATTTAAATGTTCCCTTGTCTTTGATGTTGTACAATTATCCATTTGTGGGCCCAGAATAAATGATTGTGGGAGGATGTTTGGGACCGATATTATGTGTAAGCAGTTGCGTTAAGAAGATATTGGGGTATGGACAATGATGTGGGAATGTTATGAGTTTGAGATTTGCGTAGGTTAAGAAGGTGACAGAGAACAGCGAGGGAGGATATAAGAAAGAGATAACATCATTTCAGGGCTGTATCTGAAAAGGAGTAATCTTTCGTGTGTTCAAGACCTAGTTTGTACTAACTGGCTAGTGAGTGGCTTCTGATTTTGTTGGAAGTGAGAGCTATATTGGTTATTGGAACAAAAGAACAACTTGTCTGGGAGTTTAGTTTGTGATCAGAGTCAGTGGGATAGTTGCAGAAGACAAAAGCCAGAGAGATATTATTGGTACATATGTTTAGGGATTTGATGTTATAACAGATACGTGTATCATGGATACACTGTAGGAAAGGAAGCGGATGTGGAGTGAAGTTTGGATCCAAGACTCAGTGAGGTGGAGGTCAACATCCAAGTAGATAGCTTTGTGTTTTGAAAAGGGTCAGGAGTTGTTCTTCACCTTGAGTCCAGACCACAATGATGATGAATCTTTATCAAGCTAGGGAGCTCAGTTTCTGGGTGAGGAGAGCCTTTTTCATTTGGTCGCTTGAGAAGGTTGCAGTAGGGCTGGGCCATCCTGCTTGAAAGAGGTAGCATTCAAGGGTTTAATGCCCATGCATGTGGGGAATGTTGGCATAGAGTAGGTTGAAAAGGATGGTTTCGGATGGGAGGGGTTTAGGAATGGCTTTGAGACATTCTTGGAAGTAGTTGATGTATTTTGTGTAGTATGGGAAGCCCTCTGTGATAGCTAGGAAGTGACATTCTACCAGTATGGAAATGAATTTATTTAGGACTTTGAAGCCTACTGCAGCAGAATTGCCAGGATGGTCCTCTTTGCGTAACACTGCATTTGAAATAGAAGTGAATTTGTCAGGAGGTGTAAGGATTTTTCTGGGGGCATTTGTGAGAGGCATTGGGCTTTTAAGATATTGTACAGTTGTCTTAATGGAAGGAATGTGGTCATGATGAACAAGTAAATATGCTAAGTTATGATTTTTGAAATGAGAGCTTTGGTGATCTTTGAAGTGCATATGCCACATACTTCCTGCAATCAAATATCACTACAGTGGAGCATTTATCTGCAGAGTAATAGTGTCCTACCATCAGATCACAGATAGCAAGGACTGGAGCAAGGAAATAGCAATGGAAACGGTGTTAATCCTCATATCACAAGGCTGGATTCAACAGTGTGCAGACAGAAGCAGTTTTGATGATATGGCAGTGGATGTTTTATAATGATTTCTGTTAAATCTCATATCACAAGACTGGATTCAGTAATATGCAGACAGTAGCAATGTAGATAATGTGGCAGACAATGATTAAACTAATGGCTAATTTAAAAAGTCAGATAATGAAGAAATTAACCTGATAAACAACAAAATGTTAAAATAATTCCATTATGGAGATGAAAATTACTGCTTGTAGTAGTCATATTAACTTCAGTTGACAAAGTATAACTAATACCAAGGAGCAAAATTGTAATTCATAACAAATTGCACTGGTCTGTATTGGCAAAACATACATATCTGGATGGTTTTCTCATCCTCATCTGGGCACTGGCTTTTTGTGTTGGCTATAACTGCAGTGTTAGTGCATTGCATTGCATTGCATACACCAGTAACTGCCAACTAAGAAAGTACTGCCATGTTACGATTACACTCAATCTTGTAGTTTAGTTTTACTGTTGTCTTCTGCTTTGGAGACCAAAACTTAAGGCCAAAAGTAACTTTTGCATGTTGTTTCACTACCAGGTAACATGGCCTGATAATACTTGGACCGTACATAGAAATAACTGATACAAATATAGTATAGGAGGAAACTTGAACAAATATGCAATGAGACAAACAGAAATCACATTTTTTATTTAAAGACAATAATTACACTGAAGTCACCATGATCCATGATGGTCCCTGGACATTTGCAAAATGAGGGACATGGTTCTTTATAAAGTGTGTGACCCCCAGAGGCAGCAGTGCATGCTCTGCAATGTGTTCCCCTGCTGGCCACAAGGTTGGTAAGGAGTGCTTGTGGTAGTGTGTTCCATTGCTCCACCAGTGCAGCTGATGACTGCTGGGTGGTCATTGGTGCATGTAGATATGCCGGAATATGTCTCCCCAGTGCTTCACACATGGGCTAGATGGGATTTAAGTCAGGTGAATAGGCAGACCAGTCAATTTGCTTAATACCCTCTCATTCCAAGAGCTCCTTCACCTGTGCTGTTCTGTATGGTTGTGCATAGTCATCCCTGAAAATGAAGTTGCCACTAAATGCATCCCTGAAAAGATGCACATGGAGAAGGAGTACAGTGTCACAATAACATTGACAGGTGTTTGTACCGTGTTCAAAGATTTGAGGGTGAGTACACCCATGGAACATTATGCCTCTCCACACCATAATGCTTTAGCAAACCAAACCTGACACTGCTTGTCTTGAGGCCTCTTGCTGGCAATCTTCAGTGCATAGATAAATGAAGCTGCAAAAACCTTAGTGGCTATTGGGAGGTTTTCACTGAATAATGTACACAACTCAACAATTTTAGTTTCAATTAACACTTTTATTCACCTTTAGCAAGCTTTGTTAAATCAGTGGCCAGTTTATCGGATATAAAACAAATAATTAGCATATTCATCAGGATAGCCCCTACAGTAACTATCAGCCACAATGGAAAATTTGAATATTCAGTTGTGGCACTTAATAACAGTTCACATTTACATGATATTTCCAGCTTGTACTCTGCACTGCCCTTGTAATTCATTAGAATACCATACACCCCAGCACTTTAACTAAATCAGTCCGTAATGCACATCACAGATTCCAATAATACCTCACCTTGCTGACAATGACATTCCGCACTTACATTAACCACAACTCAGTCTATTTAGAATAGCCAGTAATTTAGTTTACAGAGGTCACACAAAACTTATTAAACATTGGAGTTCTTGAGTTTCTCGGTGATTGGTGCACAAATTTTTGCGTGCAGAACAACATATCTGTGATGTGAGTTAACATTGAGAGTGCGCTGAAACACGGGTCTTACTTGTGAGTTTGCAAACCACATAACTATATTGGGTGATGTTTGATTACTTACAGATGGGCATAAGAACAAACTGTTATTTTGCAAATTATGTTATACATTGAAAATTGAATAGATTCCATTTTACTGTTTTTGATGAACTGCAAGAACTAAGGTGATTTTGGCCTATAGAAATGTCTGACTGGTCAGAAATTTAGAAAAATACATTGTCACTACTATCCTTGTGCAATGCACATCCCCTTGTTTTCATGTATGAGTGATTTAATTTTACTAAATTACATGAAACTATTGATTAGTGAGTCAGTTACTCAATGCTGTATGTCATCTTGTTCTGAAAAATTAAGGCAACAAAAGTACATAGTCAAGTATGAATGTAAAGTGTTTATGACAAAATCTGCAATTGAAAATGGTAGTGGCTCTAAGCTTCAAGTTTAATTAGTGCAGATAGTAATTAATTCTAGGTAATTTAAAATACGTCACTGAAAAGTCGCAATGCTTAATTTTTGACTGGTGCTGTAAGTCACTTTGCTCAAATATGTTTATTAACTCATAGGGTTTCTGCTTGTAGCGAAGTATATCAGTTAACTGTATTTTCTAATTATGAGTGCCCTAATGAAAATTAACCACCAAGAAGAATCCAAAAAATGAAAATAAGAATATGAAAAATAAATTTAAATGAAATACAGTGTAAATAAGAACTTCAATTTTGAGGGAAGTGTTTCGTGCCAGCAAATAAAAATATTGAAAATGAGATTAAAAAAAGCAAAAATATTTGATTACTTGTGTGTGTGTGTGTGTGTGTGGGGGGGGGGGGGGGGGGGAAGGGAATTGGGAAGAATCGACCATGCTATATCACAACCAGCACCTCCAAACCAATCATGTCTGACACAATGGTGCATACACCCTTATGTGATGAGAGGTGGGTACTTGTAATGCAACCAAGAACGTTGCCGAATGTGATTGTTTTGGTGGTCCAGGTGTTACGGTGTAGGGAGGCTTAGTATTGTGTGTGTGTACTGACCTCCAGTTCTTTGAATACAGTATACTCACCGGTCCACATTATTGTGAAATTGTACTCTTTCCCCATGTGTGTCTTTTCAGGGTTGCTTAAATCCCATTGAGAACATTGGCGTGTGTTGGGGAGATGTATTGCCGTATGATCACATGCACCAACCACTGTCTTGTCTTTGAATAGAAGTGCCATTTCTGTTTGTCTCATTGCATATTTCATTCAGTCAGCTTCTGTACTATACTATATCAGTCCTTTCTACGTGTTGTCCAAGTTTTATCGAGCTCTTGTTACTTGGCAGTGACACATCATATGAAAGTCATTTTCATCCTTAAGTTTTTTGCACATGTGTATCTTGGATTCAAATTGCCTCCTGCTTTTATTGAGGGTATGGATGCAGTATTGTTGACCTATTACCACACCACATTACGTGTTACTTTCTTATAATAGTTTCTGTGGGATAATGGAGGCCAGCTATCACCTTCGTTTTGAACAATTGTGTGTTATTGGGATGTGAAGCTGCACAGTTTCCCGTACAGTGAAAAATCTTCAATGGCATTGGAAAATATATACATACAATTGAAATGCAGATTCCTGGAATTTTACACAACCTAAAATAACTGTGTTAGTTAAGTGTATGAATCATGTATGTCTCAGCATGAAAGCGTTTCCTATTAAAAAAAAAAGTTTAAAACATTTAATTTTCTGTCTTTTTCACGTATTACATTGTTGGCACATTGCTTTTGAGAAACCATATCATAACTATTAATACAATGTTGCACAACTGATTTTTTAAAAAGTGTTATTCATTTGTAAAACAACTTATCCTATTGTATGTTTATTTTGTACAGGCTTTTTCGGATCCATCTGATCTTGTGGCCCGAAGAATGGGTTTTATACCCCTGCCTCTTGGAGTTGTGATGATGCGAGTGCTTGGTCATGCATTGCACATCGAAGGACCTGCAGCATTCATACTTCTACTGCTTTCATATTTGTGTCTTGCTTCTTTTCGCATTCTCAACAGTGTTATAATGCTTGGGAAAGCATGTGGATTAATAAAGCAATATCAGCAAGAGAAAGTTGGGACCCCTGCAGTTTCATCAACTGTAAGCCGAGCAACAAGTCCTATAAATGGCAGGTGAGGAAATCAATTTAAAAAACAGTATTTTAAAATTTTTATTACTACAAGTACTATTGTTCAGTGATACAGTATCAGCATTTAATAAAGGCAATGGTGTCAGCTCAACCAACATTGAATCATGATACTCATACAAAATGGTTATTAGTGATGATTGCAACACAACAGTTCTTTGACAGATGTTAGAGACGCATACAAAGAATTATGAATGTTTAATTCTTGTTTTAAATCATGCAATAGAAGGCATTTATTGACTTACATCTTCTGTGATAATTTTTATCTTTTATCAGTGAATACAGCATTAACTTTAGAGAACATTGTATGGACTTCCATCGTCATCATTAGGACAGTTTCTACATAAGCCACTTATAAACATTATACGTATTCTTCAGCACATAATGTTGGACACATCTGGCAATCTTTAACAATATTAAAAAGTATTTCTAAGCACAAAAAATTTATTTTGTTACAGACCAAATGTAGCGCGCCAGTTGTTACCAGATGGTGGCATATCAGCAAGCCCAGCACACCATACTTTGCAGAGATCAGTGACTGTTGATCCAAGTTCTTTAAAACAGGGTTTTGGAGTTAGTGAGGTAGAAAAAAAAGAACCCCCACTCCAAGCGCCTTCTGACCGCAGCCTGGGTCCAGCAGCAATATTTTCTAACAGTGCTGTGAGCATTGATAGTGTCTGCCTGAATGAGGAATTGTTGCGACATGAACGAAGTCCAGAGACTGGTCTTGCAAGCATTGTTGAACATGAAGTTCTAACTAGAAGTGTTCCAAATATCCAGGCTAATCTAAATGTTGATGGTGCTAGTGATTCATTGGTGCAGGATGAATCTGCCGCACAGAAGAGTGATGAATTTTCCAAGAAGAGAGCAGAATCAGAACCTTCCATACCTTCTGTGATTGATGCAGAAAGGGCCAGTGTTTCATAACTTTAATGTTTCTTTTTGCTTCCTACAATCTAATTTTAAAGTGACATTTTCTGCTGACATGGTGGGAACTGTAAAGAAAACAGTTTTTGACTTCCCATGCATTTTGTGACTTAAAAATGTTAAATTTCGTTTTGCAATGTAATGTGTAGCTCTGCAAAAGTCATCCCATATGGCGCTTTGTGCTGATGACTACAAGTGGACTAAAATGTTATTTTTGATTCTGCATGAAAGATTTGTCACTCTACATTCGAAGAACAGCTACATAGAATATGTGAAAGAAATTGTTGCTTTTAATTCACAGCTCTGCTGCAAAAACTTGGCAATAGTGATGATATGTTCTTCTTTTATTTGTCGGTATTGCATCATGGATTATTGTACATGACTAAGTCTGTATATTCATACTTTTTATTTGAAATAAATTTTATTTTTTTAGTAGAACTTCATTCAAGCAAAACACTGCAGACAGCTGAACACAACCATCAAGAGTTTCTCTGCCTCTTCTAGCATAACTCTCCACATACCAGTGTCCTGACTAACGTGTGCATATTTGTGGCACAGACAGCAACCAGGGGCCATTAAAATTAGGAGTTTGTTACATTTTCTGTGGCTAATCTGCGTTGGGTACCTGGAAGAGCTTTCCAGAAACTGTGGAGTGTAATGGTGGTCTCCATTGTGTAATAGCAGCACACTGTATGTGGTTTCTCCAAGACGAAATCGTAAGTGCTGGAACATGTGCTCGAATGTTGCAGGATGTAGTTTGAAAATGACAGGACAGTTGACACCAGTTGACCAAAATTAACTCCATAGTACCTGTGTATCTTGGTAAATTGGTAGGTATGAAAGGATTGGTTTGGTCTTATGTAAGGGTCATTGCAAGTGAATGGTGTATGAAGATAAAGGTTGAGAGTAAGGTTAATATTTTGTTTTGTGAGGGGATGTTGTCAGTGTTCACAATAGGAATGCAAGGTGTTGTCTCGATGTCGGATTTTAATTGTTCAGTAAAAACACATCAGACATCCAAGGTATTTTGTGAAGATGAAATTAAGTTAAACTTTAATATTACGGCATTACAAGAACTCAGAAGTGTATCAAGAAATTATATGAAAATATAAGTATCAACAGCCTCCAGTGGATACTGTGTAACTGTTAAATACAGTCTTTGTGTGAGTAGCAATTGAGTGATTTCTGGTGTGTAAAATGTATGGGTGATTAAATGGAGGTAAAAGTATTGGAGGATTATCCACCAAACGTAACTCACTTTAAAATTTAACCATAACATTGAAAGAAGAGCAGTCAGAGTGTTAAAAATGAGTATTTTCAGTTCGTTAATACAACTTGCTGTTTTGCACCAAACAAGACTATCGTGTTCAAACCCAAAGACTTACTTGAAATAACTGTTTACTTATATCAAAGAGTGACACTTTTATTTAAAGACAGTAATTACACAGAAGTCACTCAGAGCGGCACACTAGGACCAATACTGTTCCTGATAAACATCAACAGATTTACCAATAGTGTTAGTCATGGGGAAAAATCTTTTTGCTAATGAGAGCAGTATTGGAGAGCAGTATTAATTATAGCCTCTGAGAAAATAAGAGAACTTATTGCAGAGAAAGTAAACGAAATCAAAGGTCAATATGCAATAAAGTGAAACTGAACATAAAGAAAACAAATGCCAAGAGTTTCAGTTTGAAGACGAAAAATGGCACTGTTTAATTAAACATAGAAAACATCTCTATAGACTACATAATAAACACAAAATTTTCAGAAATATGTACTGATTTTCTGTTAAAGTTTTGCAAACACACAAAGATACATTCAAATAAAAAGTCATCAACATATTATGCCTGAAGGGTCCTGTCATCAATGTGTAACAGGCAGTGTTTTTTTTAATTTTATTTATTTATTTATTTATTTATTTTTTTTTTTTTTACATACTGTTCACATGCACACTCAGTTCTTAACTATGGAATTGTTTTCTGAGGAACAAGTGTACAAAATAAGAATAAAGTTTTTTAACTGCAGAAAAAGGCTGTAAGAATAATAACCGAAAATAAGAATCTAGTTCATAGTAAAGGGCTGTTCCTAACAATAGGGATTTTAACAGTACACAACGTGAATACATTTACCAATCAATTGTGCACATCAAAAATAACATTGTCTGTGACCATAGAATAAGGTCTACATTGAACATTTACCATGAAAAAATAAGCATAAAACTTAAATCACCCAAGGAGATTAAAGGCATTACTAAAAGAAACTTATTTTAAAAGTTGGTTAAAAAGTAACTGTTCTGCAATACTTTGTGTATAGGAAGGATTATTTAGATAATGTAGAGTAGATGTACAGTAAAAACTATACCATAAAATAATAATAATAAGAAGAAGAAGAACAACAGTGATAAAACGTCTATCATATGTTTACCATAACACATTTACACTAGTTTGTGTATTTTTTTCTTGGTTTTCTTTTCTGGAAAACTTTACTTCCAAAGCAATGCAATGTACTGTGCTGGTACCAATACTTTATCCTCTTTCTGAGTTCAGCATTTGACTTGTTGCAGAGGAATAATGACTCAGTTTTTCAGGCTAGCAAATGGGAAGTTGTGGTACACAAAATGGAAACCAAACATTGTTGCTATGGTCCTGACATCAAGTTTGTAGTGTTACATTATGAAATAACATGAGCACAGTGACTAGGAGTGAGAAATGAATGAACAGTGTAGCTCTAACCTTTACATTATTAAATAACTTCTTTGCAAATCAGCATTGTACACGAGGGATAGACCATATTAGGTAGCACAGTTTCAGACAGGTTAGCCTTGTATTTGGGAAGGTGGAGGCTCTATTCTTCTTCTAGCCATCATGATTTAGGCTTTCCAATGTTTCCCTAAATTAATTCAGTCAAATGCCTGGATGATTCCTACTTAAAGCCCATGGATACACTCCTGTCCTATCTGTTTTAAGTTGTAAGTACAGTATGTAAATGCTGTTGTTATGCTGGTAATGTGGTGCCTTATCTCTTTGTGATTGCTGTCTGTAAGATGTGGACTGTCTTATTGCTTTTGTCTGTCATGCTGATATCTGAATACATGTGTATTGTGAACAAAGTAACTGTTATTTATGTTTACTATTGTAAATACCAGCACATTCTGACAGGTTAGGGGCCTGGGATGGAAAGTCTGTGTACTGAACTATGTATGTGCACGCAGGTCTTTGTACAGGGAGTTGCTGCTTTGTTTGGATTCAGCCATTCCCTTCTTTTCCTTAAGTTAGCATTTAGACACCATTTCTCGTCATCAGTAACGATACAGCATAGGTGTTGTTCATGAGCCAATTGGTGACGAGCAAGCAGAGATGCAATATGGCCGGCCACCTGCTGATTTTTCTGATATTTGGCCTAGCACATGCGGTATACATACATTTGATTTTTAAACCTACCCCACCACAAGCAAATGTCGCACGATGGTGAATGATCACAGCTCATCACATTTACCAGTTCTCGAGTTCAATGACGAGGATAATTGTGGATGAATTTGTTTAAACAACCTTCATCAAACCCTGAAGGTCTTCATGAAAGTGGAGAGTCATTAATGTCTAAATGATTCCCCTTAAAACGAGAAAACCATTTTCTTGCCTTGTTCTGTCCAATGGCATAGTCCCCATACAAGGCCCAAATGTTTCTGGTTGCTTCTGCTGCTGTCACCCCCTACTGAATTCAAACAGAAAGAATATGTCGGAAATGTTCCACTTTCTCAACTTGACACTCCATTTTCTAATGTCCAAAATGCCACTCCCTCCCTCCAGTTGACAAAATGACACTATGTAAACTCAAATAACAACAGTGAACTATAAATGAAAATGATAATCGATAAATAAACCGGTAGCAATCAGAATACCTACATGCGAAAGAAAAAGGCTTCTATCTTATGCACTAACCTAATATTTCTACTGATCGCTGAAACAGCATACTGAACAACATTACATCAATATTTACTTATTTGCCAATTCATAATTATAGCTATAACGAGTAATATTTTTTTAGTTTGCTTAGTACCCCCAATTATGCACACTACAAGCAGGCCATTAACATTAATTTCCCCCTGGCCAGCAGGTCAGTAATTGAAGTGTGGGTGCGCAGATGCAAAATGTTTAGTTTATACTGACAGACGTTGTCCACTTTACGGCGCAGTTACGACCATGTAGAAGGTGTCAGGTAGTGAATTATGTGATGTTTTTGTTGGAAGGCTGTTAAACGCAGAACAAAAGCAACTAACGTATTGATGTGGGTACATACTAAGATATTAATGATTACAATATCTGTACCTACACTCCTAATAACATTGTGTATAGGGAAAAACTGCACAGTAGGTTTCTGATGCAGAAATCACAGTTGGACGTTGGTTGCTCGTGAGAAAATTGTGTTACACTTTACGTGAGATAAGAGCAACATCACCAGTATGTACCAGAACTCGACAGCGCCAGGTTTGTGGCTTATCGAGCATGCAGTTTATAGTATTGTGATACTGCCATTTGTATTGGTCCAGGTACCTCAACTGTCATGTGAATATGGAGTCCACAAGTTCAGGACAGTAATACTCAATGCCACACTTGACTTCATTGTCTCCTCGTGCCTGGCACTGGAGATCAAAGGCTTATTGTTTGTTCGACCATATACTATCGTGCAATCACTTCACATATCTTGAGTCAGGAAATGGGTCTGCTTGCAGCTATATCCACATGAACAGTGTGATGATGTCTGGAGTACCATGGACTGCCAGCGTGCTGACCAAAGTGACGGCTCCTCATGAGGCTCCAACAAACAGAGGTGTGATGGCGATGGTACTGCCAACGACAACACAAGATACAGAGTTGGCAGCATGTCGTGTGTTCAGACATGTGTCAGTTTTGCACGCAGAATCATGGTGGAGGCTCCGAGTGGGATGAAAGTTGCCAGACAGCATTCATCACCTTTGTACCACGAAAGTACCTGGCGCAATGGCATGGGATGCCATATGGTTCTCAGCACGATCACCTCTGGTTCTCAAAGCTAGTAATTTAGACAACAGGCCTTAAGTTTGTGTCTTGGTCAGGCCGGTGGTTGTTACCTATGTTCGAGAACTTAAAGACGTTGTCTTTCAACAAGATAACGCAAAACCACATATTTCCTGTGCTGCCCTGGTTACCCTCGCTAAAGAGCGTATTGGACTGTTTCCCTGGCCAGCACCTTATCCAGACCACTCAACCACTGAAAACATTTGGTCAACAGTTACCGAAAGACTAGCATGCCACCACTTGGCAGCCACTGTGGTTCACGAACTCTGGCAATGACTTGAAGCAGCATGTAATGGCGTTCTCTTTCCTGTCATTCAAGCTCTCTTCGACTCGTTCCGCAGGAGGGTTAGAGTCATCATTGCTGCCAGATGTGGTAGCTCCCTGTACCAAATTTCGCACTCTGTATATCCCAAATCCCCTACAAATTTGGGCATGTTTGTTTCCCACCATGCTGTATACGCCCAGTAAGTAAAATTTCATCATTTCCTAACTTTCCTGCTGTTGCAGTTTTAGCACCAGCAATGGAGACATTGCACACTCTACAGAAACTGTCAGATCCGACATCGTGATAATTACAGTTACACTGTTAAGGGAGTAGTCCTCTTCCAAAAATTTATAAATCTTTTTAATTTTATTTATAGCTTAAAATGTGCTTCAGGATGTCTACTTTATTGTAGCGTTGATCCCAAATTCTCTAGAAGCTCCGCTATCGAGTTACTAGGCGATTGGTGGAAAAGTGTTTCCGGAAAACCATTCACAGTGGGAACGAAATAAACAACATATAATTTCAACGACGGCCTAAGAGGCATTAAGGAAATTATAATCATACTCTAACTTGAGATCGGACCAGCCAGATGTGGCACACTTCTGCACAAAAACGGACAGAAAGCGTATCGAGCGAGGTGAGCAGCGGAAGACAGGAGCTGTCAAAGAGGTCCTCGGGGCCACCTCAGCCACGAAGAAGATGGGGGGAGACTTCCTTCCGGAGCTGGAAGGATTGCCGTGCGATATGGGGAATGCTGACTAGTTTAACACAACTACAAAAACTGTAACTCGTATCTTTAAAAGTATTTTTCAAATTGCTGGGAAACATAACTTGAGAACGGTACATACGATTTTGATTGTAAATTGGTATCAGCATTCACAACTGAATTCTCTATCAGCATACGTAGCCGTTTTGCGATATCTCCAAAACTCTATTTTAGGTGCACTTTTTGTCTCGGATTTGTGGGCAAAGGAAACGACAAATTTTTTAACACATAAATACATTGGAAATGACTTATACAAAATTACAAAATTGTTAAGGCTTTCGTGGCCACTTGTTGACAAACTGCCTATTGCCTTGTGTCTCGGGTTCTTCGGCCGACATTCATCTAATGATTTTTCTGACGTTTCGACAGCACGAGTGGCTGGCATTGTCAATGCTTCACCCTTCATTGCCGGTGGTGAACTGGAGCCGAGCTCGCGGCCGCAGACTATATGTACACTCTTTGACATAAAACTCGACCGGCGGCCGGCCGCTTCAGAGGCTAAGTCTGCGCCGATCGCGACATGGGACAAAAAAACTGGCCAACTCGCTAATTCTCCAAGTCCGGTTATCTGCACAATCTGGCAACACTGTAGACTGCAGCACTTCCTGGAGGAAAACTTGTCCCATGATAGAGAAACCCTAGGCTGATTACGCCTGTGATCTAGCGGTAGCGTGCGTTGTTTCTGTTCATAATGTCAGTGGATCGAGAGCATTTGGAATAAAATATTTTTATAGCCTCTTCTGTCTGAATGCTGAAAACGTGAATGTAATGGTAGCGCAGATTCAATCTATTTCGCTTTCTGACACACCGATATCAAAATTTTATCCAGTAACGATTTTGCGGCAGATTTCCTGCAGACTGTCCTCCTCTGGACGCCGTACGCGGCAAAGCTCCGGGATCCATTTGCTGGCTACTGGCAGCGGCCGTGGCGACAGCAGCGGCGCTGCACTCCCCCGTTCTTTATCGAAAGCGCCTGCTACCGCTCATCACTTTTGATGATTTAAAACGCTTTATTATTAAATGTTGCTCCACAGAAAATTTCTACAATTTCCATTCACGCTCAAATGCAACGGAGACAGACGTCCTGATGAGTAGGCGGGTATTATATTACATTAATCGGCAAGAGCTGAGTATGGCCCGAAATAAATTTTATAGACTGGGACGAAATTAAACCACCTCACTACATTCGATGAATTTATAAATGCTTCATACCTCGTTTCTTTTCCTTTCAAACTCAATTATTTGTGCAACTTTTGGTCAATGTTCGGATGTTTTCGTCAAGCCAGAGTGAGCGTCTGTGGTGTAAAGTGTATTACAGTTCTTGTTTCATTCCTTATGGTAAGTCTATGCGATAAACTGTGTGAATACCTTGCAATGCATGCTCTGTAGCGGTGCAGGAACACTGCACATTTGGAGTTCCATGTATGGGTTCATGAAGTATTTATTGTTGATCGGAAGTGATAGTGAAGGTCATCAGATTTAAACCAGAAAAATTTGTCATTTTGGAGGTTTCAGAGAACGGAAAGGAATTGCTAACGCCGGTGATAGAAAACGTCTACAGTTAAATGCTATTTGAAAAATTTAGAATAGGGAAACTATATTAATCAACATGTGCACTTCATAAACAACCTTCTGACATCTTAGACCTATATGACGAACAAAGCTCAAATTTATATCGTTGACAGTCGGTTTGAATCTTTTCAGGATCTATTTTACAGTGAAGCACCTTGGCATTTGCAAAGTAGACAACCATGATATTAACTTAATTTACTAAGTCGAAATCGAACGAAGATTGATGTTTAAAGGCATTCTTCAGATTTCGCATAAGGAATCTTTACTAGCAGTTTGCAACTCCATTAATTAAAATGGAAAATAAAAGGTTGTAGTCAGCGGCCTCCACCGAGATTGTAACTGCTATGTCATACAGTACGAACAACGTAACGCACAAGGGAACCTCTTTTTTTTTTTCAATTTTGCTTTTATTCTTTTACTTTTTTTTACGATTACCCCTTTTTTCTCTCTTATTTCAAAGCCCTTTAGGAATATGGCACTAAAAAAAGAAACTAAGTGCCACTGCCACTTTTCATCCTATAACAAAAAAAAAAAAAAAAAAATCTTGTCCACTTCAGGCGTTGGCTCCTGACTAAAACTTCCCCAGAGAGCTGCCTATATACCAGGGGAAATATGGGAACTCAAGGTTAGGGCTATCCTTACAAACAAAACAAAATCTTCCTTTTTCTGAATTTTATTTTTATTTTCATTTTTCTGTTTATTTTTGTTGTGTAATTGATCAGACGTTTTCTGCGCCCCGCTGGTAATATGTTGAGTCACGTCTTCTCGAAATTGATGTGTTCCGAAATGGCTCTGAGCACTATAGGACTTAACAGCTATGGTCATCAGTCCCCTAGAACTTAGAACTACTTAAACCTAACTAACCTAAGGACATCACACAACACCCAGTCATCACGAGGCAGAGAAAATCCCTGACCCCGCCGGGAATCGAACCCGGGCGCGGGAAGGTTCAAACAGGAAACCTTCTTCACTCTTGGCTTAACACATTCCAGCTCCGAGGCTGGTCGTGGAAAGCACTCCGAAGGAAGTTCGAGAAAAATTATATGTATTTAGGGTGACGGACAACGACTTAATGACGGTCATTGAGGTATGTCCAAAAATCGAGGACAGAGTCTACTGTTTGTCCAAATAGGTAGTGAATGGCATGTCCGCGAATCCAATTCACAGCATTGGTCTTTGTCCGAGGAAAATAGTCACGTCCCGGAACTAATAATGAAAGGGGAGTATTCCGATTCAGAATGTCTCGCGTTAGAAAAGCCACAGTACGACGAATAACCTCTGAGCTAACGACACACTGGCGACAACAGACGGACTATAGTCACTGCGATGTTGCCTGACTCTCAAAACGCAACCTTAAAACACACAAACAGGTGTTACTTATGTGAAGAACGCCGTTCTTGGAGTCCAGAAATTAAATATACTTTCTAATTGTGTCATCTTACGGTGGATTATATCGTACGAGTCTTCGATGTGGAAAACGAATGTCAAGTGAATTTAGCGAGGTAATGCCGGCCTACACCAGGAAGTAAATGCACTATCAGAGTGTTGACAAATACTTGCTACGACGCTGCCATTTCTCGGCTCTCTTACGAGGCAGCTCTACAGCGAAATGCTTGCCGTGATTCTCCGATACGGTTCTTCAGAGTGGAGACGCGCGCGCACGTTTGGTTTTTATGCGGCGTTCTCCCCTGATGGTTTCTGACGTCGCCTTGTGGGCTATGTATACATTTGAGACATTCAACTATCATTAATCCAGAATGATACAAGTTTCAGCTTCCGGCTTGGAAGAAGGCTGTTGACGCCGACATTATGTCATTTCAACGTAGGGAAAGCAAAACGGATCATTCAATGTTTCTCATTCAACATAAAGCATGTGAGATAATTTTCCGTAACGTTCATAATCATCTAAAAATACAAACGAAGTAGAAATACATCGGAAGCTTATTCGAATTGAATATAATGTAAGATACCAAACGCTTTGCACCTCGATGTCGAATTTGTCCACGTGCAATCTGTTGCAGCATACACAGAGAATGTCATGATTACCACGATAACGAAGAAATATGTTGGTAAGGATGGAAGCAAGAAGAGACGCAGCCAACAAAAATTCGATTCCTCATGGCATTCATTTCATTTGAGACGTAAGAAGAGGTAAAGCGGGATATTACTTTCGTTAACACGAAAGATATGGCGCACATATTGATAACGAGGAAGTCTGCGTCTTCATACGTTTCCTCCTTGAAATCTGTATGCTCTATTATATACTAAGTAGCCCGATCATTGTTTCAGTAATGTTACCCTCTTGTTTGACCCCGTAACGATGAACAGATTCCAAATGCATGTCTCTGCATGAAAGTAGCTGCTCGAACCCTTCCTGGGTTGTTTTTTGTGTTTTATTGCTTGGAATTCCTGAAGCAGACCACTGTGCCTTCCCCCCTCGTGGGTTAGGTCTCAAAACTAAACCGCTTTTTATCCAATGGCATAATTTATTCAGACAGCATCAGCACAAGACTATCAAACAAAGCCTTTCATTTACAGTTGCAGCACTCTAACCAGCACTGACCGAAGTGTAATCCACGGTCATAGTCCGAAATTAGCAGCTGTCTGCTACTGCGGCGAAGTCCGTACTACACTTTCGATTCCGCAGCACCATTTTATCTGGTAACACTGTGGTTGCAGAGTTGTGCCAGCATGTCTGTCCTCACACTGTCAACTTTATGTATCTCACTTCTCCTGTAGCGCTGATCACGAGGAGTCGAAGTAAATGAGTGTATTCTGCATGACGTAACATTCAGTATTTCCTTCTTTCATAGCCACTCTTCATGTGCATCGATACCAAATAGGAATGTGAAAACTCTTGCGAGTGAGAGAATGACAATAACAATCATAACAAGAACAAGCAAATAATGAATGATAATTATTCCAACGCAGAACGAAAATGGCTTTAAATATAAAAATCTATATTTATATCTATATCCATATCTATTGATCTTTGAGTTGGCACAATGCAAATATATTCTTAGCATTTAGTTACTGAATTTAGTTCTGGATGTTTACAGAGAAATGGAAAAGTCGGTACTTCTCGCTAGTGTAATATAATGTGAACCAGTAACTACTCTTTCCTTAGAACACGACTCAAGCAGGTCTCCAAGTAGGTACCAAGGCACTGCTGCATTCTGTTCCCTGACATTGCTCTGATGACGGTTAATGCAGATAGTTCCGATTATGAAGTACAAAACGTATTGCAGGTTAGTTCCTAGGATAGTAACATTAAATTTGCGTTGTAGACGGCATATGAACGTGACGACTATCCATATTACTCATCAGTATAAAAAGACAATATTATGGGAATTGAGCAGGATTACTCAACATGAATTCTGAAATTGGGTGACTGACCGCACAGGTGCTAAACGTCGTCAAGAATATACGATGTCCTAATCGCATTAGGAATATGAAGATCGTCTTCGACAGCTCGCAACTTTCACATTGCTATCTCAACCCTACTCCAGACAGCCCTCGGTGGAGTTGCACTACGTTGCCGATGTAATGGAAGGCCTTCAAACCGACAACAGTCACATATTGAAAAATACGAGCGAATTCTCTTGCAGCGTAAGCTTATTGTAACTAATCTAAAAATTATTGGAGAGGAACATTGTCCTATTCAAAAAAAGTAAAATGTTACACACTGTTGACGTCAAACGGACATTATGTATGTCCTGTCTTGTGTCCTACTCATCTATAATATCAAGTGTACTATGAAAATGATTATATATAATGGATGATAATGTAATGTATTGATACCAGATGGTGGTTCACAACAGTATTGATGCGAAAATAAAACAGAAGTTCGCAAAAGTGCAGGTGTGCATTTTCGTACGTTTTCACCTCAAGATGTACAGTTGTGCTCAAAAGTATCCGAACGACCTGAATTGCATTTCGCCCGATTCGCATGCAACCGGCATAACGCAGCTGTCTAGCAGGTCCTCTAATCGCTCCTTGGTACAGTCGTTTGACTATTGAAAATGGTTCCAACAAGTCACCACTAGAAAACACTTCCCTGAATCGCAATAACTCAAGATGTAAAGTAATACCACGATACTACAAATATCAGGGAACACCTTATCACAGATAAGACTGTCCTTAAGGCTTGTAAGCTCACATTTACTACAATAAATGACATCCTGAAATGTTACCACTCTCATTATTACGTCTGATTGGTAATGCACGTAGGAAGTTCGTCGTATTCATGATTTCCTCTTCAAATTAACATACCGTACTTATTATTTAACACAAAATGACATTAAAAATTTAAGTTATTCACGAGCAGCTAGTTGAGAATATGTATGAACTTCAAATGACACGACGAACCGTCTTGTTCCGCATATGGATTGAAACACAGCTCATGCAGACTAAGCAAAAATTTCGTGACTGACGGAAACTAACAGTCATTCCTGATTAGGCATACAGAGAGTGATATACCTCGATTTTAGACAGTATCAATTAGCAAATATCAACTTTAAATTGCATAACGCAAACATTTTTAACAAACGCGAATTCCTACCCAGCATCTATTGTCCCTGTTAACGAACTACGACAGATGTTAAATATTGCTTCTTCACAAGTAATTTACTTGAAATGCCGTGAGGTAAAGCTTTGTGTTGGACACGGATTCTAACCCAGAACCTAATCGGATTGCTATCGAAGCACAGTCAAATGTGACATATCGGATTTTCGCAGCAGTAGCTAGATGTTTTAACTGAAATGACGAGACGAAACATTAATTTTTTCTTTCCCAGGACTCCAACCCGGCACCTATCGCTGTTATATTCTAGAGAAAACGAACGTTAAATACGGGTTTGTTGCACCAGCAGTGACATGTGAGCATGTTTGAACCAGAAATAATATGACGAAGAGTTCAGCGCTCACTGGGAATAGAGCCCCACACATATCGTTGTTGACTACACACAAAGAGACGTCAGCTACCGAATTTTTCTCCACCAGCTGCTCAGAATAACATCTTGAACTTAGTCATCTCGCAAATACTTCTGTGTCTCACTGGGAGTTAAAAACGTCAGATATCGTTGGTGTTGACAACGAATGAAAATACATTAAAAATCAAAATTATTATCCACCAGCAGATAGGTGTTCTCATGCTAGAGCTTGATAATACATAATTAAATCTTTAGTGCCGGGCCAGGATTCGATCCCATTCACGAGTAATATGTGGAGATGTTGAGGAATCTGCAGTTTTGAACAAACAACAAATTGTAGCCGAGCTGTATTGCCACGAAGGGATCAAATTCCGCGTTAAGTGCGGTCTGAGTTGCATTCCCAGTTCAGAACCAATTTTATCGACATACAGAAGCTCTGATAAAAGATGGAATAAGTGTCCTGTGACCATACATAGCGTTTGTTTCGTCACTTGAAATAAATAACTAGTACAAGAAAGGTTACTGGTGATAGAGTTTCTACATGTCGCCACTCCAGACTTTATTGAGGTTCAAACTACCGTCTACTTGGTAGAGGACGAATATCATCTTTAATGTGAATTTTCAGACCACACTGCCATTATATCTTCTTCACTTGCTGTAGCCAGGAGAGAATGGAATCTGTCTCTCCCTATCTAAAATCATTGACAGAAGTGGGAATCGAACCCAGACCATAGGTATAACAACCTACCATCCGTCCAACAGACCACGAAATCCTCTTCTCTGCGACTCATTTTTCTGTCGTAACGCCGTTGCGCCACACTGGATGAGAATTCTGACACACACGCTCCCTGTAGTAATTTGCAGCATGTTCAGTAAATTCATTTACTTCGTTGACCGAATCACAATGAACTAGCTGCCTCGGCTACCCAGTGCATACATTCGACTCTATTTTGTAATCACCGAAATAAAATCGCTTAAATGCCACCTACACAGAACTGCCAACAGTGAAGGATGCAGAAGTATTAATAGGAAGTGTTCCTGTCCACTTGAGGTAGTCTATTGCGCTATCTGTTTGTAGAAAACGTCGTTCAGTCCAAAAGGAAAGCTATAACTGTTTGTCTCTCAGAAGTCAAGACCTGGCCATATGCATAATCTCACAGTGCTGTGGAATCCAAAAGTTCTGGTGGAATAGCTGTCAAGTTCTGGAGCTGTTATAGCTATGTGTCAGCTAGTAGCGTAGATAATATGTCGCGAGTTCGAATACATTCAGTGCTACATTTTTTAAAACGCAATTCTGCTGAAGCTATCAATCTAATGGAACTTTGAACATAATTCCCTTCACTTCTCAACCCAAAGTAGTCGCATGTGGAAAAAGGGCTAACTACTGTGACATTTTGTTTGTTCTATTCAGGTTTAATAGGCAGCAGATGCAGCTCGAAGATGTGTAGGGAGAGCGCATCGTGCCATAATATGTTAGAAAAGTATTTTCTACATTAGCTGTCGTGTGGTAGTGAGATTTTATTCTTCTTCAAACTTTGTTTGACAGCTTTAACTCAGAACAAGTTTTCTACATGCATGTAATCAATAAACTGCATGTGCATTGTCAGACTGTCATAGGTAACATCAGAGAATTCGCATATATCGTTGATGATTAATTTCTCTCTCATGTTTACTATTGTTTTAACAACACTAAAGGAAACCTTACGAAAATTGTGCACTGTATTATAAGAAATGAAATAAAACTAACCACGATAACCTTACGACGAAAGTCTGTTTTAATAAAACCGAGTATCTGTACACAAGCGTGCCTCTATCGACACAAAGTAGTAAAATACTACTCACTTAAATTTTGATTGGATCTGTGTTTAATTGGTATGCTGTGTCATACTCAAGAGGTATGCAAATGTGGCAGTTCATAAATATAGTTACGTATTCCTAGAAACTCAAAATTCGCTTGTCAGCAGCGGAAAGAGGCGTTACCTGTTGTGCAGCATTGTAAGTTTTTCAACATTGCACTATGAGCCAAAAGCATTTTCTTGCGATTTCCTTATTGATGTTTGATCCGACTGCTTGTAGCTCTTTCACAGAAGGGATAAAAACGTTACAGTCAGTGAGACTGGAACTGGGAACCATAACAGACGCGTTTTCACAGGTCAGCACGTTTCCACAGAGCTGGCGAAGAGGTATTCGCCTGAGCTTCCTCTTAGGAGGTCAATACTGACTATAACTCGTAAACCGCTATTTAAAGGTCGAGATTAGTTGCGATTTCCAGTGATACGGAGCGTGAGTCGTGCTTCGGTAGCTCAGTTGGTAGAGCACTTGCCCGCGAAAGGCAACGGTCCCGAGTTCGAGTCTCGGTGGGGCACACAGTTTTAATCTGCCAGGAGGTTTCATATCAGCGCACACTCCACTGCAGAGTGAAAATCTCATTCTGGAAACATCCCCCAGGCTGTGGCTAAGCCATGTCTCCGCAATATCCATTCTTTCAGGAGTGCTAGTTCTGCTAGGTTCGCAGGAGAGCTTCTGTAAAGTTTGGAAGGTAGGAGACGAGGTACTGGCAGAAGTAAGGCTGTGATACCGGGCGTGAGTCGTGCTTGGGTAGCTCAGTTGGTAGAGCACTTGCCGGCGAAAGGCAAAGGTCCCGAGTTCGAGTCTCGGTCGGGCACACGGTTTTAATCTGCCAGGAAGTTTCATATCAGCGCACACTCCGCTGCAGAGTGAAAATGTCATTCTGGAAATATTGCTGTTATTGGTATGTAAAAACAATATGTAAAATATACGGATGTATATATTAGTGAACATGAATATGGGGTGGTTTCACCTTTCGCTTTTAGGACGGCTTGAGCTCACTTTCAGTGAGGTGACTGAATGTATGTGGAGGAAGGGTAGCTCATCTTCCTCAAGAACCGAAACCAAAGAAGGTCAGGAGCGAAGTAGACGTTCTAACTCATCCTAAAGGAGTTCCGTTGGGTTCAGGTCGGGGCTCTGCATAGGCCATTCTATTTCAGGAATGTTAATGTTGACAAAGCACTACTTTACGGATGTTGATCTATGACATGGTGCATTGCCATGCTGATACGAACAACCATCGTCTCCGAACTGTACTTCTACTGTATGCATTACACAACGCTACAAATTTTTGTTTATGTCCTCCTGCATTTAGCGTTTTCTTAACCACCATAATGGGACAATCTTACCACGAAAAATACCCTTTTACCTATTTCACCTCCTACGTGCTTCACTGTTGGCACCAGATATGATGGCAGGTAACCTTCTCCAGGTATTCGTCAAAGCCAAACCCTTCTATCAGATTGCCACAGGGCATGGCGTGATTCATCACACCAAATCACTCGTTTCCAATCATCCACTGTCCATTGGCTTCGTTATTTATACCATCTCAATCTTCGCTTAGAACTGGCTACAGAAATGTGTGACATATGAACAACTGCTCCAACTTATCAGGTGATGTTCTTTTTAACTGCGTACGAACACTCATTTTGCTAGCTGAACAGCTAGTAGCGCTTTGGAACTAACGTGTGATTATTTTCGCTGATTTCATGTAGTTTTTCCAGTGACCTTCCGAAATGCTTGACGGTTGCTGGCCGTCGGTACCTTAGTGCAAGGAATTAGGGGAAAGAATTCGTGCAGTCGCAAATTATTGTACAGAGGTGTGACGGAGTGCTGTGAATATTATCCAAACAATCCTGACTGATAGGGTGTGAGTGGGCGAGGGGGGGGGGGGCTGTTCAAAGATCACTCTTTTACGTTTTTCTTGAGTAACTCGAAAATCACTGCTTCTAGGAAAAACGTTTCCCAGTACAAAAGTAAACCACATTAAATTTCGAACAAAGAGGAGCTTATTCATTCTTTCCCTAGGAGTAATAGTTTTCATGTCGCAGGGGATGGAACAAATAGCAGATTATTGAAAATATTTTTTTAATTGTATTAAACTAATGTTTATCTTTAACTGAACTTCATTACGCACAAATGTTAACTGTGTGTACCACATCGAAATGTAGCATAGCCATGCTAATAGATAAATTGCGTACTGTGGGTGTAACAAGGTGGATATGGCGCCGTGAAGATCCTCACACCATCTGCTCCAGTGCGTTACAAGAGGCTACTACAAGGTGTTTCACAAAGTTATACCGACCCTCCACACTGCGCCTTATCAATCACTGGCGATTCAGTACGCAGACATGCCCGGAGGGGTATCTATTTTCCGAAGAGTTTGTTAACACCACATGGAACGCAGGTATGGACAGAATCTACTTAAATGTCTACCACTGTTCTACTCTGGTAGAGGGGAAATTGATTCTTTGTCCACCTGTGTAGCAGCTGTAATGTTCTTCTGGGAAAGGCGGCTTCCTCCACAACGAGCGCTGCTCAGTTTCAGTTTAGACAGACTTTACTTCCCCAGCATTTTCTGTTGAGTTCTCTTATGTGAACGGACAAAATAACTTCACTGAGCACGTGTTGACGTAGTGGAGTTATTTTCACTGTACCAAATGAGTACTTTTTGGCGATTGCTGCTTTAATGTAAAATACATTCTTGTGAACAATGACCGAGGAGCGTTTGATTTCTGAGTGTGATGTAGCCAATCTCAGATGGTTCAAATGGCTCTGAGCACTATGGGACTTAACATCTGAGGTCATCAGTCCCCTAGAACTTAGAACTACTTAAACCTAACTAACCTAAGGACATCAGACACATCCATGTCTGAGGCAGGATTCGAACCTGCGACGGTAGCGGTCGCGCGGTTCCAGACTGAAGCACCTAGAACCGCTCGGCCATACCGGCCGGCCTAGCCAGTCTCCTATTAGTGTTGGTGCTAAAGGGGTTGGATTGTAAATGTGGCACCATGGTGCTGCCTATTACTGACAGCGTGTTGTGAAGACATGTAATTGTGCTTTAGTCGCTTGGCAGAGAATTAATGAATGACCAGAAAGTCACTGCACTTCTCTCACTATTGATTGTGCTACTAGTAGACTTCACAAACCTTTTCCATTCGGGAATTGTAGGGTGAGATGCATTGAGTGGAGACATTTACCACACATCCACAGCATATCCTTCAAGATGTGATTGGGTATGTCTGATGGAAAGGAATTGATCATGTCAAAATTTAGAACAATAACCTGCTGTAATGCATTGCTCGACTTACAATGAAATATCTGAAGTTCTGTAACACCTAGATGTCATATATCTGTTGCAGAGGGAGTCAATTAAGATTCTGGGAAAGCTGAGGCAGGGTTGATGCATTTGATATCTTATGTAGTGAAATGTATTCCAGACAATGATGGCGAAGACCTTGAAATCGACATTGTCGAATATCGTACAATTGGGACAGACTCTTCAGTGTGGCAGACAGCTGGCAGCTCCAGGTGTTGACCCTTTTTTTAGATACAATTGCAAATATGTACTTAGTTACAAACCGAAATTAACTCCACTTCACAAACAATGCTCAATGGAGTTATTTTGCCTATTCACATAGGAGAACTGGACAGGAAATGCTGAGGAGGTATACTCTGTCGGTATACTGAAAATCGGGCAGAGTTCATAGTGGGGGAAGTCGCCTTTCGCAGAAGAATGTCACTGCTGCCCTACAGGAGGACTAGCACTCAATTTCCCCTCTAGCAATGGAGAATAGTGTACAGAGATTTATGTAGATTCTGTCTATATGCGTTTCTTTCCTTAGTGTTATTAGTAACTCATACATGCATTCCATGTAGTGTTACGAAACTTGTGGAAAATAAACACCCTTCGGGCATGTCTGTGTACTGCATCGCCAGTGATGCATAAGGCGCAGTGTGGAGGGTCGGTATAACTTCGCTGCAACTTGTAGTAGCTACTTGTGACGTACTGGAAGATACGGAGTGAGGATCTTCAAAAAATGGCTCTTGAGCACTATGGGACTTAACTTCTAAGGTCATCAGTCCCCTAGAACTTAGAACTACTTAAACCTAACTAACCTAAGGGCATCACTAACATCCATGCCCGAGGCAGAATTCGAACCTGCGACCGTAGCGGTCGCGCGGTTCCAGACTGTAGCGCCTAGAACCGCTCGGCCACCCCGGCCGGCGAGGATCTTCAGTTCATAGACCTATGAATGAGAGAAGTGTACGAACACAGTTCGGCGAATTATCTCTCCTCTTACAAATAGCCCACACATTCCCACACCCGCCTTGTTGTACCCCACGTACGCAATTTACCTCTTAGTACGGCTCTGCTGCACTTAGACGTGGGGTAAAATTTGTTTGTAATCCACTTCATTTAATGATAAACATTAATTTTATACCTTTAAAACTCTATTTTTAATAATTTGCTAATTTTTCATCCACTGCAGCGTTTAATCTATTAGTCCTAGGGAAAAAATGAATAGCACCTTGTGTACGTGAAATTTAATGTAGTTTAATTTTTTACAGGGGAAAATGTTCGCTAGAAGTAGCAGTATTCGAGTTATTTAAGAAAAACGTGAAAAGTGACCTTTAACGGCAACCCCACTCCCAAATCTCACACGTCATTGATCAGGAGCTTGTCCCTGGCGTTTCCACTTCAGAGTCACATTACCAATGGCCGACTTGGGCAGGTTTAGAAGGATTGAAATGTCCCTGATGGATCTGTTACTCAGGCGAAATACAATAACTAGCCTACCATCGAAGTCACTGAGCACTTCTGAGCGACCCATTCTGCTGTTACTGCTTGTATACTGAAAATAGTCCCAGCGTCTTTTAATACTAGCGTATCCGGCTGTTGTGACATCTAGCGGCCAGTTCGCCGTTACACGGGGATGATCAGATAGTGTATTTTTTGTAGGGTAACATGTGTAAGCTATGTGTGTACAGTCCTGTTCTAAAAACTGAATTTGAGACAGCTATCTACATCTACATGATTACTCTGCAATTCACATTTAATTGCTTGGCAGAGGGTTAATCGAACCACAATCATACTATCTCTCTACCATTCCACTCCCGAACAGCGCGCGTGAAAAACGAACACCTAAACTATTTTGTTCGAGCTCTGACTTCTCTTATTTTATTTTGATGATCATTCCTACTTATGTAGGTTGGGCTCAACAAAATATTTTCGCATTGAGAAGAGAAAGTTGGTTACTGAAATTTCGTAAATAGATCTCGCCGCGACGAAAAACGTCTTTGCTTTAATGACTTCCATGCCAACTCGCGTATCATATCTGCCACACTCTCTACCCTATTACGTGATAATACAAAACGAGCTGCCCTTTTTTGCACCCTTTCGATGTCCTCCGTCAATCCCACCTGGTAAGGATCCCACACCGCGCAGCAATATTCTAACAGAGGACGAACGAGTGTAGTGTAAGCTGTCTCTTTAGTGGGCTTGTTGCGTCTTCTAAGTGTCCTGCCAATGAAACACAACCTTTGGCTCGCCTTCCCCACAGTGTTATCTATGTGGTCTTTCCAACTGAAGTTGTTCGTAATTTTAACACCCAGGTACTTAGTTGAATTGACAGCCTTGAGAATTGTACTATTTGTCGAGTAATCGAATTCCAACGGAATTCCATGGCCGCTCAACTGTCGCCCATAGCACAAGGGTACTGGTGAAGCTAGATTCAAGACGTGCACAAATCACTTGATTGCTGTCCAGATAAGCTTTATAGAATTAACATCAGATGGCGTGGGGGATCACGAACATCCTCTTGTGCGTAGTGCGTTCCTCAGACGATGCCGACATTTCGTTATGTGTTAATTAAATGAGAATATCTTCAGCCTAGAGAAAAAAAGACACCCTCCACTTGTTTAAACAGTGCTCTGCTAGTAAGGGTAATACATCACCTCATGTGGATTTCAAACAACTCGTATCTTGTTATCGACGAGTACCAAAATCCTTTGCGGTCCATAATAATATGAATGTCCTGAGACGTGAGGCGAGAAAATTTCCACATGTGAGACAGTGAACTCTGTACGCTGCAGTAATGAGGTTGTTCTGGATGGTATTGCTGCTCACTTGTTGTTGTTGTTTAGCACTGGATTAGTGTGTGGTTTTTTGTCCTGTGGTCTATCTGTCGCTGTTACATTCAGCGATAATTGACGGCCCCACTTGTGAGCAGTACGATATCGCTTACAACAGATGATTTTCACAATAATGGTTTTCTATGTTTCCAGGTTCTCACGATACACTTCTGACACGTGGGTGGCCCAGTCGCTACACGACCTTGGCGATGAAATGTTGCTGTTATCTTGCCGCGATCAAATGCATTGATATCGTGAATCACCGCGAATTTCCCACTGTTCTTCGAGTGCAAAAGAGCGCGAGTGAAGAGAGTCAGGTTGCGAAAGTGAAGTAGTCAGTGACGACATGATTGTGAAGTGTCTGGAGCTCATACCTCCGGGGTCGTGTCCATGCCCTCGCCAACACTCAACGCTATATAAATGACAGGAAAAGGAAGTGCTACTCACGCATCTATCCTCCACAGCGAAAGTTTTTCTGTGGTCCGTGTAATCGCTGTCACAATTCGCGGATTTCGATGCCGACCCTTAACGCACCTGATTCGGATCCGGCGGTTTTCCCCTAATCTAGGTATTCCCAGTCACCACACGGAGTGTGGATTCGAACGTAAGAATTAAGTTTGCTGAGATTCTGAGGTCTTAGAGTGGAAAATGCATGCTGCAGAATCTTTCAGAACGTTAAGAGCAATATGAGGCATGTCAGATATTCTGAACGCCCATTTGAACGCACACCAATGAGGTGGTAGGCCTCCACCTGCGTCACATGCAAGCCATCCCTCTTTTCAGTACGAGTTGGGAGACTCCATATTGGATTTAAATTGATGCTTTAAATCTGGTGTGTTTTATATGAAAACTCACGTCCTACGAATACATGCTATTTTACAGCACCAGTACAATGAGCGTTTCTCAAAAACTCGTCGTTATTGGTGTGATTTTTGAAATAAAATGACGGGATACGTCATACTGGTAGTTAAAGAATTTTGTATAATAACATGCGTGTTAAGGAAGTATGCCTTTTCAAGAAATAGGCATTTTGAAGATTTATCAAAAACGTATTGTTATAGTTGAATGTCAATTAATAACAAATTGGCGATAAAAGCCATAAGGAGATGGTACCATACAAGACACACTCGTCTTACGTTACGGAAATTCAGCGCAGTGTTATGAACAGAGACGCAGAGTTACGAAACGCTACGTGTGGTGTGCAGCTGGTTCATGTTCTGCTAAAATTAACAATTTTTTATACGCCTTCGCGTTTTCTAAAAGGCATTGCGACTTCTTTATTAATTTAACGGAAGCATGTTCTATATTATGTAAACCAGCTGAAAAATGCTCCTATCGAAGCACGATAAAAGCGAATATGTTTCTGTTTATTTAAAAGACTGAAAAGTGGGGTACCAGCTGCCTTTGTGCCTTCCTCAGCATCTTTAAAAATTTTGGCATGCGAACATATTCGCATTTTTTAAACATGCAACTTATATCAGACTTCCACGAACTCTGCTAACTGTAACTCACATCCATTAGGCCATCGCTGCAAGGCGTTCATCCACTCCCAGTTATCCTTTCTCACTCACTCATTCAGCCCAATCATTGTTATTATCTCTTTGTGTCTCTGTGTCATTGCCTCCAGTGTGGCAGCAACAGACCTCTTCGTTCTGTTCTACTATTACAGTCTGCTCTCACTTCTTTCACTGTTTCCCTCTTGCTCTCTTACCGCTAATAGAGGGTGAGTCAAATGAAAACCTTAAATATTTTTTAAAATACTATTTATTGTGCAGAAATGGTACAAAGCTGTATCACTTTTCAACATAATCTCCCCCACGCTCAATGCAAGTCCTCCAGCGCTTACAAAGTGCATAAATTCCTTTAGAAAAAAATTCTTTTCGTAGTCCGTGCAACCACTAATGCGCCGCGTGGTGTACCTCTTCATCAGAACGTAACTTCTTTCCAAACACATGGAAATCACTTGGGAAAAGGTCTGGTGAGTATGGTGGATGAGGAAGACACTCAAACTGCAGGTCTGTGATTATTGCAACTGAACTCACGTTTCGTCCCCAGCAACGATTCTTGCAAGGAAGCCATCACCTTCTCGTTCAAAGCGCCGAAGAAGTTCTTCACAAGCATCAACACGTCGTTCTCTCAGCTACCGTGGCACCCACCTTGCAGACACTTTGAAAAACTGGAGCACATCATGCACAATCTGGTGTGCTGACCCATGACTAATCTGTAAACATGTCGCAAAGTCATTCAGTCCCACTCGGCGGTTTTCCTTCGCTATGGCCTCAACTTCTGCAATGTTCTGTGGAGTCACAACTCGCTGTGCCTGACATGGACGAAGGGCATCTTCCACTGAAGTCACACCATTTGCGAACTTCCTACTCCATTCGTAGACTTGCTGCTGTGAAAAACATGCACTGCCGTACTGAACCTTCATTCGTCGATGAATTTCTATAGGTTTCACACCTTCACTACGCAAAAACCGAATAATAGAACGCTGTTCTTTCCTGGTGCAAGTCTCAAGTGGGGCGGCCATCTTTATACTTATACTGTGACGGTATGTGTGCATCTGCACTGTGCTGCCACCTACAACCCATTCTGCACGCTGCTTGTAGCACGCTTACCAACTTACAGGATAGCGGCGCGAGATTTCGATTTGTTATTACAAATTTAAGGTTTTCATTTGACTCACCTTGCTATCTCATTCTTTTCTTCCTACTCCTGCTGTCTCTTCTCACTGTCATGGGCTCTTTCTCGTTCTCATTGCCATATACTGTGTCTCACATTCTGTCTCTCACCCACTTCCACTTCTCTTTTATTTATTCCTTTCCCCCTGGCACTGTCTCCTTCACTTGTTTCCAACATTTATTCTGTCACTGTAAACTGCGTTCCAGAGCCTCTGTATCCCTCTCTTTGCCTCACACTGCCATATCTACTTCCCTCTTTTTATAACACAACCACTGTCTACTATATTCTAGTATTTATTACTTTTCCGTCTCTTAGCCACTGCCGATGCAGCATAGAAAAGAGCGAATATGTTTGTATGCCAAAATTTTCGGGAAAATTTTTGTAGCTGCTGAGGAAGGTAGAATGAGGCAGCTGGTATGCCATTTTTCAGTCAGTATTTTAAATTAACACGAACGCATTTGCATTTTCCATGTTGCAGCAGGGCGCGTACCTCATATGAAACGAAATGCATTGGTTGATAAAATTTAGGTATGAAACTTCCTGCCAGATTAAAACTGTGTAGACCGATGACCATGGCAGTCTGGTCCCTTTAATCCCCCAAACCAACCAACCAACCTAAAACTGTGTAGGACCGAGACTCGAACTCGTCACCTTTGTCTTTCACAGGCAAAGGCTCTATCGAACGAGTTACCCAAGCACAACTCAGGACTTCTTCTGCCAGTACCTTGTCTGCCACCTTCCAAACTTCACAGAAGCTATAACACTTCCGTCTGCTAATGCTATACCCTAACCTCAAAATGGAGGCAGTTCGTATAGTGAAATTATTTTTATTCAAGCAATTATAGTATAAAGAAGCAGAGCAGTGTTACTCTCTGAAAGGATTTTAATTGTGTTGAGCGTGAAATACCTAACGGAGGTAGCTTATCGGAAGTGAAAGTCAGAATTACGTAAATATTTAAACAGCAACAAACAATAATTTGCCTATCCACAGCGCCCAAATGATAATAACAACGGTCGCCAGTCTAATAAGGCGTAAGAATGAGTAACATTCTTGTTCAAGAAACTGAAAATAAGTAACTTCAATGGTCAATCACAGCCTATACTTTGTCACACGAGAGTGCAATGAACTCTGGCACCTGCATACTACCAATATTCACTGTAGAATCATAAAATGGACATAGGTTCAATATTAACTTTTCAGACACTTTCCTATCTGACAAAAAGTTGTAAATTTAGTTCACTGCAAAATTATGAACTGGTCATAGGTTAAGTTTCTCTCAGCTAAATACTTTTCTATTTAGAATGAAAATTAAATGGAATTCACTAACAGATTACTTCTCACTGTCATTTGAATAAAGAAATTATTGTTTTTATAGATGGTGGTCTTTACACAAGGGGAGCCCATTATTGTACAGAATTTCACTTAAATAGCAAGAGTAATTGAAACTTGCTACAAATAAGTAACTTTGTGCCTTTGAACTACTTTCAGTGGAGGGGGGCCCTTAATCTTGACCACTGTAGCAGAGCATACTGAACACACTTTCAATACACTAAAGAAACAAGCCCTTAACGAGTATGAACATGTAACCTTCAACAGTACTAGTTCTCAACACTTACTGCAGTAGAACACAACTTGATGTGGTTATAAGAGAATAGCTCACCTTTGGTTGATTTTCAACAGACTGCACTGTTATCATTTACTAAGCAAAACTTTATAAGCCTCAGTTCTGAGAACTTCCACTTTAGAAGTTGGCAACAAAATTTTAAAAAGCAGTTTTAATAGAACAATTGTTTTCAGCAAGCATTATTTACTATATTACTCAGTTCTGCTAAAACAGGGAGCTTTAATGTTCTTTCAATAAGGACACTCGGTAATCACTTTAGCATGGGAAGGACCCTAAGTGGTTGTGTGACTAGGGACAAAAAATCAAGGTAGGTATAAGAGTTCGAGTATAAGTTACCTTATGTTTATGCACACTAAAACATCCAATGAACTGATCCTTCAAGATACATTTCTACTATTCCTTGGTTCCTTTTCAGTGATTGCGCAATTTGGTGGCGATTGCATGTCGGTAGGTGGATTTGCAGGTAGAATGGCTGGACTCTGTCATTTTTAGGTGGCGATGAAAGATATTAATTCCAGAATAGTTCCAGCTCTTTATCCACCCATCCGAGGCATTGGAAAGTGGCACGGAAAGCCTCTCTCGGCACCAGCACAATATACAACTTTTACATGAGCAGTTGACAGTTTGGTAGCTCGTCCCCGACTGACTCTCAATCCCACCTTTTCTACCTAGGCCAGCCACAATTTGCACGCACTGCATGCTTCCGTTCCCAAGGGGAACCACAACACCTTTTACATACAAAATAATTAAGAACCCTAAGTGAGGATCAGCAATTTACATAACAGCAACCAAACATGTTAAATAAAACAGAACATTTGCACATATTGGTAGTTCTACACAAAATTATTTAAATAAAATTATTTAATTTTAAAGATAGCCAAAAAGATTATATGACAAAGACAAAACATATAATTTGCTCATATTGTACATATTACAGAGATTACACTTCCTGCACTCTAAAAGACATCAAAGTTTTTACAAAGATAGGAGTATACAATTTTGTGTTATTGATTCAATCAAACACATTTACAGAAGCTCAACGATGTAACATTAAATAAAACAAAAGGCAAAATAAATCAGTAGAGCATTAGAGCTATGGTGTTACAAAGCTTTCCTGCAAACCTTGCAGAGCTACCACTCCTGGAAGAAAGGATATTGCGGAGACATGGCTTTGCCACAGCCTGGGGGATGTTTACAGAATGAAATTTTCGCTCTGCAGCGGAGTACGAAATTTCCTGCCAGATTAAAACTGCCAGCAACTGCAGAGTGAAAATTTCATCCCGAAAATTTAGGCAGTTTACTTATGTAAAATTGAAATAATGGAAAACCAATTTTACACCTCAGACCGGATTTTACGCGGAAAAAAACTTTGCATCCGTCTCAGCACTAGAACATGCGGTTCCCACGTGATAACAAAGACACTTCACAGAATGTTTCTGCGTGTTGCGTCACTTTGTAAGCTACGTTTCCGCCTCACACCAGAATTTACGTTCGTTTTTACGAGTACAAGTGAGATAAACTTTGAACCTCTCTATCTCGGTATCGGATAAAGATATGGAGAAAATTTTCAAGGCTGTCCGAGACCGGGACCGTAGGAACAAATCGTAGAAATTACAGTAATTTACTGTGCACAGCCGTCTCGGAATCTGCGGCTGGGTTTGGTACCCAAAAAACAAGTTTTGTGGTGTTTCTCGATAGCAGATAAAGATTTTTGAAAACGGGGAGACGGCTCTTCGAGCGAAAAGCCTCGACAAGCCGAGCCGTGGCGGCGTGTCGTACTGTATCGATATCGATATCGATATGCTCTTATCTTTGGTTCTAAGTTGTTGCCATGGAGGTAGAATAAGGGGAGATGGCGCTACAGACTTGCGCTGCACGTTGTTTTGAAGCCAGTGGGCGGGGCCTGCCGCCATCTTGGTTCCCCCAAAACATCAGCAGACGAGTGTTTACAATTGCTTCTTGTTCGTTATTTATGTCGTGTCCACGTGATATTTGTTTTATATAGTAAATGTTACTCGGTTTTAGTGAGCAACACAGCATAAGGAACGCAACTTCAAACGTTTTTCTGCTCTTAAATGCGTATTCGATACAGTAATACGTAAAAATATTACGCTTCTTGCCTCAGTACTGTAATTCCTTTTTGTTTATACACTTAGAATAACCGAGAAGAGACGTATGTGCTATGAAAAGCGTGCTTTTGTATTCCATTTCTATTCACTTTCATTGTGTTTGTGTCGATAATTGATAAAGCCAGAGCTCCAAAACCAATGATTGATAGTTTAGAGGCACCGATTTGTATTCGTTGCATTTTCAAGTCAAATGCAAATTTTAAATGTTCACGTTTGCAAGAAACTTATCTTATTTCCTTTGGTGTCCCATAGATGTATGCAGGGATGATATAAACAAGCCAGCTGTCATGTCAACAAAGTGAAAAATACGTTAAATTACGAAGGAACAGAAATGAATTTAAGATTGTCAGGCCCATTGCATTTCCACATCTGCTTTCTTTTTAAATTGTACCTACCAAATGACATTCAGCGTGGCAAAGAACAGAAATTTACAGGGTAATACGACAACACAGTGATTAATGTAATGATCTAAGCCTGGACTTCGATAGGGGACTTTGCTTTAACAAATATGTAACCATTTAAGTACTTATAATTTAACCACTGTAACAGGTGTTCCACACATTTTACTGAAGATTTAATTAACTACATGTAGTTACATTAGTTTTATATTAAATTATTGCATTTTAAAACATTAGTCCCCATTTCCAGGATATTTCTTGCCAGGACTTTTCAGTTACTTCAGAATAACCACACAGTGAAAACCAAGTGTAATGCTCACTTCCAGGCAGCTCTTCGCCTTGGATTGATAGGAAATCTAAAGTTAAATCACAGAAATAAAACCATACTGTAAAACTTTACAGTGCATCAGAATTTCAAGTATATATAAGAAAATAGCGCTTAAATAAGTCCACTTACGAATGAAATGTGATTTGTTTAAACTTTAGACTACAATCAGAACGATTAGTACACCCGTAAGCGACGCAGCCGGCATTTTTTTATCAAAACACTTCATGACTACACGGAATCAAACCACCAGAAGCGAATGTTTTGGGGTAGCTAACATGGCGGACCTTCTCTTGGGTCGGCTTCAAGTTTGTGACGTCATGACAACTCCTCTTATTTTTACCTCCATGGTTGTTGCTCAACGAGCGTAGCTCCCTCTGGCGTGGCAAGGGCAGTATGACAGTCAGTGTGATGATGGATCAGTGGAGCAGCCATGCAGAAAGGAGGCCTCTTGCCGATACCTACTTGTCTCTGTGTTGGCGTAAACTGGTGTAAGACGTGTATATTTCTATTGTCTATTGTCAAACCACAATTTATGAAAGATGTTTATGTTTTATTAATAGGATTAAGTAGGAATAATTAATATTTGTCATTTTAGAAATAATTGTGGTAGCAGGGAATGTCTACACCAAAGTGTTGTTGGCGGGAGAGACCGCACATTGATATAATTTTAAAAAGGGCGGGAGAATACATTATAAGAAAAGAGCGGGAAAGACCACGCATTGATACATTTTGCAATGGTAGCAGGGATTGTCTGCACCAGAAAGCATTGTTGGTGGGAGAGACCGCACTTTAGCGTTCGCAGGAAGTCAGTAGTAAGCGAGATGTGAAGCGAGTCGGTAGCAGATCTGAAGCGAGAGGTTGAGAGGAGTGGTGTTCCTGCCAGCCACTAGCTATGATTTACAAGAGATTATAAACGGATGTACAGTGACATCAGCTAACTATTATCATAAGAGGAACTAATATTATTGAATTTTTTTTTTTTTTTTTTTTTTTTTTGAGAAACTCAGCACTAGTGAAGGTATGTTTGCGCAATGCTAGTTGTAAGATTATTGTAAAAAGTAAGTCCCATTTGAACGTTTGTAAAATAATTTCATTACCAACAGTAAATATTTGAAGAATCGTTTTCAGAATACAATTAATTTTTGCCAGCAATATTGCATTACTGATTATAATCCATCCCAAAACCATCAACGTAAAACTTTCCAAAATTTTATTGTTGTCAAGAAAAATTTTAACTATGAATTACGTATCTTCAGTCTAATGAATTAAAGAATAACGTCAGCTTTGCTATTAAAGAATAACGTCAGCTTTGCTAATAAATACATCCACTTATTATGACAGCCCACCAGCAGCTAACAAAGTATAGTAAAACAGAGTAAGTGATTCATGTCGCAGTTCGATGTAGTAGTCAGATGGCGATCCAGTAACAATAAGAAAGGTAAAGAACAGTTTTGGGTTATTACAGGTAACGACTGAGGGCCACGACGATGACACATTCTATGTTTCGTCGAAATAATCAGCAAATCACTTTTAATAAGCAGCATTTAAATTTGTATGCGAAGATTGCACTTATTGTTATTGAGAAACAGAATTAATTTCAAAGGGAAGATTTCAGTTGTTATCATTAAGCAAGAGATTGAAATCCTAAGGGTAGGTTTCATAGGTTATTGTAGAAGGGAAGGTTGCGTAACAAAAGAGACATAGAGGAGACGGGAAGGTTTCACTGGGAAGGATATTTTGAAGGCTGTCCTAGATGGGGACCTAATAAAAATTTCCGCCATTTGCTGTACATAGCCGTCTTAGAATCCTCGGCTCGGTTTTGGTCCGCTGGTGATGGCGAAAATATATTAAAAAACTTTTTTGTGGGATTTTCCGAGGAAGAAGCTATGAACTAATGGTGCCTCGATAAGTCTCATCAAGCCCACCGCGGACCACTTCAAATGCAAAATTACCAACCAATTTGCTCATTTACCTAAGGAGGAGGAAGTGTGTAATACTGATACTTTGACACTGCACTGTAGGACAGTGACACTAAGGCTATACTTCTGTTGGATATACGAATGGTCTCTAGCCCAAGGGCTGTTAGAAACACTTGGCCTGATCTCATTATCACCAACAGAACACGAAGTACGAGCACCGGGAAATTCCGGTTTTATGCGCGGGGTTTTGGAATACATATTATCGCATGCGTACCAATATAAGTGTGCTCCCTCGTAGGAATAAGTTCGTTCAGTTGGCTTAATCTACAAGAGAATTTGCGCTATTTGCAATAAGATATCTTCCACTTTCTTGTTTCAAGTCTTGTCTTTCACATGTTGCAAAGATTCTGTTACTGATTAGAAACGGAGAGCAAGTAGCGTTTCCTAAAAAGTGGGAATGATGAAATAATTTTTATCTTATGTGGAAGACTATTGTAAGTTTGTATCGCACTATTGACAGTACAACTTTTATAAGCTTATGTCCTTACTGACTGGACGTGGAACTATCCTTTTTGCCATATAGCTCTTTTATGGACATTGAAGTTTTTATTTATATATACTACAGACAGAACAACACGACTAGCTTATGGACAAGGGATAAAATGTGCGATTTAATAGAGCTGTTGCAGAAATTTTGTGACCATCCATCTCCTAAACAAACTCAGCCGACACCCGACGCTGGAGTGCTGCAATGACAAATCACCAAGACCCAAAGGCAAATGACATTAGTCATCACATCCAATGTAACACAGGTGCTGCGTCTCGTGCGACTGGTTTTAGCGTTTGCATCCGAGTCGACGCCAGGTGTCTTGTCCCATGTGAGCATCGGTTAAAGCAATCACAACTTTTTTTGCTTGTCCATTTCGTGTTTTCTGTGTACCTGGCGTGCATCACCAGTAGCCACGGCTTTCCATTGTAGCGCCCTGCAGTCGCTTATACCACGTTGAGCCCATATACTGTTCAGCAGCGATATTGAGATCAAGCTAGCGTGTCGCACAATGACTGACATGTCCCCTATGACAACGACTTTAGAATCATGCACGGTGTTGCGTTCAGCTCGCTCAGCCTATGTCTCGCCACTTGACCTATCCGATATATAGGGCATCCCGTCTGGCTCGCTCGGCTGGGAATCTGTGCACAGCCTGAGGCCTGCTTTATATAGCGGATAGTTGTAATTAAATTGCAGACTTCCGAGTGCTGCAGTGCGGACTGTATACATCACAGGATGTTGAAACATCGTAGGTATGGTCATTAACCAGTGCACTCGCGGAGTATGCTGAGAAGATAACTTTCTGCCACCAGGTGAAAAATGGCGCTGTAAGCAATCGGAATGTGAAATACCAGTATTTCCGGCTTTGACGTCACTTGGCGACAGGTGCTGATTTTATTTTATGAAGTGGCTGCTGGTGTAAAGGGTTAAATTTTTCCCCACGAAATGCAATGGCTATTGAGAAGAACACCAGGTTATTTATTTATGAACAAATCTTTATTTGTAATTATTATGAATGATACTTCTGTGACCGAATATTTATAACATTTCTTTTTTCAAATTTTGATGTAATATATTAGTTTAGTCTGGGAAATGGCAAAGTTGAGTCAAGTCCATATCTGTAGGACTTAAGTGCAATGTGTTTTTAGTGGGGACGGCTTTCAGTGAATGCATAAGCAGGCAGTAGTGGATCACTACCATAGTCAAGTGGATACTGGGACTTTTCGAATGAAGAGGTCAAGGGAGCGATTCTGGGCATTTCTATGTCCGTATTGGAAGAAAGCAGACCTGACTGTGGTGTTGGGTGATATCTGAGCGACTGGGTGGCAGATTTTGGGCTGTGGACCTCTCCTATGAGACTTTAACTTTTGGGGCACTTTACCGAACTTGCCTGAGGTAATGTGTGCTATTCGGTGGTATCGGTGATAGACTCCGGGCGGTGAACGGCAGCTACAATAACCTATGAAGGGACTTTGTATTTAGGCAGGTCTGAATGTGCTCCAGAACGGGACTATAATTTTTTCTGCTTGTATTGTGGAATTGAGGATAGACAGCGAATGAGTTTCTATACGTCATCTCGCATTTGTCAATTTGTAAATCATCATATTGAACTCTTAACGGTTTGAGCTGGCGAATATTTCGTGTATTATGATTACGAAACAGACTTAGTTATCACGTAGTTTTGATGAGTATTTAGTTTGGGGATTTTGCTATCGTTCTCATAATGTTCTCAACGTAACTTTACTGCAGCTGGTAACGATATTTTCTGTCTGTACTGGAATTTTATCTGAATACTGTGGGACCGATTCCCATGTGAGATGTCCTTCCTTGAACAAATATTATTCAACATAATTCTCTGTCGTTTACGTCTATTACAGACATTATAAAAGAAGCCTTGTTATCAAATTATTCATTTAACTATTATTTTGTATTTGTGTGTATTTTTTTAACTCGCAATTCTAGCCAATGCACAGACTATTTTATTGCAGGAGCACAGCTATAGGTTATTATCTACAGTGAATAAGCTGTGGGGCATGAAAGCAAATGTGCGCAGTTCGACCATATGACTACATTCAGCTATTATTTTTAAACATAGCCATACATAGCCCAAGTACCCTGTTAAAGATGCAACTGGTTTGCTCATATGGGACGCTGCTTGGAAGAGCAGCTACACTAGCAGTAACTTTAAGGTAACTTCACAGTGTAAATATTTTGTTAATATTGTTGAAAACTGAAAGTTCACAAGTGCTACTTTGTAACTTGAATATTGAAAATCTCTTAGCTTTTGCTTAATTTGGCAAATTAGTAATATATTCAAATAGTTTTTCTCAAATTTATACATGTTCCATTCTACAAACGAGAATCTTCTTCGTTTCACACAGTCCCAAACTCTTCATCTGATCCTTATTTTTCCTTTTGTCTTTCTCTGAGCATGATAATACGATGCTTTATAGTTACACGAATGCAGACAGTTTATGCACATACGCTTCATATGCTTGTCTATGAAATGTCACAAAAAACATTTTCCTTAAGGTGGCCACTTTACTGAAATTACCCTCATATCATCTTTGTATTCAGGTTTAAAAGTAGCATACACTGAGCTCCACAGCCAATTCATCGCTATTGCTCACGTAAATACAGTTGAAAAAATGAGTAAGGCTATAATATCTAATGTTAAATGTGATAAATGCAGAGCATTAGAAATACTTGCTAATTTAAGTGAAATAACGAATGTATACCGCAAGTTATTAACACTGAAACATCATATAATGCTTTGTAATCATCAATTAATCGGCTGCTAAGGGAAAAGTTGTCCAAATGAGTTATATGTGTTGCTGTTTTACATAAAAATGCACAGTCATTATAGGTTAGTCAGTTAGTGATACAATGGTAATGAGGCTACTCTATTTTAGTACAAGCCCCTTACTGTCTAAGCTACAATTACTGCATTTCTTTACCTACTATGAACAGTCTACACATCAGTCGAGTTTAAGTGAGACATTAACTTCTTTTTTTTCCTCTGTGCTATCATTGTAGGGTATACGAGAATGTAGAAATATGTATATACTTCTCCAGCAGCGTCAGATTGTGATGATGATGATTGTATCATACAAGTGCCATACAGAAGCACAATATACATCAAAATTAGTAGCAAAAACAATGGTCAAGCAAGCACACAATAAGTTTGTGAACAATGATTTCTGGAAGTGAGTGTATTGTGATGTATCCTCCTGCTTTAATAGTTTATTTTTTCTTGGGTAGTCTCCAACAGATATACAAATAGTATGACACTCCAGTAATTTCGTAGGCGTTCATACGTGTTTGAATTCTGACCACTGCAACTGTCTGAGCTGAGTTCCGACACATTTATTATTGTTCAAGGTCTAAAAGCAGTGTCTTCATGTCACTAAATTGAGGATTTGTATACATTACCATTCCAGCAAACTTGTGAGCAGAGGACATTTACTACCACTCACATTTCGATTTTATGTTACAGAAGACAACAAAACTTTAATAAGCGAGCTGTATCACAGTAATGGCTTTTGACAAATAGTGATGAGTATGGTGACAGCGGGAACTCAGAGTATGGGAACAGTTCTTGTATGTCCTGCTGCTGCAATATATCGTCAGTGGTTGCTGCTGCTGCTTGTGCACTGGTGCGGTGGTGGTGGTGGTGTGGACAATGGAAATTCAAAGCCCAGACATAGATCCTTCTCTATTGCATCATCAAGGGCCCAGTGCAGTATGAGAGAAATAATAATAAATGAAAATATACTTAATGAATAATAATGATCTGTAAGAGGGATCGATGGATTAATAAAACTTACCTTTAATGTCACAGTCAGTTTCTCCTCCTTCTCTGCCGGCCGTGGTGGTCTCGATGTTCTAGGCGCTCAGTCCGGTGCTGCGCGACTGCTACGGTCGCAGGTTCGAATCCTTTCTCGGGCATGGATGTGTGTGATGTCCTTAGGTTAGTTAGGTTTAAGTAGTTCTAAGTTCTAGGGGACTGATGACCACAGATGTTAAGTCCCATAGCACTCAGAGCCATTTGAACCATTTGAACCTCCTTCTCTGGGGATGTTTACTGATCTCTGCTGCTGCTGCCATCACTTCCTGCTGGTCGGCGAATGTACAGAGGGTGAGTGATGAGTCCATCTCATGATGGGTACCATACCTCAATGGATGCTGGGGGTAAACCAAAACTTGGGCTGGTAGTGGGGAAAGTCTTAGGCAGCAATTTGTTTGGATCATAAATTATAATAATAAAAATAAATGTGATGTGTATACAGAGGCAGTCATTTCTATCACAAGTTATAGTAATTATCATAAGGCAAAGTACAAGGATATTATAATAGTGGGTCAGATCACAAGAGAACGGTTTGTTTACATCAGGTTCATAATTTCCACTTGTATCTCAAGAGTACAAGTGAGCACTTTGGAGATCTGGCAACATACAGGATGTGCTTCTATCCTCAACCAATAGGATAACGCATGTTTGAGTTTCCTGGCATTCACAACTCACCCAGTTGGTCTTGAGAAGTAGGGAGGGGTGAAGGAGGAAGTGGTAGGGGAGGTGGAAGAGGAGGGGATAGAAATGACCTCGAATGTGACACATCGTGTTTACGTAAGGAGATCTGGCAACAAAGTAGAATGGGCTCATATGCACTCTGCCCACATACTCGTCATGCAGCATGAAGTTCATACTACTCTTCATACAATACTACAGAATGTTTACACTATTGTTCTGGCACAAGGGAAGGCACATTGTGTTCTATGTTTAATTTTGTCAAAATTTGGTATAATTTAATATGTCAATTAATAAGAAAAGTGGCATGTGAGGCATAACACGTATCTTGGCGAGCTGCCAGCTGGGTAAAGTTATTGGAGTCATTAATATTGCTGTGACATGTGCTGAGTTGTGGTGGGCAGCTGTGGTTTGGAATTATTACTGGTTAACCTGTTGGAATGTACTCATGATTTTGCAAGTTTTGATATGCTAATCGCTGTATGGAACGTTATTTATTTGTGAGTTGGTGATTATTTTGCGAACGTTTTAATGGACTGAATGAGACTCTGTTTTTCGTGAATCAGTGAGGTTTCATTAGTATTTAGTCAATCTGGACCCACTCAAAAAAATAATAATCCCAATGTTTATGGTAACTGATTGATACTGTAATTTTTTACATGGTTAAACTTAAATTTATAGGATCACAGTTTTAATTATTTGTATAATTCATTTTACTGACTGAATAAGTTGTGAATTTTTTCAATCTAAAATTTTTGTTGCTGCACACAATCAATTATTCGATAGAATACAACCCTTCATATAATTTTTTATTAATACTATATTTATTTCAGCTTGTATTGTATTTGAACCTGTGTAACTTGACCATGTCTAAACAATTTAGACTGAAAGAATCACGAGTTAAATCAATTTTGGAGCGACTTTAATTGCTGGGCATAAAAGCATATGGAGATCAACTCGACCTATAATATTACCGATCAAATGTTTCAAATTTTCCCAATATTGTGTGTGTGTGTGTGTTTTGTCAGGTTTGTATGTCACAGTTGTTTTTCTGAGCAAAGGAGTAGCACACACCAGTAAAGCTGAATGGTCAATATTTAAGCTGCCTTGCAACTGATGGATAAATTAATTACAAATTGGCCATGTCTTCAGTAAAGTCAGTTGCTCTCACGAAATTGTCACCACAGATTTTGGTTGCATGTGAAAACGCTATATCAGCTGAATCTACATCGGTGTTATCTGGAATGAAATACATTTGTTGGCATTAGGCGACGTTTTGCATCAGTTGCTCTTCTGCCTAGACAGAAGTATATAGTTGAAAACAAGATTTACAAACCCACAGCCATTACTCAGTGAAAGCATTTCTTGAGCTGAATGCACCAAATATATTGGAATTCACTTGGACAAACGCCTTACCTTCAACAGGAAAATAACAGACATAGGGAATAAAGCAAACGGTATGTTAGCTGCCTTATGTTCTTTAATAAAAAAGATCGTCTATATGTAGAAAAAACAGGCTCCTACCTTAAATATAGTTAATAGAGCCAATAGATTTTTATGCCCAAACTGTAAGAGGCAATTCTGCATCAGTAAACTTGAGTTTGTCCAAATTAAGATTTGAGCAATATTAAGTTCTTCATGGTTCATTAGAAACTCAACAACCACAATGACTTAAAAATTAAAATTATATCAGAAGAAGCCGTCTCCTTATCTGACTGCTTTTGCACCAAACTTCCTTACTCAAAAAAACGCACTAATTTGTCAGTTATCCATGTATGATATCCATAATCAGCACATACATAAACATTCAAAGTTGGTCAAGCCAGTAATACAAACTGCGGCTGACATACAATGTACAAAGCCATAAAAACTATAATCACACATCGATGTATGTATGTTACAAATAAAACATCATTGTTAATAATGTTTTTATTGTAAATTGTAATATTGTGAACAGCATCTAATGTTTCGTTCCTTTTTTTAAATGACAGTTTATGATATCCAATACTTATGTATAAGGATCCTTGTAAGCCTACCATTACTTATAATTTAGTTACAAACTAGTCATTGTAGCACAAAATCTAGAATCCACGTTTATATGTTCTTCTGCATGTTGTCATGTTACAGGGTTTTATCAGTTCCATGGTAAATGTTTTACGCCATTATTGTAATGATATACTAGTTACACAGAATGTTTATGTAGCTGGGTGTAAGAATTCTCGTGACGGAACGCTAAAAATTAAAATAAACGAAAGAAAAGATATGCAGTTGTTGCAGTAGGATGATTGTCGAGATAGTTTGTTGTCACAGTGAGATTGGTTTACCCAATAGTTACAAGTAATGTCCGAGCAAGCAGTATTTCTCTGTGATAAAATTTAGTAAATTGTGTATTCTAAAGTTTCAGGTGTTTGACCCTTACGATTGTATTTTGAATATGGAATACAAGCTTTTTGTTGTTTTTGTTAGTACAAATTTTCTGTTTGTGTTCCTCTTCCCTACATTTCATGAGTATCGTTTGGTAGGATGAGCGTATGTGCAAATTACCGCCGAAGTCACAAAATCTGAAGCAGTGTGAAGTTGCTACTTTCTCTTTTATATTTATCGACTGGAACGCAATACACTCTCATTCACTTGATACTAAAAAAAAATTCGTACTTACGACGCAATCTGGAGTACAAGATGTCCAGACACTTTCCGACCAAGGCCAGTCTTGAACTTCAACCCAACCTCTTTTCCAAGCTTTCAAGTGATACTACAGGTGCGATGTCCAAGGTGCGGAGCGCTGCCTGCGGATGCGACAGGACAAGCCGGTGCGACATGGGCTGCTCAGTCGCGCATGCGCAGCTCGCGGTGTACGACGTGGCTAGTGCGACTGCGACAGCTGGCTGCGGCTGTACCAGCGACCAATGATTTGAAGAAAATGGTGCGACTGAGGTCTTCTATGTAGTGTTGCCACAAGATGACTAGCCAATGAAAACAGGAAATAACAGTCTGCAAGTTGGTCTCGCAATTTCAGTGCCTCTATAGTTTAAAGCGCTCTAAGTATGAGAACACTTTGTTCTAGCATCAATACAATTTTCATTGCTTGTACAAAAAGTTTCTCAGTTGTTGGATCTCGGATGTATCCTGGAGAAAGTTTATACACAAAATCACACTCTACTTCTTCCGTAATTCTACTGTTGCTTACTGTAGAGATTCGGAAGGAAAATGCCAGAGAAGCGTAAAATTCTCCTGTTGCCATGACCCTGAAGAAAATATGATTAACCTACGGTAATTTTACGAGGAGGTGCTGAAAAATAATGCCTCCGAATTTTTTTACGTGAAAACTCGTGAAGAATTTTAAATAAAAGAAATTTTAATAATACTCTGCATCTTTATTCTTCATGTCTAAATATTTATTTCTCGATATAGTGCCGATCACACTTCTCCCAAAGAGAGATCAGTTTGTTGATACCGTCAATGTAGAATGTTGAACTTTGTTGAGGAAGCCACAACATGAGGTGGTGGCTTCTTCAACTAAGTTTAACCTCGTTATTATCAAAGTGAAGTGCTAGAGTGTGTTCTTTAATCGGATGAGGCCAGGTCGGGGCTATGTGGAGGATGATCGATGACGGTGAACGCAAGGCATCGGATTGTTGCAGATGTTGCAGTAGTCGTTTGCGGATTGGCATTATCATGCTGAAGAAAAGGGTGCTCCACGTATGGTCTCGCAGTACCTAGCACAGTTTATAGTGGTGTCTTTAGGTATGAATTCCAAATGCACCTCACCTTGAACGTTCCAGAACACTTTTTTTATGTCAGTGATCCTTGGTGGCGGAACTCCACTGGCAGTCACTTGTTAAGGAACCTAAAAGAATTTGTTGACAGATTTCCATTCTCCTCCGTTTCATGTCAGTGGTGAGCATTTGAGGTAACCACGGCGCAGACAGTTTTCTGTACCGTAGTTCTGCAATGATAGCATCTATATACTCTCGTCTTATGGCACGCTTACCTGAGAGTTGTTTCTGTGTTATCCGCCACTCCAAGCTGTCGTCCACGTTGAAGTTAGCGCCGCCGTTTCCTCAGAATGAGCATGAACAACATAACATCGCACATTAGTGATATCGATACGATCATTGTACACAGCTTTCATTCTTCTAGGGATTTCAATTGGACGCAGTTTTCTTCTATTAGAAACTCAATTACAGCACGCTGTTTCTCACGCGCTGACATAGTTACGTTACACATCGCCATGTTACAAACTACAATTCGGAGCCCTCTAGTGCCAGAGCATTGCAAAGCATGTCAGCGGAGCCAGAAAGCCTACCGAATAATATGCACGACATGTAATACCTAAACCGATATTGAAAATAGAATAAAAAACTCGAAGGTGCTACTTCTCGGTGCACCCTCATCTTTTCAGTAAATCCATATTTATGTCATATTGCGTGAAACACGCAAGAATAGAGGAAGCAACATTCGGGACTCATATCAGAGAAATAAAACAGAAAGACAGCTCGGAACAGCATCAAATGCCTCAGTGGAACCAAAGACGTGGGTTCTGCATGACCACTAGGCTATTCTGCAGACAGTTCAACACGAAATACAGCAAGTAAATTCTTTGATATTAAGCATACTGTTTCCCTCTACGAGCACTTTTTGCTTTTTTGCCCTTGGGAATGACAAATTTGGCGTATTATTGATATATTTAAGGAGATATTTTCTCCTTGATCTGTTTGTAATATTTCTCTTTGTCAGTCGAAAGATAAGACCGACAGCGCCTATCCAATTTTTCAGATGAACCCACAACATTCGTAAGGATAAATGAAGGACCTGATTCCAGCGCCACAAATATACATAAAAGTAAAGAGATGATATAGGTTTATTACTGTGGAGCATGGGTATAACTACGGCACGAGAAAGTTTAGTCCCACTATCTCAGCTGACAATTAGTGGGAAAAAGAATATGCAGTTTAGTGATGGACATAAAATTCGCAATTGAGACGTGTTAAGACTATCAGAAGAGACTGATTTCGTATTATGGGGACTAGAACGTCTTCTTTTTTTTCTTCAAGGTCCGACCACCTGCTGAATTAAAACCACAGTGAAAGTCCAATGAAACTTTGCGCAGATGTGCTGTGAAGTGTTTCTAACCCATCGGTAGAGTCAGGTCACCCTTTCATTTCTGAGCACACAGATAGCACGTAAAGGTGCCCAGAACAATACAGTCTCCTGTCAAGCGTGATGTGCGTGTTGTCATTCGATTTCTTCTTTCTGCATTATTTCATACAGCATACATGTTGTAACTGTCATACATGACAGTGAAGTGTGGTAACTGTGCAGGAACGTTGAAGCAGGACATACAGATGTTCGTGGTGCAGGCCTTAGAGAAGGAAGCGATTGTTAACCAACGATCCTGTTCATCGAATGGGTCAGGCAATCCGAGTAAATCCATGGAAATTCAGAACAAGCAAGGCGGAATGTTGTCATCAGGCATCGTCCTTCATGACAATGCTCGACCACACACTGCAGGTGCAACAAAGACGTTCCCGGAGCGTTTTCGATCTTGTTCATCGAATAGGTCAGGCAATCCGAGTAAATCCATGGAAATTCAGAACAAACAAGGCAGAATGCTGTCATCAGGCATCGTCCTTCATGACAATGCTCGACCACACACTGCAGGTGCAACAAAGACGTTCCTGGAGCGTTTTCGATCTTGTTCATCGAATGGGTCAGGCAATCCGAGTAAATCCATGGAAATTCAGAACAAGCAAGGCGGAATGTTGTCATCAGGCATCGTCCTTCATGACAATGCACGACCACACACTGCAGGTGCAACAAAGACGTTCCTGGAGCGTTTTCGATCTTGTTCATCGAATGGGTCAGGCAATCCGAGTAAATCCATGGAAATTCAGAACAAGCAAGGCGGAATGTTGTCATCAGGCATCGTCCTTCATGACAATGCTCGACCACACACTGCAGGTGCAACAAAGACGTTCCCGGAGCGTTTTCGATCTTGTTCATCGAATGGGTCAGGCAATCCGAGTAAATCCATGGAAATTCAGAACAAGCAAGGCGGAATGCTGTCATCAGGCATCGTCCTTCATGACAATGCTCGACCACACACTGCAGGTGCAACAAAGACGTTCCTGGAGCGTTTTCGATCTTGTTCATCGAATGGGTCAGGCAATCCGAGTAAATCCATGGAAATTCAGAACAAACAAGGCGGAATGTTGTCATCAGGCATCGTCCTTCATGACAATGCTCGACCACACACTGCAGGTGCAACAAAGACGTTCCTGGAGCGTTTTCGATCTTGTTCATCGAATGGGTCAGGCAATCCGGGTAAATCCATGGAAATTCAGAACAAGCAAGGCGGAATGTTGTCATCAGGCATCGTCCTTCATGACAATGCTCGACCACACACTGCAGGTGCAACAAAGACGTTCCTGGAGCGTTTTCGATCTTGTTCGTCGAATGGGTCAGGCAATCCGAGTAAATCCATGGAAATTCAGAACAAGCAAGGCGGAATGTTGTCATTAGGCATCGTCCTTCATGACAATGCTCGACCACACACTGCAGGTGCAACAAAGACGTTCCTGGAGCGTTTTCGATCTTGTTCATCGAATGGGTCAGGCAATCCGAGTAAATCCATGGAAATTCAGAACAAGCAAGGCGGAATGCTGCCATCAGGCATCGTCCTTCATGACAATGCTCGACCACACACTGCAGGTGCAACAAAGACGTTCCTGGAGCGTTTTCGATCTTGTTCATCGAATGGGTCAGGCAATCCGAGTAAATCCATGGAAATTCAGAACAAACAAGGCGGAATGTTGTCATCAGGCATCGTCCTTCATGACAATGCTCGACCACACACTGCAGGTGCAACAAAGACGTTCCTGGAGCGTTTTCGATCTTGTTCATCGAATGGGTCAGGCAATCCGAGTAAATCCATGGAAATTCAGAACAAGGAAGGCGGAATGTTGTCATCAGGCATCGTCCTTCATAACAATGCTCGACCGCACACTGCAGGTGCAACAAAGACGTTCCTGGAGCGTTTTCGATCTTGTTCGTCGAATGGGTCAGGCAATCCGAGTAAATCCATGGAAATTCAGAACAAGCAAGGCGGAATGTTGTCATTAGGCATCGTCCTTCATGACAATGCTCGACCACACACTGCAGGTGCAACAAAGACGTTCCTGGAGCGTTTTCGATCTTGTTCATCGAATGGGTCAGGCAATCCGAGTAAATCCATGGAAATTCAGAACAAGCAAGGCGGAATGCTGTCATCAGGCATCGTCCTTCATGACAATGCTCGACCACACACTGCAGGTGCAACAAAGACGTTCCTGGAGCGTTTTCGATCTTGTTCATCTAATGGGTCAGGCAATCCGAGTAAATCCATGGAAATTCAGAACAAGCAAGGCGGAATGTTGTCATCAGGCATCGTCCTTCATGACAATGCTCGACCACACACTGCAGGTGCAACAAAGACGTTCCTGGTGCGTTTTCGATCTTGTTCATCGAATGGGTCAGGCAATCCGAGTAAATCCATGGAAATTCAGAACAAGCAAGGCGGAATGTTGTCATCAGGCATCGTCCTTCATGACAATGCTCGACCACACACTGCAGGTGCAACAAAGACGTTCCTGGAGCGTTTTCGATCTTGTTCATCGAAAGGGTCAGGCAATCCGAGTAAATCCATGGAAATTCAGAACAAGCAAGGCGGAATGTTGTCATCAGGCATCGTCCTTCATGACAATGCTCGACCACACACTGCAGGTGCAACAAAGACGTTCCTGGAGCGTTTTCGATCTTGTTCATCGAATGGGTCAGGCGATCCGAGTAAATCCATTGAAATTCAGAACAAGCAAGGCGGAATGTTGTCATCAGGCATCGTCCCTCATGACAATGCTCGACCACACACTGCAGGTGCAACAAAGACGTTCCTGGAGCGTTTTCGATCTTGTTCATCGAATGGGTCAGGCAATCCGAGTAAATCCATGGAAATTCAGAACAAGCAAGGCGGAATGTTGTCATCAGGCATCGTCCTTCATGACAATGCTCGACCACACACTGCAGGTGCAACAAAGACGTTCCTGGTGCGTTTTCGATCTTGTTCATCGAATGGGTCAGGCAATCCGAGTAAATCCATGCAAAATTCAGAACAAGCAAGGCGGAATGTTGTAATCAGGCATCGTCCTTCATGACAATGCTCGACCACACACTGCAGGTGCAACAAAGACGTTCCTGGAGCGTTTTCGATCTTGTTCATCGAATGGGTCAGGCAATCCGAGTAAATCCATGGAAATTCAGAACAAGCAAGGCGGAATGTTGTCATCAGGCATCGTCCTTCATGACAATGCTCGACCACACACTGCAGGTGCAACAAAGACGTTCCTGGTGCGTTTTCGATCTTGTTCATCGAATGGGTCAGGTAATCCGTGTAAATCCATGCAAAATTCAGAACAAGCAAGGCGGAATGTTGTAATCAGGCATCGTCCTTCATGACAATGCTCGACCACACACTGCAGGTGCAACAAAGACGTTCCTGGAGCGTTTTCGATCTTGTTCATCGAAAGGGTCAGGGAATCCGAGTAAATCCATGGAAATTCAGAACAAGCAAGGCGGAATGTTGTCATCAGGCATCGTCCTTCATGACAATGCTCGACCACGCACTGCTGGTGCAACAAAGACGTTCCTGGTGCGTTTTCGATCTTGTTCATCGACTGGGTCAGGCAATCCGAGTAAATCCATGGAAATTCAGAACAAGCAAGGCGGAATGTTGTCATCAGGCATCGTCCTTCATGACAATGCTCGACCACACACTGCAGGTGCAACAAAGACGTTCCTGGTGCGTTTTCGATCTTGTTCATCGAATGGGTCAGGCAATCCGAGTAAATCCATGGAAATTCAGAACAAGCAAGGCGGAATGTTGTCATCAGGCATCGTCCTTCATGACAATGCTCGACCACACACTGCAGGTGCAACAAAGACGTTCCTGGAGCGTTTTCGATCTTGTTCATCGAATGGGTCAGGCAATCCGAGTAAATCCATGGAAATTCAGAACAAGCAAGGCGGAATGTTGTCATCAGGCATCGTCCTTCATGACAATGCTCGACCACACACTGCAGGTGCAACAAAGACGTTCCTGGAGCGTTTTCGATCTTGTTCATCGAATGGGTCAGGCAATCCGAGTAAATCCATGGAAATTCAGAACAAGCAAGGCGGAATGTTGTCATCAGGCATCGTCCTTCATGACAATGCTCGACCACACACTGCAGGTGCAACAAAGACGTTCCTGGAGCGTTTTCGATCTTGTTCATCGAATGGGTCAGGCAATCCGAGTAAATCCATGGAAATTCAGAACAAGCAAGGCGGAATGTTGTCATCAGGCATTGTCCTTCATGACAATGCTCGACCACACACTGCAGGTGCAACAAAGACGTTCCTGGAGCGTTTTCGATCTTGTTCATCGAATGGGTCAGGCGATCCGAGTAAATCCATGGAAATTCAGAACAAGCAAGGCGGAATGTTGTCATCAGGCATCGTCCATCATGACAATGCTCGACCACACACTGCAGGTGCAACAAAGACGTTCCTGGAGCGTTTTCGATCTTGTTCATCGAAAGGGTCAGGCGATCCGAGTAAATCCATGGAAATTCAGAACAAGCAAGGCGGAATATTGTCATCAGGCATCGTCCTTCATGACAATGCTCGACCACACACTGCAGGTGCTGCAAAGACGTTCCTGGTGCGTTTTCGATCTTGTTCATCGAATGGGTCAGGCAATCCGAGTAAATCCATGGAAATTCAGAACAAGCAAGGCGGAATGTTGTCATCAGGCATCGTCCTTCATGACAATGCTTGACCACACACTGCAGGTGCAACAAAGACGTTCCTGGAGCGTTTTCGATCTTGTTCATCGAAAGGGTCAGGCAATCCGAGTAAATCCATGGAAATTCAGAACAAGCAAGGCGGAATGTTGTCATCAGGCATCGTCCTTCATGACAATGCTCGACCACACACTGCAGGTGCAACAAAGACGTTCCTGGAGCGTTTTCGATCTTGTTCATCGAAAGGGTCAGGCAATCCGAGTAAATCCATGGAAATTCAGAACAAGCAAGGCGGAATGTTGTCATCAGGCATCGTCCTTCATCACAATGCTCGACCACACACTGCAGGTGCAACAAATACGTTCCTGGAGCGTTTTCGATCTTGTTCATCGAATGGGTCAGGCAATCCGGGTAAATCCATGGAAATTCAGAACAAGCAAGGCGGAATGTTGTCATCAGGCATCGTCCTTCATGACAATGCTCGACCACACACTGCAGGTGCAACAAAGACGCTCCTGGAGCGTTTTCGATCTTGTTCATCGAATGGGTCAGGCAATCCGAGTAAATCCATGGAAATTCAGAACAAGCAAGGCGGAATGTTGTCATCAGGCATCGTCCTTCATGACAATGCTCGACCACACACTGCAGGTGCAACAAAGACGTTCCGGGAGCGTTTTCGATCTTGTTCATCGAATGGGTCAGGCAATCCGAGTAAATCCATGGAAATTCAGAACAAGCAAGGCGGAATGTTGTCATCAGGCATCGTCCCTCATGACAATGCTCGACCACACACTGCAGGTGCAACAAAGACGTTCCTGGAGCGTTTTCCATCTTGTTCATCGAATGGGTCAGGCAATCCGACTAAATCCATGGAAATTCAGAACAAACAAGGCGGAATGTTGTCATCAGGCATCGTCCTTCATGACAATGCTCGACCACACACTGCAGGTGCAACAAAGACGTTCCTGGAGCGTTTTCCATCTTGTTCATCGAATGGGTCAGGCAATCCGAGTAAATCCATGGAAATTCAGAACAAGCTAGGCGGAATGTTGTCATCACGCATCGTCCTTCATGACAATGCTCGACCACACACTGCAGGTGCAACAAAGACGTTCCTGGAGCGTTTTCGATCTTGTTCATCGAAAGGGTCAGGCAATCCGAGTAAATCCATGGAAATTCAGAACAAGCAAGGCGGAATGTTGTCATCAGGCATCGTCCTTCATGAAAATGCTCGACCACACACTGCAGGTGCAACAAAGACGTTCCTGGAGCGTTTTCGATCTTGTTCATTGAATGGGTCAGGCAATCCGAGTAAATCCATGGAAATTCAGAACAAGCAAGGCGGAATGCTGTCATCAGGCATCGTCCTTCATGACAATGCTCGACCACACACTGCAGGTGCAACAAAGACGTTCCTGGAGCGTTTTCGATCTTGTTCATCTAATGGGTCAGGCAATCCGAGTAAATCCATGGAAATTCAGAACAAGCAAGGCGGAATGTTGTCATCAGGCATCGTCCTTCATGACAATGCTCGACCACACACTGCAGGTGCAACAAAGACGTTCCTGGAGCGTTTTCGATCTTGTTCACCGAATGGGTCAGGCAATCCGAGTAAATCCATGGAAATTCAGATCAAACAAGGCGGAATGTTGTCATCAGGCATCGTCCTTCATGACAATGCTCGACCACACACTGCAGGTGCAACAAAGACGTTCCTGGAGCGTTTTCGATCTTGTTCATCGAAAGGGTCAGGCAATCCGAGTAAATCCATGGAAGTTCAGAGCAAGCAAGGCGGAATGTTGTCATCAGGCATCGTCCTTCATGACAATGCTCGACCACACACTTCAGGTGCAACAAAGACGTTTCTGGAGCGTTTTCGATCTTGTTCATCGAATGGGTCAGGCGATCCGAGTAAATCCATGGAAATTCAGAACAAGCAAGGCGGAATGTTGTCATCAGGCATCGTCCTTCATGACAATGCTCGACCACACACTGCAGGTGCAACAAAGACGTTCCTGGAGCGTTTTCGATCTTGTTCATCGAATGGGTCAGGCAATCCGAGTAAATCCATGGAAATTCAGAACAAGCAAGGCGGAATGTTGTCATCAGGCATCGTCCTTCATGACAATGCTCGACCACACACTGCTGGTGCAACAAAGACGTTCCTGGTGCGTTTTCGATCTTGTTCATCGACTGGGTCAGGCAATCCGAGTAAATCCATGGAAATTCAGAACAAGCAAGGCGGAATGTTGTAATCAGGCATCGTCCTTCATGACAATGCTCGACCACACACTGCAGGTGCAACAAAGACGTTCCTGGTGCGTTTTCGATCTTGTTCATCGAAAGGGTCAGGCAATCCGAGTAAATCCATGGAAATTCAGAACAAGCAAGGCGGAATGTTGTCATCAGGCATCGTCCTTCATGAAAATGCTCGACCACACACTGCAGGTGCAACAAAGACGTTCCTGGAGCGTTTTCGATCTTGTTCATTGAATGGGTCAGGCAATCCGAGTAAATGCATGGAAATTCAGAACAAGCAAGGCGGAATGCTGTCATCAGGCATCGTCCTTCATGACAATGCTCGACCACACACTGCAGGTGCAACAAAGACGTTCCTGGAGCGTTTTCGATCTTGTTCATCTAATGGGTCAGGCAATCCGAGTAAATCCATGGAAATTCAGAACAAGCAAGGCGGAATGTTGTCATCAGGCATCGTCCTTCATGACAATGCTCGACCACACACTGCAGGTGCAACAAAGACGTTCCTGGAGCGTTTTCGATCTTGTTCACCGAATGGGTCAGGCAATCCGAGTAAATCCATGGAAATTCAGATCAAACAAGGCGGAATGTTGTCATCAGGCATCGTCCTTCATGACAATGCTCGACCACACACTGCAGGTGCAACAAAGACGTTCCTGGAGCGTTTTCGATCTTGTTCATCGAAAGGGTCAGGCAATCCGAGTAAATCCATGGAAGTTCAGAGCAAGCAAGGCGGAATGTTGTCATCAGGCATCGTCCTTCATGACAATGCTCGACCACACACTTCAGGTGCAACAAAGACGTTTCTGGAGCGTTTTCGATCTTGTTCATCGAATGGGTCAGGCGATCCGAGTAAATCCATGGAAATTCAGAACAAGCAAGGCGGAATGTTGTCATCAGGCATCGTCCTTCATGACAATGCTCGACCACACACTGCAGGTGCAACAAAGACGTTCCTGGAGCGTTTTCGATCTTGTTCATCGAATGGGTCAGGCAATCCGAGTAAATCCATGGAAATTCAGAACAAGCAAGGCGGAATGTTGTCATCAGGCATCGTCCTTCATGACAATGCTCGACCACACACTGCTGGTGCAACAAAGACGTTCCTGGTGCGTTTTCGATCTTGTTCATCGACTGGGTCAGGCAATCCGAGTAAATCCATGGAAATTCAGAACAAGCAAGGCGGAATGTTGTCATCAGGCATCGTCCTTCATGACAATGCTCGACCACACACTGCAGGTGCAACAAAGACGTTCCTGGTGCGTTTTCCATCTTGTTCATCGAATGGGTCAGGCAATCCGAGTAAATCCATGGAAATTCAGAACAAGCAAGGCGGAATGTTGTCATCAGGCATCGTCCTTCATGACAATGCTCGACCACACACTGCAGGTGCAACAAAGACGTTCCTGGAGCGTTTTCGATCTTGTTCATCGAATGGGTCAGGCAATCCGAGTAAATCCATGGAAATTCAGAACAAGCAAGGCGGAATGTTGTCATCAGGCATCGTCCTTCATGACAATGCTCGACCACACACTGCAGGTGCAACAAAGACGTTCCTGGAGCGTTTTCGATCTTGTTCATCGGATGGGTCAGGCAATCCGAGTAAATCCATGGAAATTCAGAACAAGCAAGGCGGAATGTTGTCATCAGGCATCGTCCTTCATGACAATGCTCGACCACACACTGCAGGTGCAACAAAGACGTTCCTGGAGCGTTTTCGATCTTGTTCATCGAAAGGGTCAGGCAATCCGAGTAAATCCATGGAAATTCAGAACAAGCAAGGCGGAATGTTGTCATCAGGCATCGTCCTTCATCACAATGCTCGACCACACACTGCAGGTGCAACAAATACGTTCCTGGAGCGTTTTCGATCTTGTTCATCGAATGGGTCAGGCGATCCGAGTAAATCCATGGAAATTCAGAACAAGCAAGGCGGAATGGTGTCATCACGCATCGTCCATCATGACAATGCTCGACCACACACTGCAGGTGAACACAAAGACGTTCCTGGAGCGTTTTCGATCTTGTTCATCGAAAGGGTCAGGCGATCCGAGTAAATCCATGGAAATTCAGAACAAGCAAGGCGGAATATTGTCATCAGGCATCGTCCTTCATGACAATGCTCGACCACACACTGCAGGTGCAACAAAGACGTTCCTGGAGCGTTTTCGATCTTGTTCATCTAATGGGTCAGGCAATCCGAGTAAATCCATGGAAATTCAGAACAAGCAAGGCGGAATGTTGTCATCAGGCGTCGTCCTTCATGACAATGCTCGACCACACACTGCAGGTGCAACAAAGACGTTCCTGGAGCGTTTTCGATCTTGTTCACCGAATGGGTCAGGCAATCCGAGTAAATCCATGGAAATTCAGAACAAGCAAGGCGGAATGTTGTAATCAGGCATCGTCCTTCATGACAATGCTCGACCACACACTGCAGGTGCAACAAAGACGTTCCTGGAGCGTTTTCGATCTTGTTCATCGAAAGGGTCAGGCAATCCGAGTAAATCCATGGAAGTTCAGAGCAAGCAAGGCGGAATGTTGTCATCAGGCATCGTCCTTCATGACAATGCTCGACCACACACTGCAGGTGCTACAAAGACGTTCCTGGTGCGTTTTCGATCTTGTTCATCGAATGGGTCAGGCAATCCGAGTAAATCCATGGAAATTCAGAACAAGCAAGGCGGAATGTTGTCATCAGCCATCGTCCTTCATGACAATGCTTGACCACACACTGCAGGTGCAACAAAGACGTTCCTGGAGCGTTTTCGATCTTGTTCATCGAAAGGGTCAGGCAATCCGAGTAAATCCATGGAAATTCAGAACAAGCAAGGCGGAATGTTGTCATCAGGCATCGTCCTTCATGACAATGCTCGACCACACACTGCAGGTGCAACAAAGACGTTCCTGGTGCGTTTTCGATCTTGTTCATCGAAAGGGTCAGGCAATCCGAGTAAATCCATGGAAATTCAGAACAAGCAAGGCGGAATGTTGTCATCAGGCATCGTCCTTCATCACAATGCTCGACCACACACTGCAGGTGCAACAAATACGTTCCTGGAGCGTTTTCGATCTTGTTCATCGAATGGGTCAGGCAATCCGAGTAAATCCATGGAAATTCAGAACAAGCAAGGCGGAATGTTGTCATCAGGCATCGTCCTTCATGACAATGCTCGACCACACACTGCAGGTGCAACAAAGACGCTCCTGGAGCGTTTTCGATCTTGTTCATCGAATGGGTCAGGCAATCCGAGTAAATCCATGGAAATTCAGAACAAGCAAGGCGGAATGTTGTCATCAGGCATCGTCCTTCATGACAATGCTCGACCACACACTGCAGGTGCAACAAAGACGTTCCTGGAGCGTTTTCCATCTTGTTCATCGAATGGGTCAGGCAATCCGAGTAAATCCATGGAAATTCAGAACAAGCAAGGCGGAATGTTGTCATCAGGCATCGTCCTTCATGACAATGCTCGACCACACACTGCAGGTGCAACAAAGACGTTCCTGGAGCGTTTTCCGTCTTGTTCATCGAATGGGTCAGGCAATCCGAGTAAATCCATGGAAATTCAGAACAAGCAAGGCGGAATGTTGTCATCACGCATCGTCCTTCATGACAATGCTCGACCACACACTGCAGGTGCAACAAAGACGTTCCTGGAGCGTTTTCGATCTTGTTCATCGAATGGGTCAGGCAATCCGAGTAAATCCATGGAAATTCAGAACAAGCAAGGCGGAATGTTGTCATCAGGCATCGTCCTTAATGACAATGCTCGACCAGACACTGCAGGTGCAACAAAGACGTTCCTGGAGGGTTTTCGATCTTGTTCATTGCATGGGTCAGGCAATCCGAGTAAATCCATGGAAATTCAGAACAAGCAAGGCGGAATGCTGTCATCAGGCATCGTCCTTCATGACAATGCTCGACCACACACTGCAGGTGCAACAAAGACGTTCCTGGAGCGTTTTCGATCTCGTTCATCTAATGGGTCAGGCAATCCGAGTAAATCCATGGAAATTCAGAACAAGCAAGGCGGAATGTTGTCATCAGGCATCGTCCTTCATGACAATGCTCGACCACACACTGCAGGTGCAACAAAGACGTTCCTGGAGCGTTTTCGATCTTGTTCACCGAATGGGTCAGGCAATCCGAGTAAATCCATGGAAATTCAGAACAAGCAAGGCGGAATGTTGTAATCAGGCATCGTCCTTCATGACAATGCTCGACCACACACTGCAGGTGAACACAAAGACGTTCCTGGAGCGTTTTCGATCTTGTTCATCGAAAGGGTCAGGCGATCCGAGTAAATCCATGGAAATTCAGAACAAGCAAGGCGGAATATTGTCATCAGGCATCGTCCTTCATGACAATGCTCGACCACACACTGCAGGTGCAACAAAGACGTTCCTGGAGCGTTTTCGATCTTGTTCATCTAATGGGTCAGGCAATCCGAGTAAATCCATGGAAATTCAGAACAAGCAAGGCGGAATGTTGTCATCAGGCGTCGTCCTTCATGACAATGCTCGACCACACACTGCAGGTGCAACAAAGACGTTCCTGGAGCGTTTTCGATCTTGTTCACCGAATGGGTCAGGCAATCCGAGTAAATCCATGGAAATTCAGAACAAGCAAGGCGGAATGTTGTAATCAGGCATCGTCCTTCATGACAATGCTCGACCACACACTGCAGGTGCAACAAAGACGTTCCTGGAGCGTTTTCGATCTTGTTCATCGAAAGGGTCAGGCAATCCGAGTAAATCCATGGAAGTTCAGAGCAAGCAAGGCGGAATGTTGTCATCAGGCATCGTCCTTCATGACAATGCTCGACCACACACTGCAGGTGCTACAAAGACGTTCCTGGTGCGTTTTCGATCTTGTTCATCGAATGGGTCAGGCAATCCGAGTAAATCCATGGAAATTCAGAACAAGCAAGGCGGAATGTTGTCATCAGCCATCGTCCTTCATGACAATGCTTGACCACACACTGCAGGTGCAACAAAGACGTTCCTGGAGCGTTTTCGATCTTGTTCATCGAAAGGGTCAGGCAATCCGAGTAAATCCATGGAAATTCAGAACAAGCAAGGCGGAATGTTGTCATCAGGCATCGTCCTTCATGACAATGCTCGACCACACACTGCAGGTGCAACAAAGACGTTCCTGGTGCGTTTTCGATCTTGTTCATCGAAAGGGTCAGGCAATCCGAGTAAATCCATGGAAATTCAGAACAAGCAAGGCGGAATGTTGTCATCAGGCATCGTCCTTCATCACAATGCTCGACCACACACTGCAGGTGCAACAAATACGTTCCTGGAGCGTTTTCGATCTTGTTCATCGAATGGGTCAGGCAATCCGAGTAAATCCATGGAAATTCAGAACAAGCAAGGCGGAATGTTGTCATCAGGCATCGTCCTTCATGACAATGCTCGACCACACACTGCAGGTGCAACAAAGACGCTCCTGGAGCGTTTTCGATCTTGTTCATCGAATGGGTCAGGCAATCCGAGTAAATCCATGGAAATTCAGAACAAGCAAGGCGGAATGTTGTCATCAGGCATCGTCCTTCATGACAATGCTCGACCACACACTGCAGGTGCAACAAAGACGTTCCTGGAGCGTTTTCCATCTTGTTCATCGAATGGGTCAGGCAATCCGAGTAAATCCATGGAAATTCAGAACAAGCAAGGCGGAATGTTGTCATCAGGCATCGTCCTTCATGACAATGCTCGACCACACACTGCAGGTGCAACAAAGACGTTCCTGGAGCGTTTTCCGTCTTGTTCATCGAATGGGTCAGGCAATCCGAGTAAATCCATGGAAATTCAGAACAAGCAAGGCGGAATGTTGTCATCACGCATCGTCCTTCATGACAATGCTCGACCACACACTGCAGGTGCAACAAAGACGTTCCTGGAGCGTTTTCGATCTTGTTCATCGAATGGGTCAGGCAATCCGAGTAAATCCATGGAAATTCAGAACAAGCAAGGCGGAATGTTGTCATCAGGCATCGTCCTTAATGACAATGCTCGACCAGACACTGCAGGTGCAACAAAGACGTTCCTGGAGGGTTTTCGATCTTGTTCATTGCATGGGTCAGGCAATCCGAGTAAATCCATGGAAATTCAGAACAAGCAAGGCGGAATGCTGTCATCAGGCATCGTCCTTCATGACAATGCTCGACCACACACTGCAGGTGCAACAAAGACGTTCCTGGAGCGTTTTCGATCTCGTTCATCTAATGGGTCAGGCAATCCGAGTAAATCCATGGAAATTCAGAACAAGCAAGGCGGAATGTTGTCATCAGGCATCGTCCTTCATGACAATGCTCGACCACACACTGCAGGTGCAACAAAGACGTTCCTGGAGCGTTTTCGATCTTGTTCACCGAATGGGTCAGGCAATCCGAGTAAATCCATGGAAATTCAGAACAAGCAAGGCGGAATGTTGTAATCAGGCATCGTCCTTCATGACAATGCTCGACCACACACTGCAGGTGCAACAAAGACGTTCCTGGAGCGTTTTCGATCTTGTTCATCGAAAGGGTCAGGCAATCCGAGTAAATCCATGGAAGTTCAGAGCAAGCAAGGCGGAATGTTGTCATCAGGCATCGTCCTTCATGACAATGCTCGACCACACACTTCAGGTGCAACAAAGACGTTTCTGGAGCGTTTTCGATCTTGTTCATCGAATGGGTCAGGCGATCCGAGTAAATCCATGGAAATTCAGAACAAGCAAGGCGGAATGTTGTCATCAGGCATCGTCCTTCATGACAATGCTCGACCACACACTGCAGGTGCAACAAAGACGTTCCTGGAGCGTTTTCGATCTTGTTCATCGAATGGGTCAGGCAATCCGAGTAAATCCATGGAAATTCAGAACAAGCAAGGCGGAATGTTGTCATCAGGCATCGTCCTTCATGACAATGCTCGACCACACACTGCAGGTGCAACAAAGACGTTCCTGGAGGGTTTTCGATCTTGTTCATCGAAAGGGTCAGGCAATCCGAGTAAATCCATGGAAATTCAGAACAAGCAAGGCGGAATGTTGTCATCAGGCATCGTCCTTCATGACGATGCTCGACCACACACTGCAGGTGCAACAAAGACGTTCCTGGTGCGTTTTCGATCTTGTTCATCGAATGGGTCAGGCAATCCGAGTAAATCCATGGAAATTCAGAACAAGCAAGGCGGAATGTTGTCATCAGGCATCGTCCTTCATGACAATGCTCGACCACACACTGCAGGTGCAACAAAGACGCTCCTGGAGCGTTTTCGATCTTGTTCATCGAATGGGTCAGGCAATCCGAGTAAATCCATGGAAATTCAGAACAAGCAAGGCGGAATGTTGTCATCAGGCATCGTCCTTCATGACAATGCTCGACCACACACTGCAGGTGCAACAAAGACGTTCCTGGAGCGTTTTCGATCTTGTTCATCGAATGGGTCAGGCAATCCGAGTAAATCCATGGAAATTCAGAACAAGCAAGGCGGAATGTTGTCATCAGGCATCGTCCTTCATGACAATGCTCGACCACACACTGCAGGTGCAACAAAGACGTTCCTGGAGCGTTTTCGATCTTGTTCATCGAATGGGTCAGGCAATCCGAGTACATCCATAGAAGTTCAGAACAAGCAAGGCGGAATGTTGTCATCAGGCATCGTCCTTCATGACAATGCTCGACCACACACTGCAGGTGCAACAAAGACGTTCCTGGAGCGTTTTCGATCTTGTTCATCGAATGGGTCAGGCAATCCGAGTAAATCCATGGAAATTCAGAACAAGCAAGGCGGAATGTTGTCATCAGGCATCCTTCTTCATGACAATGCTCGACCACACACTGCAGGTGCAACAGAGACGTTCCTGGAGCGTTTTCGATCTTGTTCATCGAAAGGGTCAGGCGATCCGAGTAAATCCATGGAAATTCAGAACAAGCAAGGCGGAATGTTGTCATCAGGCATCGTCCTTCATGACAATGCTCGACCACACACTGCAGGTGCAACAAAGACGTTCCTGGAGCGTTTTCGATCTTGTTCATCGAATGGGTCAGGCAATCCGAGTAAATCCATGGAAATTCAGAACAAGCAAGGCGGAATGTTGTCATCAGGCATCGTCCTTCATGACAATGCTCGACCACACACTGCAGGTGCAACAAAGACGTTCCTGGTGCGTTTTCGATCTTGTTCATCGAATGGGTCAGGCAATCCGAGTAAATCCATGGAAATTCAGAACAAGCAAGGCGGAATGTTGTCATCAGGCATCGTCCTTCATGACAATGCTCGACCACACACTGCAGGTGCAACAAAGACGTTCCTGGAGCGTTTTCGATCTTGTTCATCGAAAGGGTCAGGCAATCCGAGTAAGTCCATGGAAATTCAGAACAAGCAAGGCGGAATGTTGTCATCAGGCATCGTCCATCATGACAATGCTCGACCACACACTGCAGGTGCTACAAAGACGTTCCTGGTGCGTTTTCGATCTTATTCATCGAATGGGTCAGGCAATCCGAGTAAATCCATGGAAATTCAGAACAAGCAAGGCGGAATGTTGTCATCAGGCATCGTCCTTCATGACAATGCTCGACCACACACTGCAGGTGCAACAAAGACGCTCCTGGAGCGTTTTCGATCTTGTTCATCGAATGGGTCAGGCAATCCGAGTAAATCCATGGAAATTCAGAACAAGCAAGGCGGAATGTTGTCATCAGGCATCGTCCTTCATGACAATGCTCGACCACACACTGCAGGTGCAACAAAGACGTTCCTGGAGCGTTTTCGATCTTGTTCATCGAATGGGTCAGGCAATCCGAGTAAATCCATGGAAATTCAGAACAAGCAAGGCGGAATGTTGTCATCAGGCATCGTCCTTCATGACAATGCTCGACCACACACTGCAGGTGCAACAAAGACGTTCCTGGAGCGTTTTCGATCTTGTTCATCGAATGGGTCAGGCAATCCGAGTACATCCATGGAAGTTCAGAACAAGCAAGGCGGAATGTTGTCATCAGGCATCGTCCTTCATGACAATGCTCGACCACACACTGCAGGTGCAACAAAGACGTTCCTGGAGTGTTTTCGATCTTGTTCATCGAATGGGTCAGGCAATCCGAGTAAATCCATGGAAATTCAGAACAAGCAAGGCGGAATGTTGTCATCAGGCATCCTTCTTCATGACAATGCTCGACCACACACTGCAGGTGCAACAAAGACGTTCCTGGAGCGTTTTCGATCTTGTTCATCGAAAGGGTCAGGCGATCCGAGTAAATCCATGGAAATTCAGAACAAGCAAGGCGGAATGTTGTCATCAGGCATCGTCCTTCATGACAATGCTCGACCACACACTGCAGGTGCAACAAAGACGTTCCTGGAGCGTTTTCGATCTTGTTCATCGAATGGGTCAGGCAATCCGAGTAAATCCATGGAAATTCAGAACAAGCAAGGCGGAATGTTGTCATCAGGCATCGTCCTTCATGACAATGCTCGACCACACACTGCAGGTGCAACAAAGACGTTCCTGGAGCGCTTTCGATCTTGTTCATCGAAAGGGTCAGGCAATCCGAGTAAGTCCATGGAAATTCAGAACAAGCAAGGCGGAATGTTGTCATCAGGCATCGTCCATCATGACAATGCTCGACCACACACTGCAGGTGCAACAAAGACGTTCCTGGTGCGTTTTCGATCTTGTTCATCGAATGGGTCAGGCAATCCGAGTAAATCCATGGAAATTCAGAACAAGCAAGGCGGAATGTTGTCATCAGGCATAGTCCTTCATGACAATGCTCGACCACACACTGCAGGTGCAACAATGACGTTCCTGGAGCGTTTTCGATCTTGTTCATCGAATGGGTCAGGCAATCCGAGTAAATCCATGGAAATTCAGAACAAGCAAGGCGGAATGTTGTCATCAGGCATCGTCCTTCATGACAATGCTCGACCACACACTGCAGGTGCAACAAAGACGTTCCTGGAGCGTTTTCGATCTTGTTCATCGAATGGGTCAGGCAATCCGAGTAAATCCATGGAAATTCAGAACAAGCAAGGCGGAATGTTGTCATCAGGCATCGTCCTTCATGACAATGCTCGACCACACACTGCAGGTGCAACAAAGACGTTCCTGGAGCGTTTTCGATCTTGTTCATCGAATGGGTCAGGCTATCCGAGTAAATCCATGGAAATTCAGAACAAGCAAGGCGGAATGTTGTCATCAGGCATCGTCCTTCATGACAATGCTCGACCACACACTGCAGGTGCAACAAAGACGTTCCTGGAGCGTTTTCGATCTCGTTCATCGAATGGGTCCGGCGATCCGAGTAAATCCATGGAAATTCAGAACAAGCAAGGCGGAATGTTGTCATCAGGCATTGTCCTTCATGACAATGCTTGACCACACACCGCAGGTGCAACAAAGACGTTCTTGGAGCGTTTTCGATCTTGTTCATCGAATGGGTCAGGCAATCCGAGTAAATCCATGGAAATTCAGAACAAGCAAGGCGGAATGTTGTCATCAGGCATCGTCCTTCATTACAATGCTCGACCACACACTGCAGGTGCAACAAAGACGTTCCTGGAGCGTTTTCGATCTTGTTCATCGAATGGGTCAGGCAATCCGAGTAAATCCATGGAAATTCAGAACAAGCAAGGCGGAATGTTGTCATCAGGCACCGTCCTTCATTACAATGCTCGACCACACACTGCAGGTGCAACAAAGACGTTCCTGGTGCGTTTTCGATCTTGTTCATCGAATGGGTCAGGCAATCCGAGTAAATCCATGGAAATTTAGAACAAGCAAGGCGGAATGTTGTCATCAGGCATCGTCCTTCATGACAATGCTCGACCACACACTCCAGGTGCAACAAAGACGTTCCTGGAGCGTTTACGATCTTGTTCATCGAATGGGTCAGGCAATCCGAGTAAATCCATGGAAATTCAGAACAAGCAAGGCGGAATGTTGTCATCAGGCATCGTCCTTCATGACAATGCTCGACCACACACTGCAGGTGCAACAAAGACGCTCCTGGAGCGTTTTCGATCTTGTTCATCGAATGGGTCAGGCAATCCGAGTAAATCCATGGAAATTCAGAACAAGCAAGGCGGAATGTTGTCATCAGGCATCGTCCTTCATGACAATGCTCGACCACACACTGCAGGTGCAACAAAGACATTCCTGGAGCGTTTTCGATCTTGTTCATCGAAAGGGTCAGGCAATCCGAGTAAATCCATGGAAATTCAGAACAAGCAAGGCCGAATGTTGTCATCAGGCATCGTCCTTCATAACAATGCTCGACCACACACTGCAGGTGCAACAAAGACGTTCCTGGAGCGTTTTCGATCTTGTTCATCGAATGGGTCAGGCAATCCGAGTAAATCCATGGAAATTCAGAACAAGCAAGGCAGAATGTTGTCATCAGGCATCGTCCTTCATGACAATGCTCGACCACACACTGCAGGTGCAACAAAGACGTTCCTGGAGCGTTTTCGATCTTGTTCATCGAATGGGTCAGGCAATCTGAGTAAATCCATGGAAATTCAGAACAAGCAAGGCGGAATGTTGTCATCAGGCATCGTCCTTCATGACAATGCTCGACCACACACTGCAGGTGCAACAAAGACGCTCCTGGAGCGTTTTCGATCTTGTTCATCGAATGGATCAGGCAATCCGAGTAAATCCATGGAAATTCAGAACAAGCAAGGCGGAATGTTGTCATCAGGCATCGTCCTTCATGACAATGCTCGACCACACACTGCAGGTGCAACAAAGACGTTCCTGGAGCGTTTTCGATCTTGTTCATCGAAAGGGTCAGGCAATCCGAGTAAATCCATGGAAATTCAGAACAAGCAAGGCCGAATGTTGTCATCAGGCATCGTCCTTCATAACAATGCTCGACCACACACTGCAGGTGCAACAAAGACGTTCCTGGAGCGTTTTCGATCTTGTTCATCGAATGGGTCAGGCAATCCGAGTAAATCCATGGAAATTTAGAACAAGCAAGGCAGAATGTTGTCATCAGGCATCGTCCTTCATGACAATGCTCGACCACACACTGCAGGTGCAACAAAGACGTTCCTGGAGCGTTTTCGATCTTGTTCATCGAATGGGTCAGGCAATCCGAGTAAATCCATGGAAGTTCAGAACAAGCAAGGCAGAATGTTGTCATCAGGCATCGTCCTTCATCACAATGCTCGACCACACACTGCAGGTGCAACAAAGACGTTCCTGGAGCGTTTTCGATCTTGTTCATCGAATGCGTCAGGCAATCCGAGTAAATCCATGGAAATTCAGAACAAGCAACTCGGAATGTTGTCATCAGGCACCGTCCTTCATGACATTGCTCGACCACACACTGCAGGTGCAACAAAGACGTTCCTGGAGCATTTTCGATCTTGTTCATCGAAAGGGTCAGGCGATCCGAGTAAATCCATGGAAATTCAGAACAAGCAAGGTGGAATGTTGTCATCAGGCATCGTCCTTTATGACAATGCTCGACCACACACTGCAGGTGCAACAAAGACGTTCCTGGAGCGTTTTCGATCTTGTTCATCGAATGGGTCGGGCAATCCGAGTAAATCCATGGAAATTCAGAACAAGCAAGGCGGAATGTTGTCATCAGGCATCGTCCTTCATGACAATGCTCGACCACACACTGCAGGTGCAACAAAGACGTTCCTGGTGCGTTTTCGATCTTGTTCATCGAATGGGTCAGGCAATCCGAGTAAATCCATGGAAATTCAGAACAAGCAAGGCGGAATGTTGTCATCAGGCATCGTCCTTCATGACAATGCTCGACCACACACTGCAGGTGCAACAAAGACGTTCCTGGAGCGTTTTCGATCTTGTTCATCGAAAGGGTCAGGCAATCCGAGTAAATCCATGGAAATTCAGAACAAGCAAGGCGGAATGTTGTCATCAGGCATCGTCCTTCATGACAATGCTCGACCACACACTGCAGGTGCAACAAAGACGTTCCTGGTGCGTTTTCGATCTTGTTCATCGAATGGGTCAGGCAATCCGAGTAAATCCATGGAAATTCAGAACAAGCAAGGCGGAATGTTGTCATCAGGCATCGTCCTTCATGACAATGCTCGACCACACACTGCAGGTGCAACAAAGACGTTCCTGGAGCGTTTTCGATGTGAACTTGCTGTTCCTCACCCGGTGTATCCTAATATGAATGCGTATTCGCCTATAATTGACTGCGAGCATCGATCGAACTCGTAGACGTTTGTGGGCAGACACTTGCATGTAGCAAGTAATCACCATTCACTTACTGATCTCTCTATAATGCAAAGATTGTATCTTACCACACAAATAAAATTTTGATCAAAGGAATTGATAAAGTAACATTATTAAAAACACTGAAGACGAGAGCACAGATATTAATGGGGCAGCACTTTGAGAGATGATGTTACACTGCAAATGACTAACATGGCATCATGCATGTACTGAGTTAATTAGTGGGTAAAATAATACTTTCAGCTGCACAAAACGCCTCTAATGTGAACATCATACGCTTATAAATAAATGTACAGTGAGATATTCAGTGAAAATTCCCTCTAAACATTTAGAAATTGTTATATTTATAACCAGCTCAAATATCTTCACAAAAAAGCGAAAGAAGGTCAAGACTTTTCCTAGTCCTAGTATGAAAACTGTTATACACTGAACTGCACAAATAAAAAAATGTCCTTTTTTCAGGTGGTGAGAACTGCTTACAGCCTCGTATGAGAATTGCTACAGTATGATGAAATTGAGCATCTAATTGTGTCTTAAATGTTGTAGTACTTTCCATCGTCATACTTGGGAAATGCAACAGAACTTGCTGCAGAGTAAGCCAGCATACAACAGTTTCAAACTGGCTCACAAAATATACAACCACCTCTTCTTCTTTAGACGAGAGCTGCTAAAAAACGTTGTAGAATTATTACTGCTTTATCTCGTCATCCGAGGATTTTATAACAATTATGCTCAATTTTGCCACCCAAATGTGATATATGTCTCCACCATTCCACACATAACTCGAGACAGTATTCCACTTCTACTCAAAGAATGTTCTAGTGAGTAAAAAGGCGGTAATTTTTGCCGCCAAAACCATTTTGTAGGGTAGTATCTTCTGATTATGTCATAAAACTTAAGTTATGACCATATGGATTTCTATTTACTTAAGTCTATTACAATTACAGTGACAAAAAACCAGGTTTAACAAATACACATGTCATTATTCAATCAGCAAAGTTCAAAATTATATCTAAGAGCTTAGGTTGTCTATTCATCTGTCTGGTGGCAGTGACATACAGCGCTAAGTGATCACAGTTTATCACTGTTGCGGCTAGATTGCAGAAGCCTAGCATGCTTGCTCTGACACATCACTGCCTTCTATATATTGTACATATGTTAATCCTTGTTCCATACATCATGAATACAACATTTCGTAATGATGTGGTATGTGTCATCCTAACATAGTTTTCTTTTCACAAAATAATTAATTACTTTTTTATTTTTATTTTATTTTTTATTTTTTATACAGTTAATACTTAATATCTAAGAGTTCATCTATTGAGTAGAAGGAGTTGTCATTCATAAATACTTTTAATTTGCTTCTAAATGTTGGTTGGTTATCTGTCAGACTTTTAATACTATTTGGTGAATGACCAAAGATTTTTGTGGCAGCATATTTCACCCCTTTCTGTGCCAAAGTGAGGTTTAATACAGAATAGTGAAGATCATCCGTTCTTCCAGTGTTGCAGCTATGGACTTCGCTGCTATTTTTGAATTGGGATGGGTTGTCAATGACAAAGTTCATAAGTGAATATATGTATTGCAAAGGTACTGTGAATATCCCGAGTTCCTTAAATAAATGTCTCTGAGGTGATCTTGTGTGGGCTCCTGCTATAATTCTGATTACACGCTTTTGTGCAATGAACACTTTCTCTCTTAATGACGAATTGCCCCAAAATAGGATGCCATATGAAAATAGGCATAATAGGCTAATTTACTTATATGTTTATCACCAAAATTTGCAAATACCCTAATAGCATAAGCAGCTGAACCTAAACATTTCAGCAGATCATCGATGTGTTTCTGCCAATTCAATTTCTCATCAATGCACACAGCCAGAAATTTTGAGTATTCTGCCGTAGCAATAGAATTCTGTTCATAGTCTATATTTGTCAGTGGTGTTATGCCATTTACTGTACAAAATTGTATAAACTGTGTTTTCTCAAAATTTAATAAGAGTCCATTTACAGAGAACCACTTAGTAACATTCTGAAAGAAATTGTTTAAAATTTCCTCAGCTGATTCTTGCTTGGTGGGTGTGATTACTATACTTGTACCATCAGCAAAAACAACTACTTTTGCATCTTCATGAATATAGAGTGGCAAGTCGTTAATATACTGTATATTAAGAACAATAAGGGACCCAAGACTGAACCTTGTGGGACACCATTCTTGATACCTCTCCAGTTAGAGGACTCTGCTGATTTTCGCAGACTATCTGTACTGATAATTTAAACCTTCTGCATCCTTCCAGTTAAGTATGAATTAAACCATTTCTGGACTGTCCCACTCGTACCACAATACTTAAGCTTATCTAGAAGGATTTCATGATTCACACAATCAAAAGCCTCTGAGAGATCACAAAATATCCCAATGGGTGATGTTTGGTTATTCAGTGCATTTAATATTTGATAAGTGAAAGTGTATATAGCATTATCTGTTGAAAAGCCTTTCTGAAAACCAAACTGACATTGTCTTAGCATCTCATTTTTACAAATATGTGATGCTACTCTTGAATATATTACTTTTTTAAGAATTTTCGTTAAAGCTGTCATAAGTGAGACTGGGTGGTAGTTGTTGTCATCAGACCTATCCCCTTTTTTATTCAAAGCTTTAACAATAGCGTATTTCAGTCTGTCTGGAAAAATGCCCTGTTTCAGTGAGCTACTACATATGCTGCTGAGAGTCCTACTTATTTGTTGGGAACAAGCTTTTAGTACTCTGTTGAAAATGCCATCAATTCCATGTGAGCTTTTACTTTGACTGAATTTATTATTTTCCTAATTTCAGTAGGAGAGGTGGGCTGTATTTCAGTTTTATCAAATTGCATGGTACTACCTCATCCATATACTGCCTTGCATTTTCTAATTAATAGCTAGATCCTATATTCTCTACAACACTAAAAAATGATCATTAAGAATATTTTCTACTTCTGACTTCTTGGAACAAATTTTTCATCAAGTTTGATAGAAATACAGTCTTCCTGTGCTCTCAGTTGCCCTATTTCCCCTTTAACAATATTCCAAATTGTTTTAATTTTATTAGCAGATGTGTGAATCTCAGACATAATGGACATACTTCTGGACGTTTTAATAACTTTTCTTCATACAGTACAGTAGCTTTTATAATGTTTCACTGTTTCACTGTTTTGGGATTATTACTCCTCCTAGCTATAAGATGCATTTCCCTTTACTGTTTACAACATATATTTATCCCTTTAGTAGTCATGGCTTTTTACATGGTTTACACTGTTTTCTTAGGGAAACTGTTTTTAAATATACTCAAAAAAGGTGTCATGAAACAGGTTAATTTTGAAATTAGCATCATGTTCCCTGTACTCCTCATCCCAGTCTAACTGCTGCAAGCTTTCCCTAAAAGTTCGAACTGTTAAATGGTTAATTGAATGCACTATTTTGGACTGTTTTGAATTATTGTATAGAGCTATGTCATATACTGTAACTAACTGTGCATCATGATCAGATAGACCATTCTTAACAGGAAAAGTTTTTATTTGATTAAATTTATCTTGGTCGATGAAAACATTATCTATCAGTGTGCTGCTTTCCTGTTCCACTCAAGTAGGAAAATCAATAACTGATGTCAAATTGAAAGAACCAATTAATACTTCAAGGTCAAACTTTCTATCGGACTGTTTCAGAAAATCTACATTGAAATCTCCACAAACAATTATTTGCCTTCCTCTATCTGACACATAGCACAACAACGAATCCACGTTTTTCAAAAATAGTTGAATATTTCCCCATGGGGGCCTATGCATGGCTACAATTATAGAAGTACCATTATTTAGTTTAAGCTAACATGCACATGCTTCTATATATTGCTCTACACAAAATTTTTTAGTTTCCAAACCACACTATGACAGATTTTAACGTATATGGTGCCTCTTCTTCTCTCCATAGTGTCTCTACTTACATGTGCTGAAAGTTTATATCCACCTACATTTACCATTTCCATACCTGTGACTATATGACGTTCAGACAGGCAAAGTACATCTCTTCCACCCACAGTTTCTAAATCTACTAAACACACAAGAAGCTCTGATCTACTTTATTTTTTAACCCCCTGATATTCTGATACAATACATTAAGATTATTTTTCACTGTGCTTTTATATGAATCTTGTGACATACTAACATTATTTTTCACTGTACTGTTACGAGAATCTTGTGAAATCTCTAGTACCTGCCTGCCTGAACTCATTAAGCTTAATTTCAATCAATGTTGGGTGACTGGACACTGATATTAGCCTAAAAACGTATTCCCATGAGTTTCAGCAACCCTCCCCCCTTGGAGAGTTTGCTATCATCCCACCAGTTTACCCTTCCCTTTCCTATTGAGATGCAGGCCATGTCTTGTGAAGTCCCACCTACCAATACCATCAACAGGAACCAAACCTATGCCTGTCAAAGTAGCTGCCCAAAGCAGCTGATCTACCTCCATATTGGTCCTCCTGAGAGAGCTGTTCAATTGGGGCCAGGCATACTGCATGAAAGCAGGAACTAAGCCAACATTTGTATGTTTCTTGCAGATGCTATTTTTACCAGGTCACACTCAATATTGTAGCCCTGGTTCCTATCAATACTGTTTCCTACTCCACCCATTACCAAAACATGATCCTGCTTCGTAAAACTCTTGCACAATGATCCTACATCCTCTATCACTTGGCTATGACATGCACTGGGCTTGAAAATACTTCTGACCTGGTACCTGTCACCTAATTTTTCCTCCAACATCTGGACCACTCCTTCTTCCATGGCTGCTATGTAACAACAGAACTTTCCTCCTACTTTCTACTTTTTTTTGCAACAGTTGGTTTCCTAGTGAGAGACTATTGAGTGCTGACAACACTTAAATCTACTTGAACCTCTTCTTTAGTTGACTGAGGTAACAAGGCAAATCTATTGTATGTGCCAATGATGAAACTGTCAGATACTGTTCTCTTTCTGTGGCCCCAGTTCCTTGTTACCACTTCCCACCTGTGTTCACCCTTACTTTCCCGATTCCCATGCCACTACATTCACTCCAATGTAACCATCTACCAAAATAGCTTCACAAAACTCCAGAACTGACTTTCCTATGGCAGCTCAAAAACTTCTCGCTCATGGTTGTTTACAATATTTTTACAAAATGTATCTAGAAAATAACAGTAATATTCTAGTAACCACATTTCATAAGAGTCACTAAAGTTATGTGGAACACTAATATACGTAATACTATTAATATAGTAATGTACTGCATTTAAACTAACGTTAAACATCAAACGTTGTATACCCGAAAAATTAGGCTAAAATCGTGTATGCGCGATATGTACTTTATGCGTTTTGAAACGAAAAAAAAGTAGAACTTAAGACCTTTAATTCTCCGAGTAGATATGGCACTACTAAATCTATGTGTAATGAAAAAAACCTAAATCCTTTGCTTAATACTTAAAGAAATGTCTTAAATTTGTATGTAAACCTACATCTAAAGCATGCGGAAACTGGCCCTTATGGGAATGTTTTTGTTTTTTGGAAAACTACTTTGAAACAGGTGAAACATTCAATAGATAATATAAAACAGACTCTAATTAACTTAGTTACAGTGTAATATTACCTTAATTGACAATTATTATAGAATTAATTACATATCATCATGAGCTTAATATTCAAGCATGTGTGATCTGTGCCAATGCTGCCAACATTTGTGGCTCAGATTTAGCAACCATAATATGGAATTTATTTCTTCTGCGTTGTTATCCATCTATGCACAGCTAATATTCATAAGAACAAATTACGAAAAAATGTTCTATATTATTGAAATGAAACAGTTTATACAAGGTGGTAATGATACTTACATTGTTACTCATGCCCCTCCATTTCATCGTGGGTTGTCCAACAACAACACGATTTGAAATGTCATAGACCAGTGTATGATTGTTGCATTATGTGATTGATGAAATGTTTGTGCAATGTGCTGACTCTAAATTCGTTGTTATTAGAATTCAAAAAACTTTTAGGCTATATTCTCATGCATGTTACACTAATGTTTATTTGCCAATTTGCTCAAACAACAAGTATTAATAGGCTATAGCTCTTTACACAGTATTAGTCCTATTATTTACACAGTTATAACTAGAGTTTATTTATTTTTTTAGAAAATATGAAATATCAGAATATATCACTCTTTGACTGTCTTTTTATTTATTTTGATAAACTAAATAATTTTTTCATATATGGTACACATATCTCTTATGTACAATATTTAAATGATACACCATAAATTTTTATAATGTGCCAATAAAATAAATCTCATCATACTTCATAACTTACTTTAAGAACCTGAAAAGTAGAAAAATTAATATATGCTTGTTTTCAATTTTTTACAAGAACATTGGAATAAAAAAATCTGTACTAACAGCGTTAGTTAACCATAATATCTATGTAGTCATTTTGCACATAACCTACACAAAAGTATCTGTTCCTTTGTTGTTCAGTATGACATGGTCATACGCCTACATCACAATTCATGTGTATCTGACTGTCCACCATATTTGAAATATATTTACACTAAGAAGGACGTTTCTTTCTGAATATTTCTTATTTTACCTCGTATTATTTTTTGAATATCAACTACAGTCCCATTCGTTACCTCCAATTAATCTGCTACTATTTTATTATACAGTTTAAGGTCCACTACATTCCTCACTCCATCCTTATTCCTTGATTTTGGAAATATCAGATAATAGGCACTGGGAATGATCTATATTGGCCATGTCAAAGAGTCCTTTTGGAAATGTCAGCAGAAATTTCTTTGTATATTTCATGTGATTTTTCCAAAATCAGGTAACTTACTTGTGTTGTATGTAATTTACATTCTCCATCATGCCTGTTCTTACGTTTAATCATTCATTTTTCCAGATGTTTCCTAATCAATTTCTTCTTTTAACTTACACATATGTCCTTCCTAGTTTGAAATATAATATTTCTTTCAACGATATTGAGCTTTTTCATTCCCTTCGTAATATGAGTGGGAATAAACACAGTGCTGTAATGATGTAAATTGTTTAATACATTTTCCACATAAGACACGTATTTTTCATCAATACATGATACAATTCAGACTTTTACTCCTTATCAGTTTCTGTAATTTCACTAACTTTCTGTCTAAACATCTCTTCTTTGGTTTGGGGATCATTTTTACCTTTTACAGATTGCTTGTGTTCTACATTACCATAGTAATCCCCACAGGGTGCTTCCATAACTCTGAAACAGCCTAATGGTTTGGTATCATCTGTAACATGTCCCATAAAGTTTACGTTCTGTTCATTACCTAAATCTTAGAATGACATTAGACTTTGATCACAATTAATAACTACATAGTTATCACTCATCTAATCTGAGCAGAGAATAATATTCATGAAACTTCCTGGATGATTAAAACTGTGTGCCAGAGCGAGACTCGATCTTGGGACCTTTCCCTTTCGCGGGCAAGTGCTCTGCCATCTGAGTTACCCAAGCATGACTCACAACCCGTCCTCACAGCTTCAGTTCTGCCAATACCTCATCTCCTTCTTTCTAAACTTCACAGAAGCTCTTCTGCGAACCTTGCAGAACTAGCACTCCTGGAAGAAAGGATACGCAGAGACTTGGCTTAGCCAGAGCCTGGGAAATGTTTCCAGAATGAGATTTTCACTCTGCAGCAGAGTGTCCGCTGATATGAAATTTCCTGGCAGATTAAAACTGTGTGCCGGACCGAGACTCGAACTCAGGACCTTTGCCTTTCGTGAGCAAGTGCTCTACCATCTGAGCTACCCAAGCACGACTCACGACCCGTCCTCACAGCTTTAATTCTGTCAGTACCTCGTCTCCAACTTTCCAAACTTCACAGAAGCTCTTCTGCGAACCTCGCAGGAGTGCTACTTCATTCACTGTTATCTTAACTATGATTGTCCTTTCTGATTAAAGCAACCTGAGCTTGGTCTTCTTGGGTTTCCTTCTCTATATCTTCTATATTATCTGTGTTGTGGGTTTCCTCCAAGGTTACTTGCCCTTTATCAGATTCATTAATTGATTTGGGGAAGGGGATTAAACAGTGAGGTCCTCGCTCCCAATACCTCCTCTATCTAATAAACATTCTGTTATCTCTTTACTACTGACTGCATAAAGTATATCGTGCCTGACAGTTTTTAATTTTCCATGTGCCATATCTCCTGACATATTTCTGTGTTCTGTTCAACCATATTATCTTCCCGTAACCCTTCACATAGCAGTCCCCTATTATCATTACATATTTCAAGTTTATCAACAGTAGCACATATTTTAATAACTTCATCATCTGTTATCTCCCTATCACTATCATTGTCTTCAGTCTGATCACTGGAATTATTATTTCCTCTGATTCTTCACTATAATTCTCATTGGCAATATTACTCTCAATATTGTCCTCTACATTCAAACTACGCCTTTCCTCTATTTTCTCCTGCCTATTCTTTGTCTCTTCTCCCTTCTCCTTTCTATATTCAATTACATTTGATCCTAAATTGCATAAAGCACCTACTGAGTAAACATATTCTTCTATTTCTACATCACCAGTATTATTACTGGTTTCTATAGCCCAATCTACTATTAATTCACCCTGTCCACTACTTGCCATATATGTTTACAAGCCTCACCTACTACCTCAAGGCGAGCACCACCTATCTTTTGTAATAAGCTTTCTTTAGCTTCATATACCTCTGAAGGCAAGATATCATCTCCATCCACCTGAAAAGCTTTTCTTAGATTATCATGACTCTGAATTTCCTTTCCTCTAGTCATCTCAGGTAAACATTGCACCCATTTTAATTTGGATTCCCCCTCTTTCTTTACCCAGTCCTTCACATCTTTATCACACCAAGCTTTCTTTAAGCACATAACTTATTTTTGTTTTATGAATCTGCCTATCATCATAAGATCTATATACATTGTGCACTCTCTTATTGTCCTGGCTTTGCTATTGTGGTGGCTGTTGGTGGGGCCTATCCTCTCTATCTGCTCCAGCTCGACCCTTTACTATTGCTGCCTTTCGTTTCCCTCATTATCATTTGGGTAATATGTCTTAGTATTATAATTTCCTCTATTTCCACGACTTCTTTCAGCTTTTTTACATATGTTTGTTCTTACTGCTCTAACAGCAAATTCCATATTATCATTTGGTTACTATTGTTATTGTAATTATTATTAATAGACCTGTTTTGGTTGCTGTGAGATCTGTTCCCATTAGATCTGTTCATACATCAAGTTCACCTACTCTTCTTAAAATGTAGCTCTGTCACTGTTTCCTAGACTGATGTAACCCTGTACACTCCTATTCAAAACATGCAATAAATGCTCCTTAGTTTTCAATCCCATTACCTGTTTTACCTGCCTACACACACCTTCACGGTATTCTCTCATACTTTTACTTCCTGCCTTCTGTATGGCTGTGTATCTAAAAATTTCCTGGTAAATTTCACTCTGTTTATTACTTGACCAACATTATTCCTCAAATTTGTTCAGAAATTTTTCTAAAGTCTCACGTTTCTCTATAGCTTTAACTGCCCTGTTACTAGCAACATCAGTAAGTCTATTTTCAGCTGTTATAACCCTCTGTCTTTCTGATAATTGTTTAGGGATCAACTTCTTACATGACTTCTTAAATGTCACTGGATGTATCTTACTTTCTGGGTCAAATTTTTCTATTTCTATCGCCAACTGGTTATGGCATGTTACAACATAGGGTACTAACACATTTCTATTTTTTAACATTTTAATCTTTCCCCTAGCATTTTATTTTTGATGCCTACCCCAGTGTTAATCTTTCCAGCAGTTTAATTTTGTTCTGCATTTACTGCCTCTCCAAATCCATTAATACTATCATTTGTCTGTGAGTGTATTTCATGGACAACAAATTTTATTTTATCTATACGTTCCTCACCGTGACCTACTCTTTCATACACAGCCTTCACATGTTCTGTTAATTCATCCTTTACTTCCTTATCTACAAACAACTTTACCTCTTCCTGTCGATCTTCTTTTAATGATGTATGCATTAAATCTACTTTTCATCTAGCTTCCTGTCCAGTTGTGTGATCTGTTCTGATCTGATCTGTTCTGTTATAACTTCTGTCCCCTCTGTACTTGGTGAACTGTCTGCTACACCCTTGAGGTTTACATTCCCGCCAATTGCATCCATATTGTCTATGTCATCCAATGGTCTTTGCTCTTCTCGTTACGGCTGCTTGTCAGCTATCTTGACCAATTTTCTAATATTAATTAACAAAAATAAGTAGTTGACTTTTAAATGTTTTTATACACGTTCGCCACACTCAATTTAACAGGTGAATAGCTCCTATAAATATTTTAGCTACAACTCCTTTTTACTTTAGACAGCGGTTCCTAATTTCATTAATAAAATTTTTGCAAGATTCGCTTATATGTCCATTGAACACGATTCCCATGTGCAAAAGTCCTGTCACCAAGAAACCACGTGTGATGCCCAATTCAGTTTATCCTAATACGGATATGTATTCGCCTATAATTGACCGTGAACAGTTATTGGACTCATAAATGTTTGTGGGTGGATACTCGCCTGTAGTAAGTAATCACCATTCACTTTACCGATCTCTCTCTAGAATGCATAGCTTGTATCTTACTATACAAACAAAATTTTGACTAAAGGACCTGATAAAGAAACATTATTAAAAAACTCTGAAGAGGAGGGCACAAATAATAATGGGCAACACTTTGAGATGATGATGTTACACTGCAAATGACTAACATCGACACCATATTTGTACTGAGTTAATTAGTGGGAAGAAAATACTTTCGTCTGTACAGAACACTTTTATAACAAACATGATACACTTATAAATATATGTTCAGTGCAATATTCAGTGAAAATATCCTGTTAAACATTGAAGATACTTAGCTAATGTGGTGGTGCCTTCATTAGTAGTGTACGTAGTAATCATTGCTTTCCTATTGCTTTAGAATATCTGACCACTCCGTATAGAAATGTGCTTTGTAATTATTATTAAAACATTACATTTTGTGTCTAATGTTGCACTCAGTTATATAATAGAACTTTAGAACATATCATACATATATCAAAAAACGTTTTGTATCACCTCCGCTCCGAGAGTTCTGGAACGTGTATAGAAAACTGGAATAGAGATCAACATAAACATCATTTCCGCCCTTTTTATTGCTCATGAAAGCCACACATTGCATGTTGTACCACCATACAGCGAGACCTTCAGAGGTGGTAGTCCAGACTGCTGTACACACCAGTACCTCTAATACCCAGTAGCACGTCCTCTTACATTGATACATGCCTGTATTCTTTGTGGCATGCTATCCACAAGTTCATCAAGGCACTATTAGTCCAGATTGTCCCACTCCTCAAAGGCATTTGGTGCAGATCCCTCAGAGTGGTTGGTGGGTCACGTTGTCCATAATCAGCCCTTTTCAATCTATCCCAAGCATGTTCGATAGGGTTCATGTCTGGAGAATATGCTGGACACTCTAGTCGAGCAATGTCGTTATCCAGAAGGAAGTCATTCACAAGATGTGCACAATGGGGGTGCAAATTGTCGTCCATGAAGACGAATGCCTCGCCCGTACGCTGCCGATATGGCTCCACTATCGGTCGGAGGATGGCATTCACGTATCGTACAACTGTTAGGACGCCTTCCATGACCACCAACGGCGTATGTCGGCCCCACAAAACGCCACCACAGAACATCAGGAAACCTCCACCTTGCTGCGCTCGCTGGACAGTGTATCTAAGGCATTCAGCCTGACCGGGTTGTCTCGAAAGACGTCTCCGACGATTATCTGGTTGAAGGCATATGCGACGTTCATCGGCGAAGAGAAAGCGATGTCAATCCTGCGCGGTCCTTTCGTCATGACGTTGCGCCCATCTGTACCGCACTGCATGGTGTCGTGGTTGCAAAGATTGACCTCGCCTTGGACGTCTAAAGTGAAGTTGCACATCATACAGCCTATTGCTCACAGTTTGAGTCGTAACACGGCATCCTGTGGCTGCACGAAAAGCATTATTCAACATGGTGGCGTTGCTGTCAGGGTTCCTCCGAGCCATAATCCGTAGGTAGCGGTCATCCATTGCAGTAGTAGTCCTTGGGCGCCCTGAGCGAAGCATGTCATCCACAGTTCCTGCCTTTCTGTATCTCCTCCATGTCCGGACAATATCGCTTTGGTACACCCTGAGGCGCCTGGACACTTCCCTTGTTGAGAGCCCTTCCTGGCATAAAATGACAATGCAGACGCGATCGAACAGCGGCATTGACTGTCTAGGCATGGTTGAACTACAGACAACAAGAGCCGTGAACCTCCTTCCTGGTGGAATGACTGGAAATAATTGGCTGTCGGACCTCCTTCGATTAATAGGCGCTGCTCATGCATGGTTGTTTACATCTTTGGGCGGGTTTAGTGACATCTTTGAACAGTCAAAGGGACTGTGTCTGTGATACAATATCCACAGTCAACGTCTATCTTCAGGAGTTTTGGGAACGGGGGTGATGCAAAACTTTTTTTGATATGTATATTTATAACCAGCTCAAATATCTTCACAAAAAAGAGAAAGAAAGTCAAGACTTTTCCTGGTATGAAAAAATATTATACACTGAACTGCACTAGTGAAAAAATGTACTTTTTTCGCAGGTGGTGAGCACTGCTTATAGTCTCTTACGAGAATTGCTACAGTGTGATGAATTTGTACCTTTTAATTGTGGCTTAGATGCTGAAGTACTTTCCACTATCATACTTGGGAAGTGCAATGATCTTGCTGCAACATAATGAATGCCATGCCATAAGCCAGCACACACCAACATCAAACTGGCTCACAAAATATACAACCACCTTTTCTTCCTTGGACGAGAGCTGCTTAAAAACGTTGCAGATTTAATAGTAGCAACTTTATCTCGTCTATCCGAGGCTTTTATGAGAATTATGTTCAATTGTGCCACCCAAAATGTAAGATATGTGTTCACCATTTCAGACGTAACTTGACGCTGTATTCCACTTCTACTTAAAGAACGTTCTAGTAAGTTTAATTTTTTTTTTTTTTTTTGAGGTGATCAGTCTTCTGACAGGTTTGATGCTGCCTGCCACGAATTCCTCTCCTGTGCCAACCTCTTCATCTCAGAGTAGCACTTGCAACCTACGTCCTCAATTATTTACTGGATCTATTCCAATCTCTGTCTTCCTCTACAGTTTATGCTCCCTACAGCTTCCTCTGTTACCATGGAAGTCATTCTCTGATGTCTTAACAGATGTCCTATCATCTTATCCCTTCTTCTTGTCAGTGTTTTCCACATATCCCTTTCCTCTCTGATTCTGCGAAGAATCTCCTCATTCCTTACCTTACCAATTCACATAATTTCCAACATTCACCTATACCACCACATCTCAAATGCTTCGATTCTCTTCTATTGCAGTTTTCCCACAGTCCTTGTTTCACTACCATGCAGTCGTGAGATCCTGACGTAGATTCTCAGAAATTTCTTCCTCAAAGAAAAAGAAAGCTGGTAATTTTTGCCGCCAAAAGCCTATCGTACGGACGTCCCCACTGATTATGTCTTAAAACTAAAGTCATGGCCCTGTACATTTGTATTTACGTAAGTCCATGACAATTACAATGATAAAATCACTTTTACGAAATACATATAACAATACACAAGTCATTATTTAAATAGTCAAGTACAAAAATATATATTACGAGTACTAATTGCTCATTTATCTGTCTGGAGTCAGCATCGTACTGTGGTAGGTGAGCTCAGTTTATCATTGTGGACGCTGGATGGCAGAAGCATACTATGCTTGCTCTGACACGTCACTGCCTTCGATATATTGTTATCCATCTATGCCCTGCTAAATTCTTAATAACAAGTTACGAAAAAAATCGATGTTATTGAAATGCTGAAGATTAGATGGGTAGATCACATAACTAATGATGAAGTATTGAATAGAATTGGGGAGAAGAGGAGTTTGTGGCACAACTTGACAAAAAGAAGGGACCGGTTAGTAGGACATGTTCTGAGGCGTCAAGGGATCACAAATTTAGCATTGGAGGGCAGCGTGGAGGGCAAAAATCGTATAGGGAGACCAAGAGATGAATACACTAAGCAGATTCAGAAGGATGTGGGTTGCAGTAAGTACTGGGAGATGAAGAAGCTTGCACAGGATAGGGTAGCATGGAGAGCTGCAACAAACCAGTCTCAGGACTGAAGGCCACAACAACAGCATTGAAATGAAACAGTTTATACAAAGTGGTAATGATATTTGTATCATTATAAAACATCTGATCATCCAGATGGCTCCTTTTGAGTTTCACCTCTTTTCTCAAATGCAAAACTTGCTATGAGGACAGCATTTCGCCACAGACAACGAGCTTCAGACCAGCTTAGAGACTCGGCAGAAAACACAGGCTGCTGCCTCCTGCAACGAGAGTATTGGAAAATTGGTACACTGTTACGAGAAATGTCAAAGTCAGAGCGACGACTATGTACAGAAGTAGCTGTAGTGTGTAGTTAAATGTTACAAATAAAATATTTTTGATTGTCACTGTGGTTTTCATTTCGCGCTAGATGGGACCTTAAAAAATGCTCTCGTATGTGAAGCTGGTTGCTGCTGCGTTTCTCTTTAATGTAAAATTATAGTGTTGCTTAAAGACTACTACATTTTGAGAGTTTCTTAAAAGCTATTGTAAATTTTAATAAATCCTGCTTATATTACATTACAATATCTCCTCCTTCCTCTTCTGTTTAACCATCTTCTCTAACCACCCCTCCCCCCTCTGTCTCTGTCAATCTGCTCCTCCCCCTCTGTCCATCAGCTCCTATCCCCCATCCATCTCCTCCTTCCCCCTCTATCTCCTCCTCCCCTCTCTCTTTGTCCTTTCTTTGCCCATCTCTTCTCACCCCTTCTCTCTGTCCGTCTTCTCCTCTCCCTTCTCTCTGTCCATTTGATCCTCCCCTCTTTCGCGGTTCGTCTCCTCCTTTTTCTTTCTATGACAATCTCCTCCTCTCCTCTCTCTGTCGATTTTGTCCTCTTCCCTTTCTCTGTCAATTTCCTCCTCCCCATCTGTCTTTCAGCTTCTCTTCCTCTCTCTATCTGCCCATCTCTTCCTCCTCCTGTTTATGTCCATCTCCTCCTCTTTCTTTTCCTCCACTCTCTCTGTCCATGTTCTCCTCTCCCATATCTGTGCACATCTCGTCCTTCCCCCTTGTACTCACCCCAACTCTCTTCACATTGTCACACTCACTCCAGCAGAAAGGTGGTGATTCTTACCCACACAATATTTCTTTCCAGATTGCAAGTAGTATGTGCACCAAATTTGGTTGACACAATTCAGGGGATTAGATTGTGCTTTATAGCCGTGGCTTTGTGTGTGGCCGTTATGTAACGTCTAACGAAGTTCTGAACTTGAAGAAAGGAATAGACATCATAGGACTGGCATACGGGTGAGCACTTTGGTGGCTTTGGTAGTGCATAAACGTTGGAATTGCTTTCGCTCTCTTGAGAAAGAGTAAAAATAAAATAAAAATGTTGGAAGTAACGGGTTGTCCCTGATGTGACTGAGACTTCATACCCCAAGGCCTCCGTACCCTTCTGTCCACGTTTCTCTTCTCAAGTATACCTGCATATCTGCAACTCTTCGAAATCACTAATATTTCGATTTACAGATACGAAAAAGTGCTAGGTTTCGGGTCTCATCTGTTTGGACACAATATCTTCAGTCATTTTTATGTTTTCTGTCGTTTCTTACTTGCTCCTATTTATTATTATTATTATTATTATTATTACCATCACCACCGCTACCAACTTCTTGGAGAAGCCCTTCTTGGATAAGCGATACGTCTAAGTAAGTAAGTAAAATGTCGTTTTAATGCCATACGCGTTTCGCTGCCTCTCACGTTCGAAGGATACTCAATGTCCTGTAATTTAGAATGTTTAAAGGCTACATATTCGAAATCTAAGAGTGTTTAGAGGAGATGAAAGCTAATACTTCTCTTATGTGACAAAAAGTCGCAGTTGGACTGTCTCCCCGCTAGTGGTCCATGAAGGTTTTGGCGATGCTGATACTCCGAGACGGCGTGAAAAGTAGTGTCATGTGTCTGTTGCATTGATGTGTAGTGCAGCATTTACTAAAAGTGACTTGACTCACCAAAATGACGTGAAACTCACTGTTTGAAGTTTCCTTGTACCTGTATCTGTGATTATAGTGATTATGTATTATAGTGATTATGTGCTAGTTCTTTCAAAGAATATTATTTCCATGTTCGTTTTGGATTCTTAACAGTGCTGTCTTACACACCATTCGCAGTATAATTTAACCGGAAACCCCTCATAAAATAGACTCTGCTGTACTGGGATGTTACTCGTGGCTGAGCGTACGAATATTTCCTTGCCGTAGATTTATTGGTAACGAACTGTACTCAGAAGAAAACAAATTGTGATCATTGAAAGCAAATGAATCTCCTTCATGTAAAAAATAAAAAATCATTGCTGTATCCTGTTAAACTAAATTCCTTTGATGGACTCGGAATAGTAGTAAATACGCACGTATGTCGAGCAAGAGCAATAGTTTACTGGAACGCTCCCAATCTTTTGGCAGTCTGCGGGAAAGCAGCACCTCTTACGACATTAACTGCGATAAGGCATGTCGAATATTTCGAAAGAATTCGTCTATTACGTTAACGATAATATTCTCGTACAAAATAAACAAGAGAAGATTTTTTTTCCCTCTTCAGTAGTGCTTTGATCATATCAACATGTGCCTGTAAAACATAGGTCATATGTGTGGACGAATAAATAGCGTTGTCACTGATTGTGTTATGGCTTAGCGAGATGGACGTGAGAAGTTAGATGAATAGCAAGGCGAGTGTGACAAATTCGTCCATCAAGATTAGGCACAACATGAAATAAGGATATTGGTCCAGTGGGCTGAGTTCAAGACTAACAGATGAAATGAAGAGTTATTTGTTCATTTTCTTAATTTTTTTTAAAACGTGTCTTGAAATGCGTGACCGAAATTTTATGATTGGCGATGTCAAAAGAACTAACAGCGCAAAATAGTCACATTCTGTCTGGCGTGTCTCGAAAGTTGATATGGCATGTAAACTAATTAATGGTACGTAACCAACATCGACTACGTGCAGCTCATTTGGACCACTTGGATAACTTTCCTTATCTTCGCATTTTTCTTAAATATACTAATTGAGGATGAGCTCATCAAGGCAGAGTGCTCACTCGGTTTAGTGAAGGATAAAACAGTGGGAACTGTAACTGGCATTGATTAAGGAAGCTTTCAGGCATACATGTCTTGGCCGTTTTGAAAGGATTGTGAAAGCTTAAGGAAGGCTGCTAAGAGTCATAAGAAGTACTGTTCTCTCGCAAAGAGTTGTACGGAGTAATATCGGAAGCTCTGCCAAAACTGCGCTCTCGAGACCCTGTTGCAGGCGTTTACCACAAACAAAGTGGCACTAAATCACAAATTACAATCACCAAGTTGTTTTTAGAAACAGAAAAGATTTAATATAATGTAATAAGTACGTTAAAACAAAATAAAGGAAATTGATGTAAACCTACCACCAATCAAATAAAAGAAACTAGACCCTATTTATATATTTCAAATTTATTTCTGTTTTATAGACATTCATAGTTTCGTGATATTTGAAAGACTTTGTCTTTCCAGTCCCTTATCGTGCATCCTAACCTGACTATGAGGGATGTCATCAAGTTCTTATTATCAGCTCGAAAAATTAAAACCGCCACCGTGAATCTTGGTGATGGTGGTAGATTTTCTCTATACTTTCGTTCTTCAACGCGACAAATTTTGTTAAAAATGGATGGTTTGTAGAGATCTTGGTTGTAGTAGTTTTCCTTTTGTCTGTTCAAAAAGTGTTCCACCTCGAAAAATCACTTAGTCGTCAATTCGCAAATACACCATAGCTTTTTCGTTCGAGGAAACAGGAATTAGTCACTACGTGCCATGTTAGGAAAATACTGGGGTGGGGGTGAGAGGGGAATAGGACAAAAATTTGATATCCCAAAGAAGCAGCCTGTGTGACCGTCATGTGCAGAAGGAGCTGGGTGCTGCCGTGGAGAAAAATCACCGCCCTGAACAGCTTTCCGCGACACGACACGTCGCCTTTCCAGCGTCCTTTAGTTTTCGGTAGTATGCTCCTCTATGTGTTTGCCACGTACGAACATAATCTTTTAGCATTACTGCATAGCCGCCCCAAAAAGCACTCACCATGACCTTGCTCAGTGATGGTTCGCTGTTCATCTTTTCCGACTAGGACGAATTTGCATACTTCGATTACTCGCTTTGACACTTTGCCATTGAGTAAAGGTGATAAACCCAATATGCGTCCATGGTGACTGGGCAGCTAAAGAAATCATCTCAATAGTTCAGATACAGCTGCGATATTCCCACTTCCTCCTCGGTTCGACGTTCATTTTGGATGATGTGAGCCAGTTTCGGAACTCAGCGCCGGCATTCGCCCTGTTGAAAATGTCATGTAAGATGTTGGAAACTAATCCATGATTGATTTCACGTTTTACCCTGTCGCCTCTATTGTGATTCGCCAGTCTTCGATCACCATTTAAAAAGTGAGCTTCGAGTTTTCTAATAGAGTTCACTTCGTCTTATAACAAGGGTCTTGAGTAGCTGAACGCTAACTGTGCACAAATAACGTGATTCACATTATTTATCGGCCTTAGTGTCAAACAGTCTGATGTTCTGTGATTTTAATTGATTATTAGGCCTAGTCCCTATCTCAAAGAGAAAACTCTGCAATTAATTAGTGAATTCCATGATGACTGATGAGGGAACGCACTTTGTTAAACGTATTAAATAATTTTCTCTCACAGGATACAGGAAATCAAAGATTACAGGACGTGGTAAGATGTGCCAGCATGCGGTTTGGGGCGAAGTTTAACGAACCATATAGCACATGATTTACTGAACTTGTATTTCTCCAAATATACGAAGACTCATTACAAATAGGGCAGCAAGAAACAGAGTACAGCTGCCACAGTGTCAACATGGACGAGATTTTCTGCACTACAGCACAAATTGTAGTATCAGAACCGCGATTAGACTGCGTCAGGTGGCGATGTGCCTCTGAGCGCAAGTGGGCTGAGTCGCTGCTGCTGTACGTCCTGTACAGTAGAGTAACAGGGCTCTCGCGGTGCAGAACCACTGGAGGTGTGGCTCAGTGGGCACGCGGCATTGGGTCTGCCAGACTCCGCGCAACAGCTATCGGCACCTGACGGAAACCTGCTATCCCATTACCAATTGTAGAACGCCAATAGGGTGGTATTTATGTGTGATACCACATGAAGCACTTTCTGAAGGCAACTTGTCCATAAATAAATGCCTATGGCGGACCTAACGTCAATGAAATGTGTTTAGGCTTTTAAATAGTCATGTCCAGAAGACCAATGGCAGCAACTTATGAACAATGGAACTAACAACATTCATACAATGCATAATGTCTATACAAACAATTTGGTGCGTTTAGGTGAAGAAATGTCCCAATTTCTGGTCAATATTCACTACTATTTTGACGGCTGCCCTGTTCATTGCGAAAAATTTACAGGAATTCAAAAACGTCACAAGTTCGAGGAATACATCCATAGCTTACTTCAATCAGCAGGATTTTGGAATAGTGGGATGATATACAATGTTACTTTCTTAAGCATGTAGCTGTAAAGCATTGTTCTGCTATTGTTCTGTCCAAATCCTACAATGTCAATGTGAATGCATTTAAAAAAATGTAAATTAAAGCAGAGCTTCATTTCTAATTTCATCTCCAGAACTATTCAGTAAGTTATAACAACGTTTTCAAAGCCAAACACCTTTGATTCACAAGTTGCATAGAAATAGAAACATATTTCAACGTTTTCGTTTATGTTTTGAAGGTTTTTGCTTTGAGAAAGAATGTGAGTATTTCTGAAGCTTTTCATAATAAACTCTTGACATTGGATAATCTACTTCCGCTTGAAAAACTAGTTGTTAGCGGGCATAAACCGAAGAGCTTAGTAGACTGGAAAAATGTGACCAATTGTGGTTTCTAAAGAATGCCCAGGAGCATTACATCGCAGTTTACATACGTGGTGGAAAAGAAGTGTTTACCAAGCGCACCACTTAAAGGTTTTAGGTTTTTAGGCCCTAAAAATGATGCCGTTCGATGTCCGGTAAGACTGCTTATCAGAAGAGTGGACTGGCTCTACAGTCCGAAAAAAAAGATCCAGTTTTAGAATAACAAACGTATTGACAATTACTGGCAGCAGCATATCTCAGAAAGAGACGCATCATCCACAGAGTTAAAGTATCCTAATACTTCAAAATTTATAGAGACTTCTAAATTGTCGCAGGAATGGGAACACAGAGGAGATATCCCATTTCGAAGGACCTATTAGGAGGAGACGAGACAGCGATGACTGAAAGATTTTTGAACAGTGTTTTGACTGCTTAAGGATAATACCCCCATTTTCTTCCTTTGCCCATTAACTCGAAGCTCATTAGGTATGGACAGCAAACACAAATAAATTATACTTCTTATAAGGAAGACTGTGAAAGGAAAAGAAAACATGAGTTAGAAAGAATGAAAAAAGAAAAAAAGACCCAAATGAATCTTGAAGAGGTGATTACAAAGAAGGGTAAGATGAAAAGATCAACTGACTATAAGACAGCTGATTTGAAAGAAAAATAAAAAAGAACATCAGCTACCTAAGGAAACACAAGGAGAACTTCTCTCAAACTTCAGGTAAACTGAAGAAAGCTCTCGAAAAAAATGATTTAAAGGCAGCAAAATTGACCTAGGGTATGTTTAAATGTGCACAAATCATGAAACTAGAAGAAGGAGTGAAACAGTGGTGGAAACAAGGTTCCTAAGAAATAGTAATCCAGAAGTATTTTGTGATCTTTTTCCAGTACTGAAACGTAGAACGCCATTAGTTGTAAAAATGTGATGTAAATTTTGTTTGTGAATTACAATTAGGCTACCAATATCGAATTACGAATACTGAATTACGAAAGTACCTGCATATATTAAAAAAATTAATATGAAGGAAAAAAATAAGGCTCATAACAGAGAAATTTATTGTGGTCTTAACCGGCCTTTTTGATATGGTATTACCAAAAATTAAAACAATTCATATATGCCATATCTCTTTATTGCAAAAAACTTTTCACCTTTTCGTCACTTTTTTCCAGTAATTTGTCACTTGTTTCATGTTTTTTATGTGTCATCCCCGGTTCCTCAACCCTGCATCCTGGGGAAGGAAAAAAATGGTTGTCTCTAGAGGTTCTAATCTTCTTTTGCTTGCTTAACCACAAAGCAAATGACTAATGGTATGGTTATTAACTGTTTCTTCCACCAAAGTTCAAATGATGAGCGAGTCCCCATGTGCTCCAACACGAATAAAAAAAATAAATAAAGCAAGAGCAACATTTCACAGGGATTCCCAATGCATGGCTGGATTTCTAAATTTTGACTCCGACGCTGTCCAGGGTCCAACCGACGCATCCGTCGCTTTTCGCCCTAAATGAATCTAGTCACCCGTTTATTAAACTTGTAAGCAAGGCTCTGTGGTGATATCATGTTCGCTTCTCACTTTTCACAGACACAATTTACTCCAGATAAAACAAACGAGATATCATTTCACATTATTCACAACAGTTTATTACTAAAATAATATTTTTCACTGCAAGGACCTAAGTAGTTCGACTGTGTTGTCACCGTCGAGTCGCTAACTTCCATTATCACTTCATTGTCGCGAGCTGCATCATCCTGAGTAGCGTCCCGAGTAGCGTCAGGAGCGTTACGCGTATGGAGTTGTCCAGTGGCTGCCGCTACATAAGACATAAGTTAAAGACAACGATGACATGGCTGGGGGTCTCACTGCTTCGCCCGCAGGTAGCTAGGCCACTCGGCGTTATATACACTGCGAGCGGACATGGCCTGTACCGCCGCAAGATGCACAGGTTCTTGGCTGCCCATCATATATTACTACAGCCCGATAACCACCAACATTTATATACGAGGTTTCGAATAGGCCACAGCCCTATGACGCACGGCTTCCTGCTCCGGCGAGAGGACCCTCCAATGTGTGGTGCTTGCGGCGTCCAGGTCACTGTGCGCCACGTTTTATTGGATTGCGTTTTATTTTCTGACCAGCGGGTCGCGGCTGACTTGCCGGCGGACCTGCCGTCTCTTTTAGGCAACACTCGGACGAATGTGGTTAAAGTTTTAAAGTTCTGTGCCCTGTCAAATGTTTTTACAAAGATTTTAGGGAGAGGATTTTAATTTACTCACTGTGTGACAAGCTCACCCATATTTTATGTAAGTGGCCAGCCAATAACAATTTCCTGTGACATTCTTGTTGCTATGTTTCCCCTTTCCTTAGGTTTTACTTTCTTATGTAGCATTTCCTTCTTTTCCTGCTTTCTTTGAGTGTGTGATTTAGTTTTCTTAGGTCTGTGCACATTCGTTCCTTTTGATGTGTGTCAGGGCGCTGATGACCTCGATGTTGAGCGTCCATAAGCCCCAACACACCGGCACCACCACGAGGGCATGTGCTTGTGTAAATCAACTCGCAGTCGCCTGATACCATTCAAGACGGGGAACTTGTGAGCAGGAGACCACTTTTCTGCAAAATTGCTAATTATTCTCCCATAAGGAGCTATCACCGAATTGATCTGCTCAGCGGTGATTTCAAATGGTAGCTCAAAGATACGGACAGTCCTTAATCCAAAGCCAGCATACGTAACACGAACTTCACTAATATTGCCATCGTGATGTTTGAACTTAAATGTTCCGCCACTAGATTCAACAATTTTGTCACTCAGTTCCGTGTTTTTAAGCTTGACATACACAATGCTACTCACAATTGAAAGGTGAATACCTATAATATCCTCAAACGAAGTTTTCACAACTTCCTCTAACCATGTCTCAGTTTCGAACGAACTCGGTCTCTGCCCTTTCTGGTCAAAAACAAATTTCAACGTGTCTCTTCTATTAGGCTGATCCATCTCTCCTTCTAATATGAATCCATCAAGAGTCTGAAGTAACGCAGCTAACTGCTGCAACAGGCGCTTGACTTACCGAGCGGAGCGCAGCAGACCGCAGCGCACGGCAGACGCCGGAGGTCCGCTCACCACGGCCGCCAAAAGCCGACTGGACCACTCAGCTACCGGGGGCGGACACAAGTAAGGTATTCAGTGCTCAGTTTGCCAAAATGCAAAACTCACTATCTAATACAATATAAAACAGTCATCCCCATTCAACTTCGCTGTGGCGCTGCGAACGGCACTTTTGCTGTGGCAGGCACGCTCTGAGGCGGCAATGTCGCGGCTACGTCACTTCCAACACTTATGAAATGGCGCCAAGAAATTGACCAAAGCCGCAAAGACGTGAGTGATAAAGAATGGGAAGTCTAAATCTTGCAGTAAGCGAGGTGGGAATACAACTGTGCTATGAACTGCTAATTCAAAAAGCACTACTAAACCCCGACAATTCCATCTCGTTCATTAAAACAACATTTTCTAGGACCCTACTTGCTCCGGGACGTCATATAAGGACTCTGCTTGCCGGGCATGCACACGCTCACGTAAAAGCAACACGTGCTTAGAAAATTGGAGAGGGTCTAAGCAGAATTTCACGCTGGCTTATGGGAAAGCTTCGACTCTTGTAGTCTTACTGTATTGGGAAAATAGCTTCATTGTATGTGTGTGAAATCTTATGCGACTTAACTGCTAAGGTCATGAGTCCCTAAGCTTACACACTACTTAACCTAAATTATCCTAAGGACAAACACACACACCCATGCCCGAGGGAGGACTCGAACCTCCGCCGGGACCAGCCGCGCAGTCCGTGACTGCAGCGCCTAAGACCGCTCGGCTAATCCCGCGCGGCAAATAGCTTCCTTGATAACTCAGGATCACTAACGATTGACTCCAGAAATGTACTTTAGAAAAGTAGCTCTGTCCCACAGGGTGCATGGCACCACCTATGCTGAAGAGGGCTGTCATCCACGCTTCGATTTCGCGATCTCCAAACCACTCCTCGAAATTATGTAACATTTAGACCTTTTGACGAGTCAGTCGCATAAGGCAAAAGTATGCACATTCATTAGACACTCCCCCCGGCGCTAATGCTTCCACTGCGATATACGGCCTGCCGTCCTGCGAAAATCACTCGCCCTTTGAGTCAGCCTTTCGGATCTCCTCTAGAACGCACTTAGGAGGGTTAGGATAAGACTGGCCCATCAACTACAGGATGATGAAAGCCACAGTCCTCAGAAACCGATCCTGTTGTAGACAACAACCACGGGAACAGGAAACAGGCGCAGTCGATGAATGATATTTTACGGTTTTTCCCTGATACTTAGGGCCTTCAAAAAGTAAGTCACACACACCGTTCCACGCTAAGACCACTGTGCAACAAGAGTGGCGTATGATCAGAAAAGAGCACATGTTCCCGTTGTGGAGGGGGGAGGGGGGAGCGGGTTTTTCATAATAATAATAATAATAATAAATCAGTATAAATAGTAGCAATCGTAAGTTGGAAATTGGAAATACTGGAATATTGTAATATTATTCGCCGTCTTTTACGAGAGCCTGGAAACTATTTCTGTGGTCAGCTAGAAAGCGATGGAGAACATGCTGACCATAGTTCCCAGTCTGCAAATCTGCATTCTTTTCGAGCCCACTGAAAGAAATGTTTATATTCTCTATTTGCTCAGTGGGATCAGGACTATGATTATAAATGAAGATTTTGAGTTCTACTTGATACATATATTTGGTAAAGTTTCACACACAACATTGTCATATTCATTATGTTCATACTGACAGTAAATCTCTCTATCCTAAACAGCACTATGAGCAGTTCAGTGGCGACCTCTACTGTAAGTTACTATTAAATTGCCTTTCGCCCTGACTTCTGCTAATCGAAATAATTGCTCGCCACAAAAGTGGAAAATAAAGTATCACCACTTGCCATGCGGACTTGTTAACGTTACAGGCAGCAAACTAACTGTTACTTCTGCGAAATCTAAGCTATCCAGCACGGTGTACAGTCCTCGCTAGTTCACTTTCCATTATTACTGAAAATATGCATTTAGTAACAGCCTGTTTCCGATGTCATTCGAGGCAGCGCTCACTCCGGCATTTGACCGATGCGGATCATACAGCGGCTGGGTGCGAAGTGAAACCTTGTCTTGCGAGCGAGCGACATGTCGAATGGGTGCAGGGACCCCTTGGTGTTGAAGGTTCAGGCTTCAGTTAGCTCATGCATTCTGTCAGAAATGTTTACGGGGAACGAAGCAAATTGGTTTTTGATATAGGAAGTGTTATTTGTTGAGTTCTTGTATAATGATTGATGGTTCAAAATGGTTCAAATGGCTCTGAGCTCTATGGGACTCAACTGCTGTGGTCATAAGTCCCCTAGAACTTAGAACTACTTAAACCTAACTAACCTAAGGACATCACACACATCCATGCCCGAGGCAGGATTCGAACCTGCGACCGTAGCGGTCGTGCGGTTCCAGACTGTAGCGCCTTTAACCGCTCGGCCACTTCGGCCGGCGATTGATGGTGGCGTCTAGATGTTAAATAGGCGAGCGGTCGTCATTTTCGGAAATTTGGTTATGGGATGGTCTGGAATGATGCCTAAGTTTCGAATGAGTGGGTAAGGAGAGTTCTGCGAGTTGTGAAAGAATGTTTCTGATTTTCTAATGATGATGTCTGCGATTGAGGGGAAGTTTGTGTTTGTGTATAAGTCTCTGTTTGACAGATAACGGGGCGCATTCGACGCCAGTCTCAGAAATTTGTTGTGGAGTACTTTGACTCTTCTAATGTTAGTGTCATTGGCTAGCGACCCATAGAGTATAGCTGGCAGTACTATAGTTTTATACATTTTCAGTTTTGATTTGACCGTGAGGCCGTTTCCTTTTAGCAGAGGGTATAGTTGGTAAATGGACTGTGAGCCCTTGTTGCATATCTCTGTGATGTGGTCCTTGAATGCAAGTCTTTGGTCGAAGACTATTCCTAAATATCGAACACTGTCTTTCCAGGGTAGGACTACATTGTTGATGGTAATGCTAACATTTGGGCTCATCCTGCGGTGGGTAAACATTATCGCCTGCGTCTTTGCACTATTTATTGTTATTTTCCATAGGTTTGCCCACTCCTGTATGGCTGCGAGGTGTTGTTCCAGCTTTCTTGCGATGAAGAGAAGGTTTGGGCGACTCCTATAGACGGCAGTATCGTCGGCGAAGAGTGAGAGGTGACCTCCTGGTTGTTTCGGGATATCATTGGTGTAGATGGAGTAGAGGACTGGGCCCATAACTGAGCCCTGTGGGACTCCAGCCTCTATTTCCTTGGTGGTGCTGTCTGCACCAGAAAGATGGACGAAGAATGTGCGGTTCCTCAGGAACGAAGCAATGATATTGGTGATGTGCCTTGGACACCCTTGATTATGGAGTTTGTATATTAAACCCTGGTGCCAGACACGGTCGAAGGCTTTCTCGATATCGAGAAAGACTGCTCCCGTGCTGTTCCTTATGTTTTTGGCCGTGCAGATCGTTTCCGTCAGGCGCATGGCTTGGTGTATGTTGCTATGTCCACTGCGGAACCCTAACTGTTCTTCGATGATGATGTTGTTGTCCTTCAGAAATGTTTGGAGCTCTTTTAATATAATTCTCTCCAGGATTTTCCCCAGGAAACACAGGAGTGATATTGGCCTGTGATTCTGGGGAAAGAGGTGGTCCTTATGTGGTTTGGGTATGGTTACTATTTTTGCTTTTTTCCATGGCAGGGGAAAATAGTGGTGATCCAGGCAGGCATTAATTATGGATGTGATAAATTGTATTGCGTTCGGCGCCAGGTGTTTCAGGTGGAGAGGACTAATGTTGTCTGGCCCTGATGCTTTTTTTTCTTCCTATTGTGCTGATGATGGTGCTGATTACATCTTGACCAATGTGGGTGAAGGACATGGTGCATGGGGTTCTGGTGATTCTGTTAAGTTGGCGCAACACATGCTCCTCGTGGTCATCGCTTCCTGATCTTCTGTGTTTGGTGTCCTAAATTGTAACTCCAGCGAATCAGCCATTGCCTCTGCCCTTTCTTGGGGCTCGTAGACAATGCCGTTACGTCCATGTAGTGGTGTTAGGGCTGTGTTCTCCTTTTTCCTGGATTTGATCATCCGCCAGAATTTGTATGGGCAGGTTTCCATGTCCGATAGGACTGTTTCCCAGCAGTTGCTACGGTGAGTTTGTAGTTCTCTTCTGGCTCTCCTGGCTAGTCTGTACATCCTGGCCCTGTCAGCAGGATCCCTATCGTCTTGACATCTGCGTCTGTAGTATTTCTTTTCGGCGAGGAGGTCCTGAATATGGGCAGGGAGGTCTGTTCTAGATGTTGTATGGGTTATTGTTATTGTCGACTATTTAGCACAGTCCTGGATAATTTCGGTTATTTCTTCTATAGCCCTATTAATTTCTCTTCTTGTTTGTAGTGGGGCTACAGGAGGTGTTTTCTGCTGTGACATGTCAGTGAACTTCTCCCAGTTGAAGTGCTTGGTTTTGATGGATCTTGAGTCCAGTTGTCTGACTGCGTCCCTGTTAACTACCAGAATCACTGGATTATGGTCTGAGTTTAGGTCATTTATGACCGAAACCGACGTCTGGAGTCTGAGATTTTTGGCTAGAAATATGTGTAGTATGTCAGGTCTATTCCTGTCATAGTGGGAATAGTGAGTTGGAACGTCTGGCGCAATGACTGTTATGTCTCTCCGAGTGTTGAGGTATGGTCGGAGGATCCTGCCATTAGTGTTAGTAGTCCTGCAATTCCAATCCGCATGCTTGGAGTTGAAATCTCCTCCTAGTAGTTCTGTGTCTCCCAGATTAAAGAGGGCGTCTAGGTTTCCTCTCTGTAGGTTGGGGGCGCCAGGTGGGTTGTATACTGCTGCCAGTTGTAGTAGTTTTCCTCCAATTTTTGTTTCTATAGTGGTCGCTTCCGCTCTGATTAACCTGGGTGGCTGGATTTTCCTGTGAGCTAGTCTGTTTTTAACTAGTATAACGGTGCCTCCTCCAGGTCTGTTTGGCCGTCAGTCCTGGTTATATTGTAGTTTCTAATTTTTAGAGTCTCCTCTGGCTTGAGGTGAGTCTCTGTGATTAGTGCAATGTCGACATTGTGTGCATCTAGGAATTTCTGCAATTCGATTTTTTGTTCTAGGATACCGTTGGCATCCTTATTAAGGGCTGAGAATGGACATCACAGCAGTGCAGATTATACTACATTTTGTGACTGGGTCGGCAGCTTGTCGTAGCTGTGCCGCAGTGTCCTGGACAGTTCTGATTATTTTTGGTATATTGAATTTTGTAAGGAGGCCAAGAATTTCCTGAAGATCAGCACCTATTCCTGGTGATGTGGATGGTGCGGTGTCACTCTGCGGTTGGTTGGGTGGCGCTGTGGTAGAAGTGGAAGCTGTGTTCCAAGCAGAAGTGGTTTTTTGAGATTTTCTGGTTCGAATATTAGGAAAGTTTTTGGCATTGTTGGCTGGGGCTGGAGGTGGGGGCGGCACGTTTTGCGCAGCCTTTGTTTGTTTCCTTTCCTGCCTGGCTTTCACTAATGCTAGCCTTGCAGGGCATTTAGAGTAGTTTGCAGTATGTGGACCTACGCAGTTTGCGCACTTTGGTGTGGTTACGAATTGTTTATCGCAGTCGGCCGTGCGATGGTTTTGGCCGCATTTGACGCACTTCGGTTTTAGATTACAGTGTCTGGCACCGTGATGGAATCCTTGGCAGTTATGGCACTGCGTGGGGCCAGTTGGGGTGCGGTAGGATTCTACGGAAACCTTTAAGGGGAGAAGTGACTTCAGTTTGTAGATCGTCTTTACTTTGTCAGTGTTTTCTAGATGGACTTGAAAATTCGGCTGGCGTCGCTTTTCGGTCTGTCCCTCGTCGAGTGTAGACATTGGGGCAACTTTCAATACTGGGAACCCCCGCTCGAGAAGTGCCTGTTCTGCGAGTTTTGGATCCATAGTGGTCAGAAGCTTCTTGACCACCACCTTTAAAGGTTTGGTTGGTGTTAACTCACGTGTGTAATATTGTATGAACTCGTTTCTGAGAATGGTGATGAGTTTTTGAAAGCCCTGGGGAAGCGAGAACTGAAAGGTGATTCTGCCCCCTCTAGATTGCGTGTTCAGAGAACCTTCGAGCTTTGGTTTGAGTGCCTGTAGGATATTGAGGTAGTTTTTTGTGTCATATACGACAATTGGTGGCACTCGCGGTCGTTTTTAGGAGGGTTTTGCTGGGGCCGGTTTGTCCCCTGCGTCATTGTCAGGTAGCTCACTGAACCTGTTTTTGGTTGGTACCTGCGCTTCTAGGATCGGTTCTTGTTCCATTTGACTTTCGTCAATTACTAAGTTTTCTGGATCTGAGTCTGAGTCAATGTCGGAGTCATTTCGGAGATCGAGTTTCCGCTTGGGTTCGGAAGAACTCTCTCCTTGGTTCGAATCGTTTTTCCGTTTGTGTTTTCGATCGTCCCCCATTATCGTGTCATGAGTGAGTGCGTTGTCTGTAGAGTGTTGTGTGTGTTCTGTTTGGGCTGTATGATGTGAGATGGCAGCGGGAACCCCAGGGGGAACCGCGGCGGACGGAGGTGGGTGGGATGTTGCTTCTAAAATTTCTGACAGTTGGATATGATGCGTTCTGAAACCCTGCCTTTGCCTCTGGGTACGCGGGCTGGTCCCACGTGAAGGGGGCCCTGGCTCACTCAGTCCCTGACTAACAGTCCTAGATTCCAGCTAGCCTGGAATACCGACGAGCATCATGAAAAGATGGGCGAATACGACAATATTGCTTCTGCAACACGCAAGCGTGTTACAGCGATAGAACTCCTTCTTCTGCCTCCTCAAAACAGCGCTACACGCAGCGAGGCGGGCAGTAGGCGAAAGTCGGAATTCCCGAATCGTACAACACAAAGGCTGCAGCGCGGTAAGAACAGCGTCTGCACCCCACGGAAGCACAACTCGAAATGCCTAAACCTTGTCTTGCTTCTGGGGCTGTATTTATATATGTGGCGCAGCAGACGGCCAAGGGAACATCTGCTGTCATCCACCCTATGCCCACGGTAGCAGCCTCTAAACGGCCGCTTTCTCGGACACATAATATCTTATAACACTATTGTGTACTAACTTAGAATCTTCATAATTTTTGTGTTCATGTAGTTAAGTTTGTTAAAATCACAGAAAAAGTTTTAGCTCGCCTGCGTTTAAACTTTGCCGTCTAGAATTTTCAGAACGGAACTGACAGTAGAAACTGACCTCTGAACTACTACTTTAAGAGACCTTTACATCCAGGCCTTGAAACTTGTTATAGCTCTACTATTTAATAGGTTTCATCAAGTGCTGTAACCAAAACTTTCTAGCCTTAATATAACAGATACTTAATCTACTGCAAATAAGGATGTTGTAATTCCAAATTTAGTTTTCAGCAAATTATTCGAAAACTATTAGAGGTAGCTCAGTGGGGTTACATAATGTTTTTATGTTGAACTGAAGCTTCATACAAATTTTCGTGTTTCTAAGTCTAATATTTAGCGCCCTGAATTTTGCTTAAAAACACGGATTCTGACCAAAAAATGGCTCTGAGCACTATGGGACTCAACTGCTGAGGTCATTAGTCCCCTAGAACTTAGAACTAGTTAAACCTAACTAACCTAAGGACATCACAAACATCCATGCCCGAGGCAGGATTCGAACCTGCGACCGTAGCGGTCTTGCGGTTCCAGACTGCAGCGCCTTTAACCGCACGGCCACTTCGGCCGGCGGATTCTGACCAAAATATTTCTTTAATCATGCTGAAACTTCTACCAGTTAATTTTGACATACATGTGCATATTATGATCAATTTTTGGGTTTCTAGTTTTATTATTTAGCGCCACTTTTTTTTCTGAAAACGATGTATTTGGGGAAAAAATATTGACTGATCATTCTGAGATTTGACAGTGTACAAATAAATATACTAAAGTATATGCTAACAAAGTTTGGAAAAACAACTTTAACTTTTAATTCCATTCTTAAATTGTGGTGCAATACTTGTGTGCTACGCACAGACGCGTTGTGGTGACGTGGCGCTACCAGCAGTGAACTGGGGTATGTCCCGGCACACTCGTTCGCCTCTGTATTTATCCAATGATGCAGCACTTGTTCCGCCACACCATGTTCCTTAGGACACAGTTCTGCTGCGGTATGGATAACAGGTGGATCACAGTGTGCGACCGGAATGACGTGGCAACTGGAAAAGTACTCCAAAGTACGTGTGAAAGTACGATTCTTGTGGATAAAACTTTTAAATTGCACACAGATTCACCATGACATTCTTGCGGCAGATGAACCAAATGCAAGGTGGCTTCCAGCCGTAATAAAGGGGTGCCAAAATTTTGATCAAAGCCGCACAGATGTGTTTGATGATAACCGGGACGTCGAGATCTTACATCACGCGATTTCCATCTTTTCCGCGAGCTGAAAGAACATCTGGACCAAAAGAGGTTTTCTGACATGTGGACGTTCCCACAGCTGTTCCCGAATGGTTCCGTGACCAAGGAGCACATTTCTGTTGTCGAGGATCTGAACAATTGGTAAAACGTTCCGACCGTTGTTTATAGACTCTGGGACTATACTAAATATAGTGTCATATATCTATGTCACTTTACTATATAGTGCAGTACTGAATAAGTAACTTGGCATATCACAACGACGTTTAAGTTACTTTCTGCAGTGCCGTCGCATGTGGAAGCACTGCACACGAGCTTCTCTTCATTTCACTCACGTCACACCTCGTTTATTTTCCGAAGTCTGTGATTGTGGAAGCTGTGATTTCACAGACATTCGCTAAGCCTCTTGGTCCTAATCACTGCAACGCAGGATTGTATCACATACACTCCTGGAAATGGAAAAAAGAACACATTGACACCGGTGTGTCAGACCCGCCATACTTGCTCCTGACACTGCGAGAGGGCTGTACAAGCAATGATCACACGCACGGCACAGCGGACACACCAGGAACCGCGGTGTTGGCCGTCGAATGGCGCTAGCTGCGCAGCATTTGTGCACCGCCGCCGTCAGTGTCAGCCAGTTTGCCGTGGCATACGGAGCTCCATCGCAGTCTTTAACACTGGTAGCATGCCGCGACAGCGTGGACGTGAACCGTATGTGCAGTTGACGGACTTTGAGCGAGGGCGCATAGTGGGCATGCGGGAGGCCGGGTGGACATACCGCCGAATTGCTCAACACGTGGGGCGTGAGGTCTCCACAGTACATCGATGTTGTCGCCAGTGGTCGGCGGAAGGTGCACGTGCCCGTCGACCTGGGACCGGACCGCAGCGACGCACGGATGCACGCCAAGACCGTAGGATCCTACGCAGTGCCGTAGGGGACCGCGCCGCCACTTCCCAGCAAATTAGGGACACTGTTGCTCCTGGGGTATCGGCGAGGACCATTCGCAACCGTCTCCATGAAGCTGGGCTACGGTCCCGCACATCGTTAGGCCATCTTCCGCTCACGCCCCAACATCGTGCAACCCGCCTCCAGTGGTGTCGCGACAGGCGTGAATGGAGGGACGAATGGAGACGTGTCGTCTTCAGCGATGAGAGTCGCTTCTGCCTTGGTGCCAATGATGGTCGTATGCGTGTTTGGCGCCGTGCAGGTGAGCGCCACAATCAGGACTGCATACGACCGAGGCACACAGGGCCAACACCCGGCATCATGGTGTGGGGAGCGATCTCCTACACTGGCCGTACACCACTGGTGATCGTCGAGGGGACACTGAATAGTGCACGGTACATCGAAACCGTCATCGAACCCATCGTTCTACCATTCCTAGACCGGCAAGGGAACTTGCTGTTCCAACAGGACAATGCACGTCCGCATGTATCCCGTGCCACCCAACGTGCTCTAGAAGGTGTAAGTCAACTACCCTGGCCAGCAAGATCTCCGGATCTGTCCCCCATTGAGCATGTTTGGGACTGGATGAAGCGTCGTCTCACGCGGTCTGCACGTCCAGCACGAACGCTGGTCCAACTGAGGCGCCAGGTGGAAATGGCATGGCAAGCCGTTCCACAGGACTACATCCAGCATCTCTACGATCATCTCCATGGGAGAATAGCAGCCTGCATTGCTGCGAAAGGTGGATATACACTGTACTAGTGCCGACATTGTGCATGCTCTGTTGCCTGTGTCTATGTGCCTGTGGTTCTGTCAGTGTGATCATGTGATGTATCTGACCCCAGGAATATGTCCATAAAGTTTCCCCTTCCTGGGACAATGAATTCACGGTATTCTTATTTCAATTTCCAGGAGTGTAGTTATATCGACTGGACATACATGAAGAACCATAAACAGGACTTCAGTTGGTATTATTGTGCAAGCTCCGAAGATATTTACGAGTACACACCGTTGCTTTCGCCTCGGTATGGTAGTCGTTCAGACACAATCAATATGGCCTTACATTCACTCCTTAGCACTAGAGAGGGCGTACTCGTAACCGCCTTTTGCGAAACAGCGCTGGTGTCGAAAAAATTTTCTTGTCATCAAGAACACCAGAAACCTCGAGGCAGTCTGTCCTTAACCAGCATGCAAGCAGTTTCGTGTGTAGCAATTTTTATTTGTTGTCCGCTCATCACTGTAGCATCTGTGCGACTGCCTCATTCGCTCTCTCCTCTTGCTTCTGTCAGTGCCTTTCATATATTCCTTTCCTCGACGATTCTCTTCTTGATTCCTTACCTTACCAGTCCACACAATTTTCAACATTCTTCTGTAGCACCACGCCTCAGATGTTTCGATTCTCTTCCGTACCGGATTTCCAACAGTTCACGTTTCGTTACCATATGTTGCTGTGCTCCAAAAGTACATTCTAAGAGATTTTTTCATCAAATTAAGGCCTGTGTTTGATACTATTAGATTTCTCTTGGACAGGAATAACCTTTTTGTCAACGCTAGTCTTTTTCTTATGTCCTCCTTAATGTCATGGGTAATTTTGCTGCTTAGGTAGCAGAATTCCTTATTTTCATCTACTTCGTGGTCATCAGTCCTGATGTTAAGTTCCTCGCTGTTCTCATTTCTGCTTCTCCCCATTACTTCCGTCTTTCTTCGATTTGCTCTCAACTATATGCTACAGCGCGTAAATATATATCACTCGGTTAAGAGGTTAGTGCACTGCTTTAGCTGAGTGCATCGAAGTGCACTGCCTCAATTTTTATAATCAATGGATTTCTCTGGGCCGCCGGAGTGGCCGCCCGGTTTGCGGCGTCATGTCACGGACTGCGCGGCCCCTCCCGCCGGAGGTTCGAGTCCTCCCTCGGGCATGGGCGTGTGTGTTGTTCTTAGCATAGGTTAGTTTTAGTTAGTTTAAGTAGTGTGTAAGTCTAGAGACCGATGACCTAAGCAGTTTGGTCCCTTAGAAATTCGCACACATTTGAACATTGGATTTCTCTGAATTGCGCTTTTGCGTCGCACGTACTTCCAGTGGATTATATTTTTACTACAATGAAGCAAAAGTTCTGAGAATTTCATTGTCATCAGTGGGTGAACAGGAGTGCGGTCCGTTTCTCTGCAGTAGCTGTCCGCCTCGTTTCATGCAAAAAAAGTAAAGCTGCCTCTCGCAAACGTGCCCGCGCTGTGTGACACGTGCCACATATATCAAACGAACGCGCCTGTGTGTGGCAGATAGCGACACGACAGTCACTTGCGAAAGGCCGAAGCCCCACTTGTCTCTATATATCAGATGGAATTCCTCATAACGTCACATGTACTGTAGGGGAGCAGTCCGAGGATGCCCGAGAGACATGACAAACACTCAGACTGGACGTGACAAAAGATTAGATATCGACGCGAATGACGCTGGGAGCTCGACGAACGCCGTAGTCGAATAAAAAATAAAACAAGGGAGACACGAGAATGTATACCGCTGTCTCGAATTACAAACCTGACTACTGCTATCTGAAAAACTACAGAAGTTGTACCGAAATTCTCGCCCGAGCTCTTTACCGTGAGAAACAATGATTAAATTTTAAAACAAAAATACACTTTGTCAAAATATCGTGTGATTCAACGTCTGCGACAAAAACCTGTGATGGAGTGCACGATGTCACATCGCAGCAGCAGGGAGAGTTACGTAAAGTGAAGACAATTTGCGTCTACATAACAGAAATAGTAAAATTGATCTGGTTTTATAACATAGGACGTTCATGTTTTACATTCACAGTGCTTTCGAAACTCCGGCAGCAATCAACGAAACGGTTGACCGAAGTCCTTCACCATGATCCAGCGTTCAGAAGTATGTACCCAAAGTAACCATTCTGAATACCGATTGTAAATTACTGCAAAAATTTTCAGTGTCTTCTATCGCTATGAGCTATGCTGTTATCACATATTGAACACTGTACTATTTCCTATCGGTATGGGTAGCGAAGTACAGTTGCATAAAGACCTAAATTTTAATTTAAAAATCAATTCATATGTACTACTAAATAAACTAGCATCTGGAAATACTAAAAAATACTCGAGTGCGAAATGGCGACATTTCAACGTGGAAATTTTTATATTTGAAACTATAAAGACACCATTGAGGTATGACAGTTCAAATGGTTCAAATAGCTCTGAGCACTATGGGACTTAACATCTGTGGTCATCAGTCCCCTAGAACTTAGAACTACTTAAACCTAACTAACCTAAGGACATCACAAACATCCATGCCCGAGGCAGGATTCGAACCTGCGACCGAGCGGTCACGCGGTTCCAGACTGAAGCGCCTAGAACCGCACGGCCACACCGGCCGGCGAGCTACGACAGTAACTTGACTTCTTAGTCGTGAGGTAAACGTTCACCACGCTGACAATTCTTCACTGAAGCTATATCACATAATTTATCGGAAGTTTTCTTGTAAAAGTAGAATAGCACGATGTTTTGGAAAAGAATCTTTGGTATTTTAAAAGCCAATGCCGCAATGGATAATTAAGAATTCCGGGACATACTATATACAACAGAAGAGCAATTGCTGACAAATCTATTATGTATGCCGTTCAGTAGCTTTGCAGATGAATATTCCGTTGTCAGCAGCTCGTGGTCTTGTGGGTAACATATACAGGGCGTTTCACTAAATGTGTTTGCCTTTGTAAGTTACGAAGTAACAGGCGACGGGAATATTTATTGCGGTAGGTCACCATAAGAAACGTTACACTGTCTGCGGAGCTATGAACATAGTGACAGGCGGTAAGGTTCAAACCTGTGGCCGTGTAATATGCTCCACACAGATGTGAGACTGACACCAGCGACTGCAGCAACGACTCGTAAGCTGACGTGAGGATCGTGATGTACTGTAGATAAAACAAACACCTCTGGCTCCTCATTTCTTGCAGTTCTTCATATGTTACTGTGGCGTATTACCAAGCTGCCTGTTTCCCGAAGTCGTTGTTCGGCACGTAAGAGCGTAATGGCTGCCGGAGCTCTTCGCCTAGGATATCTCACCACGTACCCATGGCTGCTTCACTGGTATCGTGTCAGCACTCGCCGAACATCAGCAACATGTCAACACACTCGTTGTTCGTGTATGCCAAGGGCGGGCAAACGTTGCACGCGGCTCATGAGCGCACAGCGCTGCACGTATGCTGCTCGCGTGCAATCGTCGACTGGGGCAGTGGCGACAGCCGGCAGGTTGCGGCAGTGTAAGCTGCGGACGTTGATGCGTAGCGACCACTACGTAGTCAACGTTGTATTTCAAGAACCGGAAAATGCAGAGTGAAACAAGGAAACGGAGAAGTGGAGATTTGCTTTGTTTTAAAAAGTAGTGGGAGAATCACTTTTTCTTTGTGCAAAAACGTGAAAATTCAAAATGTTTAATATGTGGCAGTATTCTCGCTGGTCAGCGGAAGTTTAGTATTGAAGGCCATTATAACAAATTTCACAAGGACGAGTACAATTTATTGTCGGATTCTGAGCGGATGGGGAAATTGACTGAGCTTAAGAAGAGCGATCTGACGATACTAGATGAATCTGTCGTAGTTGCTGAGGTCACGAGAGATCTGCGACTTCCTTTCGTCATGTCTCTCATGTAACTGATTTAACATTTCATGGAGCACCGTTTTCAATTTTTCAGGACGACAACAATAATAGCCCAGCGGTACGAGCTTAATATAGCGAGAGCTGGAAAACCATTTGCTGAATTAGTAAGTGTCGGTTAAGAGCAAACATCAGTGATGAAAATTTAAGTAACTGCTTGCGTTTGTCTGTATGCAGAAATTTTGTTCCACTCCACCTGTGATAATTAAATAAAACGTATCTTAGGTAATAGGTACTCTTTCAAACCATGATATCTTTCAAGCACTACTAATCTTATTCCTACATTCAATAAAGCAAACTAGGAAACAAAACGCATTGCAGAGGAAGGAGCGGACAGAAGGTATGTTGGGGAGGGGAGATAAGCGGGTGGCCAGCTTGCCCCTGTGTGCACGCAGAACACCTGTTAACTGCACGCGTGCAAGTGCACCGCACGCGTGCAGGATTCCTGCCCGCCCCTGGTGTATGCCATTTTCATCCGATGTCATTCACGGTGGTATATTGAACCCCGTTTGTTTGTGTCGCTCGAACTGTGGGGTATACGGCAACGTGCGGCGACAGTCGGCTAGAGATGGGTCGAACTCGTTCATTCCCGTGAACTACTTCGTTCGTTTCACTCTTTGCCGTGAAGCGTTCAAATGAAGTAGTTCTTTCATGAAGTACGGAAGCCTGGCGAAGTTGCTCAGTTCGCCGCTCAGCCGCGGCTACGCTGGCTTCGCCTCGTTCGTACAATAAAGCTTCGTAATACTTCATAATTTTACCAACAGATGGCCGAACTATGCACTAACGTGCACGCAACGTTTTACGCTCTTACAGTGTCTGAGAGTTAATAGAGCATGGACGAAGGGGACAAAGGAAAGATAAACAGAGAAACCTGTCACATATAATCTTGCTCGACATTTTCTCATGAAGCGCCCAAAAAAGTCTTTATCTGCCAAGTGAAACCTTATTTGTTGTATTCATGGACTGAAAACTAGGGCTACCAACGAAATGCAGTCCAATTTTATGTTCCTTTTAAAATTTAATGCAAAATAGAATGAGTATGTTTACCACTGTTACAAAGTCTATATACCTACGTTAAGTAATTATTCAGAAGTTTTCCTGTAGATTTTATTTTTGTGAGAATAATAACCCTCCAAATTCAAAACGTAAACTGTCACCTGTAGTCATTGGTACGATTTCAGGTAAAATCCCTCTTTATTTTCTTTGGAAAGCAGTTTCTGTGTCTTTTCACTCTCATACAATGGCTAGCAACTGGCGATCGCGTAAAAGTAGTGAAATTTGGGGTTTCTTCGCCGATTTAGGTGTTGGGAAAGCAAAGTGTAATTGTTGTTCTAAGTGTATTTCATGTAAAGAAGGAAACACATTTAATCTAGCGCGTCATGTTCGAGTGCTGCATCCAACAGTGTCATTGTCAGTCAGGCGCTTAGGCCGGTATTACACTATCAAATTTCTTTGTCAAAGATTTGATCAGGGATGTGATCAAATATTCCGTCAAATATATTTGACAAAGATCTTTGACGTAGCGCTAGAAGGGGTATTACACAGTCATCAAAGTTTTCGTTAGAGTTCAAGATGGCTGACAACAACTTGTTATTAACCGCAGCAGTTGTACATACCCCAATTGCATTGTGTGCACATGCGGAAAAGAAGTGGGGGAAAAAATGGAACCATAAATACGAGGTTGACAGTCGTAAAAGTCGTGGGATTACAACTTGATAATAAATTCAGTTGGGAGGAGCACACCACAGAACTGCAGAAACGCCTTAACAAATCTGTATTTGCAATTCGAGTGTTAGCAGACATAGGCAACATAAAAATGAAAAAGCTTGCATACTTTGCCTACTTTCATTCCATAATGTCATGTGGTATAATATTTTCGGGTAACTCTTCAAGTCAAACAAAAGTTTTCAGAGACCAAAAGCGTGTAATACGTATTATTTGTGGAGTACATTCACGGACGTCCTGTAGAAACCTCTTCAAAGAACTGGGTATACTAACTACTGCCTCTCAGTATATTTACTCCTTAATGAAATTTGTCGTAAATAATATATCTCTTTTTCCAACAAACAACTCAGTTCATACATACAATACCAGGAAAAAAAATGATCTACTCAAGGACTTAAAAGCACTTACTTTAGTTCAAAAAGAGGTCCACTACTCAGGAACACTCATCTTCAATAATTTGCCAGCAAACATAAAAAATTTAGTTACAAATAAAGATCAGTTTAAAAGGGGCCTGAAAGACTTACTAGAGGCCAACTCCTACTCCACTGACGAAATTTTTAATAGAAACAAATGATGTATTGTATTTATTCATACTATTAGTATTGTTATTTCAGCTTTAAAAATTGACATGTTCCACATCCACGAGGATCTCCTCAGCACGGATCTATGGAACGAAAAACTAATCTAATCTGGGTGAAGCCGTGGGTTTTACGACGACACGATAAAGGCATTGAACAAAACTTCTTACGTGAGCTTAACAGTGGAAGACGTCAAGTGGTACATCAATTACTGAAGAATGGATGAGCATACATTCCTGTATGTGCTCAGTGAAGCGTATCCTCATATCACAAAGCACGATATTCACTTAAGAACTGCTACATCTTCAGAAGAAAGGCTCACTGTAAGACTCCGATTCCTTGCTACAGGAGAGGGTTATGTTATGTTAGGTTAGGTTAGGTTAGGTCAGGTCAGGTCTCCAATCTTCTTATTTTATTTTTGTATTCAGGGTGCCTCACGTTGTAAAGCGCCTCATCAGCTTCATACATCTCTATTAATTTTGTAGTTGTCGGCACACACCAATTGTATTTACCGGCAATGTTTATAAAAACACTACAGACGACAGAACGCTGCAGCGATGCTAGCGCTCCATGTGGTAACATGTCACAGTGCAGTGAACGGAAGACAAGCGATTTCTTTGATCAAATCTACAGCGAGGCCCTAGATTTGATCAAATATTGGACGACATTTGACAAAGTTCCTATTACACCATCAAATATCTTTGACAAAGATTTTGGACAAAGATATTTGACAAAGAAATTTGATAGTGTAATACCGGCCTTAGCGCCCCCTGTTCCTGCATCTTCCGATATTTCTTGGACAAAAAACCCGGACAATCCGGAACCAACATCAGTAAATGCCAGAAGCGAACAGCAGTTGGTGCCAGAAAATAACAGTATCACTTCATTATCAGACAGCAGACATCAATATCACGGAACGTTACCTATGTATTTTCCGAAACCTCTTTCTAACAAAAGAAATCAGGAGATAGATTTCGCACTTCTGCAGACTGTTATTTGCCCTTCAACATAGTGGAAAGCAAACATTTCCAAAGTTTTGTAGGCAAACTGAATGGTGCTTACAGAATGCCATCTCAGAAGACCATTTCCAACACACTGCTACAACAACAGTGCGCCATGGTGAAAGAAATTGTGAGAGTCAAAATTAATTCTGCGGAAGCGGTTGTGCTGACAACGGATGGGTGGACCTCAACTACAAAGGAGAGTTATTTGTCGGTGACAGCACACTACATTAAAGATCTGGAGCTGTCGCCTTCCCTCCTAGAGTGCTTTAAATATGACGAAAGCCACACGTCAGAAAAACTCTCGGAAGAACTGCTACGTGTCACAAGGGAATGGGGCATTCAAGAAAAAGTCGTGTGTGTTGTCAGCGACAATGCTGCTAATATTGTGGCAGCTATAAGACTCACAGCCTGGAAACACATCCCCTGCTTTGCGCACACACTCAATTTAATTGTTCAGAATGGGCTTCCGCACATTCAACCCATTCTGAATAAAGTAAAAAAAAATTGTTGAATTTTTTAAAAGAAGTTCGCAGGCCTGCACGAAACTGAAAAGGATGCAGGAACAGTTAAAAGAGCCAGTTCTGACACTAAAACAGGACACTGTTACAAGATGGAATCCAACCTATGATATGCTGCGAGGTTAAGAATTCCCTAATGACAGTTATCACTCTGAATTATCCGGATCTTCCAAATCTGACTGCAGAGGACATTGCGAGTGTAACACAAGCATGTGACCTGTTGAAAGTTTTCAAAGACTGCACTGAGGAAATGTCAAGTGAAAATGTTGTCAGTTGTACTCCTTAGTCGCTCGTTGAAAAAATGGTGTTGCAGGTTTGTTAATAACACTGAAATTCATGTAGACGTGCAACGGATGGCCGGAAAGTTAGCTGCAGACCTAAAACGACGATTCAGAAATATAGAGGAAAATCCAATTTTCGAGGAAGCAACTGCATTGGATCCCGGTTCAAATTACATGGTTTTTCTGATAAAAATTCTTCTGAGAAGGTGAAATTAAACCTGATCAGGCACTGTGAGAAATTTGTGAGGAACACATCCACTGCTACTGCAACAATCTCAGTTCCAGCCACTGAATCTACTAGTAGTCTCTGGCTCGAATTTGATGAAGTGTTTTCCAGGCTGCAGAGTAATCCACACCCAAGAGCTGCTGCAATAGTGGAGGTGGACAAATATTTACAAGAGCCCCTGCTACAGAGACAAGGCAATCCACTTCAGTGGTGGTCTGAACGGCTGTCAGTGTACCCCTCGCTCTTTGAACTTGCAAAAATACGACTGTGTATTGTCGCAACCTCGACGCCGTGTGAAAGAGTGTTCTCGAAGGCAGGATACCTTATAACTGACAGAAGAAATCGCCTGTTTTTAAACGGAAATCTCTGAACATTCACCAAATTCGTTGATGTTTATTCATAAATATATATAAGTGTATTTTTTTTAATTAGGACAATCGTCAAATTGACATTTAGCGTAATTATTTCAATAATGTGTACGAGATAAACATTTCTACATGAACGATTATCTTTCAAGCGTGGATTCCACGCATGCTTCAGTTCCAGACTCACAAGGTAAGCATTTTATTTTCATGTTGGCTGTGGGTGCCCACACAGCACTGCAGGAAGCAGCTGACGCTGCCTTCCCCTCGCCCCTCACCGCCCATATCCTCCTAAGGCCGGTATTACACTATCAAATTTCTTTGTCCAATATCTTTGTCCAATATCTTTGTCAAAGATTTTTGATAGTGTAATAGGGATCTTTGACAAATGTCGTCCAATATTTGATCAAATCTAGGCCGAGGCCGTATATTTGATCAAAGAAATCGCTTGTCTTCTGTTCACTGCAATGCGAAATGTTACCACGCGGAGCGCTAGCATCGCTGCAGCGTTCTGTCGTCTGTAGTGTTTTTATAACCATTGCCGGTAAATACAATTGGTGTGTGCCGACAACTACAGAATTAATAGAGATGTCTGAAGCTTATGAGGCGCTTTACAACGTGAGGCACCCTGAATACAAAAATACATTAAGAAGATTGGAGACCTAACCTAACATAACCCTCTCCTGTAGCAAGGAATCGGAGTGTTATAGTGAGCCTGTCTTCTGAAGATATAGCAGTTCTTAAGTGAAAATTGTGCTTTGTGATATGAGGATACACTTCATTGAGCACATACAGAAATGTATGCTCATCCATTCTTAAGTAATTGATGTACGACTTGACGTCTTCCACTGTAAGCTCACGTAACAAGTTTTGTTGAATGCTTTTATCGTGTCGTCGTAAAACCCACGGCTTCACCCAGATTAGATTAGTTTTTCGTTCCATAGATCCGTGCTGAGGAGATCCTCGTGGATGTGGAACATGTCGATTTTTTTAAAGCTGAAATAAAAATACTAATAGTATGAATAAATACAATACATCATTTGTTTCTATTAAAAATTTCGCCAATGGAGTAGAAGGAGTTGGCCAGTAGTAAGTCTTTCAGGCTCCTTTTAAACTGATCTTTATTTCTAACTAAATTTTTTATGTTTCCTGGGAAATTATTGAAGATGAGTGTTCCTGAGTAGTGGACCCCTTTTTGAACTAAAGTAAGTGTTTTTAAGTCCTTGTGCAGATCATTTTTGTTCCTGGTATTGTATGTATGAACTGAGTTGTTTGTTGGAAAAAGAGATATATTATTTACGACAAATTTTATTAAGAAGTAAATATATTGAGAGGCAGTAGTTAACCTGCGAGCAGGAAGTATAGTGAGACTCTGTCATTTGGGCCTACGAGAGTTATAGTTTTTTTTGTTTGTTTCTCATGCCTAGATAACTGTACAAACATATCGTTGCATGTATTGTAATAATCATTACATATAATGATCCACATGCAACAATATCTCTACGGAAGTATCTAGGCATGAAATACAAAACAAAAAAAGCTAACCTGCAAATCTCGTACGTCCAAACGACAGTCTCACTGTACTTCTGGCCCGCCAACAATTTCATTTTCTTTCTTATTTTCCCCCAGTACCAATGCAAGAATCTGAAGTACCCAGTTCTTTGAAGAGGTTTCTGCAGGAGGTCCGTGAATTTACTCCACAAATAATACGTATTACACGCTTTTGGACCTTGAAAACTTTTGTTTGACTTCAAGATTTACCCCAAAATATTATCCCATATGACATTATGGAATGAAAGTATGCAAGCTTTTTCATTTTTATGTTGCCTATGTCTGCTAACACTCGAATTGCAAGTACAGATTTGTTAAGGCGTTTCTGCAGTTCTGTGGTGTGCTCCTCCCAACTGAATTTATTATCAAGTTGTAATCCCAGGACTTTTAAGACTGTCAACCTCGTGTGTATGGTTCCATTTTTTCCCCCCACTTCTTTTCCGCATGTGCACACAATGCAGTTTGAGTACGTAGAACTACTGCGGTTAATAACAAGTTGTTGTCAGCCATCTTGAACTTTGACGAAAAATTTGATGACAGTGTAATACCCCTTCTAGCGCTACGTCAAAGATCTTTGTCCAATATATTGGACGGAATATTGGATCACATCTTTGATCAAATATTGGACAAAGAAATTTGATAGTGTAATACCGGCCTAACCCAATCGTTCCCAACAAACACCGCGCAATTCGTCGACAGGCAGTGGAGGGAGGACTGAAGTGAAGGGAGAATGAGTGACGTAGCGCAGATGTACTGTGGGACGGAGAGGGGAAGAGAGTGAGTGAACTAGAGTGTGGAGTGTGCTATCTGTGAAGAGTTTGAAGTACCAGTTCATTGAAATTGAGTGCTTAGTTCACACTTCACTGGAGTGAAGCGTTCATTTGAACGACTCATTCACGAGCTCCCCATCACTACAGTCGGCAGTCTAACAGCGCGTCGAGGAAGCTTCTCGCTCCGTGACACCGGCGACGTTACAATTCAGCCGCACCACATTCAGAAGTCGCATCGCGTTATGTGCAGCGTGTGTGCTATCAGCCCCCGAAATTTTGAAGGGTTGCATCTCCCAAACTAAAGGTGATAGGAATGTAATTTAAATTGATGTATACACAGCTGTTGTTACCGATTCCAGTGCATGATAGAAACAACTATTGTTCCATTTTAAAAAATTGTATCTTTTTGCTGTAACTCTTTGGATAATAACACAATAAACTATGTTCATAGCTCCGCAGACAGTGTAACGTTTCTTATGGTGACCTACCGCAATAACAGAGGCAAACACATTTAGTGAAACTCCCTGTATAAGGTGTTCAAAAAAAGTGTCGAGTACTTTGAGAGGTGGTATTACTCATCGAAACGAAATAAGTCTAGTAAACATGTGTCCGGAAAAGCATACTTTCTAAGATAAGTCCAATAACCATGGACCGGAAATGCGATACTTTCTGCGATAAACAGGTGTTTCCTGAAGGTGTTCAACATGGCGTCCACTTTCAAGACAAAGCACCCCTCAGGGCGTAAACAATGACGCACCCCTTGAAGTATACCCAGCTGTTGTTGTACCTGCTGGCACGCATTGAAGGCGCGACTCTATAGCATCCGCACTCTGTAGCATCGTTGACTGGCGTGGCTTAGACGAATTCCTTCCAATTTTCCCATAACCAAAAGGCTACGGGACTGAGGTCTGGGGAACGAGCAGGTCAAAGTGTACCGCCCAGCCCAGCCCAGCCCGTCTGCCCCGACCAATCCAATGATCCTAAAATGTCTGCGTCAGATGTAAGCGGACATTGTGATGAAAGTGTGGTGGTGCGCCATCATGCATGAACCACATTTGTATTCGTTGCTGAAATGGTACAGCCTCCAGCAGCGTAGGCAACACATTAATAAGAAAGTCCAGATAATGCGCCCTAATTCACCTTTGTGGCAGCAAATACGTCTCTATCAATCTACCGCCAAGTACGCCAAGTACGCAATATACGTTGACTAAGAATCGGTGTTGATGCCCTCTTTCTTCAATTGCTTGGGGATTTACATCTACTCATTCATGCTAATTAAGGGAATTCACAACACCATATCTTGTGAACCCTGCCTCATCGGTAAATAAAAATCTTTAACCTGAACAGTTAATCTGCGGCACACATCTGCAACAGCCATTGACAAAACCGTCGCCTGCAATGGTGATCCTGTTGCTATAGGGCCTGAACACGCTGTAGTTGATGTCATTACAGCAATTGTTCATGAATTATCCCTCAGATAAGAGAGCGAGACACGCCTTTGCTGCTCCAATCATCGCAGTCTGGTCCCAGGGCTTTCTTTAACCGAACATAGCACACGCTCCTCCAGGTCAGGCGTGCGGAATGTGTGGGGCCTTCTACTGTCAGTCTTCCGAGGAGCAGGGGTACCTGTGTCCCTCAACGCTGGAGAAGTCTGCTGAAAAGCTTATCAGAGGACACTCTGCGCTGTGAATATTATTCAGCATAGAGGGCACGGGCTTGCAGGTTACGTCCATTTGCTAAACAAATGCAGAATATCATATTTGCCATTTCACTTGAAGAGTAGTAGGTTTCCATTGCAAACAAGTGGTGGAAGAGAGAAAATTTAAATGTTCTATACCATTTGTACGTACAAACAGTACAATAACGGTAAACACATAGCTGAATCAACGTATGGAAGGAGATAAAACACCATGATACACCCAAGGTTGACGGTACTGAACAATGAGGCACACAAACACGACGAAAACTAACGTAGTCTACAACACGACTCGAACCACGCAACTGACTGCAGACCACCTAATGGTGTTTTGAGCAAGACATCATAATACCATGCCGACACATTTGACGGAGCGCCAGCGCAACGACTGTGATAAGTCCGCAGTCAAGAGTCGCGCTGCCCTTCCTAATAAACACGGGTTTATTTCGGAAAGTTTGCGTTTCCGGACCAATGTTTATTGGACTTATTTGTCTTGTGTCTATGAGTACTACCACTTCTTAAAGTATTCGACGCTTTTTTAACAACAAATTAAGTAGGTTAACTCTTAATGCAAAATTTATTTCACACTCACAGGTATGTTGTAAATGCAGGTCAAATACATATGACACCAAGTAGAGCGTTGTGGAGGAAACACAATGGTAGTTTCAGATACAGTTCCTCCAAAACATATCAGTTTTCCTGAACCACACTAGGAGATTATCGTGATATCCAAGCAAACAGACAAATGTAGAAGAAAACAATATTTAAACGTCCACTTCATTCATCTGTGTATTTTCTTAAACGGTGACACATTGATCAAGCGTGTTTCCAGTTTTTACACCACAGCAGAAGTGTAGGGTTTGTTAAACTCAGCTGAGTACTTAGTTATTTGAGAAATAGGTTATCAAGGCGAAGATTAAAGTCAATGGATACGACAAAAAATCGCCTGTGGGTGAACTGAATATGGTACATCCTCCAGTGTGAATGTAGCAATGCAGACTTCCGCCTACAGCAATCAGAGTCTTATTCAGTCAACGCCAGCAACGTAGAAATGTAGCACACTTACGATTTTCAACTCGTCTAAGTAATTTACCCTGTCAGTACCAGAAAAACAGTAGTCACCAGCTTTCAATTCAATACACTGGTTTTCGATTCCAGTGCACTGTCATCACTTTTCGTCCATTGCTCTGAAACGTGTAGTATGCCATAGCGGATAGAAGTTTCATCAACAGTTATGGACCATCCCCAAGAGTCGTGCGGACTGAGCTTAAAAAATTTCCAAGTTTAGGTCCCAAATGTTGTTTGGAGTCAGTTTTTGTTCAAATATCAGGCAGCGGAGCGCGTAGATCTCATACAATTGTTCATGACCACTGTTAGTGTAGAATGAAGCATACTAATTACCATGAGATGTCACTATCAGCTAGTCCTCAACTGGCCCGCAGGAGCACTCTTCGTATTTTGCGAATACCATTAAATTCATTAACTAGGTGGGCCTGGTGGTCCAGCGGTAAAGTGCGAGAATGGAAGCGAGAGGTCGCGGGATCGAGCCCTGGCCGGACTACGCAAATTTCAATCTGCCTTTAACCTTCACCTCTCAACGACGTAAGGAATCTCAAAGAACGATTCGTGGTTCGGTTAAACTGTAGGTTCACTTTGACTTGTTGGTTAACTGGGGTGTATTAGGGTAGGCCGACCAGACGTCCCGGTTTAGCCCGCACAGTCCCAGTTTTCAACTAAATATGCTGGTGTCCCGAGATAATCATTCGAGACATATAAATGACCCGGTTTTTAATTTAGAAAAAAAATATGTCCAGTAATATTTCTCATTTAATTACATATTAGTGAAAAACATGTTTACTAGAAGTAGAACGTTATAGAAATATATATTTTCCTATATCCCTCACGGCCTGGCGCATTTGGTTTAACCCGTCTTATGCCTAAAGAAAGAGTAAGGGATATGTTGAAAAGAAAAACAGATACTGCCTATCCCAGCTTCTAACCTGCGCGCCTTTCACTTTATGGCATTCGAGACAAGTAAAACCAAAACCAAAGGAGTTATAAAGGAGCTTCACTTAAACCATTTCTCCTTACGTTACTGCAGCCATATGGAAGTTAATTTCGTGAAGAAGTCTGAAGTCAAATGAAATCTTATATTTTAGGATGAAATGTATAAATTGCGTCTGACTGCTGATTATTTAAAAAATTATATCTAAGTACCTATTAAGTTACTAAACTTCGCAGGAAGTATAGCCAGATTATTACAATAAAAAGGTGTATACAGTTTTTGTATTTCTGAAGAAAAGAATTTTATTTATGTGCTTTCCAGTTGACAAAATGAAGATACATGCTTGCTACGAGTTTTTTAGATGCCGCATTGTCGTAGGCCTATTATGAATTTCAGGATGTCATGGTGACTGACAATAAAGGTAAGCGTCAGTATGGTAATGAAGTTAGGTGTAAAGTATAATCAGCCTGGATTAGGGACACGCAAGTCGCTGAAATGGCGTCCAATTGAAAGACTTGTACCTGACCATTGAGTACACAGAATTCATTAACTCAGGATAAATAGACACCAACGCTGGTGCAGTGTTCACACCAGTTTCATCTTATTCAGTATTAATCTACTCAGCCGTCCGACCCATCAAATGAGAATGTTTAATAACAACACGAAAATGTAAACTCACGTCTACATCATTATTAACTGAACTGTTTAGGATGTTTCGTAACGAATATGTGTCTCATTTACATATGAGTAATGAAAGTTGAGCATGTGAGTATCCCAGGGGAAAAAAATTATATTTACTGTTGCCTCGACGCGTGCATCCCAGTTCTTCCACAGACAACAGACTATTGCGTTGGCCGTGTAATATCTTCTAGTCAAGTCGAGGTATCAACAGTATTTTCAAAAACAGTTCTGTTTGGCGAGTCGTTCCAGCTGTGGTATTCTGTTTCGCAATGTTGGGGTTAGTCTACATTTTACACGTTGTACAGGGTGTAAGGAGTACTGCTGTCTTCGATGTTATGACGTAACGATATTGTTCCCCTTACTTGTCGCTGGCTTCTGGAATTTTCGCAGCTGAATGGGCCTTTTCTCTGGAGGGAGCATTCTCTTGCTGTATAACTTCAACGTTGCCCCATCCGCGCCGAGTTAGTGAGAGTCGCTCTTGGGCTTCAGGACGGAGCGTTCGAGTGCAGATGGGTCGCGGATAAATAGTGATAAGAATTTGCTAGAAAAATATTTAAGCGTTGTAAATGTTATGTCGCCTGGTAAGGAAAAAAAGTGTTTGAGTAATTCAGTTACATGGCGGAAAGACGCGCCGGATCAGTTTTGAGATTTGTGGTTGAATCAATATCGTATTCGTGGAGGAGCATATTGATAGTAGAACGTAAATGGAAAGGCTTCCGTGACCAGTTATAACGCCTCTTCTTCTTGATGATTTAGTTTGATTTGTACTTGGCCTCGGCTAAAGCTCGTCGACAGTCGGTAGAGTGTTGAGATCGTTATCAAGTTACGAAGACGACGTTACACAAAATAACAGTGCTGAACCGAAATGTTAACGTGCGTGAGATAATTACTTCACCAAGAATCGTAATTAATCGTTCGTAATCGATGTTTAATTGGTTAATGATGAAATATTAATGATAAAACCAATACAGTCACATCCACAACAAATTCCCTACAAGCGGGTCGTAATTTCAAGTATCTAAGAAATCGTAACAGTGGGCTTGTTATTTCAGTCAAAGATTCTACACAAGCGCCGAGCGCTACAGTAAAATATTATCGCTGTGCGTAATTATTAGTCGGGAGTTTCGTGTCAATAATTTGATAGAATTTTTAAAACACAAATGCACGACTTGGCACTAGAGGGTGTTTTATTGCACAATATCAGTCACTTCCTAACCGAGGCTTGAGAAGAAAACTTTCCCAGGTATTGGGGGGATTTGAATTATATGCTTCGGACCTATCACTGAAGTTCCGTAAACCACTGGCTATTATGAATGAAAATAGTCTATCAGTGTTCGTTGCCTAAATCGCTGTCTAAGTAATGTTTAGTTCAATTATCTAGTTAAAAGTTCACTTTATTCTAGTAGGTAAAAGTCCTCCGTTCGAATTCTAATGCCGTGATATTTGAAGTCAGAAGATCGTATTACTGCCTCATAATAGATCGCAATTATTCAATCTCAAAAACAATCTAAGCGCGCCTACGTGTACGAGCATTCAAATATATGACCTGCTTCGGCTAACTCTCGTAACGTAGTGACAATGCATTGAATTATACTTAGTCATTACTCACGATTCCCAAAGAGTACTCACACGGAGTATTCTTTGGGATCGTCGGTTCTACTTTGCGAATGTCAATTTATGCTAATTTTGCGATTTATTATGATTTTGATTTTAATTTTACTGAAATTTAATCTTTCTTTCGTAGATTGCTAAATTGTCAAGTCTTAGATTCCTAATTTAATTACTTGTTTTGTCCTAATAATAGTGATAAATGGAACTTCGTTCGCTTATTCACTTTTCTGGGAATTTGGGACTTGCGGGGAAATGTTTGGGGTATTGGGAGCTAATTTTTGATTTTTATTTCTCGTCCGAGGAAGTGGCATTACACAGTGATAACTTGTTTAATTAATATGGAAGCGCAAAGGGCAATGGTTACTTCCGTATGAGTGTAAAACTCTTAACACTAGACTGGAAGAGTGTAGGAATTGTTAGGGAAGTGATTTATGTCCTAAGGGAACAATAAAACAAACTAATTTGACTTGTACTTTTGTTGTTTCAAAGTGACATTTCCTAGTTCTCAACTGAACAACTTTTTGTACACCGACGTAAAAAAAAAAAACAGCAACAGCAACAAGGAGTTATGAGACACAAATGAAATTTGATGAAAGTGTTTCTACATCTCAGAGAAGATGTCTGTAGTAACCACAACCAACAGCGGGAACGCCTTGGGCCGCGGATCGGAGCCACCAGGTGGGGAAGCCGCCGCGGGTGGAGCACGCACCACCGGGTAAACACAGGACGAGTCGGACGACAGACCAACGACAACTGACAACAACCGACCACGACCGACTATCAGCGACACAACAAGGAAGAGATAAACAACGGAGGCTTGTGGAAACCACAACACTAAACACCAAACGTAAATCCACTCGGAACCAGAGCCAGGCAAGTGTCAACAACGAATAACGACCAGAACGCAGTACCGCCGAGATAGAAACGAAATCCAGAGCGAGTACCAGACGGGCTGGACTAGGGCTTTTTTTTTTTTTCTTTATTGTAATTTTTATCACCTTACACAAGGCGGGCTGTCAGCAGCTGAGTACGCCGCTCTTCAGCCTTGAGATTTACAGTAAGTAATAAATAGAGGGGACACAGAGAATACAATCAAAAATGGCGGGCAAAATAATGTGGACACCAAAAAACAAAAAACACGGAGCCATTCACGCCTGACGAGAAAACAACACTGACACTAGTCGACACGGCGCACAAAACAGGGATGATGGCGATGGTACACGTGAACAGTGGCGGCGTTTCGGCGAACAAACACTAAACACAAACGAAGGCACACACACGAGACACGAATGGCGATGACCTCCGGCGCGCGAATGTTCACTATGCGTGTGCGAGTCCGGGGACCTGCCAAGAGAGGAGGCGGAGGAAGGGGAGTGGGAGAGCGAGAGGGGAGATCAGAGATACCACGGGAAGGGGAGATGGGGGGGAGGGAGGAAGGGGGAGGGGAAGCCCGGGGGACGAGGGGTGGAGGGAGGGGATGGGGGAAAAGGAAAGAGAAGGGAAGGGAAGAGAAGGGAGGGAGGGTGCCTAAAGGAAAGTACACCAGAAGTGGGAGGTGGGGCAGGGTCAAAGTTGATAGGAGGGGTAGATGATAGGGAGGAGCACATCATCAGGGAGGGGGAGCTGGCGGAAGCCACCTTGGGACAGGGTAGGGAGGGTGGAGAGATGGAGACCGGGTGGGACGTGGGAATACAGGCGCGGCAGCGGGCGGGGGTGAGAGAGGATCGGGGAGATGAGCGGGTGAGAAGGATCGAGTTTACGGGAGGTGTACAGGATCCGTATCCTTTCAAGGAAAAGGAGGAGGTGGGGGAAGGGGATGAGATCGTACAGGATCCGCGTAGGGGAGGGGAGACGGATGCGATAGGCGAGGCGGAGAGCATGGCGTTCAAGGATTTGGAGGGATTTATAAAAGTTGGGGGGGGCGGAGATCCAAGCCGGATGGGCTGGACTAGGGCAGAGCGGGTCCCTATATACGAAACCGGAGGGAGCGACTATTGGCCGCTGTCTGCACGTGGCTTAGCGGTGGCGCCCTCCCTGCGCGAGAGCCGCTGCGCAGAATAGCCGCCGCGGAGGCGGAGCCCTCTATGGGCTGACCACGTCCATTTGTTCTGCCGCGTGTTCGACTTCCGCAGCGGAAGGTACTAGAATGTCTACTCAGATTTCGCGCCAGTCGCATAAGAATGGAGCTAGTAGCGCCACTGTGAGGATGTAAATCAGGTTTAATTGAAATGCGCGCTGCAATGGTTGTGAGAGTTACCTTTGAGATTAGATCCGTTGATGTTAGTCAAGAATGCCTTTAAGGCGACAAAAATGCCATTATCAATACATCACTGAGTTTGAAAGAGGACGTGTTATAGGGGTACGAGAGGCTGGGTGTTTTATCTACGATACTGCAGAAAGACTTGGCACGAATGTAGCCACTGTATGTGATTGCTGGCAGCGGTGGTCTGGAATGTACAGTCGCAAGAGGTTCGGGGTCTGGACGACCACCCAGGGCTACCGAGAGGAAAGGCAATCGTGTTCGGCGTATGAATCTGGCGTACCGTACTGCATCTGCAGCAGCAGTTGGTACTACGTTGACACAACAAACTATTACAAATCGGTTACTTCAAGGACAGCTCTGATCCAGACGCTCTTAGCGTACGTTCCACTGACCCCAAACCACCGCCATCTGCGGCTTCAATGATGTCAAGCGAGAGTTTATTGGAGGGCAGGGTGAAGGTCTGTTGCGTTTTCCTATGAAAGCTGGTTATGGCAGTATGTTGGTTAGATGGAGGCCTGTTGAGGGCCAGTAACCAACTTGGCTGCGTGCTAGACACACTGGACCTCCTCCTGGGGTTATGGTTTGGAATGCGACTTCGTGTGACAGCAGCAGCACTCTAGCAATTATCCCACACAATGTGACTGCAAATTTGTGCGTCAGTCTGGTGGTTCGACCTGTTGCTCTGCCATTCATGAACAGGATTCCAGGCTATGCTTCCCAACAGGATAACGCTCGGCCACATACCGCCATTGCCCTACAGAACGTCGATATGTTGCCTTGGTCTGCTCGCTCACCAGATCTTTTTCCAATGAATCCCATATGGCACACATCATCAGAACAATTCCAACATCATCCACTAACAGCATTAATCGTCCATTAATAGACCGACCAAATGCAACAGGCATGGCACTCCGTAGCACAAACTGACATCTGGCACCTGAACAACACAATGCACGTACGCCTAATTGCTTGCATTCAACATTCTGGCGGTTACGTGGGTTATTAATGTACCAGAATTTCACATTTACAATGGCTTATCTCCCGCTTACATTAACCTGTGATCTTGCAATGTTAATCGCTGAAACATATTACCAAGATAAATATATTCCCTAAATTTCATTACTGTACATGAATTATTTTTTTGGTGTTGCGACTTATCTTCCGTCAGTGCACAAGAGAAAAGTGTTCTTATTGGGCACATGATCAGGTTTATTTTATATCGAAGCTTGTTCTTTCAAGAAAACCACCGAACTCAATTTCGATAGCCGCAAACGTTAACAAACTAGAGAGACAGGGACCGATTTTCTACACTTGTCTCTACGACAGGACACAGTTCAAATTTTATCGCTGTAACAGTGTAGATACATTACGGGGGTGTAGGGAGAAATTTGTCAATATTCAGTGATATGACAGGAACGATCATTCGAAACAAGTCTCGTAAACATGGGCTCTAAAATGCATACCTTAAGATCTCTGAGCACTTGTTCAGTAGAAGAAATGCTTTTTTCAGTAGCGAAGATGAACAAGTGCTCATAGCTCTTAAGGTTTGCACTTCAGAGCCCATGTTTACTAGACGTTTTCCTTGTTTTGGTATATACTACCACCTCTCATACTAAGGAGAGCAAAGACCTTGCAGTAGAAGAGATTTGTTTCACACTACTGAAGATGAACAAGTGATCATAACTCTTATGGTATGCACCTGAGAGCCCATGTTAGCAGAAATTTTTGCTCCGAATTATCGTTGCTACCATATCCCTGAATCTGACCATTCCTCTAAGGTCACTCTGTATAGGGCGTCTCAAAACTATGGGGCAAAATTATGCAGGTGATAAAGGATCCAGAACTGATTGAAATAAGCAGCTAAAGGGCATAAATGAGTATTTCATTTCTTACTGACAACCTACGCCTTAAAGCAACAACTTAAGCTCTCAGTAAATGTTGAAAGAGACGCTTTTAGTCTCACTGCACGCGTTAAAACATAATGCATGGAAAGAAATAAATTCTGGGTTCGTTAGCATTATCAGTATCTCGCCAACGATGGGCATTCAACCGCAGGGAGAGGGGAGGGAGGGGACATCGGTCTCTCACCAGGGGTAGCTGGGATAGATCTCGTCAGGAACGGGGAGGGGGTGGGGAGGCGCCCCACTGTCATTGAAAGCCACCGCTGCAGTCTGTGAACCTCATTAAGTGTTCATCGCCTACCGCACTACCTACTTACTCCAGCTATCAACTGGACTACCAATGGGTGACACCGCCCCCTCCGCTACATGGACTACGTTTATTGATGTTTTATTGATTGACAGTGTCCGTGAAACTGACGTCTTGCTGTGAACTAGTTTATGGACTTGCTCTTTGGCTTGGTATTTGTACTGACACTCTATCAGCTGTCGTATGCGTTCATACCTTTAGTTGCTTTTGTGTGTTTAAAATACCTCACAATACGATTCGACGGGACTGCATGCAACAGAGCTGCAATTGCTGCACCGCAAGTAAACTCCATACTGTGTTCGTCGAACAGCGCATTTCATAGGAAGCTGTAGATGGTTACTGACGTAGTTTTACCACATTATTCAACACAATCACCTCGAATTCTTCTGTGTGATCAATTCTTCCTCCAGAGTCTTTGCGAACTATCTGTAGTTTTAACGAAATTTCTATCAATGGCAACAAATTTCTTCCAGTTGGTATGGTGCTTGATGCACATTATAAATCATGACACAATGCAGAGGATTGTATTGTAACTCACAGCGAGCAGTGTTAATGAAAATAAGCAGTTAACACACATTTGCCTCTTACACACTGCTTAATCAGGATATTTTACTGCCTGAAATAACGTAATTCTGTTTTTAAATTTTCTAATGTCTGTATAATTTTGATGGTAAAGATGGCTAAGACGTTCAACACTAATCTAATTTGCATGTTATACTGTTTTATCTACTCACGTCATGGGAATTTCAGGGTAATTTGTAATAATAGCCATGGCTCTCATCTCTTCTGTTCCCTACCACTATTAACAATTTTTAATTTGCACAGTATGCAGTGACTATTATTATTATTACTGATCAGTGAATATAATTACTATTGAAGTAATGTAATTCCTTGTTCCATGACCATATAGCAATGTTGTAATGAAATGAAATAAATCAAACTGAAATAAATACTAAGGTGATACTGTTTACAGTACCATACAAGGTAAACATTAATAAAACCGATAAACTGCAGGGACGGATTCCAGAGGTACATTAGACATCAAAATGCGAATGTGCATCTGGAAAGCTGAAAAAAATGTTGGCAACTAGTCTGGTGTTGGTGTTTCCAAACTATAAAAATGAGTTCATATTATTGTGTCGCGCTAGCAATCAATCATTAAGCTATGTATTAAATGAACAAGTAGAGGGGAAGAAATATCCATCTGCCTATGCATCACAACAGTTAAACAAAAGAGAAGAACTATTGTACCACAGAAAAGATGCGAAGCCTCATGTACAACATGACACACTTCAGTTGCTATTTGTACATTAAAATGTTTAAGGTGATAAGTATCACTTTACAATTAAAAGATCCAGCTGTTAGGCTAAAACATTAGTTGCTGAAACTAAGTGAGTTTGAATTCAGAGTATGTCATAGAACCGTTAGAAATCACAGTAATGTAGATAACCTTGGTAACAAAACTGGCATGTTAGGGCAGTGAATTTTACAGTAGAACATACCACTGCAGTGTGGAAAAATGTGCAAGAGTGTAAACTATTCGCAGTACAGCTACAATTCATGATACATGACAGTGTATAATGGAAGACACCAAAGCTTGGATTGAGTGTGTGCTGCAGCTACATTGTGGTAAGAAGTGTTAAAACAGCCACATGGTCACATATCATCTGGTCATGGGAGCCACAGAACACAGATTGGTGAGTAGGCACACATTAGTCATGATGTGGAAGGCTATGTTAAAAACAGTGTACCATGTGGACAGAGGGGCTGAATTAATCCATCAGTGAATTCTGTTGCAAAGGTTAACAGAAGGCAGTTAACCTATTGAAATGATCGGCATGGACATTTTAGGGCTTTTTCCAAACTGCAGCGGGGAATTACTACAGTCTCACGACAAATGGTTCAAATGGCTCTAAGCACTATGCGACTTGACTGCTATGGTCATCAGTCCCCTAGAACTTAGAACTACTTAAACCTAACTAACCTAAGGACATCATACACGCCCATGCCCGAGGTAGGATTCGAACCTGCAACCGTAGCAGCAGCGCGGCTCCGGACTGGAGCGCCTAGAACCGCACGACCACCACGGCCGGCAGTCTCACGACACTATATCATTTTTGGCGATATGTGGGCATGGTAGTGACCCTGAATCAAGAAGCCAACATGATAACACAGGTAAAATTGAAAAAAAAATAGTTGGTTACTAAAATTTGATGTTCAGAGGATGTTAATCACAGGTCAGGGAACCAGTTTTATCTCAAAATTAATGAAGCACCTGCATCGTCTATTGAATATTTGCACATTGAGGAAAAGTCTCCTAGACACTAAGGCTCTCAATGTCAGAAGAGAATGAGACAATCCAAATCTAAACTACTGGCCTACTGTGCCAAAGACGAAAACGAAGAGATTCGTCACCTGGTATCTAGGTTCATATAAGGTAAGTGAAATGGTCACTTTAAGTTACAGCTGTTGATACATGTTACAGTGAGATTCGTCACCTGGTATCTAGGTTCATATAAGGTAAGTTAAATGATCACTTTAAATTACAGTGGTGATACATGTTACAGCTGTGCATATCAAATGTATATGAACTATCCAGGATGCATAGGGTTCACTATCACAGTTTCCAGCACTTGCTCAAGTATTGAGCGAGGAGATAATAAGAGGAAGGAAAGGCAGGCCACATCTGCTCAATATGTGTGCACATTACTGTGTGTGTATGTGTGTGTGTGTGTGTGTGTGTGTGTGTGTGTGTGTGTGAAGGCCATGGCAGTGATAATTGTGTTTGGTATTTGATCAGTTTTTTTGTGCCATGTACCACAGTAATTGGGTGTGCACAAGCGATGGAGTTTGTTGTTGAAGTAATACTAGTTTGTTGACTATGGTGAGCTGTGCTACGGCTCATGTTGGTGCTGTTTGTAGGTTTCTGCCCTCTGTTGGAGGCCAGGCGGTATCGTTTAGTTGGCATGGTTGCGGTTGTTTGTCTTCTTCTCGTTTTGACTGTCGCCACTCGGTTTTGCAAGCATTCCCTGTCCACTAGGGGCAGCAGTGGCGGTTATCTTTGGGGCGATGTCGTTGTTTTTCTGGGTCGTGTGAGTGGGCCAGTTTGGTTGGGGACTCAAAAGGAGCCAGGTCCATGCAGTGCGAGAACACGGTTGGGACCACTGGCGGCACGCACAGACTGCCGGATGGAAGGTCTGTGGTCACGAGGGTGCATGACCTTGTCCTAAACCGGATCCAACAAGCTTTAAGATTTCATTTCAATCCAAGTAGAGAAACCTCCACCATAGTGATATCTCGCGATTCTCCAGTGACTTGGGTTCGTGTTGCTGCTCGTAGTGTCGCCAAGGCGAAGAGTAGCGTGTGGAGTGCTTAGGGAAGGCGAATTTGCTTAGCTTTCCTCGACTTCTTATTACTATTTACTGCGTTCAACTTGCTACTATTTGTTAAGTACAACCAGCGGTAATTTTCCTTGCCTGGTGGCCGCTAACGCCCCAGTTATCTATCCTGGGGGTTAGTGTATGTAACGGCAGTGTACGTTTCCTCGCCTTGCCGCTGCTGTCCGGTAAGGGGTGTAGTTTTGACAGCTTTCTTGATTGGAGGCCGGTTGGTGGTTCCTCTACTCTCGTGGTAGTGATTCCTTTCTCGTTCTGGGCACTCTAAACACAGTATTAGGGGGACGTATTGCAGACCATCGGTTCTGACTTTCGTGTAGTGTTCCATCGTTGCATTTGGTTTATCAGACGTAAGGTAGCTCCAACAAGATTATCATTAGTCATTAGTTAGACTGCCACTAGTCTGAGTTACCATCTTGTGAAGTGAATGCAACTCTTGGCTGCCTATCTCATCGCTCGCGAAAGTGTTTGTTACAGGATCTTCTCAGAGCTCGATTCCAGGAGCACCGTCTGTGGCCCCTTGGTTCTTGTAAGACGTGTGTTCTAAATGGAGGTCTGATGGCCAGTAATTCAGCGTAAAACTCCTTCACTCCACGCCTTCTGCGGGTATAATATGCCTCAGTACCCTTTAAGGAACTTACGTACTGGTCCTTGTGTTTTATTATTGTATTACTTATTACAATACCTTGTAATGTCTACATTAAACGTTATATATGTCTAGTTAATAGTTCTGGTCACCTTCTGGAATAAATCTAGCAGTGTAGTGTTCAGTGGATGTTAAGGGTTGTGTTGCAAAGTTTACCATCATCTTATTTCACCTTTTTGGTGATCAGTTGCTTGTTTTTTTAATTAATTTGCTACTGTATTTGCTGTTTTACGGCAGGTTTCTAAATTTTTTGTATTATTTCCGTTCATGGCGTGTAAGGCATTCAGCCTTGATTGTTGTCATTTGCCCTAAAATTATAATTTGGTATTTGTAGTTTAGAGTAAGCCTTTAAAACCTTATTTACTGCCATGCCTGGCGTCTGATGCCTTCTGTTGTGTTTGTGGCGGATTGCCTTTAATATTTAAGTATCTTTAATTTGTAAGTTGCAGCGAGTTTTAAACAATTCTTAATTTATTGCCATTCCTGGCGTGTAAGGCCTTCTACCCAGATCACAGTGGCTTGCTTTTAAATCATTATCTGCTGTATCTGTATATAATGGTGATTTGCTAAATTGTAACTCACTGTAAACACTGTTATTTACATAATTGTTTATTCCTTCATTAATATCTTGTGGTATTATTATTTATTGTTGAGTCTGGAATTACTGGTTTAAAATAAATTGTGTGTAACTATAAAAGGCAACCAATTGTAACTGATTACGGCCCCGTCCACAATCGTAACCGAATCCTGCCTTCCCTTGACTACCAGGTTTCATATGGCATGTGGGTATAGTTAGTTTTGTAAAATATAACGTTAAATATTACCTAATGGGACATTTCACTTTCAGGAGTGCTAGTCATGCAAGTTTTGCACGAGAGCTTCTGTGAAGTTTGAAGGTGGATGTGACATACTGGTAGTAGCAAAGGTGTGAGGATGGGTCATTAGTCGTCCTTGGGTAGCTCAGTTGACAGAACACTTGCTTGCAAAAGGCGAAGGTCCGAGTTTGAGTCTCAGTTTGGCATATGAGTTTAACCTGCCAGGAAGTTTCACCTTGTTTGTAATTTACTTGAACTGATTTGTCATTTAGTGTAGTAATTTAAGGTCTCATTATGTTTTTCAAGGAATATCAGATGAAGGCATAGAGTTTGTTTATTTATTTCTTTTTGTGTGGGGAAAGCAGTTTTGGGCATTTGTGATGATGAATTTAGATCAAGGAGGAGAGAGTGATTTATACGCTTTACTGCATTTTCAAACATTTCTGATTGGGGTGTAGAGATGAAAGTAGTTATCAGTATAAGGAAGTATAGATTATTGGAATGTGATTCTGGATTCAAATTAATAGTCATGGGAATTACATTAGAAATATTGTGTACTTTTTGGTTAGTTGTACTGGGGATCTCTGAGATGATTCTTGGGAATTTAGTGCGGCTTTGGCTTGTTTGTAAAAATTGTGTGATAGCACAGATGGGAGATTATTTCTTAGTATGAATTGTTCTTTTCCTTAAGTATCAAAGATGGTGGATTATTGCACCTTGCTGTAAGTGGAATGTTCAGTCTGAAGAGGTACAGGCTTAGAAGCGTGCTAGCCGGACATCCTTGCATTGCAACCTTATTTCCGGGAGGTGGGTACACACTGAGTGTACTTAGCATATCATCCACTGGTAATTACCAAAATTAGCTATGAGCAAGGGTGCAGAACGTTTGGAGCTGCAGGGTCTCAGCGAATTGATAAACGATATGACTTGTGACATTTGTGGACAACTCTTTGACTCCTAAAACCTATAACAGTGACTACGGTTCTATATATAACAAATCTGCTACTGTACTTGCCTCACAAATCTTTGGAAATATTATCTGTTAAGAACCTGGTGTGTATGAACAAAAGCTTGGATTCCATCCTACCCATTTCTCTGGGTAACTTAATAGCAGCACAGAAGGAGTGTATAATGGAAAGCAAATGTTTCAGCAGATACAACAGTATCGTAGTAGATACCAGCCCAAAATAATCGTGATGAGTGTCTAATCTTCAAATACCATCTTGTGTGTGGTTGTCATACATGTAGCCTGTGTGTGTTTATGCTGTAAATCAATCTACCTTTCCAAACTTCTTGTCTACTATATATTGACCATGTGGGTGACTCTTGGACTGCAGTAATCATAAATATATCAGCCCCAGTCCTTGCATATTGTTATTTGGACTAAATTAGTATAAGAGCAATTACAACGAAATGTGTACGTAAATGCAAAAAAGGAAAAAATGTGTAATGTAATGTTTAAGTACTTTGCACAGTTAACAGCGGCCTGTGATGCTTGCTGCGTGTGAAGTTATAATGAATGGCCCAGAAAAGTGCAGTTGGGTCATGAGAAACTAGCCCAGTGTAGAGGAGCACTGGATTATCCGATGCTTTGCTGCCTGGGCGCCTGTAGGTTACTGCAAATGGCGTCTTGTCAGAATAGAAAACAAATGGCTCTGAGCACTATGGGGCTCAACTTCTGAGGTCATTAGTCCCCTAGAACTTAGAACTAGTTAAACCTAACTAACCTAACGACAGCACACACATCCATGCCCGAGGCAGGATTCGAACCTCCGACCGTAGCGGTCTCGCGGTTCCAGACTGCAGCGCCTAGAACCGCACGGCCACTTCGGCCGGCTGTCAGAATAGAGCTGGGAAGAGGGTACAAATAATAGCCACTCCAGACCAACAGTATCTGCCGACGACTGCTGACTACACTGAGAACGTCTGCATGCCAAGCGTCGAGCAAATGTCTCACCTACAATCGGCCACTCTCTCCACTAGTCTATGGGCTGCACCTGGAACTGAGGACACTGATGACACTGAGGCCTGAGCTTGCGTCGTCCAGCTGGGACCACCTGCAGGCTAACATCATCTGACTCCTGGGTCTCTCCGAGGGGTCTGTGGTTCGCATACCATGCCTCGGTGACTCTTGCATATAACATATCGCTGGACCACCAATGTTGCACTGTTCACCAAGGTGCTAGGTGGCGGTCAGTGCCGCCAAGGCAATGTGCAGAAAGTACCGTAGTGAATGCCAAAGTATAATAGCATGAGATTGGGATACATTGGATTTATACATTAAAGGAAACGCTAATTGCTTGTTGGGGGTCTGTGGAAATCCTTGCAACAAGAGCAATGGACATTGCGGATGTCTAGAAAAAAAGTACTGTTAATGCCTGGAGAGACCTAACAGAAGGCTTATAATGTACTGAGGGGACTCGACGCCAGCCTGTTTTCTGCACTTGGAAAACGCATTTTTTTCGCTAAACCTACGCCTCCTTGAGAAACATAACGGGGGGGGGGGGGGGGGGGGGCTAATCTTTCTGTAGGTGTGCAACCAATCTGAAACCAACTTAAGACTCCTCTAGGTGGTAAGCTTTCTTGCTGCACACCTCTAGCGTTCATCCAGCCAGTCAAGACTGTGAGAAAACTTACTTGACATGTGAAAGTGAAAGTCCATCCTAACAGGCGACCAGGAATGAAATATATTTACATCTTCTGGGAGAATTCTGCGGAAAGTGTACACCCTGGAATGAGTAATAAAGAGGAAGAGACCTGCACAGGAGGAATTGGCTGTTGGCTGGCACTGATGTATTGTTAACCACTGATAAGATATGGCGACAAAATTTCAGCACTCTGTAAATGTAAGGTTTAGAAGATCTGGATAAACACTTGCTAGTCAGAGAGTGGAGAGATTTTCTGTAGTAAGACTTCTTGATGATTCTTTCGAGGGACTTGATGGGCAGGACTTAGTAGTCAGGACTAGGTCGGCACTTACCCTTGGTGCTGATTCGAATACATGATGATTTCAGTCTGCCGCATACTTTTCTGATCTCCATTCCAGTATTTGCTGGATTTCGGACTTATTCGGACTCATTCTCATGAGCATTCGACTTGCTTTCTTTTCTGAAGCTAGTTCCCTCCTTTCACCTGATGCTGCTTTTGCAATTTGATTCCAATACTGACCTGAATTTTGAAACTGCTGCCGAAGAGTCACTCTCATGACCAATTTCACCTGGTTCAAATCCGATTTCTTGGAAGCCGCCTTCGTAATTTGTGTGCATGCCTAACTTCATCCGGTTGGAGAGCCTACCCATAGTCAGACATTTGCCTGAACGTCGAATTTGGTTGGCCGTGTAGTCCTCGCCAGTGGACCTTGGCGATAACCCTCTCGGCCTGCACAAAGAGAAGAAGGTATTCATCCACCGAAGCCATCTATCATCCGCCACCCACTTCCTGCTCGCTCGCAGAGACGAAGGACGAGAAAAGAGGCCAACACTATGCCACAGCAGGCTGAGAACCGTCCACACTGCACTGCCGACGACCAAGTCAAGACTTTGTTGGGATTGACCTACAAACCAGCTCTACAGCGAGTCCATTTGCGCCGCGTCAGCCCAATCCAAGAACCTAGAGATCCCGTATTCAATGACCTTTTGTTCATGTTTTAATAAACTGTTTTGATATTACGATCATTGGTTCAAATGGCTCTGAGCACTATGGGACTTAACTACTGAGGTCATCAGTCCCCTAGAACTTAGAACTACTTAAACCTAACTAACCTAAGGACACCACACACATCCATGTCCGAGGCAGGATTCGAACCTGCGACCATAGCGGTCTCGCGGTTCCAGACTGTAGCGCCTAGAACCGCACGGCCACTTACGATCATTGTTCAACTCTCACAAGGGAACCTCCCCATCGCACCCCCCTCAGATTTAGTTATAAGTTGCCACAGTGGATAGGCCTTGAAAAACTGAACACAGATCAATCGAGAAAAGAGGAAGAAATTTGTGGAACTACGAAAAAATAAGCAAAATATACAAACTGAGTAGTCCATGCGCAAGATACGCTACATCTAGGATAATGTGAGCTTAAGAGCGCCGTGGTTCCGTGGTTAGCGTGAGCAGCTCCGGAACGAGAGGTCCTTGATTCAAGTGTTCCCTCGAGTGAACCTCTGTAATAAAAAAACTGAGTTAATGGATCAACGACGAACTGAAACGGATGTCTTGCGACGTCCGCTCTGAGCAGATACAACTAACTAAAAACGAAAAAAAGTGAAAAGTTTAAGTTTTATTTTCAGACAATTATTATCTGTCCGTCCATCCGCTATATTTGCTGGATTCGTATTGCCCACAGAATACATCTCACGCATTTAATACACTCTCGCCCAAAGTAGCGAACAGTCAACTGCCAGCCAGGGAGCCTCGTTAGCAGGAATACTCTCTTCCGTGTGCTGTAGTCGACTGACGTGTGTTTCGATGTTTGTTTAGGTGTAGCGTCCCCATACTACGGCGCAGTTACCTCGCATCGGACGGACGGACGGACGGACAGATAATAATGGTCTGAAAATAAAAAATTAAAATTTTTCACTCGAAGGAAGACTTCAACCAAGGACCTCTCCTTCCGCAGCTGCTCACGCTAACCTCGGGACCACGGCCCTCCTGTGCTTACACCTGTCCTTCATATGCCCTATCTTGCGCATGGACTACTCAGTTTGTATATTTTGTTTATTTTTTTCATAGTTCCACACAACTTCTTCTTGTTTTCTCGATTGATCTGTGTTCAGTTTTTCAAGGCCTACCCACGGTGACAACTTACAACTAAACCTGAGGGGAGTGCGATGGGGAGGTTCCCTTGTCAATCATTCCGATGTTTTGCACACATCTAGTGAAGTGACGTTTGGTTGAATTAATGATGATCAAGCGTTGCGCCCAGCAAACGAAAACGTAATCACGCAATACATTTTTCCCTATGGCCCCATTAAAAATATAGTTCACCCAACGTGGGACCCGATATCACGCGACTTAACACAGTATCCTTCGCCACGCATGATAAAGCGACTTGGATGTGTAGACACAGATGTAATACTGGTAGTAGTGGTTGGACAAACAAAACATGTGAATCAGCTGCGTTACTAAATTCACCAAATGATTAAATATATAACATTTTATCGTCTTCCAGGCAGTTTCTCCACAAGTACGGTGAAAAAGTATTTTATGACTCCAATGTGCGACATTGGAACGTACACAAAACTTGGCGAAAAATTACTCCACGTTGCCAGTATTTAATAGCACACAGCATGTGCTTTCAAGACATTAGCACTGAAGCCTTGTAGAAAAGCATCCTTGGTTGGCATTGAAGTTACTGGAAACTTTTGTTCATATTTTGCCGTTATGTAAGACGGAAAGTTGTCACTGCAGGACTGCATCCGTAACGCAAGAAGCTATTTTGCTTCGATTCGATAAGACGACCTTCCACTATCTCCAGTTGGTGTTAGGCTTTGCACACAACAAGTTCACATAATAAATTCCCAATGTAGCGTGTTACCCAATGCATCATGAGTAATTAATCTTGTTTAACAACAGCTGATTATCACCAAGTGTGCCCATCCATGGAATAATACACTTTCACTAAGATTGAGGCCTAGGCAATGTTTTTTCAACTATTTGAAGCTATCTTTTGTTTTTTATCTTGCAAATCAGTTTTAAATTTGCACGACCACTTGCTGTGTGGCAAGCTATTATGGCAGAAGAAAATAAAAGCGTTTTTCACTTTCACGAAAATTTCTAATTTTTATATCAATATTACAAGGGCTATTCGTTTATTAAGGTACGATCGGTCGCGAAATGGAAACCACAATGAAAATCTTTTTTTGTTTTTGTTTTGTTTTTTCCAACTGTTAGTTACAACTTCTAGGTACTCCTCTACTTAGTTGCAGGCTCCGACTTCGACAATTGTTATAGCTTGTCATAGAAGACAGCCGCTTGTGCCTCGCACCAATTCTCTACGCTGATCTGAAGCTCGTTGTCTGTGTCAAAATGTTGTCTTCAGAGCGAGCCAAATCCAGGCTATATCCTGGGTGATCAAACGCTTCCCATCCCAAACGCTGCAGGAGCGTCTTCATTGCCCCGGCAGTGTTGTAGCGAAGAAGGAAATGCATGGCTGCATTAAATGAGACCTAATCTCAGCAGGCACTCGTATTTGGCAGGAGGTACTTCTTTCTAGTCATTTTTACGTGCTCACTATGCGCTTCAGGACTGCAAAGACCGACATGACGCGATCGACGGGCATGCTAGAGACACTGCCCAACACATCTGTGCTAAGCTTAATTGGATTTTCACTGTTGTTTCCTTTTAGCGACCGATCGGACCTTAGTAAATGAACAACCCTCGAAATTCAGTTTTACTCTTTGATCTCATGTTAAATTCATGAAATTAATTCAGCTTTCGCTTCCAATGTATGATTTCGGAAGAGTATTAAACTGAAATATATATTCTCCATTCACATAGAACATTAAAACCTGCATTCAAAGACTCCTCTCTTTACAATCTGAATCACAATTGTAACTGAAATTAATTAAAAATAGGAACACACGCCTTATGTTTAAACATGATGACAAATAAGCAAAAATTAGAGATGTACTGGCAGCTATACTACCTGAAGACGAAACTGTCAGCTGGAGTCAGAGAACTTGCTGTAGCGCCTGAGAGAAGAGAGTATTTTTATGTAAACTCCGTGCGTGGCTCAAAATTTCGATTTGAGCTGAAAGTGTTAACCTTCTCTGTTGTTACTGATAATACTAGTTGTAATAACCGACAGTACTAAAATTTTTGTGCCAAAACCTCGAGCAAATGGAAAAAGGCAAGAGGATCTAAATTCCCGAAATTGATACATCAAGCTCGAAAATTACGAAGACATCAGGCTACACTCAGCAAACAGATAAGTCGCAAAATCGCTATACCGCTTTTTCACGCAAATTAACAGCTTATTGGCTTACATATATACGAATAAGTCTGTATGTGAGCTGTGATTTTTGACAATAATAGCGCTTTTGCGTAGTTAGTCGCAGAAAAACAATCTAAGCTCGATAATTGTAAGAATTATGCACTGTGGTTAAGACAGAAGCGGTTTTTTTCCATTATGCTAAAATGTGGCAAGATTTGTACGTCAGACAGATACATTTGAGGAATCGACGCGAGTAAGGAAATCTATATTGTCACAATCGACTGCGGGAAACCCTAGCAGGATTAAACATGTGTAATGATTCTGTCCATGATTTATTATATGACAATAAATATGAGACTGACCAAGCGACATGCGAAGATTATACAGATAATTGCAAACGAGTCACTTTAAAGGACAAAAGATTTATTTGTAGAGCATATTCGAGTGATAGGAATAATGCTGTTATCCTTGAAATGATACCTATTGAACTTCAACCCACTTGCGTGAACATCAGGCTACCCATTAACAAAGTACAGTCATTTATGGGAGATACAGAAACCTGCTCTAGATTGTGGGAGAAGTTTACAGTAGGTACACTTGAAAACCCTACAAAGTCAACTATTAGCAATCACGTCTTACTCCGAAGGTACGTAGAAGTAGAGCCTGAAGAACAGCTTGTTAATTTCATAATTTCTTCAGGAAACTATGAACAATGTAAACAAATCCTAAACACTAAATATGCAGATAAGAATAATTTTTTCAGTGTTTTAAATGTGTTAATTTTTCAACTGCAAATGCGAATTTCCGTTTGTGACTTTCCCTTTCTTCAGTAAGAATGTTAGTTGGGCGTGTTCAAATCGCCTTTGACAAATATTTCTGTCTCGAGTAGAAATTTGATGAATTTCTTAGTAAACAGGTATTCTTTTGCACGCCACTAAGTGAACAAGACTGCACTGTTTCTTCGTCAGTGCTTATTAGCTAGACGTTAACGATATTTCTTTAAGAGAAACATTATCTGCATCACTTCTCTGTTTTGTAATCAATGCTGTGAAAAATACGGCATTTGTATTTTTAAATGACTGGATTATACGGCCGACGTCGTGGGAGGTACTCTGCTTCTTGGTCAAGGCAAAACTTCTATTGTTATTATTAACTGTTACGTCAGCTTGTGAATACACGATTCCCTTTGGGAAACCAATTTACCATATCAAGAGCGCAATAGTATAAAGGGAAAATAGGGAAATGGAGGGAGGGGCAGTGTAGAAGTTCGGTGCTGGTTGTTGCGTAGTAATCTTAGTAAATGCTGCGAGCAATATTCAATGTTATATTAACATGTAACCGTCAAGAGACGAGATGAATGCGTGACAGCTTATCTCCGAAACAGTCCAAAACAAGTCTTACATAACCTGGTGCCCGAAATTTATATCCCCAACGGATTTCACGCACGGAGCGCCAGTTTCTGTCTTTGGAAATAACTTGGAAAAACCTGAAAATATCTGAAGTCAATAGCGAGGTGGTGTAGTTGTTTAGGCCCTGGACGGGTAATCAGGAGATGGTTTTATTTCCCCTTTCGCCCTTCGATACTGGGGTACCTTTGGTATTCCTAAAACGTCAGGATTGTTTCTCTGAAGGGGAAACAGTAAATTTCTTTGCCTATTCTTTTCAGTCGAGCTTAGATACCTCGTCGTCAGTGACAAATCGAAAATTTTTAGCGTATGCGAGTTTTCATCCAAGTCAGTGACTATGTATGACCTCGATGCTTATCTGTTGTAGTTATGAAACGACTGCAGACCACTGCGTTCGAAACTCACCATGACGCATAGTCTTACAGAATAATCTCTACAAGCTGTGCCTTTCATCCTCAACATGTACGGTACCTCACGGAGGTAACAAAATCTATTCTTTATATTGAAATGCTGTAATGACGTGTTGAATTTTTTTTTGGTTGGGGTGGGATGGGGAGGAAAGGTGAATGGGGAGAATCAAACAGATATTTATTGAATTATCACATTCTAACTTCGCTTTACCGTAGCCTGGACTAATCTTTAATGTAGAACGTAATTGATAATTTTAACGTGCTGCGTTTTTTATCTACAAAGTTTCATCTTGCAGCAGTGATGTATTACAATTCAAGAAAGGTGTGTCAACACGTATAGAAGTCAATGTACGCTGACGTAAGCGTTAAAGTCAACAACAGAAAATCTTGGCTTGAAACATGAAACAACTCATGAATTCTAACAGACTATCTAAGCATCAAAGAAAAGTTCGTTCTACCTTAAAGTAACTGTAAAGAGCTTAGTTATAAATAAAAAAATCTATTTGAATGAATATATTAGGTGTAGGCTTGGATCAGCGTCCCGCCTCCATAGGAATTGATTACCATGTAGATATTTAGTGAGCCACTAGAATACTGTTTCTCATATTATTCTAAGTATTCTTAATTATGTCAACGTTTTTTAATATGTTAGTTTTTGTGGAAGTTTATAAATATATCTGCAAACTTTACAGTGACAAGCGCCCTCCACATCTTGAGGATCGTTGACAGGTTAAATGGATGTATTGATAGAAAAGTAAGGCGACATTTACATCCAGCAGCTTATTTGTACAGCTTTTTTGTATATATTTATTTTATCTCTAGCTTACATGGTTTTTAGGCTTCAAAAATTTAACATCTTTAGCTAATACAGGAAAGTAAGATTTGTTTATTTCTATACACGCCATGAAGGGCAGACTAACACTGTTATACGAAGCAAATTTGGATTCTTAAACATAAATCTCACATTCCGTCTGCTGTCAGGTTGAAACTACCATAGAAACATTTCATTGGTAGATGTAGATTAAACTGTTTTTGTTACGGTTCTTTTGTAAAATTCAGCATCATTTTTTTTCGCGAAGTCTTTCTTTCGTAAGAATTTCGATATGGCATCACGTACAGTCCTGGCCTAGCTAGCTCTGTTTATCTAGTGATGTCTGCACTTAAAGAGTGTAAGACTAACATTAGCCATTGTTAGGGAAAAATACTGTTAGTAAAATGTGTCCAATACATAGATTTTATACAAGTGACCAGGGGAAGATTTTATTCATCAAAGGCATTGGAACAATGTACGATATATATTGTTCGATTTTCTGGAATTAGCAAATAATATATTTCTTAGTATTGACGCTTATAAACCTGCATAACTTTTACCTTTTTATTTTTGGGTTTCATTTCAGTCTCCGTACCACGAAAGAATTATTTGTTACTAAATTTGAAGAGGTAGTTTTTACGTCCTTGTATCTTCCACTCTTACATATTCCGGCAATTGGTCTACTATTTCTTTGTGTTTATTTTCGGTAAGCGCTTTGATCCGTACATATTTTTGAGCATTTTTCTTTGCTTGCTGATACTGAACAACTAGGTCCACAGCGTGTATCTTTATACTTTGTTCCACTTTCTGTGGTAGAAGTATTTCAGAATGCTTCGTGGACGGAGATTATTGCTGCTCTGGGGTTTTTAGGAATATTTTACGATTGATGATCTCTACAAGAGCGAATGTTTCTGCTATAAATATCAAAGTGTATCATGTTATCTGAAACTTACCACACTCCATAATTTTCAGAAAAGATAAACATCCAGTAAGCTTTTCCGTATTTATTTTAGCTACCTGTGTTGATTTTAGTACACGTGCCTAATTTTCTCGCAGGTTGCGATATGGGTGAGAAGTGCTTATACCTTGCTCCTTTTCACGAGCAATCTGCATATGCTACGTGAATATTTTAGCAGCTGTAATGATAGTCATAAAGGAACATCGAAAGGATCACACTGTGGCGTATTTTACTTTGTAGTTACTTGTAGAGTTTCTAACTTTTGTAGATAGTAAGTTGTGCTTTCCTTGTACTTCCTTAGTTCTCCACATGTCAGAACGTTTCTCACTTTTTCGCCAAGGAATGGTCTGTATCTGCCATACTTAAGAGATTAAGGTAATCGCTTAACGTTGTTCTGTGGATGTACAGAGGCATTCCTAGCATTTGCCGAGAAATAGAGATTTGAAACGAAGAAAACATAGCTTCAAGGCAGATGGGAAGATTTTCGTTTTGCAGTTATGGTTATGTTCGTAAGAATGTGGTTATGATCATCACACATGTGAAACAGTGATTAAGAGTAATCTACTGCTTAACGTTATAGTGTCTCTTCTAAGAATCGTCAGACACATTGTGCCTGGTGCTTCAGCAGATATTTGCAGTTTCGTTTGTGCGTTGTGTACCTAGTCAGCGCACACAAATAGAGCTCGTCACGTCTTTCATGCGACGTCTCGTATCGACGGAAATCGTCGGTTTGTTTCCCGTTACGAACAAAGTAATATTTACAGCGCAATATTAGGTATCGATTCGATACAGCAGCCCAGAGTTAGTCTAGTGCGATATTTCTTTTAACGATGGATATTAACAGGAACAGTAAAACACGAAGAATAACCAGTACTCTGTAGAGGCAGCACTGCCCCGGCCCACGTTGACTGCCAACGCAAAGAATGCAGCGCTTCTCAGTTGCTGCTGGATTGCCGCTTATTCTTCGTGTTTTACTGTCCCTGTTTATAAATATCGATAAAACGAATAACGGACTAGACTAATTTGGGAACGCTGTATCGAAAGGGCACGTAATATCCCGATTTAAAAATAATTTGGAACGAACCGATGCTTTCTGTTGACTGTGGGTGTCGCACGAAAGATGTGGCGAGTAGTAACTGGTTCGGCTTAATCCAGCTTCACAATACAAAAACGAAATTGCAAATATCTGCCGAAGCACCAAAAGGAATGCGCCAAACGACCCGTGATTCGAAAGTAACTGTGCTCAATGGGTTTAAAATGGTTCAAATGGCTCTGAGCACTATGCGACTTAACTTCTGAGGTCATCAGTCGCCTAGAACTTAGAACTAATTAAACCTAACTAACCTAAGGACATCACACACATCCATGCCCGAGGCAGCATTCGAACCTGCGACCGTAGCGGTCGTTCGGCTCCACACAGTAGCGCCTAGAACCGCACGGCCACTACGGCCGGCTTGTGCTCAATTCGTGGTTCTAATACAAGCATAAAAATAAGAGTAAAATGTAAAAGTTTTGTTTGAAATTGCTTTATCTCCCAGGCATGTAATAGAGTAGAGATCACATGTGCGACACAAACAATACGAAACGAATTCTTCTCAGAAAGCATTCATACGAAGGAATCCAAAATTCAACACATCTAAATGTAAGTCAGAACTGTTTAAAATGATGCCCATGTAGACGAAGAAAGTGATGTGCTCGGCGTCTTACCATTCTAGGAGTTTTGCAGACTCCGTTCATAGACGTCTTATCATTCTCGGAATGTTCCGTTCATCTTATTCTACACAGTTATTTTCATTTCACTGCTGTACTTGTGCTACATTCTCAACTGTAACACCATACACGAGATACTTGTCATGAGCCTAAAAGTAGAACTCCAGCGGGTTAAGATCCGGAGATATGGTGGGCCAAGTAGCTAGTCCTGCACCACCTATCCACTTACTTGGATAAGCAACATTCATATAGTCTCTTGCCTCCCAACTGAAATACGCATGCACTAAAACGTCCATGTTACGAGCGTTTACGATTCCTGTGTGGATCAAGAGGCGCTCACCCGTAAACAGTACCTGACCACCGAACAGTGGATCAGCAGAAGGGCGCTCGAATAACCGGCCACAGAAATTCTGACGTCTTTGGAGGTCTAAAGGTGTCAGATCCTGCACCCTCTGCAGGTGGGATGGGTGGAATCGCTGTCTCTGAAGCAGGCGCCATAAGGTTGACTGAAGAATTGCTACAGTGGCACTTTCATGGCGGGTACTTATGGTCGTCTCCTCATTTACCATTTCCAGGATGTTCTCAACACCTGCTCCATCTGACCGAGGCCGACCTAACCAAGGCACACAACGAATGCTATATTCCCTTAACGCCTGTCCACAGCTGTGGTGGTTTGGTACTCTTCTGCTTAGAAATATTTCCATATACTGTCGTCTTACTGCTCGTGCATTGCCTTCTGCTGCGCCATAAAAGAGGAGCATATCCCCATGTTCACCATATGATTACGCCATCGTACCTAACACAACGACTGCAGTCTATGAACTAATTACAATAGACCACATCGTAATCCAGTGAACAAAGGCATTTCGTGCCAGAATAAACCGATCAGTGTAGAGGAGTGTACAAAGCAACATCAGTCGATTTACAGGCGAACACGACAAACTAGGAGACTGTACTGGACCATGATGTAATGTCTAACACAAATGACATTATGCATCATAACTTGGAAACAAAGAAATTCCAGAAAAAAACTTTATTTAAGACTTTACTCATATTCTGATGCATATATTACACCCACAAAGCGTGTACAGTTTCTGAATCACCATATAACATTCATCATTGTTAACATTAGGAACCATTTTTCTTCAGCTGGTACTTCAATCATGTTTATCGTGTAGTTGTTGAATGGGGAACGAATAACGCGGAACTGTTGATGAATGACAGGTGAACGGTGAAACGTGTTAAGTAACATGCAGTAACAGAAGTGATGGGTGGATGGAGGGGTGGGAGGCAACAGGTGAGAGGTGATGATTTATAGGTGAAAGGGAAGGGGGTGATTCAGTGTCAGATGATTGGTTGATGATTGGTTAGTGATAGAAGTGGGTGCACATAGTGAATACGATTTTCTAAAAACATTCAGCAATGTACAGAAAGCTACTAACACCGAACACCACTACAGAAGTACAAGTGCACTCATCGATTCTTCATCAAAACTTCTGTCCATTTCCTTCCTGATACTTGTCTAACTGAACTAGTACTTCGCTTACGATGACTTCAGTGCGGACTGACTATTAACCCCTTACCATTTTCCTCTTTATTTTTTTCGAAGATAATCTCTCCATTTTCGTTTTCGTTTGTGGGGTGCCCACAGCATCTGTATACACAACAGTACAGGCAGATGTGACGCACGTGGGTGCCGTTATGAAACAAGATAAAATTATGACGCATTATCGTTACGCAACACACGTACTCCAAGATTCATAGCATTACATAACCGACTGTAATAGAATGTTTGCTATTATCACCAGAATTCAGGTCTTTCTGGAGGTCCGGGCATGTAGTATTTCCTACTACGACAAAGCAAAAGCTTAAGAATTTTCAAAGGTGACCAACAGAAATGTCTATTACAGCTAATATCCTAATAGAAAAATAAATATGAACCAAATATTGTCTGGGTCAGTTTAAACCAAACAGTTGCGGAACGGACCCATGCGTCACTCTTTATTCTGAGACAGCTGCACACAAAATTGTAGCGTCCTTACTTATAAGCCGAGATACTTACGTACATCTATAATAAATGTAGCTTTAAATAAAAGAAAAACGATTAGATAGTGGAAATAGAGCGGTGGAAATCTACAAAGATAGTGGGCTGTGGCCAAAGTTATGTAAAAAATTAGCGATTCTTTTCCATAAGACAAGATTGTTATAGTGGCAATCCCAGGTAAGCTCGATACGACAGAATTGACGCATGAACACGTGAGCTGACGGCTCACATTAAACGAACCCACACGTGCAATTTGTTTATAGTTCGACTATGTGAACTAAACGTTAACACGTCTAAGTCCATAAAACACAAAAAAATGTTGTTGATATAAAAATGTTGATGAAACGGTTACCAGGGTAAGAAAAACTCATTGCGTTACATTGGCTTTCAAACAACCTCGTTGTAGCCGAAAATCCGTGGGTGTCTCATCACGATTACGCAGTTAGTAAAGATGTCATCACGAGAATTGCAGTGAAATGGAAGGGCTACTGAATTCACACCCGCCTACAGGCAGTGACTTTTAATCATTTACTGCCTGGGGGCAATAAATTTCCAGTTAAATAGCACGTAAGAGACATCAACACAATGCAAATACCCAGGCCATAAACTGGTATGGTTTTGAAAAACGTAAATAATTACTATCAAAGTTCTGTAAATTAAATCACTTCAGCTCAGGTACAAAATTAATTGAACTCTGTTCAGAGAGTTATTGAACTGAATCTGAATGATGAAGAGTGTCAATCTTGGGAATTGCTCTGACGGAAATACACACCAACATGAATGGGACGCAGGTGCTCTATTCAACAACGCAGCTAGGATGCAAATCACCTGATGTGGCGTCATGTGACTGCAGAGTAAGGAAAATGTACTGAAGTCTTTCGCATTACCAATTTCCCATTTGTTCAGCGGTAGTCGACTGCTGCAAGACAAAGAGACAAGGATTTGCCTACAGATGCAGCCAAAATTGTCTGTAGAAAGGCAATCGTATATAAGCATCCAACGTTTTCTATTGGTGACAGTTTACGAAAGATGCAACCATCTGTCGTCCACTAAATCCACTTTTGATCGGACGATAATTGGTTCATGCAGTAGGGTTGTAAACGTTACTGCGACAGGAAGCAACTTTTTAAACATATGTAGCTAACGCGTTCTTTGCTTATTGTTAAAAAATAATTTTCCGTTGTTGACCCAACAGCTTTGTCAGCTACGGCAGTACTGAGATCTGAAACATATGGCTGAAGAATAGGCAGCACCAATGTGTTATGTCATAAAATGAGTCATGTCCCCCTATTTCGTCATATAGGTGTTTATGTCTGTACTACTGCCCTCTCACGAAACGACCGAGTGATAATTGCACTGTGAGACGTGCTCATTCAGTAATGGCTTTATTATGCCAAGGACCCCATTTTCACCAGATGTAAACCCTAACGGGGTCATTAGGAAAATCAATGAGTGCCGGCTCATACCTCACTAGTGAGCTGTTCATTATATGTAACTTATACGTAAACTGCGCTTGATGTTGGCCCATATGGTGTATGTAACTGGACACCAGGTTGTGTGTATACTTATTTCCGTGTTAAAGATTGATCAGAACGATGGTGCACAGGTGGTCACTGGCTGATCAGTGAGTTATCCTGTTGTTGTTGTGGCCTTCAGTCCAGAGACTGGTTTGATGCAGCTCTCCATGCTACTTTATCTAGCGCAAGATTCTTCATCCTCGAATAACTGCTGCAACCTACATCCCTTTGATCTGCTTACTGTATTCATCTCTTGGTTTCCCTCTACGATTTTTACTCCACACGCTTCCCTCTAGTACTAAATGGGTGATCCCCTGATGCCTCAGAATGTGTCCTACCAACCGATCCCTTCTTTTGATCAGGTTGTACCACAAATTTCTGTTCTCCCCAGTTCTGTTCAGTACCTCATCACTAGTTACGTGATCTACCCACCTAATCTTCAGCATTCTTCTGTAGCACCACATTTCGAAAGCTTCTATTCTCTTCTTGTCCAAACTATTTATCGTCCATGTTTCACTTCCATACATGGCTACACTCCATACAAACACTTTCAGAAATGACTTCCTGACACCTAAATCTATACTCGATGTTAACAAATTTCTCTTCTTCAGAAACGCTTTCCCTGCCATTGCCAGTCTACATTTTATATCCTCTCTACTTCGACCATCATTAGTTATTTTGCTCGCGCCCGGGTTCTCGGCGGGGTCAGGGATTTTCTCTGCCTCGTGATGACTGGGTGTTGTGTGCTGCCTTAGGTTAGTTAGGTATAAGTAGTTCTAAGGTCTAGGGGACTGATAACCATAGACGTTAAGTCCCATGGTGCTCAGAGCCATTTGAGCCAGTTATTTTGCTCCCCAAATAGCAAAACTCATTTACTACTTTAAGTGTCTCATTTCCTAATCTAATTCCCTCAGCATCACCAGACTTAATTCGACTACTTTCCATTATCCTAGTTTTGCTTTTGTTGATGTTCATCTTATATCCTCCTTTCAAGACACTGTCCGTACCGTTCAACTGCTCTTCCAAGTCCTTTGGTCTCTGACAGAATTACAATGTCATCGGCGAACCTCAACGTTTTTATTTCTTCTCCATGGACTTTAATACCTACTCCGAATTTTTCTTTTGTTTCCTTTACTGCTTGCTCAATATACAGATTGAATAACATCGCGGACAGGCTACAACCCTGTCTCACTCCCTTCCCAACCGCTGCTTCCCTTTCATGCCCCTCGACTCTTATAACTACCGTCTGGTTTCTGTACAAATTGTAAATAGCCTTTCGCTCCCTGTATTTTACCCCTGCCACCTTTAGAATTTGAAAGAGAGTATTCCAGTCAACATTGTGAAAAGCTTTCTCTAAGTCTACAAATGCTAGAAATGTAGGTTTGCCTTTCCTTAATCTATTTTCTAAGATAAGTCGTAGGGTCAATATTGCCTCACGTGTTCCAACATTTCCGCGGAATCCAAACAGATCTTCGCCGAGGTCGGCTTCTACCAGTTTTTCCATTCGTCTGTAAAGAATTCGCGTTAGTATTTTGCAGCTGTGACTTATTAAACTGATAGTTCTGTAACTTTCACATCTGTCAACACCTGCTTTCTTTGGGATTGGAATTATTATATTCTTCTTGAAGTCTGAGGGTATTTCGCCTGTCCCATACATCTTGCTCACCAGATGGTAGAGTTTTGTCAGGACTGGCTCTCCCAAGGCCGTCAGTAGTTCTAATGGAGTTTTGTCTACTCCCGGGGCCTTGTTTCGACTCAGGTCTTTCAGCGCTCTGTCAAACTTTTCACGCAATGTCATATCTCCCTTCTGATTTTCCTATACGTCCTCTTCCGTTTCCATAATATTGCCCTCCAGGCAGCCCCCTTGTATAGACCCTCTACATACTCCTTCCACCTTTCTGCTTTCCCTTCTTTCCTTAGGACTGGTTTCCATCTGAGCTCTTGATATTCATGCAGATGGTTCTCTTTTCTCAAAAGGTCTCTTTAATTTTCGTGTAGTACACCTGGTGGTAAATGCCTCTACATCCTTACATTTGTCCTCTATAAATTTCTCTTACCCATTTTGCACTTCCTGTCATTCTCATTTTTTAGACGATTGTATTCCTTTTTGTCTGCTTCATTTATTGCATTTTTATATTTTCTCCTTTCGTCAGTGAAATTCAATACCTCTTGTGTTACCCAGGTATTTCTACTAGCCGTCGTCTTTTTACCTACTAGACCATCTGCTGCCTTCACTATTTCATCTCTCAAAACCACTCATTCTTCTTATGCTGTATTTATTTCCCCTGTTCTTGTCAGTCGTTCCCCGTTCTACAACCTCTGGTTCTTTCAGTTCATCCAGGTCCAATCTCCTTAAATTCCTGCCCTTTTGCAGTTTCCTCCGTTTTAATCTTCAGTTCATAACCAATAAATTGTGGTCAGTGTCCACATCTGTCCCTGGACATGACTTACAATTTAAAAATCTCTGTCTGACCATTATGTAATCAATCTGAAAACTTCCGGTATCTCCAGGTCACTTCCACGTATAGAACCTTCTCTCATGATTCTTAAACCAGATATTAGCGATGATTAAATTATGCTCTTTGCAAAATTTTACCACACGGCTTCCTCTTTCTTTCCTTTCCACCAGTCCATATTCACCTACTACTTTTCCTCCTCTTCCTTTTCCTACTGCGTTCAATATGTTGTTCATAGTAGCTTATCCGCGTTCCTATTTTTTTACTCATTATTAAACCTCCTCCTGCATTACCTCTTTATACTTTTGTGTTTCTAACCATGTATTCACCTGATCAGACGTCCTGTTCCTCCTGCCACCGTATTTCATTATTTCCCACTATATCTAACTTTAACCTATCCGTTTCCCTTTTTAAATTTTATGATGTACTTGGCCGATTAAGTGATCTGACGTTCCACGCTCCGATCCGTAGAACGCCAGTTTTGTTTCTCCTGATGACAACATACTCCTGAGTATGATGATGATGATGTTTGGTTTATGAGGTGCTCAAATGCGCGGTTATCAGCACCCATACAAATTCCCAATCTTTACTCAGTCCAATCTCGTTACTTTCGTGAATGATGATGAAATAATGAAGACAACACATACACCCAGTCCCTGGGCGGAGAAAATCCTCTACCCGGCAGGGAACCGAACCCTCCTGACCAGTCCCCACCTGGAGATCCGAATGGATGACTATTTTACCTCCGGAATATTTTACCCAAGAGGATGCCATCATCATTTAACCATACACTAGAGCTGCACGCCCTTGGGAAGAATTAAGGCCGTTCGCAGAACCAGCACATCAAGGCCGTTTTGGTTGATGTTACAAGGCCAGATGAGTCAATCACCCAGGCTGTTGTCCCTCTAACTACTGAAAAGACTGCTGCCTATATTTAGAAACCACACGTTTGTCTGGTCTCTCAACAGATACCCCTCCGTTGTGGCTGCACCTATGGTGCAGTGAGGTGAAGGAGAGAGTGTGTGTGAGGAGGCAGGTGGCCGTGGGAGGGGTGTGAGGAGGCAGGTGGAAAAGGGGAGAGAGAAATAGTTGGGGAATGGTAGATTAGGGTACAGATCTAAACTATTTCTGATTTTTTGATGAAATCATTTCAATTACATTTGGTAGATACTCGTACAAGTCTCTTTTATTGTATGAGAGTGGTATGAGAGTAAGATATCCCTAGTTCTTCTGTAACCTCCTCCTCACTTATCGACCTTAATGACAGTGAAAAATTAAACCCCGTGTACCTAATGGAAATTTGGGAAAAGCAATCGTCACCGAAGTTAATCTGTCGGTAAAGAGGGAGGAAAGGGTTACATCCAAATGAAAGGAAAATGCAAATGAAACTGGTGGAAATTAATTTTGAAAAGGGTTAAAGTTAATAAAGAAAGTAAATGTGCGGCCGTTACGTTAAGAATTAACTAGCGCTAATTAGATATTTGAGATCTGGGGGAAATTACGGTCGCCAGTCCTATGGACAGTTACTATAGTAACTGAAAAAGAAAGGTTATTACACATATAATTAGCACTAGAAGCGTGGCAACTGAAGGTTGACACGTGTAGTGTGAAAACTGAAAGTTTGTCAGAAGTAATAAATTTCGCTACACTCTGACTTAATTTAGCAAAGGAATTAATAAAACCGGAAAATTGAAAGTTAATTTAGTGACTGAAATTAATAGTGAGCTTTGTTTCTGAAACACATCGAAATTCAGTAAAATACGGTTAGTCTTGGGCTACCTCAACAATCATTTAAATACACTCCTGGAAATTGAAATAAGAACACCGTGAATTCATTGTCCCAGGAAGGGGAAACTTTATTGACACATTCCTGGGGTCAGATACATCACATGATCACACTGACAGAATCACAGGCACATAGACACAGGCAACAGAGCATGCACAATGTCGGCACTAGTACAGTGTATATCCACCTTTCGCAGCAATGCAGGCTGCTATTCTCCCATGGAGACGATCGTAGAGATGCTGGATGTAGTCCTGTGGAACGGCTTGCCATGCCATTTCCACCTGGCGCCTCAGTTGGACCAGCGTTCGTGCTGGACGTGCAGACCGCGTGAGACGAGGCTCCATCCAGTCCCAAACATGCTCAATGGGGGACAGATCCGGAGATCTTGCTGGCCAGGGTAGTTGACTTACACCTTCTAGAGCACGTTGGGTGGCACGGGATACATGCGGACGTGCATTGTCCTGTTGGAACAGCAAGTTCCCTTGCCGGTCTAGGAATGGTAGAACGATGGGTTCGATGACGGTTTGGATGTACCGTGCACTATTCAGTGTCCCCTCGACGATCACCAGTGGTGTACGGCCAGTGTAGGAGATCGCTCCCCACACCATGATGCCGGGTGTTGGCCCTGTGTGCCTCGGTCGTATGCAGTCCTGATTGTGGTGCTCACCTGCACGGCGCCAAACACGCATACGACCATCATTGGCACCAAGGCAGAAACGACTCTCATCGCTGAAGACGACACGTCTCCATTCGTCCCTCCATTCACGCCTGTCGCGACACCACTGGAGGCGGGCTGCACGATGTTGGGGCGTGAGCGGAAGACGGCCTAACGGTGTGCGGGACCGTAGCCCAGCTTCATGGAGACGGTTGCGAATGGTCCTCGCCGATACCCCAGGAGCAACAGTGTCCCTAATTTGCTGGGAAGTGGCGGTGTGGTCCCCTACGGCACTGCGTAGGATTCTACGGTCTTGGCGTGCATCCGTGCGTCGCTGCGGTCCGGTCCCAGGTCGACGGGCACGTGCACCTTCCGCCGACCACTGGCGACAACATCGATGTACTGTGGAGACCTCACGCCCCACGTGTTGAGCAATTCGGCGGTACGTCCACTCGGCCTCCCGCATGCCCACTATGCGCCCTCGCTCAAAGTCCGTCAACTGCACATACGGTTCACGTCCACGCTGTCGCGGCATGCTACCAGTGTTAAAGACTGCGATGGAGCTCCGTATGCCACGGCAAACTGGCTGACACTGACGGCGGCGGTGCACAAATGCTGCGCAGCTAGCGCCATTCGACGGCCAACACCGCGGTTCCTGGTGTGTCCGCTGTGCCGTGCGTGTGATCATTGCTTGTACAGCCCTCTCGCAGTGTCCGGAGCAAGTATGGTGGGTCTGACACACCGGTGTCAATGTGTTCTTTTTTCCATTTCCAGGAGTGTAGCTACTTGAATCTACGCAATTTTGAAATAAGAGATTTAACTTTGAACTTGAATTAAATGATTCTGAACAATTAACAATAGTAAAATTTAGTACATACCAAGCCGAGCTGCAGTCGCAGGTAACCTAAAATACGATAACAAAACTCGCACTCTTAATTTGTGCTTGTGTAATCTAAATATTGTAACCAGCTATGAATACCTTAACTGGACTTTGAAATTATAGCAGTGAAATTGAATGATATTACTTTAATGCTGGCGTTTGAATTTCAATGACACTCGGGTTCATTCCAGAAAAGGAAGGGACTCTGCTTGGTAATGCAATTGGGACAATGAGCAACAAAGGTTCATGCTACGTTGCTGTAATTTAGTGAGAAAAATTTAACAGTCTGAAAAACTGAGGTCTGCCATATAGTTCTAAAACTTTACGTGCTACCAGTCTTCTTTGTTGGTTGATTAAAGGTTTGAAGCCGTCGATCGAGGAGGTGGCGACAGTCACTCATTGTCGGCCGTCGCTGTTGCAGAGGCTGGATGTTGGCGCGCCTTCTTCTCGACACGGTCTCCAGCCGAAACGGGCTCTTGATGTGTGCCAGCTAACGCTCCCGTCCGCGACACCATGTCAGAAACTAACATAGCAAGTCGAGAGCAATTACATGCTGCCAAACCCCGAAAGCGCGGCAACTCGCGGGAGCGTCACACAACACACCTGCTCCACTGCCCTCCTCCAGCCAGACTCTGCTCTGTCCGCGCTCCACGCGGCAGAGCGACCACTACCAAAGATCCTAAACACTTTGGTTCTCCACACGACCTATCGATGTATTCGTTCGATAGCATAGTTTTCCCTAGGCCAGACCCAGCTATAAATATAAATAATATTCACAAAACAAACCAATTATACATAGACATAAATGCATATATATATACAAATAGTAAAACAATTGCAATATACAAGGACACAGAAATGTTATATCATCAGGTAACAAAATAAGGAAAAAAATTTGCAGTGCAATAGATGGAAATAGGAGGATATGCATTTCCGGCGTTACACTCCTAGGGAAGAGGTTGAGAAAAGGGGTGCTACGTAAAAATGTTCTAAAACAATCTATTGTTATTTTCTTCCTATATTTAGTTGACTTGGAATACTTTAGAACTATGAAGAGGAATATGGCTCTTATTTGAGATGCTCAGTGTGTCAGCCAGGTCGCGAGAACGTCCAGATCGATCAGGATAACGATATTTGTTATCCATACACGTTGTGTAACAACAACGACGCTGTACTATTGTACATATAAATAATATGTTTTTCTTCTGATTTTTCGATAAACTTGTGTAATTGACGTTCTGATTTCATTTCTTTTTTGTTTCATGCCATTGTGTTAAGAAAACTGTAAACAAGTTTCAATGTGAATATTATTATTTGTGTCAAATGTCAAGTATTATTGTAATAGAATTGAAATGTAACAAATGTTGAGACTGTTGTAAGATGTTTAAAATTGTAACTGTGCGTCTGGTGCATACGTAGGCAATGTGTTAGGATATGTAAAATGCAAAACATCGGGTGAATACCCGGTCTGTCAGGGAGCGGTAAAAGGTGGATGGGAGGCGAGCGCGGGAAAATGCGCGCGGGCACTGCACGGCACATCGGGCTCAATAGTAGTTGGAGTTTGGCACTGGTTTGAGCAACACCTTCTGGAGCGAGGAGGCTCTCCTGGAAGATAGCTTCACTGAGCCTCGGGTATGCTGTTCCAACGCCCACACAGCATGGCAAAATTCCATAGGCACTAAATGGAAAAGTATTGCGACGCTAAGAAGAATTAAAGTGCCGATATATCAAGAGCCATAGCTGTGGTTGTATGTGTGCTCTGTGCCTCGCCATCTCGCCGCCCGCCAACCGCCGCAACGATACTAGCAGGTTGAAACTTTTAGTACTGTATTCGCATGGATCAGAGAATGAACTGTGTAATAATAACCTATATTTTACCAGAACTTTCCCATCATTTAATTATCCTCATAACTAACCTAGACAGGGTCCTTTCCAAATGTTGTGCAATCCGAGTGTCCCGAAATGAAAATTGAAATTTGTGTTAATAATAATTATTTGCAGAACTAGCTATGTTAGAATGGTGTTTAAAGAAATGTTTTGTTAATGAGCTAGTAAATGAATAACGAAGGTCTAACGAAGTTGAAAGATAACTTTAATATTGATATAGTAATGAAGTTTAATAATTTCTAGACAGATATAAAGGTATTTAAATGAGCAGTAAATAAGATGAGAAGAGTAGTAACTTATATACTGGAAATCTTAAACGCATAATAAATTCGGTAATAATTTTTTTAATACAGTGATCATAACAGTTTCAGGGCCCTCCCCCCCCCCTTTTTATTCATTTGAATTCTGAAGTGTTTACATTGGTTTGACCAGCAAAAGTTAGAGTCAATATAAAAGTCAAAATTTATCAGTGTTTTATCATTATCAAAATTGACATTTTGTGTGTGGCACGAAAGTGATATTTCTAGGGTAACCTATGCCCGATTTTAATCAGATTAATAGACAGTATAAAGTTTTGTAGTATGCATTGTACTGTAGTGTTATGTATTCATGGTTTTTCCATATCAGTACAGAACGTGAGACTATCAGTTCAATAGATTTTCTGGCCCTAAAATTCTACTATATTATGCAGTGTTACTACTTGTTGTTTTGCATGAATATATACGAACTTGCACAGGGAAGAAACTCAGTTAATGCCTAATTAGGCTAGCGACCGTATTATTGTCACATTGGTAACATCTTCTGGTTTGCTTTTGGTCCATCCTGACGTGTAATTGCATTTCGAACTTACTTGTTCATTGTTATTGCAGAGTGGATGTAAGTCTGATTTGCCACCATTCAGGTACACGCGGTCGATATCTATACGAAAATCCTTTCTCATAAGGTCACTTACCATAGCACAGGCTTTAACGAGTACTGTGTGTCACGCGGAGGTTACAGTTTCTCGTAATTCCAATATGGACTTGAGTGCGACACATTCAACAATTTTACAATGTAAAATTGGTAATTTGCGGTTACCAGAATTCTCAATGAATAATGCATTCTTCTTGTTTTTTCTCTGCTGGTTATTACCCGTTTTCTGGACACGATTCCTGGGTTGCTCGAAACTACAGAGCGATTAACTGGAACTTATTACTGGCATCGTGGATATGCGCTGTGGCCTCGTAGTGCCTGGCAGAGGATTCATCGAACAACCTTCACAATTCTCTATTATTCCAATCCCGTACAGCGCACGGAAAGAACGAACACCTATATCTTACCGTACGAGCTTTGATTTCCCTTATTTTATCACGGTGATCGTTTCTCCCTATGTAGGTCGTTCAATGAGAAAAAAAATTATATTTATTACATATAAAAAAAATATTTATTATGTAAAATGAATGGATCAAAATGGGGAAGAAATGGCTTTAAATATTTTTGTTATTTACTCTTTCAGTACGAACTTTGTTGTGGAACCCCTCTTTTTACGTGTGGTAATAAAAATTCATTTACACAGAATTAAGCACATTTAAAATCACGTGAACTTTAGCAACCCTCTCATGCTGATAAATTCAAACTAGCTGATTAATAACATTTATGACTTTGAAAATTATTTAAATTAAATTTTTTACGTATTTCGGCCTTGGCACACATTTTCTAAATGCAGTGGTTTTTTAAATATTTACTGAATTTTTTCCCGGCGTTAGCTATGGAACACAAGACTGTCTCTGTTAACATAAAATGGTTAAATATTGCCAAGCCGACCTGAACGTTTAATCATCATTGAGAAAACACACTTCACTATACGTTTAAGTTATTTGCATTAGAAATTGAAAGAACCACCAGATTAACAACTTCAACGTTAATTATCCGCCTATGAATGCACAAATGAAAAGCCAGTAATAAATTCAGTCAGCCTCAGGATCGCTGTAAAAGAAAAATATTTCGTAATTCACTGCTAATTTTACCTGCTCCCGATTTACGGGTTTGGTTAATTTTATAGCGGAACAATTTGTTAAATATTCCGCCGCTGCAAATCGTTCGGTCGCGGCACAACCCAGCAACACCAACGATAATCGCTAAAAATGCTGAAAATTCTTTAAAGAAATATTATTGGTGACATGGGCAAGCTAATTTACATTAGTAATACACAATTTTGATAAATTATAATGTATTTAGGCCATAACAATAATTAAAATTACACACCTTTATAATTTCTCCTCTAATGGCGGCTAAAGATAGATACGGACAAAAGAAGTCTACTCATTCATATAATGCTACGTCACAGGTTCCTCTCTCTCTCAGCTCTCGAGAAAGACGACAAAGAACGCACATTATGTAGTGCTTTTTATACTACTGCTGATTTTGAATATCTCTTTGTAATCTTACAACATTATTTTCCTCTGTGGCCATATTTTACATTTTTTCATCGCAGACATTAACATATTTCGTAATTACATTATGAGTATAGAAATATTACATTCATAAATACATCGAGAATATTATTACAGAAAATATTAGAATAATAACCAACGTCGTTTATACAAAATTAAATAATGTTTTTTGTTAAACAATTACAGTACATACGAATTGCTTCATAGCGGCGTACATAGTACAATTAAATGTCATTTCATTTTATTAATAGTGTGTGTGCTGCCAGGGAACGTTACATTGCCTCCTGGCAGCATTTGGCAAAGAGTTTCTATACTTTGACACAATGGTGCCAGTAACGTTCTTTACAATTCTGTTTTTTTTTTTATGGAATGGCTCTTTTAATTAGTCCCTGGGTTATGGTCTAAATACATTACATTTTATCAAAATTGTCTATTACTAATGTAAATTAGCTTGCCCATGTCATCTATAATATTTCCTTTAAGAATTTTCAGCATTTTTAGCGATTATCGTTGGTGTTGTTGGGTTGTGCCGCGACCGAACGATTTGCAGCGGCGACACATTTAAAAAACCGTTCCGGTATAAAATTAACCAAACCCGTAAATCGGGAGCAGGTAAAATTAGCAGTGAATTACGAAATATTTTTCTTTTACAGCGATCCTGAGGCTGACTGAATTTATTACTGGCTTTTCATTTGTGCATTCATAGGCGGATAATTAACGTTGAAGTTGTTAATCTGGTGGTTCTTTCAATTTCTAATGCAAATAACTTAAACGTATAGTGAAGTGCGTTTCGTCAATGATGATTAAACGTTCAGATCGGCTTGGCAATATTTAACCATTTTATGTTAACAGAGACAGTCTTGTGTTCCACAGCTAACGCTGGGAAAAAATTCAGTAAATATTTAAAAAACCACTGCATTTAGAAAATGTGTGCCAAGGCCGAAATACGTAAAAAATTTAATTTAAATAATTTTCAAAGTCATAAATGTTATTAATCAGCTAGTTTGAATTTATCAGCATGAGAGGGTTGCTAAAGTTGACGTAATTATAAATGTGCTTAATTCTGTGTAAATGAATTTTTATTACCACACGTAAAAAAAGGGGTTCTACAACAAAGTTCGTACTGAAAGAGTAAATAACAAAAATATTTAAAGCCATTTCTTCCACATTTTGATCCATTCATTTTACATAATAAATTTTCATTTTTACATAAAAAATATTTTTTTCTCATTAAACTGGCGCCCTACAACGCGGGGCCCGAATAAGCAGTGGCCACAAAATACCCATGAGATAATTATGGAATTATTGTAGTCGAACTTTGTTGGAGAACAATTAATAATTTTTTCATGTATTGTATGTATTGCCTAATCAATATTGTGTGGTAATACTTGTATATGATTTTTTACATGAGAACACTATATACCTAGAGGCAAGCTGAAGAAGAGAGCTCATTATATCAAAAAATTAATTACCTACCACAGTACCAGGCGGCAGCTGCACCCAACATAGATCACCAAAAGGTAAAGCTAGAATGTAGTTGTCCTGTCGGTAGTAAAGTAGCCTCAGTGCGGTGTTCTCGGATCATTAGTGGGGTGCTTGTTGTTAGTGTTTTTTTTAAAAAAAAAAAATAACAGGTCATTTGAGTAGTTAGTCATCGTAGTATATAATAAGTGTGTTTCAACAAATGACCATTTCTTGTGTGATTATGTCAGTGAAACCTGAGTGTTAGGATATTTAGTTCAGATTTTGTTTCTTTTGTTGACTATGGTTCGATTGCGTAGTCAGAAAAATATAAACATGGATAATGAACAACAGTTAGCAAGCAGTGATAACGAGTTAGAAAGTGGGGCACAAAATAATGTTAGTGGCGTAGTTCAGGAAGTACAATGTGAGAATCTGGGGGCAGAAGGGCAAGAAATGTTGCCACTGCCAGCCAGTGATTCAGTTGAAAGTAGAAATACTGTGCCACCTACAAGCACTAGACACGGACTAGAAAGTGGTGCGGTGTCAGAAGTGCAATCATTAAGAGTTATGTTCGAACGCATGCTCAATTTCCAAGCTACGTTTGTGCATGAACAAGCAGAGCGTGACCAGAGATTGGTAGCTGAATTTGCACGTATGCAAGCAGAACGCAATAGAGAACGTGATGCTAAACAAGCAGAGCGTGATCGATGCCAGCATGAGAGAGACTTGCAGTTGATGCAATCTTTGGAAGCTATGCAAAGTGAGATTGTTAGTTTGAGACAAAACTATGAAACCATACCCAAAGCGGTGCAAGAACTGAGCGAAAGAGTAGATAATATCCAGGTGGCTAACGTCAGTATCGTAGATGAAATCAGTGTACTGACTAACAGGATGGAAAAGTTAGAAATTGACACAAGTCAAGCAATAGAGCAGAAAATGTCCGAACAGGCGAACAAAATTGAAAAGGAATTTACGAACTGGTTAGAGGCAAATGACACCGACCTTAATCAAATAATAGACGAGAGGGTGCACGCCGCGATTGAGGCCAAAGACTTGGGCTCGAGTGCAGAACCTAAGAAGGGCGGTGCACACTGACATTCCGCGGAATGTCAACCGTCGTCTTGCGGAGCTGGAAAACAGCTTGTTGCACAACGACGCACAGGCGTGTGTGACGCCAGCCAGGTCCAACAATGATAGGCATATAAATACAGCAGTGAAAAATTGCGACCGCGAGACAGAACAGGCAACCAATGTTAGCGAAACAAACAAATGTCACTCCAAAATAGTGATTGAAGAAAGCCTGATTAAAAACCGACAGTTTCAGATTTTTACAACGGAGAAGAAATCTGTTCACCCTGTAGTATTTATCAAGGGATTTAGAAACATTTTGCCTGGTGTTTGGAGTCATACACAGAAAATACAGTACGTTATGTCTTACATACAAGGAGATGCTGCATTATGGGCAACCGAAGCAGCTGACAGTTGCGACACATATGAGCAATTTGAAAAGGCATTCTTGGCCAAATATTGGTCAACATGTATTCAGGAGAGATTACGGAAAGAGGTATATAATCCAGAGCCGTATTGTCCACGATTAGGCAATTTGCGAAAATATTTTGAGAAATACATTAATAAGACCCGTTACTGGGACGAGCAGATCTCATCCCGGGATTTGATCAGACTTTTGAAATCACACTTGCCGATGCACGTAAAGGAAAAACTTACACCCGTACCGGAGAACGACATGGAACATTTCTTGTCTGTTCTGGACTCAATTGACCTGATTCAGGAGGATGTTAAGGCTGCCTCTGAACAGGCTAGAAGTAACGGAAACGGTTACAGAAATGGTCGAAATAACACGCCTCCACCAAATAATGGAAACGGCGGAGGTAACAATAGGAGACAAGATTATGTATAAAACGGGAGTAGAGGTAGAGACCGGAACGGCAATAGCCCGCCGGTGAACAATGACCGGAAAAGGTGGTTCGAAGACCGATATGAAACAGGCCCACCAAGCAATAGTAGATGGAAAAATGCCAGGGGGCCGTGGAACACCAAAACCTATAACGATGCAAACTGAACTTGGCCACAGAACCAGAGGCCCAGTCCAGACCGGCAAAACAGTGAAAGATATGACAACAACCGACCGCCACCACAAAATGCGCCAATTGCGCAACGTGGCGGCCGACGAAACACAACTTACACATAGTGGAGGTCAGCGACACACAGCAGCCACACCCATCAACCAGTAATAATCCAACAAACTAGATTCAGCCGAGATACGCTCTCCATTGTCGGCTGAGGTTTGGAGTGAGAGCAGCCCGACACAGAGCAAAACATTGGAAATCTGTATCCTCAGGTATAATGACGGGGTACAGATGGGACATGAATTAATAACTGAACCACCCACGTGCATAAAGGAGCACAAAAACAAAGTACAAACGATAACAGAGATCAAAATTAACAATATTGATGTGCAAGCAATCGTAGATACAGGTGCTACTGTCAGTGTCATGAGTATGGACCTATTCAGAGTACTGGGGAAAGAAAAGCGTATGCTGACTTTTCCTGTGAACAATTGGAAAGTCACTGGAGCCATCAGTGCACAGCGACAAATAATTAAACTCCAAGTGCGGGTAGAGATGTATATAGGGGGAGAAGCCATAGCGTGCTCGTTCCTGGTAGTAAAGGGTTTAGGTAGCATGCATTTTGGGGGCAGATTTTTTGAGAGAAAGGGACGCAGTAATCGACCTTTCTCGGGGAAAATTAAGTTTGATGAACACGGATAGGAGGATAGAATTGTCCATGCTCAGATCTGAAGAGGTATCTGTGCCTAATTGTAATGCTATTAACATAAAATGTAGGAATCAGTGGATACTACATTTAGACAATCATTCTCTAGGACAAAATCTCTATTATCCAGACGTACAAGGTGATCAATTAAAAGCAAATGTGGACGCACTGGTGAACAAAGTATCACAGTCCGAAAATTTGAACTCAATGCAACAGCAGGATTTGGTACAGTTGTTATCTGACTATGCAGATTATTTTCAGAACGACCAGGAATTGTTAAGGGATATCAATGCAATATCGAGGTGAAGCTTCACAAAACCTACTGTCGAGCCTCATACTCCATTCCTTGGTCCAAGAAGGAAATAGTAGCTATCTCTTAGCAGATCCCCAATCAGGGAGAGTACGGGGACTGTATCCGCGTAAGGATGTGAAAATATTCCTACAGTAAATGGCTAATAGTCCTATGTGTTATGTGTAAAAAGGTACACCATTCTTTTGGAAATGAATGAACATTGATGATGTGTGATCTGTAGAGATAATGTACTAGTGTAGAAATATTTAGTTATAAGAATATGATTGACTTTCTCTTTTGTTTATGATTATTTGTGTTATGTCTTATTTTTAATTAGTATTAGCTTAAACATGCTCTAAATGTCTGCACAGATAACCTGATTAGTGCAATTATTTGTAGTGTTAAATTGTGACAGAGATCAGTCAGGAGGAACATTTTAGTAGTGATTAGTTTGTGTACTGCATGATATTCTATATGTGTGTCAAACTTGGAATATTTCTTGGTACAGTCTTTTCTATTACATGTTTATATATATGTGTGTAGCTGTCAGATTGACAGGTTCGAACCCAGAATAATATTAATAATATGAGACCCTGAGAACTTTATTTTCAAACCAGTATTATCAAAGAGAGTAATGCACCCAGTAGTGTCCCGAGGGCACCATGGGAGGCAAACTTATTGCAAATTTAAGTAACGCAAAGTTACGCACAAAGAAACTTCAATTGAAGCATGTGCAGATCGAATCAGTAAAAAGAGCTAGCCTGATACAGTCCAAGTCAATTTTGGCCTACAGAGACTACACTGTAGTTACGTAGGACCTTGCAAGTAAAGCGAGACATAGTTTCAAAGGAGTTATTGAACAATATGCCTGAATCCGGCTGGAACGCACAAATAAAATCTACTCGAACATAAATATAGATGATTTTTGGGCAAACTAATACGAAATTTTAATATTTGTTACCATGTACGCAATTATCACACACCTTGGTAAAGAGCGAACAAAGAAGGTGCGAATGTGCTGTTACAAAAAATTGCACAGCGGACATTGTAACTGAAAAAACTTAAACAAAAGTGCAGTATTGTGTGGCAGAGGCAGACAGTGACTGTTAAAACTGCAGCAATACGTCAACGTTAAACGCAGGTTTCCTAGACTTCTGGAGTGCAAATATAAACGTAAATGAAAACGCTTTATAGATGAGACAATTCCTATTTTTATTAATAACAGATGTAAGGAGAATACTTACGTTTCACTATCAATACGTAGTGACTTACCACGTCTGATGACGGCAGCACATTGACCCAAATGAAATCTACACATAAGAGGAAAAACTATTCCTAGAGCAAAGTCGCTTTTTTAGTTACCAGTAATTTCTCCATTCTGTTTAGTAGTAATAATTCGACGGTGAGGTTAATAAAATCGGTAAACATTTGAATTTATGGTCTGATAAGCGGCACGAGGAGAGATTCTACTAGGAATATGGAAATAAGTAAATCTACTCGCTTACGTAAATGCAAGGCCAAGGCGAGGTCAGGCCACGCTGGTTATCGCCCTCTAGCATTGTTTGTAACCAGCAACACTTTTTAGAGAAGTGTCTAGTAATTAACAGGAAAATAAACTGCGATCTGAATTGGTTATTGTCTGGTAGAGTACTGAGGAACAAAGTTTCGAGGAGAGAAAACACAGTTACAAATCATATTGTTGACTAATTTATCCGAACTCATCCAGGAAATAATTTTTCTTTCATTGTTGATGGTCACTGCAAGTAGATTTTACCTTCTATTATTGCTATATTATTGTTTTCTGACGCAAAAAGAGACTATTAATCCCTAACAAAGCCGTGGGGTAGACAAGTGATCTAAAAAGATTCTATAAACCTAAAAAGAATTTTTTTAACGAAGTCCTTTACGTCAAGATCGCAATTACACAAGTTTAAGCGAGCTGATTATCCAGATATCTTCAGATCCGAAATGACAAATAAAATTTGCAGCAAGAACCGTCTTATTAGTGCAATTTTCTGTTGTCTTTTCAGATCCGAAGATGGCTGATTAATTAGCTGAAACTTTCGTAATTGCGATCTTGACTATTAAAAGATTTTGCAGTTTTTCCTTACATAAAAAGCAGAAAAAAACTGTGTTCGTGTCCTTCCTTACCCCTTAACCATAGACATCAAAGATTTTTTTTTGTTATTTCCAACGGACTCTCAGACTGATATGATCCTAAACGTTTTCAAGTGTTTTCTTTCGGTTTCTTTTTTTTATGTTTAATCCTGTGTCTGAACGTGTGACACGTACCTCAGAAGCGAAATATCTATTGAAATTACGATCACCATCACCACTACCATCAACATAATCATCATTATCAGCTTCCCCTTCACGGCCTTCGACTGCAGTCTGGGTTCTGAAAGCTGTAGTAGATAACCTTTCGCTCCACGCATTTTGTACAGGCTATCTTCAGAATTTCGGCGATTGTATCACAGTCAACATTATCTAAAGGTTTCTCTGAATCCACAAATGCTATAAAAGTATGTTTGATTTTCTTTATCCTATTTTCTGAGACAAGTCGTAGGGTCTCTTGTGTCAATACATTTCTCCCGAACCTAAATTGATCTTCGACGAGGTCGATTTCTACCAATCTTTCCATTGTTCTGTAAATACGAGTCAGTATTTTTCACACTTGGTTTATTGAACTAATGGTTCTGTAAAATATAAACCCGTTAACACCTGCCATCTTTGGAAGTGCAATTATTACGCTCTGCGGGGAGTCTGAGGATACTTCGCCTGCAGCATATATCAAGAACATCAAGTGGAATAATTTTGTGGCGCCTGATTCTAGAAGGAGAGTCCCCTAGCGCGTGGTAGGAGGTAAATAAAGTACCTCCTGCGCCCCACCAGGCACAGCAGTGTGTGATCCGAAGTGGGTCACTGCTAAAAACGTCAGTCTCCATGTCAGGAGCGGCTGACATTTTGGCGAAAGGCAACAGAATACCATCCAGACGGAATTCTTAGAGAATAACGTGGATACATTCACTTCTAGAAGTCCTGAAGTTTTAAATATCAGGTTGATGCATATGTTCTTAGCGTTTTTGTTTTGCGTATTGGTGTTTCGGTTGCTATGGGTTTATTTATCGATTGCAATTTTTTATCCGCAGCCCACTGTTGCCTTCTGAGTTCATAGTGTCATTTGGAGGTAGTGAATGGAGTAGTGTAAGCTAGAAAATGGAATGTCAAGTGGAGAATTCTGAACGTTTCCGACGTATTCTTCTGTTTGAATCCAATAAAGGGATGACAGCAGCGGAGCAGCCAGAAACATTTGCACAGTGTATCGGAATAATGCCAAAGGACAAAGCAAGGCAAAAAATGGTTTTCTCGTTTTAAGGAGGATCGTTTTGACCCTCCACGTTCAGGAAGACAGGATGAAGATCGTCCATACGGCCTACCTGTGGTGAGAAGTAATGCCTGAAATTTGGTATTTTCGGCACACTCTTGACACTGTGGACCTCGGAATACTGAATTCCCCAACGATTTCCTAAACGGAATGCTCCGTGCGTCCATCTCCAACTATCACTCCGGGTTCAAAGTCTGTTAAATCTCGTCAGAAACATTTTCATATGAATCACTTGAGTGTAAATGACAGCTCTGCCAATGCACTTCCCTTTTATACTTTGTGTACCGGTACCAGATGCTACCACCAATCTGCGAGTACAAGATGAATAACAAAGGTGACAGAACGCATCCTTGTCGGACCCCTCTACAGATATTGATAAACTCGGTGACCTCATTGTCAAGCTTAACCTGTGCTGTCTGATTCCAATACACATTCTCTGTACAGGCGTTGTCTTTCGTCTGTGTATTCGTTCTTTGTAGAATTTCCTTACGTTTTGATGTTGTACTCTATCAAATGTAATTTTATAATCAATAAAATACAGATCTTTTATACCGATCATAGCAGGTTTGCACTACAACTTGTAAGGCAACTACTGCTTCTCTTGCACCTAAACCTTTCCTAAACTATGTATCACCAATGAATTTCTCACATTTTGCATGTAACCTTTGATGAATGGCTGCCAAAAATATTTTTGACTCGTAAGACTGATGAGTCTATGATCACATTTTCGCGCATTCTTCTTTTTTGGTAAGAGAATGGAAATCGACAATTTCCATTCGGGGTGTTAATAGCGTATATTGCACATTTTACTAAAAAGTTTCTGCAAGAATATGATAATTTCTTCATCAAGGAGTTTAATGAGCTTCACAGGAATTCCATCAGGTCATGCTGCTGTATTGGTTTTTGAGTTACATATGGCTTTCTCGATTTTTACCTTTATGATTGGAGGTCCTCTTACATAATCGTTCCTAGAAGTCTCAACATTTCGTCAGTCTATGTTCTCTTCGTGACATCAAGAACTATTTCATTATCTCTGCTGACTGTCAAGGAGACGTTTTGGCTTCTACTCATTCCAACAGTTTCTTTTAGCTTTTCATGTAACTTAAAATCGTCACTTGAAGCTTGTAAGTTTTGAATTTCTTCCCATTAGCGTTGAAACTGTTAATTTTTTGCTTCTCTAATATTTGTTCTTATGAGTTTCTAGATATTATTATTGTTAGTGGGATCTGCCTGGGCTCTATATTTTAGACGTCCATCCATCAATAAAAGAATTTCATCAGTCATCGATTTCTATTTTCAGTCTCTTGTTTTACATCCTATGTTATCTTGAGCAGTGGTTATCATGATGTTTTTCATGTCTTCGAATACTTTAGTAAGCATTTCTTGTGTCATTGTTGTCGCTATTTTACTGCTGATATGTATGTCCACTTCAGTTCTCAGTTGAATGCGTTTGAGTTTTACGCAAGTTGTCTTCTTTTGTTGAGTTCTTTTTTGTGGCTTTTACGAGTTTTGTTTTTAGAAAATCTACGAATGTTAGATCTTATATGGTCAGATGGTACATCTGCTCCAGGATAAGTGGATGCTCTTGCGACTAAGTTGCAACGAACTCGGTTACGAAATATATTTTCTTGGTTGTGGTTCAAATGGCTCTGAGCACTATGCGACTTAAATTCTGAGGTCATCAGTCGCCTAGAACGTAGAACTAATTAAACCTAACCAACCTAAGGACCTCACACACATCCATGCCCGAGGCAGGATTCGAACCTGCGACCGTAGCGGTCGCTCGGCTGCAGACTGTAGCGCCTAGAACCGTTTTCTTGCTTGTCTGCTGGAGGTTTCGATGTATACAGTCGCCGAGATGGTAGTTTGAACCAAGTGTCAGTGCCTTTCGTAGTTTTTACCTGACAGAATTTTAGTAGGTGATCGTCTCTTTCGCTTCGTGCTCCTAAGTCAAAAGGTCCCCCCTGATCTTAAAATCTGTCATTTCCTATTTTGGCATTGAAGTCTCCCATTATTACATTAGTTTCGTGATGTTTTGTGAGAATAAGTGTTTTCTTGGTTTGGTCATTCCACCTCCTGCTCATTTGTAACAGCGGTTGGTGCGTACGCTTCAATAATTTTGAGGTTCATTGACTTCCACTGAACTTTGATAAGGAACTCTATAGGAATACGGATAGGAATCTGTAACACTCTGCAACTAATTTGCATTAATAACTAGCCTGAACTCTGAAACAAAAACGTGCGAGTTCTCCCCACTCGTCACCACTATTAACAGCTTAGCATTCGAATCACAATTTGGCCACTGCACGCAACAGAAACACCATCACATGAAATAACAATTTGGTGTGTTCCTGATATTTGTTAAACAACGGTGGCTTGATCATTGGAGAAATTACAGGAAATAGGGTTCATAAATGAAAGTCGATTTACAACAACCAAACTTTTATTGAAATTTCAAAGCCAACAGGGAATGTCTGTGCAATATTACTGTTAAAAACACTAAAAATTTATCATGAAAAAGGGAAGCTAATTATGTAGGACTGGAAGAAGAGTTTCTCATCCATCCAGCTCGCATTCTCAAACAAGAGAAATAACTCAATGAACTCCGCATCAAATATACTCAAAGAACATATTGAATACTAGATGCTCAGAATACACACTCTGAAATATGAAATTGATACCTCATGCTATCAGCAAAAAGCGAGCGAGAGCAGCGGAGTTTGTGTGGAGTTGTCAGCCCTAACAGACAAGCAACACTGTATGAAGTAATCGTAGAAATCAATGTGGGAGGTATGACGAACGTGTCCGTTCGGACAGTGCGGCGAAATGTGGCGTTAATGAGCTATGGCAGCAGACGACCGATGCGAGTGCCTTTGCTAACAGCACATCTCATCTGCTCCAGCGGCTCTCTTGTACTTGTCCCGTATTGGTTAGACCGTTGACGACGGGAAACCCGTGGCCTGGTCAGATGAGTCCCGATTTCAGTTGCTAAGAGCTGATGGTAGGGTTCGAGTGTGACGCAGACCCCACGAAGCCGTGGACCCTAGTTGTCAACAAGGCACTGTGCAAGCTGGTTGTGACTCCATGATGGTGTTGGTTGTGTTTACATGGAATGGGCTGGATCCTGTGGTGCAACTGAACCATCATGTTATTATACACTACTGGCCATTAAAATTTCTACACCACGAAGATGACGTGCTACAGTCGCGAAATTTAACCGACGGGAAGAAGATGCTGTGATATACAAATGATTAGCTTGTCACACCATTCACACAAGGCTGGCGCCGGTGGCGACACCTAAAACGCACTGACATGAGGAAAGTTTCCAACCGATTTCTCATACACAAACAGCAGTTGACCAAGGTTGCCTGGTGAAACGTTGTTGTGATGCCTCGTGTAAGGAGGAGAAATGCGTACCATCACGTTTCCGACCTTGATAAAGGTCGGATTGTAGCCTATCGCGATTGCGGTTTATCGTATCGCGACATTGCTACTCGCGTTGGTCGAGATCAAATGCCTGTTAGCAGAATATGGAATCGGTGGGTTCAGGAGGGTAATACGGAACGCCGTACTGGATCCCGACGGCCTCGTATCACTAACAGTCGAGATGACAGGCATCTTATCCGCATGACTGTAACGGATCGTGCAGCCACGTATCGATCCCTGAGTCAACAGATGGGACGTTTGCGTGACAACAACCATCTGCACGAACAGTTCGACGACGTTTGCAGCAGCATGGACTATCAGCTCGGAGATCATGGCTGCGGTTACCCTTGACGCTGCATCACAGACAGGAGCGTCTGCGATGGTGTGCTCAACGACGAACCTGGGTGCACGAATGGCGAAAACGTCATTTTTCCTGATGAATCCAGGTACTATTTACAGCAGCATGACGGTCGCATCCGTGTTTGGCAACATCGCGGTGAACGCACATTGGAAGCGTGTATTCGTCATCACCATACTGGCGTATCACCTTAAGTGATGGTATAGGGTGCCATTGGTTACACGTCTCGGTCACCTCTTGTTCACATTGACGGCACTTTGAACAGTGGACGTTACATTTCAGATGTGTTACGACCCGTGGCTCTACCCTTCATTCGATCCCTGCGAAACCCTACATTTCAGCAGGATAATGCACGACCGCATGTTACAGGTTCTGTACGGGCCTTTCTGAATACAGAAAATGTTCGACTGCTGCCCTGGCCAGTACATTCTCCAGATCTATCACCAACTGAAAACGTCTGGTCAATGGTGGGCGAGCAACTGGCTCGTCACAATACGCCAGTCACTACTGTTGATGAACTGTGGTATTATGTTGAAGCTGCATGGGCAGCTGTACCTGTACACGCCATCCAAGCTCTGTTTGACTCAATGTCCAGGCGTATCAAGGTCGTTATTACGGCCAGAGGTGGTTGTTCTGGGTACTGATTTCTCAGGATCTATGCACCCAAATTGCGTGAAAATGTAATCACATGTCAATTCTAGTATAATATATTTGTCCAATGAATACCCGTTTATCATCTGCATTTCTTCTTGGTGTAACAATTTTAATAGCCAGTAGTGTAGTTATGTTCAGCTACTAGGAGAGCATTTCCAGCCATTCATGGACTTCATGTTCCCTAACTACGATGGAATTTCTGTGGATGACAATGCGCTACGTCATCGCATCACAATTATTCGCGTTTGATTTGAAGGACATTCCAGACAGTTCGTGCTAATTATTTTGGCACCCGTATCGTCTGACATGAATCCTATCGAAATTCATGTGACATAATCGAGAGGTTAATTCGTGCACGAAATCCTGCATCGGTAACACTTGGTCAGTCATGGACGGCTATAGCGCAGAATGGCTCAGTATTTTTGCAGGGGGCTTCCGATGACTTGTTGCGTGCCTGCACTATGCGGGGCAAAGGGAGGTCCGACACGGTATTAGGAAAATGGAAATGAGCGTTTGGCTTCATTGGCCGGGAGGCCCCTTGCGAGGCAGATCCGACCGCCTTGGTGCAGGTCTTATTACGCTCGACACCACATTGGGCGACCTGCGCGCCGGATGGGGATGAAACTGTGATGAAGACAGGACAACATCCAGTACCTGAGCGGAGAAAATCCCCGACCCAGCCGGGAATCGAACTCGGGCCCGTAGGACGGCAATCCGTCACGCTGACTACTCAGATATCGGGGCGGACGGTATTAGGAGGTATGCCATGACTTTTGCCACCGCACTGTAGAGAAAGGTGAAAAGGGTAATGAAGTCTTCATCAATAACACTGGCTATGCTGATGCTACAGTATTGACTACTGATAATTTAGATGACAACAGCATAGAAGAAAATTACAACTGCAATATAGGTCTGAATATGAACACCAAAAAGACGCATTTTATTATTGTCACACGACAGCCCAGTTGCTTTACAAATGCAAATCTATGACTAAATGGCTCCTTAATACAAAGAGTACTTTGAAAAATGGTTTTGTGATGACTGTAGATCAGACATGGAGATAAAGTATTGCACAGAGAACGTTCATAATGCATGAAACGTTCCTTTTGTACGACCTCGGAGCTTCCGTGGTGGTCCACGAAGTCGCACTCACGAACCGCGGTCAGAATCCATGGACTCTTAGGCGACGCACGGTGCGTGAAACAAACTACGCAACGTACTGGTCCGTGGATTTTATTAGAAACGTTTATCAGCTGACCTGGGTTATTTCTCCGTTCTGCTACAATACCAGTCATTTAACCAAGGGTCACCAGCCTCACTCTGACCCGTGACACAGGGTTAAACTTCTCACGACTCTGACGTCAATATTAAAGACCCTATACAGGGGTTCGAGAAAAATATGGAAACACCGCAAGAAATGCATGCTTGAATATACATGCTGGTGCTAGCCAAGGTTGCAGGGTGCGGTGTTGTATTTGTTCAAGCACGGCAGCTGTACAGTGTCCTCAGTACGTTGCAAGTATCAGTCGTGGCAAAACAGTGTTCTGTGTGAGTGCACCCTGCCGAAGCTAAGTGAAATCAAAAGTGAGCAAATTGTTGGTGCTCATGTGGTGAGTGGTTGAATAACCAAGATAGCTGAAGTGTTCTGTGTTTCAATAGGAACAATATCTAAAATTAATTCTACATAAATAGAAAGTGGAAAACATCAGCTGCTGAGTCACGAGCGAAAGCGTGTTTGTTAAATGATCGTGACAGACGGTCCTTGAAACCGATTGTGACGAAAAGTAAGAGGACGACAGCTGTGAAAGTCACTGTAGAATCTGTGTCCCACTCGCGAACCTTTTTAGAAACAAAACAACCCAACGGGAGCTCTATAAGCAGGGAACTGCAGGGCGAGATGGAATCTCAAACCACTCATAATGATGCAAATGGCCGTAACAGGAAAACGTGATTCCGATGATGGGCCCCATCGTGTTACTGCCAAGGATTATGTAATCATGTTGGCTGAGCAGGTCCATCCCATGGTACAATTTTTGTTACTCAATGGCGATGCTGTGTTTCAATACGACAGGAGCTGTGTCCACACTACTCGCATCGTCCAGGACTGGTTTTTTGAGCACCAGAATGAATTGCCCCATCTGTCCTGGCCATTACAGTCAGAATATCTCTATGTTAATGAGCCTTTGTAGTCTGTTTTGGAGAGAAGGGTGCGTGATCAGTAACGACTTCTGTTATCGTTACCTGAACTTGGCACTATATTGCAGGAAGAATGCTTAAGAGTCCTTTGAAAACCATACAGGACCTGTATTTATCCGTTCCGAGACGAAAGGAAGATGTTTTTAATGCTAACGGTTTTCCTACATCATACTAGACATGGTAGTGTGTTGTGTTTTTGGTATTTTCATATATTTGTGGCCATCCCTTCCAGCTACTGTAACCGACTTACCTTTTCGTCTCTTTTTCTGAGTACGTGTAAGTATGTATTCAGAAACACTTTTATGTCTGAATGTTGGACCCAAGATATGTTTCGTAACTCACTTTGGGCGAGTTACGAACAATGAGCATATGTGGCTTAGTCTGATAATGTAAAACTGTTCTTTGAAGCAGATGGCATTGAGAGCGTTTCCGACTCCATACAAAGCCATTATCGATCAATATGGCTGCAGGTCTGAAGATGATCATGTAACAAGCGAAACAGTTCACCTTTTGATAAACGTACATTGCGATCTAGACTATTATACTTAATTTCAAAGATTATACATTATTTTGATCGCTGATATCTCCAATAACGTTTTCAAAATTATTTAACACTTTTCTATACAGAAATCTTAAACTGATCCAAAACAATAACGTCGATCATTGTATGATTAACAGCCCGATGCCGACACTTGCCTTCTAACTTGTAAGGCATGAAAAGAATGGCAAAAGCGTTCTACTGATTGCAGTTCTTAAAATGCGAATAGTGTACGCAATAGTTTCAGTAGTGTTCTTGCTAAAGGCAGAGAACGTGTACGCATACATGCTATAGTTAAATACAATTTGTAAGGTGCACACCGTGCCACGAAAGAATTTATCATTGGTACGTGAATATGAATAACTTACAGAAATTTCAATTCAGCCGATAATTATTTTGCCTCAAAACATAGCCACTGATAAGGGAGAGAATACTACTGTTCGTACGTATACTGGGCCACAATAAAAGGACAAACTTGAACGACAAAAATTCTATATGCATTGGAAGACGTTGCAAATATTTAACTAAACGACAATGTGATGAATTCAACATGTTTATTATTTGGGCAGATTGACGAAAATCCGATTCTGTACTACGTGCCTCGAAAATAACGACGTCACTGAACAACAACGATAAGTTTGAACTCAAGCAAATGCATGTTAAAATCTGGAAATGCTGCGAAAAATATTACTCCTTGCTAGGCGGAATCTTGCCTTATATCTTTAACTCGTTGCAAGTAAATGATCATCGGGAAGCAACATGAAAGTAATTTAATACGTACATCAGTCATCCATGGCAGAACAGCAGCAGATGAACAACCAGAAACCCCGACAGGAAGCTATCAGACCAGACTCCAGTAGACTGTTTTGTAATTCAAACGGGCATGCACGCACAGAGTACGACGACACATTTTCTTGTCTTTGACTACCACTTCACTCATGAACGTACAGTGTAATACTTTTAAGTAATTAAAATAAACTGTTCGCATTGTGCTCAGGTACGATATGATTATATGTAGGGAAAAAGCATCTCAAGAAGTTTTTTTTGTGGCATGGCCAGAAATGTTAGATGCGTGAACCGTTAGTCACACGACACAAATCCAGTCTATAGTCCAGTTCGGCCCATACTCACCCAAAAGTGTCCGCGCAGGAGCTAGTGCAGCTGCCCTCATACGTCCTCGTAAGTCAGCGATGTTGCCCGGGGATGGATGTGTGAAAACAGTGTTTTTGATGTAGTCCCACAGGTAAAAATCACACGGTACCAGGACTGGAGAACGTGTGGGCCGTACCAGCAACTGGAGATTACCATCTGATTTACAACCGATCCATTGCTGTAGCAGCTCAGTATCCAAGAGTCAGGAACATCGTTATGGAAGCACAGTGAAAAATAAATATTATCGTTATCCTCTTGCAGCTGCGGCATGAACTATGGAAATCGCAGCCGTGTTGCTTGAGATCACTGTAACAATACAAAATTCTTGAGAGTCTGTTTCCATTAAGTATAATCATATAGTGCCTTACCTCAACTATGATACCTTTAGTAATCGAAACTTGACAATGAGACAAACAACTTTCACTATGTAATTACTTTCAGGTAAGACTCCGAGACTGCCTAGCAGCCTGGAATATGTTCACCGCTAACAGTTCAGTTTATCACCCCCAGCTGGTCACTACAGTTCTCGCCGGTAATCAGCACAGCAACACAAGACGAATGCAGTTCATAGTTAGTGGGGAAAGAATCACATGAAAACGTCACTCAAACTAGCACGACACAAATGAAATTTATTTGTGTCAATTAATCCTAACGAAGACCGTCACTTTTATCTAAATCTAGCTAACGGCTCAACGCTCTGCCCTGAGGTCTCCCTATTTTACCAGACAAGTTCACGATCACAAATCCGCAACACTCACCGAAAAAAAACAACAATAAAGCGCTATGAGGAACTCCACTGCTGCACCCTGGAACTCAATTCGGGTTCTCTCAGTCTGCCGTACTGCACTTAAGCAAGTTGGTTGAACACGAAGGATCACCTACTCGCAGTTTCTGATGTACACAATGAAAACACCACCTCCACCGGTTCAAATGGCTCTGAGCACTATGCGACTTAACTTCTAAGGTCATCAGTCGCCTAGAACTTAGAACTAATTAAACCTAACTAACCTAAGGACATCACACACATCCATGCCCGAGGCAGGATTCGAACCTGCGACCGTAGCGGTCACGCGGTTCCAGACTGAAGCGCCTTTAACCGCACGGCCACACTGGCCGGCCCACCTCCACCGCTGTGGGCATACAACGTCTCCATCCCACGAGGTTTGCCGGTCGTCTCCTCGCTTCCGTGAGGTCCTTACGGCTTCAAGGCATTATCTAACCTTCAAGTTTTCCAGATAGTTGGAAGCAGAAGCAATATGTAGGCCTTCGTTGACGATTTCCTGCTCCCAGTTACAGGTCTTCTGTGAAGTGCTGCTCTCTGGCACCTCCTCTAGAAACTACTCTGCAAATAGTGTCGGAGACGCCGACAGCGCTGGGTAAATACACGCCCTTAAAATCCGCCTAGCAGTCTCCGACCACTACCCATTTAGAGGATTAGGGAAAATCCCCCTTCTTCCTGCTCTTGAGGCGACTATAAAAGCGAGCAGGACTAGGACACATGGGCGGCAGGAAATGTTACATGCTTTCATAAAAATCAGAAAAGTTTTCACAAGTAGAGACTTCGACCTAAACCTTACAGCTCGATTTATAAGATGCTACAAATGGTCTTTGCTTTTGTACGGTCCTGAAGGATGCACACTAAATATGACAAAAGCAAAGCACATCGAATCCTCTGAAATGAGGATTTACCGCAGAATACTTAAAATACTGTGGACAGCAAGAATAGCTGACATCGAAGTATTGTGACAAAGAGCGAAAATACTGACAATGTTAAAAGAAGGAAATATGCATACCTAGGACTTATCATGCGGATCACCAAACATATAATTCTGAAGTTGACAGGAGAAGGGAAGAGCGAGGGTGAAAGAAGAAGAGGGCGATTTGTAAATCACCGTGATGTAGTCCGAACTGTTTTGAGTTGATGAATATTTCGTGCATATCGATGATGAGTATTTAGTTTGGGAATTTTGCTACCATACTCGTATCGCTCTCAACGTAACTGTATTCCATTTGATAAGGGTCATTTTTTGTCTTTATTTTAAGTGAGTATCGTAGAACCATTTCCCGTTTATTTGAGATGTCCTTTCTTGAATAAACACTGTACAACATAATTATCTGTCGTCTACATCAATTACAAATATTAGAGTAGAACCTTTGATATTAAATTATTGATTTAACTTCCGTTTCGTATTTCTGTGTATTTTATTAACTCTCAATTCTAGCCGTTGGATAGACTGACAGTACAATCACAGCTACAGGTTATTATTTGCAGGAAATTAGCTGCGGGGCTTGGAAGCAGACACGCACTGCTCGACCCTATGACTACATCGGGCTATTATTTTTAAACAGAGCAGAGTACAGCCCAAGTACCTAAAGTACCTGCAATATCAGGCAAAGTCGCAATTGGTTTGCTCGTGTGGGATGCTGTTTAAGAAGAGCAACTACACAGCAATAACTGTTAGGTAGCATCGCATTACGTTTCCTTCACTTAGAAGTTGCAGTTTTTGGAAATTCTTTTCTTCCGCTGACATTCTCTAAAAAGTTTGCAAGCTCTTTTTGTATTGCTGAGCCTCCTGTTTAAGAAATTTTTATTGCAACATATTAATCGCCAGGTAACTTTTCTTTCTGCGTACTTGGAATACCTTTATAGTCTTCTACTGGAATTGCTTCGGAAATGTCATTGGTGTCGTTATTTGATATCTGTGTTTTCGATTCATTTGTCCGAGGATACAAAATTTTAAAGAGTTCTTGAAATTTTCACACAGTAGGGGAATACAGTAACCATCTTACAATGAAATATTTTTGTCGTATTTTGCAACCTCGGGTCGCACGAAGGTTTCGACTTCTGAACAGGCCAAGACTGGTACTCATAATGTACATTCATTTAATGAACTACTGTAAAAGGTACTCAAAACATCTGATGGTGACTTGCAAAGAAGTCGAAACCGGCTATTATACTATTTTTGTGACCCGAGGCTGAAAATTAAAATAAAAGCTTTATTTGATTGTAAAATTTTCCCCTTCTTCTTGGGTAACGTGTCGTCTATCGTAGAAACTGATGAAACGTGTTTTCTGCTCATCTGAAAGCCCCAAAAGTATTTTCGGTTCATGAAAATGAACTATCGTACAAATCAAGCTCTGTAAGCGTTTCGCTGACTCAGTTTCCGCTTACATAGGTGTGTAATAGGCAAACATTTTGAGGAATCTAAGAACCCTCTGGTTGGTAAATCTAAATGAACGTAAGGAAGATTTAGTAGTATAGTAGTAGTTTTATTCATTCGTAGATCACTGGTACAATGATACTGGACAAGTCGTGGAAGTAGAATTTAAGAACAACAAAAATAACGTAATTTATATATGCAGGCGTTTACATACTCGGGGGTTTAGTCACCAAGAATGGGGCACTTAGTCGGCCCTGGCAAAATAACAGGAACCGTCCCGCTATCTGTCTGAAGTAATTTAGGGAAACCGTAAAGAACCTAAATCAGGATGGTTCGATGAAGACTGTAGCCTCCACCCTCCTGAATACAAGGCCACTCTGTTTAAAACAGTTGTACCTTAGACGACTTATCCCTAGTGAACAATAATTTTACAAAGAAGTTATTTAATAACGTAAAACATTAGAGCTACACTGTTTATTCATTCGGTACCAGTTACTGCACACACTACAAGCGTTATACACACATTGTTTCATAATGTAACAGTACACATGAGCTGACGTCAGGTCGATAGTGACGATGTTTGATTTCCGTTCTGTGTGTCGCAACATACTATTCGCTTGCCTGAAAAACTGAGTCAGCATACTTCTTCAACGAGTAAGATGTTGAGATCAGAAAGAGCATAAGGTGTTACTATTAGGTATATTGCAGAGAATTTTCCTAGAAAGGAAACAAAAAATAAAGAACAAGTATGGAGTGAAAGGGAAGTATTATGTGAGATAACAAATGTTTTATTATCGTTGTTGTTGTTGTTGTTGTCTTCAGTCGTGAGACTGGTTTGATGCAGCACTCCATGCTACTCTATCCTGTGCAAGCTTCTTCATCTCCCAATACCTACTGCAGCCTACATCCTTCTGAATCTGCTTAGCGTATTCATCTCTTGGTCTCCCTCTACGATTAGTACCCTCCACGTTGCCCTCCAATACTAAATTGGTGATCCCTCGATGTCTCAGAACATGTCCTACCAATCGATCCCTTCTTCTAGTCAAGTTGTCACACAAGCTCCTCTTCTCCACAATTCTACTCAATACCTCCTCATTAGTTATGTGATCGACTCATCTAATCTTCAGCATTCGTCTGTAGCACCACATTTCGAAAGCTTCTATTCTCTTCTTGTCTAAACTATTTATCGTCCACGTTTCACTTCCATACATGGCTACACTCCATACAAATACTTTCAGAAACGACTTCCTGATATTTAAATCTATACTCGATGTTAACAAATTTCTCTTCTTCAGAAACGCTTTCCTTGCCATTGCCAGTCTACATTTTATATCCTCTCTACTTCGACGATCATCAGTTATTTTGCTCCCCAAATAGCAAAACTCCTTTACTACTTTAAGTGTCTCATTTCCTAATCTAATTCCCTCATCATCACCCGACTTAATTCGACTACATTCCATTATCCTCGTTTTGCTTTTGTTGATGTTGATTTTATACCCTCCTTTCAAGACACTGTCCATTCCGTTCAGCTGCTCTTCCAAGTCCTTTCCTGCCTACGACAGAATTACAATGTCATCGGCGAACCTCAAAGTTTTTATTTATTCTCTATGGATTTTAATACCACCTCCGAACTTTGGTTTTGTTTCCTTTATTGCTTGCTCAATATACAGATTGAATAACATCTGGGAGAGGCTACAACCCTGTCTCACTCCCTTCCCAACCACTGCTTCCCTTTCATACCCCTCGACTCTTATAACTGCCATCTGGTTTCTGTACAAATTGTAAATAGCTTTTCGCCCTGTATTTTACCCCTGCCACCTTCAGAATTTGAAAGAGAGTATTCCAATCAACATTGTCAAAAGCTTTTTCTAAGTCTGCAAATGCTAGAAACGTAGGTTTGCATTTCCTTAATCTTTCTTCTAAGATAAGTCGTAGGGTCAGTATTGCCTCACGTGTTCCAACATTTCTACGGAATCCAAACTGATCTTCACCGAACTCTGCTTCTATCAGTTTTACCATGCGACTGTAAAGAATTCGCGTTAGTATTTTGCAGCTGTGACTTATTAAATTGATAGTTCGGTAATTTTCGCATCTGTCAACACCTGCTTTCTTTGGTATTGAAATTATTATATTCTTCTTGAAGTCTGAGGGTATTTCGCCTGTCTCACACATCTTGCTCACCAGATGGTAGAGTTTTGTCAGGACTGGCTCTCCCAAGGCTGTCTACTCCGGGGGCCTTGTTTCGACTCAGGCCTTTCAGTGCTCTGTCAAGCTCTTCACGCAGTATCATATCTCCTATTACATCTTCGTCTACATCCTCTTCCATTTCCATAATATTGTCCTCAAGAACATCGCCCTTGTATAGACCCTCTGTATACTCCTTCCACCTTTCTCCTTTCCCTTCTTTGCTTAGAACTAGGTTTCCATCTGAGATCTTGATATTCATGCAAGTCCCTTTAATTTTCCTGTAGGCAGTTTCTGTCTTACCCCTACTGAGATAAGCCTCTACATCTTTACATTTGTCCTCTAGCCATCCCTGCTTAGCCATTTTGCACTTCCTGTCGATATCATTTTTGAGACGTTTGTATTCCTTTTTGCCTGCTTCATTTACTGCATTTTTATATTTTTTCCTTTCATCAATTAAATTCAATATTTCTTCTGTTACCCAAGGGTTTCTACTAGCCCTCGTATTTTTACCTATTCGATCCTCTGCTGCCTCCACTATTTCATCTCTCAAAGCTACCCATTCTTCTTCTGCTGTATTTCTTTCCCGCATTCCTGTCAATTGTTCCCTTATGCTCTCCGTGAAACTCTGTACAACCTCTGGTTTAGTCAGTTCATCCAGGTCTCATCTCCTTAAATTCCTACCTTTTTGCAGTTTCTTCAGTTTTAATCTACAGTTCATAACCAATAGATTGTGGTCAAAGTTCACATCTGCCCCTGGAAATGTCTTACAATTTATAACCTGGTTCCTAAATCTCTGTCTTACCATTATATAATCTATCTGATACCTTCTAGTATCTCCAGGATTCTTCCATGTATACAACCTTCCTTTATGATTCTTGAACCAAGTTATGCTCTGTGCAAAACTCTACCAGGCTGCTTCCTCTTTCATTTCTTAGCCCCAATCCATATTCACCTACTACGTTTCCTTCTCTCCCTTTTCCTACTCTCGAATTCCAGTCATCCATGACTATTAAATTTTCGTCTCCCTTCTCTACCTGAACAATTTCTTTTACCTCATCATAGATTGCATCAATTTCTTCATCATCTGCAGAGCTAGTTGGCATATAAACTTGTACTACTGTAGTAGACGTGGGCTTCGTGTCTATCTTGGCCTCAATAATGCGTTCACAATGCTGTTTGTAGTAGATTACCCGCACTCCTATTTCTTTATTCAGTATTACACCTACTCTTGCATTACTCCTATTTGATTTTGTATTTATAGCCCTGCATTCACCTGACCGAAAGTCTTGTTCCTCCTGCCACCGAACTTCACTAATTCCCACTATATCTAACTTTAACCTATCCATTTCCCTTTTTAAATTTTCTAACCTATTTGCCCGATTAAGGGATCTGACATTCCACGCTCCGATCCGTAGAAAGCCAGTTTTCTTTCTCCTGATCCGAATGGGGGACTATTTTACCACCGGAATATTTTACCCAAGAGGACGCCATCATCAGTTAACCATACAGTAAAGCTGCATGCCCTCGGGAAAAATTACGGCTGTAATTTCCCCTTGCTTTCAGCCGTTCGCAGTACCAGCAGAGCAAGGCCGTCTTGGCTAGTGTTACAAGGCCAGATCAGTCATTCATCCAGACTGTCGCCCCTGCAACTACTGAAACGTTGCTGCCCCTCTTCAAGGAACCACACGTTTGTTGGCCTCTCAACAGATACCCCTCCGTTGTGGTTGTACCTACGATACGGCCATCTGTATCGCTGAGGCACGCAAGCCTCCCCACCAACGGCAAGGTCCATGGTTCATGGGGATGCTGTTAATCCATACGCTTGTATTTTATTCAACAGACATAAGTGTAGATGTAAGACCACAACATTCTAAGAATAACAATCACTCAAAGCATTCTTCAGGAATTTCAGAATGAAGTAGGGAGTTCATACGTATTGAGAAAAGCGTTGAAAGTGAGTTTCATTATTAAGAGCCTTAAACTAAACGCAAGAATGTGGAAAAAAGAAAGGAAGGACAGTGCGAATTCCAGGTGGTCTATTGTGCTATGGGATGCAGAGGGTTGCATTCTCGTTGATTTCCTTGAGTCCAGACAAATCGCTGCGTCCACACGTTTCTGAAACTCCGTTGTACACTGCACGGGAAGCTCGCTGCGGCACGATAACCAGCGGAGAAACACGCTTCGTATCATTGTGGAAAATATTAGAACTTTTGGGTGAGAAGATCTTCTGTTATCTTCCTGCAGTCCCGACTTGTCTCCCTCTGACTACCATCGTTTCGTTATATGAAGGAGCAGCTGCGAGGCCGACGCTACGACGCGCCGAAGCCAATGTCTGCGGGCAACCGGGACAGACTTTTATCTGAAGTGAATTTTCGGACTTATGAAACATGTAGACAGATACGTGGAAAGGAATGGAGACCATAATGAAAACTCCCAGGAAAGGCTGATGATTAAGATGATCAGCTTGATTTGTCCAAAAAATAAAAAAGTCATATTCACAGCAACGGATTGGTCATTACTTTTAATATGACGCCACATGCTTGGTCATTTCTTGAGGAACGTGGACGGTGTAGTGAACATTCTTGATAAGATTATATCCATGATCGCCGATTTTCGCTGCGGGGTGTTATCAACTACGAACCGTATCAACCTTCATCGTAGAACATACCGTACGCATCCTCTAAGCGGACCCTCGGCGAGGTGACTGATGGGAGATGCTGATTTGTTAAAAATCAGGTAATATCGACCAGTATTTACTTGTATTCGCTGATATTTCTACATCTACCAAAGCAGGGATGATACGATCACTGAAACGTTATATGCGTCTAAGTTTCAAATTTTCTTACTGACTGGTACGCTAGACACAGTGTTGTCTGCCGGCTGGAGTTGGCAGCCATCCGGAGTCAGTAGATACTGGCCAAGGTCATACGGCTGTTTGAAGTGAGCTGTATACGAGTGAAAAAAAATCATCTCCATAACACGTCCGAGGGCCGCCTCCGCAGCTGAGAGCTCAGGGCGTCTTATTCCCTCGCAAAGTACCAGGGTTCAATTCTAGGCACTACCAGGGCTTTTTTTTGTTTGGTAGAAGACTGAATGAGGTGCACTCAGTTTAATGATGTCAATTGAAGAGCTACTTGAATGAGAAGTAGTGGCTCCAAGGTGTGGAAAGCTGACCACGGCTGGGAAGCGGTGTACTGACCCCACGCCTCCAACCCTACTAAAATCTCATCCAAATGACGTCACTGTCAGGGTATCAGGAAATGAAACGGCGATCAGGCAGCATCGCGTGGTTGTTTGAGCCCGACCGTGGAGATAGTGTGTGTGTGTGAGTGTGTGTGTGTGTGTGTGTGTGAGAGAGAGAGAGGGGGGGGAGGGAGAGAGAGAGAGAGAGGGAGAGAGAGAGAGAATATACCTCTGAGATTATGTTTGTCGAATTATTTCCCGCTGTATTGCACTGATCAGCAAGAACATTGCGATCACCTATATAATACCCGGTATGTCTACCTTTGACACTAATAACAGCGGGATGCGTCATGGAATGGGAACAATGAGGCTTTGGTAGGTCGCTGGAGGGAACTGACACCACATCGACACACACGTCACATAATTCCCGTAATTTCCGGGAAGGGGCGATGAGCTCTGACACCATGTTCAAACCCAACCCCTAGCTTGTCACCATCATGTAGTACAGGTGTCAAGGAGCTGTTGTCCTGGAAGACGACGGATTCGCACCCTCCCACCGGAATGAATATGAAAGTATCTGGATTGATCACTCCGTGCAACGCTCTGCCACTGCGGCAAAGTCCAGTGCCGATGGTCAAGTACCCATTTCAATCGTAGCTGACAATGTCGTCGTATTAACACTGGCACATGCATGGGTTGTCGGCTGCGGAGGCCCATTGTTAGGAATAATGGGAGCATTGTGTGTTCAGACACACTTGTACTCTGCCCAGCATTAAAGTCTGATGTTAATTCCATCTGAGTTCGCTGTCTGCCTTGTTTTGTCAGTTTGCCCAGCCTACGACGTCCGACATCTGTATTGAGGATTGGTCGCCCAACACCACAATGTTTGGATGTGATTCTACTTTGATATCGCCACGTGTTGAAGACACTTACCACAGGACTCCTCAAACACCCTACAAGTCGCGCAGTTTCCGATATGCTCGTGCCGAGCCTCCGGGCCATCACAATCTGCCCTCGGTCAAACTCACATAGATTACGTGCATTCACACTCGGACAGCACGCTCACTGATACTACTTGCATCGTGCATGTGTCTGACTAGCAGTCATTTCTCGCCAGGTTACGCTGCTATCACCTGGACGAGTTCATATCGATAGTATGTCAGTGGTCGTAATGTTTTGGGTGACTAGCGTATTTCTTCCAGGGGTCAAAATGAAGCAGCGAAGCAGGACAACCACTGGAAATTTCGGAACAAGTATCAAGTTGGCACTTTGAATCGTTTCGTGGTGAATGAACCGATATCGCACATGATGGTGAACTGCAGGGATCTGCGCTTGATTCGTTACTTACTACGTTATTTTAAGTTATCAAAAATGCACCTAGCAACGTATGCTCTGCTAGAGTGTAGAGTAATGTCTTTGAACATTGTGCTGTGTTTACGGGTAAGTATTAATTCTTTGATTGACTCCCCACCTGCATCATGTCATATTTCATATACTCTCACTGAAATCTGAATTCGTATAGCACTGTGGAGTAGGAAACCTCTGTGGGATCGTTCAGATTCCTTATTTCGAATGGCTTCCCAGCGGATGATAAATGTTGTATCGTTATCTGGTGTAGGTGACTCCAATAAAAACGCCTCTGAAGTTAACTTCCTCATCCGGTAAATGCATTATCATCAACAGTGTCACACTAAACACTGCGGGTGGCTTTAGAATTTGTGTTTCAAATGGTTCTGAGCACTATGGGACTATGGGACTTAACGTCTAGAACTTAGAACTACTTAAACCTAACTAACGTAAGGACATCACAAACATCCATGCCCGAGGCTTGGAATTTAGCTCCAAGTATCGAGATCAGGAACTCTGCATCAGTACTTTTGTTCTTGCCAGTTCAGTATCGGTGGTGGTCATTTATTCTACCGACGGGACTCGAAGAAACTACCTCCGAATCAAGCGGCACCGCACAAGCGCGTCTCGGTGACCTAATCTACGGAGGTGGGTTCTGTATTATATTGCTTTATTGTCAATAGGAAATGAAGTAAATTATCTTATGAAAATGTGTATCATTTCAGATTCACCAAATTACGTAAAGGCCAACACACATGTTCGAAAATAGCATTTTTATGACGCTACATGTGATTAAAGCTGAAAATTATATGTTCAGTCGTTTGTCCCAAATATTGTATCATTATCGAGAGCGGAGTGCGACAAGTACAAGCATTTCTCACACGCGTCGATCATTTGTTGTCGACAGTGCCACTTAGAACTGTCCGTCGTAAACTGAGGCTGAGCAATGTCATAACTCCGAGAGGTCTCAAGCGATCCTGAGTGGACGTTGTTATCAAACTCGCAGACGCTGGTATCTGTCTCTCTCTCTCTCTCTCTCTCTCTCTCTCTCTCTCTCTCAATCTCCCCCTCTCCCTCTCCTCCCACACCTCCGCCCACAATTTCTCCCTCCTCTTGCCGGATGGAGTTTTCCGTAGCGTAGTGCTAACGAACTGCAGTCGGAAAATAACAGCTCTTCAGTCACCGCTTTCAAACAGAACACAAGCTCTATTTACGAGAGGACGAAATACATCCGTGTCACAGCCACACCCTCACAAGACAGAACAGGGTGCAGATACCTGCAATGTTTCACTCACAACACTTAAAGGTGTCTTGTAGCGTAAATACAAGATGAATCAGGCCACCAAAGTACTATATGAAATAAATAATGTTTATTTTCATTCCTAGACCTAATGTATCTCATTAACATTTCTTCGTCACCAAATCCATAGGCAGCACACCCGTTAACGGTTTTGTCACATAACGTGTAATACCATACACGGGCAAGACATTGAAAGCAACATGTCATTAGATTTCCTTTGTTGCAGAAGCTTACTGATTTTTAGTGCACTGAATTCGTTACCAAGTATCTTAGTGTTCGAATAAAAATGTATTCACAGACAAAAAGTATTTAAGCAAATGTTATTTTGAGTAGACAACTGCAAGTATGTCGTGTTTTAGGGCTCGGTACCTCATTCGGTATAAACGGAACCCTTATTGGATCGCTTCGTTGTCTGTCCGTTCGTCTGTGTATCTGACCGATTGTTAAAAGACCTTTTCCTCAGGAGTGAGCAGATATATCAAGTTGAAACTGATGTTACATACTAAGGTCTACGGTACGTTGGTGTTGTAAAATATTGAAGCTTCCAAGGTCAGTGCTATCGAAAGATACCGCCATTTATGTCACATTTTGATGCACAAACATACACTCATCAAAACCTATAGGATACTTTATAACACTACTGTCCGCTACTGCTATACCATAACCTTAAAGTTGGAGGCAGTTCGTACAATGAAATTACTTTTATTCAAGCAATTATGGTATAGAGCAAGAGAGGAGTGTTACCCTCTGAGAGGAATTTCGTTATGTTGACCGAGTTGTACCTAAAGGAGGTGGCTTATCGGAAGTGAAAGTCAAAATTATGTAAATATTTAAACAGTAACAAACAATATTTTACCTATCTACACTGATCAAAGAATAAGGAAAACGGTCGCCAGCCTAATTAGGCAAGAGAATGATTGACATTGTTTTTCAAGAAAATAGATATGAGTAACATTAACGGACAAACACAACCTATACTTTATCACCTGAGAGTGCAATGAACTCTGTCACTAGCTAATGTTGACGTTATAGGAAGACAAGGCTATCTGCATTAAGGACAACAGAAAATGACATACAGTTTTGCCTTCAAAGCTTGGTCAAACTGAGTGGTTTCAATAATATCAGTATTGTAGTGCACTTTAGAATCATAAATTCCACATAGGTTCAATATTACTTTTTCAAACATATTCCTATCTGACATGAAATATGGATATGGTTCACAGCAAAATTAATTATTGTGCATAGATTAAGTCCCTCAATACTAAACACCTTTCCACTTAGAATGAAAATTAAATGGAATTCACTAACAGATAACTTCTCACTGTATTTTGAATTAAGAAGTTACTATTTTCATAGATAGTGGCCTTTCTATTAATCGTTATCTACCATGAGCGCAATAGACAATCTATTGACCCTGTTACACCACTAATATGCATTTGTAATACACAAGAGGAACCCAATATTGTACAGGATTTCACTTGAATAACAAGAGTAATTGAAACTTTCTATAATTAAGTAACTTTGTGCATTTTAACTACTTTCAATGGAGAGGGGCCCTTAATCTTGACCATTGTAGCAGAGCGAACTAAACATACTTTCAATACACTAAAGAAACAAGCATGAACATGAACATGTAACTTTCGACAGTATCAGTTCTCAACTTTTACTGCATTGAACACAAAATTGAGATATTTGTAAGATCCTTTCAACAAACAATATTAAATTTAGCACACTCTATTGCCTTATTAATTTTAATATGCTTTCAATAAAGGACACTCGGCAATCACTTTAGTTCAAATGGAGAGGAACCTGAGAGGTGTTATGATACGGAAAAAATTAAGGTAGGTACATAAATTCAGTTATAAATTACCTTATATTTGAGAACACTAACACATCCAATGAACTGATCCTTCACTGTACATTACAATAGTTCTTCTGTTCTATTACAGTGATTGCGCAATGTGGTGGCGCGTGCATGTTGGTAGGTGGATTTGCAGGTAGAATTGTTGGACTCTGTCATTTCTTGGTGGCGATGATAGATACCAATTTCAGAATAGTTCCAGTTCTTTATCCATCCATCCGAGGCATTGGAAAGCGTCAGGAAAAGCCTCTCTCGGAACCAGCTCAATGCACAACCTTTACATGAGCAGTTGATAGTTTGGTAGCTCGTCCCCGACTGACTCTTGGTTCCAAGTTTATATCCATGCCAACCACATTTTGCGCGCACTACACAGTTACGTTTCCGAGGGGAACCACACCACCTATTACATACAAAATAACTCAGAACCCTAAGTGAAGATCAGCAGTTTACATAACAGCAACCAAACATATTGAATAAAACAGAACATTTGGACATATTGGTAGTTCTACACAAAATTATTTAAATAAAATTATTTAATTTTAAAGATAACCAAAGAGATTATACGACAAAGACAAAACATATAATTTGCTCATATTGTATATATTACAGAGATTACACTTCCTACACTCTAAAACACATCAACGTTTTTACAAAGAAAGGAGTATACAATTTTGTGTGTATCGATTCAATCAAACACAGTTACAGAAGCTCAACGATATAACATTAAATAAGACAAAAGGCAAAATAAATCAGTAGAGCATTAGAGCTATGGTGTTACAACTTCCGGTTGACCTAGAAACGTGAGACTTGGTCATAAGCAAGGTTTCACTCTACAGCAAAAGAGAAAAATCCAAAAACTGTTAGTCTGCAATTATATCAGACACAAAAAATTTTTTTGTCCACTGTTATCCGACTGTCTGTCCTTCTCTTAAGACTCCTTTTTTCAGCAATGCATTGACATAAAAAGTTGAAATTCATGTCTCATGCTAGTGTCCATGGTCCCTTGACAGTGAATGAAAAAAAAAAAAAAAGCTTTTAAGTGAATGCAGTCAAAAGATACGGCCTTTTACGTCACATATTTTGATGCTTGTAAACTCACTCATCAAAACATATATGGTACTTCCCGCTTACCTAGAATCATGAAATCTGGCAAGCACCTAGATTCCACAGTTGAAATAAAGGGTAAAATCCGAAAACTGTCCGTCCCTGTGTTGAGACGTCTTTCCCTTAGGGAAGGATAGACGTATCAAGTTGAAATTTATGTAACACACGAACGTCGGTGATCCCTCGGAGTTGTAATAAATATAAGCTTCTGTGTCAATGTAATCCAAAGATCCGGCCATTTATATCACATATTTTGGCATCTTGCCTGGATCGATATCAATAAGGGGCAAAATTCGTCGAAATCCGCGACTCCCTAGATAGATGAACAGTCTATATATATAATTAAAGAGCCGGCCAGTATGACCGAGTGGTTCTAAGCGCTTCAATCCGGAACCGCACGACCGCTACGGTCACAGGATCGAATCCTGCCTCGGGCATGGATGTGTGTGATGTCCTTAGGTTAGTTAGGTTTAAGTAGTTCTAAGTTCCAGGGGACTGATGACCTTAGATGTTAAGTCCCATAGTGCTCAGAGCCATTATAATTAACGTTTCACTGAGCCCTCGGTGCGAGAGTCCTGCTCGCACTTACCCTGATTTTCACTCCTAGTGTATGTTACAAGTGCAAAATATTCTGTTATATTTTGTAGCATTTCGATGTTTTGTGTTTTGTAGTAATCCGATGTTTCACGTTTTAGAAAGAGGGAACACCGCAATGTCATGAAAATAAATACTGTTGTTACGTTTAAACGTTATATCACCGGAATGATACAACTCGTCGCGTAGAACAATAAAATATTGCACGCTGGACTTTTTGCATATAAATTATGGTTTGCAAACAGTGCACTGTTCCTAAACACACTTCATATTTTCTGTTTAATAATGAAATATTGGCACTAGTAGTTTCAGTTCTGCTACGTTTTGGGACGGCCTTTAGCTCGGGATTTATATTAGACAAATGCACTGCAGTATGCTACAAAACTTTGCGGGCTATTCATTTCAATACAACGGTTTTCAGCATGATACTCCAAAGTTGGTAAGCAGAAAGTTTCCTATGCTAACGGCATTTATCGGGAAATAAAATGTAACAGTCAAATTACTTTTCTTCGATATTTTTATTTTGCAAAAAGAGAGAAGAGAGTTGACGCTGAGGTTAGGACACTGGAGTCGATTTCGAGAGAAGAGATGTTCAAATCCTCGTAGAGCCAGCTAGAAAGACTTAAAACAGCGAACAGTAGTGTCCCAGATTTTAGACATCGATTGTTACAACTTTTGCTGTGACATAAATGTATGCGGTGAAGAGGCATAGACATAATACAATGAAAAGCCGTGTCATTTCTCTTAGTTGTTTCAGACAGCCGAGGGTAAGAAGAGGGAAAATCATGAATAAATGGTTACTCTTTCATTTTCTGATTTTATATATTTCACAGAAATGAAACATTACTGGAAAAGCTAAATGTTTCTTAATGAAAACATTACGGCTTCTTTTCCGATCCCCCCCTCCCTACTTTCTCTTTCACACTCGTCTCTATCTGAGCGAGATGGCACAATGGTTAAGGGAGTGCGGTCGTATTGATTTTATAATTCCTGTTATTTTTGTAGTTTCTTTCACCTCTGCATGAGGTAATTTTCTCAAACAGCCCACAGAGCTTCCCCTATCAAACTTACAATTTGAATCGTAGTGCTCTGTCTGTAACAACCTCGATATCGACGAGACATTAACATCTTATTTCCGTTCCTCAATTCCACATGGTCTCCGCGTAGATGTTCGATTTCCACAATAATTCCTCATCATTACTGTGGTTCTGTCCCGAAGACATTACGTTTCAAAGTATAAATATAAAGGTCTGTGGTTTACTCATTAATCAATTCTAGAATTTTTTTAATTGTCACTTTTTTCGCTTCTGACAATGATTTGTACACGTAACAAATTCCAAGTCGCACCGTGATTCGGAGTCCACATTAAATTGTAGATTCAATTTCAAATTTTTTAGATGTTTATTTATTTATTACAACTGGATGAGTAAGGTAGTTCAGGCGCTTCAGTCTGGAACCGTGCGATCGCTACGGTCCCAGGTTCGAATCCTGCCTCGGGCATGGATGTGTGTGATGTCGTTAGGGTAGTTAGGTTTAAGTAGTTCTAAGTTGTAGGGGACTGATGACCTCCGATGTTAAGTCCCATAGTGCTCCGAGCCATTTGAATCACAAGGCAGTTCAGAGGTAGAAAGAAGGTACATGTATGCCATCTCCAATAGGTACATGCCGAACAAAGCACTGTGATACTCAAGCGAACCTTTCATCTTCTTTGCATTGTCAGTTTTCCCAAAACAAACTCTTCGAAGACGCAGTTTAGCGCTTTTCACCTTCCCTCAAAACAGGTAAACGGAAAGCTGAACGCCACTTCAACTAGCAGCAACCTTGAACATACACATAAACGAATTTAACTGGGTGTCGTGAAGGACAGATCACTGACATAGAAATATAATTGTGAGAAGATCTGCCAAAAGGTTGCCGTCAGGGATAACATCTTGGAGAAACTAGCTAATTGTAAATCGGGAACCAGACAAATTGTACGAAGAACAAATGTCCAATAACTTTTCTTTTTCACGGCGAAATATGCATGCCCTGTTGAGTCAGATCCTTACATGCCAAAAATAACAGTACAAACTTAAATGACACATAAAGGTTAACAACGTGAACCCACGACTCTTGGGAAAGGATGCAAAGGGGTCGGATTCTCAGACTCTAAATCCGAAGAAATGAACATGAGCGTATTGAAAAAATTAACACACACTTTCGATGAGAACCACCTCGTATGCGGTGATTTACGCTGACCTGACAGACTCAAATCCCGCAAGAGATTCCTTAGTATTGAGCTAAATGAGCCTCCAGAAGTAGTACCCTGCCTCACAAGAGATGCCCACCAGCAATATATCAAGCTATAAGATTTGGAGAACGCTGAATCGCATCAGAACGGATGTAGCGTCAGCCTAAACAAATCTGGTTAAATGGAGGTTCAGAGACGAAGCAGGCAACACATGCGACTGCCGTGGAGTCCAGGATAAGGAATATCTTCTACAATGTTCCAACTGCCCCACGAAATGTATTTTTGTTGACCGAAGTTTTATCAAGAAAGAAGCGCTGGACGTGACCCAATATTGGGCCGAGAGACTTTAAAATAAATTTTACGGACACGAGGAAGTAAAGTTTGTGATTAGTTCATATTATTTCCAAGTTTTTAAACTCTCCGCCTTTTCCACGGCCTTTTTACGGACGTTTTTGCAACATCTACTTGAAAGATCTGTGACTCTCCAGTCTGTAAATGTGGTCTATGTATTTCAGTTTGACAAGATACTAAACTCACCTTCGTGACTCGCTTTATCCCTCTTTGATGCCTCCTTTTTCCATTCACTAAGGTTATTATCTAATGTAAATATTCTTTCGAAAATGAAAGTAGCACAAGTAAAATTTATAGAAATGATAGATGTGATGAACTGCACAGAATTTGCATTAGAACTTCTGCGTCACCTCCGAAACAGGTGAAATAAGCTCTCGACGTTTTAAGAAATGTATTTCGAGTCTGTTTGCCAAAGAATTTGTAATGAATAAGATAGCCTAACCGTATTATACAGTATCACTACCGCCCTGCGTTTTCTGCGCAGTCATTGATATTGCTGTTATTGTAGTAAATAAGCGCACCAGTTACAAACATGACAGCTCTGGTAGACAGACCATCGCTTAAGATGGTGTAGTGTACTGTCACTTGCAGATAAACGGCAGCTTTCAAGGATGCGTCCAGTTACAAGAATTCGTCCAGTTGTACAGCTCACTACGTTTCTCCAAACTATTTCTTATAATTCTTAACAGTCACTCTGAATTTGCTAACTATCGTAATTGTATGTGTAAGAGTTGCTGCCAAACTGAAGAAAGGTAGGAAGACATCCAGCGTAGCGCCTATCTATGCTCGCTCAGAGGAGGATGGGGCAAGATGTCAGCAGTGCCCTCTTAACGGGGACATACAGCATTTTCTTTAAGTCATATACAAAAACACATAGTACCCACACTGCGATCATGGGACGTATAATTGATTCTATTGTAACAGTTGCGCCGCCTAGTGTAAGCCTAATTGAAGAATGTCGAGGGTTTCAATCTAGTGATACATTAGTCTCCTCAAACGAACTTCTCGACTCTTTCGTTGTTGCGTATCTCCAGCAGCAAAACTTTCCTTTTTAACAAGGAAATCAATGAAATCTTGCTGTCCAATGGAAATATAGATCTCAGACACCTTGTAAATATAACCTGTGATCACATGATACGATAATGTAGTATAAGTATTGTTGTTGGAACTATAGTTAGAACAAAGGATTGCTCACAACTTTCAGTGTGGTCCATGTATAAATGGGCTATGGTTAAATTTGAAACTATAATAATTGCAGTAGAAAACAAGGACTTTATTCATGATATATAATGTTTTCCGGAAATTTTTTGAGACCACCATTCATTTTCCGTACTCCGTGCGACAAAAGAGTTGGCATAAATTGTTGAAAAATTCAAGCCTATAAAAAACCGGTTTTTTCATTTAGACAGCGGTACGATTATTCATATCCGTGAGAATAAATTATTCCAGCTTTTGGGTTTTTGCTGCAATCTGAAGGCCCTTTGGGGCCTTCCTTGTTTTATGTTTTGCAATTTGCACCTTTTATAGAGAAAATTAGTTTGAACATATGAGTGCATCCCCGAAACAATTTTTAAACATTATTCCAACCCGGCCTATGAACAGCCACAGTCCGAATCTGCATACTTTTTATCTGTATGGAACTTTATCTTGTCTGTCACCCAAACTTGTCATTCATGTGAAAACCCACGCGAATATTAATAGTTTTTCTAATGTCTGCTAGTTTCTACCAATACTGTCCGAGTGTGTGTATGCTAGCGTATATTACACTATTTGTAATTTGTCTGCATTCAACAGCTGAATTTGTCTGACTGATCTGTTTGTCACTGTGATCTGATCATACAGCTACACACACACACACACACACACACACACACATACACACACAGAGCTGGCTATGAGACAAGGATGTGTGACAGATCCGGATCGAATCTGCACGCTAAGTTAACTACTCTTGGTCTGGTGAACCGGCCAGCTCGACAGTGGTTTTTAGGCCGTTTCTCACGGTCGTTTAGAAAGATACCAGGCTCATCCCCATTCCACGACTCGGAAAGTGTACCATACAGACATGACAAAGACACGTGGCGCGCACGGGTAATGACGACTCCGTTGACAAAAAAATAGCTTTGAGCACTATGGGACTTAACTTCTGAGGTCATCAGTCCCCTAGAATTTAGAACTACTTAAACCTAACTAACCTAAGGACATCACACACATCCATGCCCGAGGCAGGATTCGAACCTGCGACCGTAGCGGTCGCGCGGTTCCAGACTGTAGCGCCTAGAACCGCTCGGCCACCCCGGTGGCTACTCCGATGACAGGAAGCGCACACAGGCACAAAGATGAAATAAATAATCATGAAAAATAAATAAAAGCGTACCTGGTGTCCATAGAACAATTGCTAAGAAGGTATGTTTATCAGTATCAGCTTTCTGCTATTGTTTTAATCAGCAATAACTTTCTGTGTTGCCATTCTGAGTGATGGTGTCATCTCATTTTGGTTTCTGTTTATCTGAAATTAGTGGCTGTCGTAAGTGCTATGCGGAGATCCAGAAATTACGGAAATGACTGAATTTTCTCATTTTGGAAGGAATGAGGGGCGATCTGACTAACTGTTAAAAAACCATTCAGTAGCCAAGATAGCATAAAATATTTTTTTTTATTTAAGACAACCGGATTCAACAGACTACGCTGTCATCTTCACGTCTTAAAATCTATTGTTGTAATACATGTGAGGTCAGTCTAAAATGGGTATGTTTTACAACAAAAGATTTTATGCCCTAAAGATGACAGCATAATCTATTGAAACCGGTTACTAGGTTTTACATCAACATCGTTCTACATCTACATTTCGAAGCCATCTTACGGTGTCTGATGGATGGTACCTCTGACACCTCTATAATTTTGTTCCTTTTCTGATTTATTCTCGAATGGTGCATGCAAAGAACGAATGTCACTAACCCATCACATCGCACCCCGGCAAGAAAAGGGACAAAAGTCAAGAAAAGGGCAATTTTTAGTTTTTGTCGCTGAAAAATATGTTTCGAGTGCCCCAAGATGCACGAAAAATGTCACATATCTATGTCGCAATTTATTCACTTCAAGGCAGTTGTGTCAGTGTTGTTGTATGGTACTTCATGACTCGCTACGGCAAGCACAGCGTCGCTTCAGCGTTACTACTGGCAAATGTGCATCGGTCATTCAAGAAGAGCAACACATTCAGAGTTGTGATACATTTCATGTATAGGGTATGTTGAATGTTATTTTTAATACCATTGATTATTACAATATCTGTGTTTATACAGTGACTCTACGCTAATGAGCTATGATTTGATGCACAAAGATGCAATGGATTTGACGTTCAGGGAAAAGAGAAACAATAATGGACTAAAGGAAGTAGAGGCAGCAGACGGTAAAATGGTGAATGAACCCCAAGAAACAATGAGAAAATGGCTATACACTGCAGACAGCCGACCAAGTGAAGAAGACCTTGGGTTAGAAGAAGAAGATAAATTTGAGATGATGACAAAGGAAATGCAATACTAACTAGTGAGATTGAAGAATCTGTGAAGGAGATGAAAAATGGAAAGGCAATGGGAATTGATGAGATTCCTGCGGAACTGTTAAAGTTACTGGAGTAAGAAGGGAAAAGGGGTTTGATTGAATTGTGTAATCAAATATACATGACAGGAAAATGGCCAAAGGGCTTTACAGAAAGTATCTTAATACCTATAGTAAAGAAAAAGAACAGCAAAAAGTGTGAGGAACATAGAACAGTGAGCCTGGTATCGCATGCAGCTAAAGTCTTGCTGCGGACGCTCAGCAGAAGGCTATATGGAAAGCTGAACTGCGTAACAGGAGATGAACAATTTGGTTTCAGGCGAGGAGTGGGAACTAGAGATGCAATTGGGCTACTGAGAGTGATAGGGGAGAGGTACATGGAGAAGAAAAGGAAGGTGTATGTTGTGTTCATTTATCTTGAGAAGGCTTTTGACTGTGCCAGATGGGACAAAGTGATGGAAACATGGAGTTGACTAGAGGAATAGACGGCTAATAAGAAATTTATATTTGAACCAGAGAGCAAGCGTAGGAATAGGAGGTGTGATAAGGGAAGAAATTGAACTGGGAACAGGAGTAAGACAAGGTTGTTGTTTATCACCAACACTGTTCAATATATATCTAGAGGAAATTATTGGTAAAAGTTTTGATGGAAGGAGAGGAGTTTGTATAGGGGGTCGGAGAGTGGAGTGTATGAGATTTGCAGACAACATGTTTGTGATGGCAGAGATTGCAAGAGAGATGGAACAAATGTTAGATGGTGTAAACACAAAATTAGAAGAATATGGAATGAAGATTAACAAGAAGAAAACGAAAAGCATGGTAAATGGAAGAAAGCGGAGAAAATGCCGTATGAAAATAGGGGGAGAGGAAATAGAGCAAGTGAATAACTTCAGTTAGTTGGGAAGTGTAATAATGGATGATATGTATTGCTCAACAGAAATTAGGAAAGGACTTGCAATGGCAAAAGAAGGATTCAAGAGGAAACAGAAATTACTGTGTGGATCACTAAACAAAGATCTGAGGCAAAGACTTGCCAAATGTTACATCTGGAGCGTTGCACTATATGGTGCGGAGACCTGGACATTGAAGAAGGAAGATGAAAGAAGATTGGAGGCACTAGAGATGTGGATATGGAGAAGAATGGAAAAAGTGAAATGGGAAGATCGAGTAAGGAATGACGAAGTATTAATAAGAGTTGGAGAAGAAAGAAACATGCTGAAAGTCATCAGAAAGAGAAAACGGAACCGGACTGGGCATTGTTCGAGAAGCGACTGTTTATTGAAGGAAAGAAAGAAGGAATGGTGGAGCCAAAAAATGGAAGAGGAAAAATAAGATATTAAAAGCTGGACAATATCAAAGAAGGCAAATATTCAGAAACGAAAAGAATGGCTATGGACAGACAAAAGTGGAAGAGGCTTAACCCATGACAAGACAGAATACCATACTACTACTACTGCTACTACGCTAAATTAAAATGTGCTTCGGACAGGCATGCATGCAAGCATGACTTTTTTGACTATTACAGCTGTTGTAAGTATTACGGAATTTCGTGAGTTACAACGTACAATAAAAATGGAAATTTCTGCGGTAAAGAAAGTTCTTATCGATCTCTTTTCCCGGCAGAAAGTATTTCTACATTACGTAAGCCCACTTATGATCCTCTTCTGTCGCAAACTTTATTCCTTAAATTGAACCTAATTGCATTAATTTTCGTAAATTACGCTTTTACATTATGTATTTTTCTAGTGTAACTACTTGTTTTTCATTTTTCATTTTTTATTTTAACTTAAGTACTAATTTTGCCTAATGGAGGTTCGAATTTCGTAGTGTATTACACTGAATATAAAAGTACAGTATATACCTTATGTGAGGTGGAAAAGTGGCAAAAGTGTTACATGAGGACTTGTAACAAAAAAATGAAAAGTTTTTAGAAAATCAATAAAAGTGACACAACTTAAAGAATTAATTAATAATTGCCTGGTAACAGGTCCATTGCATGAGTACAGAACTGCATATCCACATTACTGTTGTATAGATTTTAACGATTTTTACTGCCAAAATTATTTGTTTGAAATTTAAAGCATTCTTACACTGTTCCAGCATAAGTTTTATAATATTCTTAACGTCGATTTTTCTCAAATATTGCATTTTTGAATCGTGTCACTTGGCGGGATGCGGTATGACCTCTAATTTCTCTAGTTTTCTCGGTGTACTCATTTCGCGAGAAGTATGTCGCGGTCGTTTCACTAGAAGGATGTGCGAGGAATTTATGTTTTGCTCGACTCTTTGTAGCTCGTAAGCTCTGGGAAATTTAGCAGTGAACTTCTGCAAGATGCAAAACGCCTTGTTGCGTGTGATACCGGAATTTGTTGACCATTTTACTAAACGAATCCACTGCGGAACACGCTACTCCTCGATGGTTCTTCTCTCTCTCTTCTATTAATCTACCCCGGTATGAGACCCAAACTGACGAGCAGTTATCAGGTATCAGTCTGTCGAGTGTTTTGTACGGCACTACTTTTACAGGTGAATTAAATTTTCCTCAGATTATTAAAATGAATTCAGCCATGGATCTCTTTTTTCTACAACTAGATTCTTGTACGCATTACACTTTAGAACGTTCCAGACGATTACTCCTGGGTGTTTCACGGTTGTTAGTGTTTCAGTAGCGTAATCGAACAGTTATGGGTATTTCTGCGTGTTTGTGAGCAATACATTACATTCATTTACACGTAGGGTTAACTTCTAGTCGGCACAAATCGTTGATGTTCTGTAAGTCTTCCCGCAGTTCGCTACATTCTACCGGTGCTGTAACCTTGCTAAGGACAGCAGTGTCGTCCACCAACAGATAACACGGAGCGTCCGACGCTACCCACTAGAATATTTATAAATACTGCGACACTTCAATCCTCCGGAAATCACTCCATAGGAAGCAGACTAATCTTTCATACTTAACAAACCGTCAAATAAAAATCATCACTGCCCAACCCATCCACATGTACCAGTTTTTGGGGAATTTAGTATTATTATCGAGAAAGCTGAGTTGTTAATAAAAGTATCTGCAAGGAAAAATATTTGAGGTACGCGGGAGACTTTCCTGATATTACCGATGCGTACGACAGCTTTGATTTATGACCGTTGAGAGAGCCCATGTATGCGGATAACAGCAGTGTGTAATGAATTCGATAGACACGTCACGCACCGCGTCACATTGGTCACCCGTTGCTGTTACTCAACTGTGTTTGGAAATTCTCCCGTGCTGACGTAGCATTGCGTCGGGGAACGAACGTGGGTGTGGCAATACGGAAACAATTGTGCAATAAATACGACAATCACTTATGAAACCAGCGACGGATCAATTCATGTTAGCATTCTTATGGAAACAGAACCAATACGCCAATACATTGCATAGTGAAACTTACATCTGTATTAAACAAGAAAGATGACAAAAAAACAATGTTGTGAAAAGCACAGAGTAATGAAATTGAACGTTGCACTGCTGAATAAGCTTGTCCCGAAATTGCTTCATTCGGTGCAGAGTTTTTGCTAACCAAATTATACAGGGGCAGAGAACCGAGGCTACTTACCTCGTAAGGAGCAGTGTAATTAATTTTATAGTGTCACATTTAAACACTTTTCGAAGTTCATGCCAAAATTGTGCTACAAAAAACGGCGTGGGAGATTTTATATTCTTCAAGTTTTTCAGATTCTTCATTTTACAAAGACATGTTGAAATTGCGAATGCGATGCTTTAAACTACGTCTGTTCGATGAACGTCTGTACTGCATATAGTTTTTAACAGCCAAATTCTAAATCTGAGGATATGTTTTCTAGTTTGCTTTAGTTAGAAGTTCCGTCAGGCATAAGGAGACATGCTTAAATTTTTTCTTTGATTTTACTTAGGTTCGTTTCTTTAGAAACGCTGTAGTTGGTGGCCAGTGCGTTATTATCGAGAAACAAAATTAATTAAACGCACATATTCCTCTATTCAGTATTCGAAAATAAAGGACTTATCGGAGCACTGTGGTGTTTGGTCGGTGGTTCAATATTTACTCTCGAATAGTGTGCCACATCGCGAATATAGTGTTTTCATTTTTCTGACTATAATGGTTTAAACTACAGTCGAAGCGTCCATTTTAAGGACAGTGCCTTGCTTTTGAGTAATTGTTTAAGGGCTTGTGAATAAAGAAAGTCGCCACATTAGTTTTTCAGTTTTCACTTCAGAAAACACAGACAGATTTATAAATACTGACAGGCATCAAGGAGTGTATCAATGATTAAAAAAATTTCTAAAACTTAAAGAAACTGAGCTATTGAAGAAAGAAGAACGGTACACTAATTTTTCAAAACTTTAAAAAAAGATCTGAAAAGACTGTTAGACGTCAAGGACTGTAAAAACGAATAAGAGTTTCTAATAATCATTGCCCTTCAAAAAAAGTTACGAGGGAAGTGGATTTTAAACTAGCAGTTTGCAAAAATTATCTGTTGAATGTATTAACATGTTAATACCAATAGATCGTCTAACATGACTGGTACATATCGTTTCACAATTGTGTGTCAGTTCAACTACATTTATTTCTTATATGAAAGTGAACATTACAAACTCTTAGGAAGTAGTTGAAGATTCTCACATAAGAAGCGAATTCCGGCACAATCCTTGTCTCTTGTCTGGTTGCGGAAGAAATATTACCTCAAGACATGAGTAGACGTCTTTGCTGGGTCGCAGGGTCCACTCGGGATAGTCCGCTTGCCGATTCCTGGAATGGCGTCTTCCTGCCACCAATTCGTATCCTAAGCCGTAGGAGCGCTAGGGGTGCCTTAAGCTCTCAAGTGGCTACTTCAGCTGTGACAAATCCGTTTTCAGCATGGATGTCAGCAAGAACACCGCCTTTTGGTTTCTCTTGCACCCTGAGAAAATTCGTACAATGTGGCTGTCTATCCACTACAGTGAATTTCCTCACCTACTAGACACTGTATGTTCTATTTTCACCAATAGTAGAAGATCGTTCAGATTCCATACCGAAGTGGCAATAGCTAATTGCTTATTTGTGTGTCACGTCAGAGAAAGTTTAGCTGCGTTCCATTAAGGCACATTCACGTCACCACATTGGCAACAAGCATGTTGTTACCCCTCCAAATAGAGTTTGGGCTTTGTGCTCTGCTCATATCGAAGTACAGAGAATTTCATAAGCATTAGCTTCATGATTTTGTCCTGCGCTGACTGTGGAGTGCGAAAATACAAGTGTCGCTTCTGTAAAACTGCAGGTAGCATGAGGTGCTAGTTATAATTCAGAGTTCCTTACACTCTCATTTAATTTGTTCATTATTGAAAACTTGAATGTGTAGTTATTAACGTTATTTCTCTTGTTAACTAGAAAATCGAGAGACCAGACGAGGAAATCTTATTGTTTCTTCTTTCAGTCTTCCTAACGATTTCAGTTAAAGTCCCACATAATTAGCTTCAGTCTTTCATGTTAGTTTTCTGTGCTTTTGTTTTTAAGAATAACCTTGCAGTAGGATTTGACGTTGATATTTGAAATTCAATAACACTTCCATTCATGAAGCCAGGTTCCTACAACTTCCCCCACGGATTGGTGAGCCTTATTAACAAATATAACCAGGCGTTCTCTAAATTGATGTTTTCAGTGTGGTGGTTTTTGGATTGTACGCAGTGACAAATAATGAGCGCAATGACACATAATATGCAGATGTCGTGACGAGTGGTTAGCGTTCGCACGTTTTGTTCCAGAGTTCAAAATCAGTCACTAATGATAAATTAGTTTCAGTAGTTACCTGCTTTCTTTAGCTACAGAATATGGAATGGGGCAGTATGTTTCCATTTATGCCCCTTGTTAGTTCAGCTAAGCGAGTGCTAAGCTTCGTGTAATGGGGATTCTTCATTTCTGCTGACTTTGTCTATCAAGCATATGAAGACACGAGAGGTATCTCACCTAGCATGATTGGTTTTTTTAACATATTTATCACATGGCATTCATTCTAACGTTAGGGCTAAAGCACAGAGCGCATATGAGAAAGTAGTTAAATATTATACGAGCAATACATTAAGCAAATAACATTTCATTGACGCATAGGACACGGCAAATGTAGGACGCTTCACATAAGTAAGTGGGCCACGAGCGGTAATATATAGAGACGACATTGTTAACCTATTATGTAGTTATGTACATAATAGGTTAACAATGTCATCTTTATATTACCGCTCATGGTCCACTTACTTATGTGAAACGTCCTACATTTGCCGTGTCCTACGCGTCAATGAAATGTTATTTGCTTAATGTATTGCTCGTATAATATTTAACTACATATTCGCTATTGGGAGGACCAATAGGCAAGGGCAAAATCGCCTGCCGAGGTGGCGCAGCTAATTTTCATCTTCGTCCTTGCCCAATCAGAGTTTATCCTCTGTTTCTTATGACATCATCGTTGACGAGCGTCTATCCCTAATCTTGATTCCTTCCTTAAACCATTCTCTGCCTTAACATTTTCGCCAAGCCTGCTATTTTAGCAGCAAGATACATAGAAGTGCTTCTGTAGTACCTGGGAAGTGTAGAAGAGAGGTACTGCCAAATTGGAAAGTACCAGAGCTCAAAGCGGTAAAAGAAAGCACTGATGCTCAAATCGCTATAGCCACTCAGAGCTGGCTAAAGCCAGAGAAAAGTTCAGTCGAAATTCTTTGCGAAAAATATAACAGTGTTCTGAAAGGATAAGCTAAACACAGTTGGCGGTGGCGTGTTTGCTGCTGTTAGAAGTAATTTACATTGTCGCGAAATTGAAATAGGTAGTTTCTATGAGTTAGTATGGGTAGAGGTCATTCTTGGCAACCGGAATAAAATAATAACTGGACCGTTTTACCGCCTCCCAATTCAGATAATACAATTGCTGAAAGGTTCAAAGAAAACTTGAGTTTAATTTCAAACATGTACCCGACTGATACAGTTGTTGGTGGTGACTTTAATTTACCCTCGTTATGTCGGCAAAAATACGTATTTAAATACGGAGGTACGCACAAAAGTCATCCGAAATTGTGCTAATGCATTTTCTGAAAATTATTTCGAGCAGTTAGTTCATGAGGCCACGCGAATAGTAAAGGGTTGTGAAAACATGCTTGACCTCTTAGCAACTAACAAGCATCAAAACAGATACAGGGATTAGTGGACTAAGGGTTGTCGTAACGAGATTGAATACTGTAACTGCCAAATCCTCCAAAAATAAACGAAAAATATATCTGCACACTCCGTTGCAGAGTGAAAATCTCATTCTGAAAAATATATCTATTCAAAAAAGCAGATAAAAATTCACTTGACGCCTTCCTGAGAGACAATCTCCAAATTAACAATGTAAGTGTAGACCATGTGTGGCCTGAATTCAAAGAGATAGTATCGACAGCAATTGAAAGATTTATACCAAATAAATTAACAAACGACGGAGCTGATCGTCCTTGGTATACAAAACGGGTCACAACATTGTTGCATAACACAAAGAATAACACATACCAAATTTAAACGGACGCAAAACGGACTTCAATGCGAGATGCTTATAAGAGTCTCCACAACGAAACTTTGTCTCGAAACTTGGCAGAAAACCCAAAGGGATTCTGGTCGTATGTGAAGTATGCTAGCGGAAAGACACAATCAATGCCTTCTCTGCGCTATAGCAATGGAAATACTATCGAGTTACTAAACACAGTCTTCCGAAATTCCTTCACCTAAGAAGACGAAGTAAATATTCCGAAATTCTTTCACCTAAGAAGACGAAGTAAATATTCCAGAATTCGAATCAAGAACGGCTGCCAACATGAGTAACGTAGAAGTAGACATGCTCGGAGTAGTGAAGCAACTTAAATCACTTAACGAAAGCAAGTCTTCCGGCCCAGACTGTATACCAGTTTGATCTCTTTCAGAGTACAATAGCTCCATACTTGACAACCATATACAACCGTTCACTCGACGAATGATCTGTACCCAAAGACTGGAAAGTTGCACAGGTCACACCAATACTCAAGAAAGGTGGTAGGAGTAATTCACTAAATTACAGGTCCGTATCATTAACGTCGATATGCAGCAGGATTTTGGAGCATATATTTTGTTCGAACGTTATGAATTACCATGAAGGGAACGGTCTATTGGCACATAGTCAACGCGGATTTAGAAAACATCGTCCTTTTGAAACACAGCTAGCTCTTTACTCACTAGATGTGTTGAGTTATTTCAAATTGATTCCGTATTTCTGGATTTCCAGAAGGCTTTTGACACTGTGCTACACAAGTCCCTTGTAGCGAAATTGCGTGGTTATGGAATATCGTCTCAGTTATGTGACTGGATTCGTGATTTGCTGTCAGAAAGGTCACAGTTCGTAGTTACTGACGGAAAGTCATCGAATAAAACAGATGTGATTTCTGGCGTTCCGTTAGGTAGTGTGATAGGCCTTTTGATAAACAATTTGGGAGACAATTTGAACAGCCGTCTTAGGTTGTTTGCAGATGATGCTGTTTTTTATCGATCGGTAAAGTCATCAGAAGATCAAAACAAATTGCAAAACGATGTAGAAAAGGTACCTGTATGGTACGAAAATTGGCAATTGACGTTAAATAACGATAAGTGTGAGGTCATTCACATGAGTGGTAAAAGGAATTCGTTAAATTTCGGATACACGATAAAACAGTGAGATCTAAAGGCCGTAAACTCAACTAAATACCTAGGAATTACAATTACGAACAACTTAAATTGGAAGGAACACATAAAAATGTTGTGGGGAAGGCTAACCAAAGACTGTGTTTTATTGGAACGACACTTAGGAAATGTAACAGATCTACTAAAGAGACTCCCTACACTACGCTTTGCCCGTCCTCTTTTAGAATACTGCTGCGCGATGTGGAATCCTTACCAAATAGGATTGACGGAGTATATCGAGAAAGTTCAAAGAAGAGCAGCACGTTTTGTATTATTGAGAGAGAGTCACTAAATTGAAACAGGATTTGGGATGGGCATCAATAAAACAAAGGCGTTTTTCGTTGCTTCAGAAACTTCTCACGAATTTTCAGTCACTAATGCTAAAATATTTTGTTGACACCGTCCTACATAGGTAGAAACGATCATCATAATAAAGTAAGGGAAAACAAAGCTCTCGCGGAAAGATACAGGTGTTCGTTTTTCTGCGCGCTGTACGATATCGGAATGATAGAGAATTATAGTGAAGGTGGTTCGGTGAACCCCCTGCCAGGCTCTTAAATGTGATTTTCAGAGTATCCATGTAGATGTAGATGTAGCTGTAGATGTGATTACCACTTTAAGACAGACGATGAGACAAGATCAAAGCAATAGCTTTACATATAGAGCTCCAAAAACAGAGATTATATGGAAGTATAAAAGAGCGTATGTCAACTATGAATATTATTTCCGAGTCTCTTTCATTGTAACACTCCACCCCACTACGAGTGAACTTAAAAGCTCAAGCACTAAGAGGAAGACCCGGCCGTCATTATCTACCACGGGAAATATCAACAATACGGTAGCGTCCTGTAAAGTTCCAGACCCATGGACTTCCAGATGCACTCGGATCACTGTTTGTTTCCGCTGTGTCAGTCTGAAGAAATACGCTTGTCGCACACACGAGAGAAGCTGATAGCTGTTTACTTACATATCTACTGAACGTGATAAACGTGTGTGGCGCTGGAACAGCAAGTTACACGGCGTCATTGCGGAATAACCCACTGCTCGAGATGGTAACAACAGCCTAAATCAGACTCCAATCTGTGAGAAATACTGCTGATCGTATGCTACGTTGGTACCAAACAGATATCAGCGTATTGACCTGGTTCGCAGATGTGGAAAATTCTTTAGTCCGTATAAAATTACATATGGTTTCTGTACATTGAGAAATTCAGCGTTCCTGTTACGCTACTCGGTGCCGCCTCATGTTGCATCGTCGTCAGTTATACCACGCTGGTTTCTATCGGTTAAAAATACTTCGAGTCATTTGCATTGATATGTTGGATAACAGTCGAAAGTGTGATGCAATGCCGATCGGTAGTTTGTAGATTCCTTATGGTGTCGGAATCTGTTCACTTGCGTGTACTATTTGCAAGGTATCCCAAGTGAGGAAAGCGAAACGGTAGCGAAATGGAAAGAATACTTTCACGTAAGTTTACGGAGGTGGTACGAAGAAAACATCTGAACTGTGATGGTGTAAACGCCTGAGCTTGTTCATTAAATTTTTTTATGTACGTTGTTGTTGCTGTGGCTGCTTTAACATTAGAGAAAGGGTTGGTACTTTTAATCGCATCATGACCCGGCCATACACCAGAAAAACATTACTGCAATAGCCACTGACGTATACGTTAACTTGCTATTAATTTCAAAGATAGCATGATATTTGCTTTTCTTGAATGATGATAAATCGCTTTAGTAAACTAAAAATTGACATAGTATCACAGATTTAGCGATTTATTCACTGCACATGTCATTCTGCTTCGCGCGAATGAAATATATGTAAACAGTAGTGTAGTTTCAGCTTACATTTTATTTCGAACGTTATCGGAATCTGCATCATCATAAGACAATTTTTGGTTCAATCGTTGAAACTTGTTTTATCACCAATGCTAGCAGACATATGGATCCCACAATCTGTTCTATTTAACAACCTGAATCAAATTAGTATTTGAGATGACAATTTTAAGGGGGACAAAGTTCAATTATTTGTCACATCTGGATAGAGAAAAACGATCGGAAAGTTATCATTATGTTTGTGACAAGGTTGTTGGATAAGTGCACCTCTCTTCACAGTAAAACAGTCAGAAAGTATTGTCATTGTAGCTTTGGTTCACTCGTCAAAAACACATTGTCTGAACAGGAATATTACAGGATATTACACATAAAATAAGCAACACAAGCTACAAGGAATTTTGTACTGTGTATAAGCCTTATACGTAGGACATAATTTTGTTTTCGCTGTCACTTTTATTTTGCAGACCACTTGTACCGATTTATTGTTCCTAGAACTTAAACGCTGTAACTATGAACTATACGGAATCATTTATGTTGCTTTATGTACACATTAACTGAGCTGCAACGATATATCTAGCATAAGGAGTATGTGTTCGGAAAGAAGAATTTTTAAACAATAGGACTCCGTATATTGTTCTGGATGACGAACGTTCAGCAGAAACGAAAGGAAGTTTGGGTGTGCTTAAAGGAAGCGCGATAAGACTCCTACTATGATAGAAATGTATAAACGATATATTAAAGATTTACAGTCGGCATAGTTAATGGCAGTTCTCTTTAAATGTAGATAAATTGATGATAGTGGCCGTAAGAAAGAGAAGCTATAGGAGAATGTTGTTTGAGTGGATGAATCTTGTTGCAAGCTGTTTCCAAATTCTGTTTCGCTTACATCTCAAAAGTGAAACACGGCAGGGTTTCTGTAATATGTTTGGTCTATCATATCGTGGTATTTTATGGGCCCCAAGGTTAATCAGCAAAGTCGCGTTACTGCCAACAACTACATGAGCATTTTGGCTGTGTTTGTCCCTCAATTGTGATTCCGCGTTCCACGAGGACAGGGCTGCTGTTCACAGAGCTCGTAGCGTCCAGACGTAGTTTTGTGAGCACGAGGATGAATCGTACATCTTCCCGGGCCACCACACTCACCAGATATCAATATTATCGAGCGTTTGTCGTCTACGTTGCGGAAAAGAGCCTGTGATCTCTAACAACCTCCATCACTGCTATCTGAACTTGCCACAGTTTTGCAGGAAAAATGGCGCACTGTTCCCTTGAAAACCATAGAGGACTTGTATTTATCCATTTTGGAAGCTGTTTTGAATGCCAACTGCGAATGTCCTATGCCAGCGTCGTATATATCGCGTAGGGATTATGAGAATAACGAATATAAGTATATAAATACACTACTGGCCATTACAATTGCTACACAACGAAGATGACGTGCTACAGACGCGAAATTTAACCGACAGGAAGAAGATGCTGTGATATGTAAATGATTAGCTTTTCAAAGCATTCACATAAGGCTGGCGCCGGTGGCGACACCTACAACGTGCTGACACGAGGAAAGTTTCCAACCGATTTCTCATACACAAACAGCAGTTGACCGGCGTTGCCTGCTGAAACGTTGTTGTGATGCCTCGTGTAAGGAGGAGAAATGCGTACCATCACGTTTTCGACTTTGATAAAGGTCGTATTGCAGCCTATCGCGATTGCGGTTTATCGTATCGCGACATTGGTGCTCGCTTTGATCGAGATCCAATGACTTAGCTGAATATGGAATCGGTGGGTTCAGGAGGGTAATACGGAACGCCGTGCTGGAACACAACGGCCTCGTATCACTAGCAATCGAGATGACAGGCATCTTATCCGCATGGCTGTGATGGATCGTGCAGCCTCGTCTCGATCCCTGAGTCAACAGATGGGGACGTTTGCGTGACAACAACCATCTGCACGAACAGTTCGACGACGTTTGCAGTAGCATGGACTATCAGCTCGCAGACCATGGCTGCGGTTATCCCTGACGCTGCATCACAGACAGGAACTCCTGCGATGGTGTACTCAATTACGAACCTGGTTGCACGAATGGCAAAACATGTTTTTTTTCTCGGATGAATCCAGGTTCTGTTTACAGCATCATGATGGTCGCATCCGTGTTTGGCGACATCGCGGAGAACACGCATTGGAAGCGTGTATTCGTCGTCGCCATACTGGCGTATCACCCGGCGTGATGATGTGGGGTGCCATTGGTTACACGTCTCGGTCACCTCTTGTTCGCATTGACGGCACTTTGAACAGTGGACGTTACATTTCAGATGTGTTACGACCCGTGGCTCTACCCTTCATTCGATCCCTGCGAAACCCTACATTTCAGCAGGATAATGCACAACCGCATGTTGCAGGTCCTGTACGGGCCTTTCTGGATACAGAAAATGTTCGACTGCTGCCCTGACCAGCAAATTCTCCAGATCTCTCACCAACTGAAAACGTCTGGTCAATGGTGGCCGAGCAACTGGCTCGTCACAATACGCCAGTCAGTACTCTTGATGAACTGTGGTATCGTGTTGAAGCTACATGGGCAGCTGTAGTTGTACACGTCATCCAAGCTCTGTTTGACTCGATGTCCAGGCGTATCTGGGCCGTTATTACGGCCAGAGGTGTTTGTTCTGGCTACTGACTTCTCAGGATCTATGCACCCAAATTGGGTGAAAATGTAATCACATGTCAATTCTAGTATAATATATTTGTCCAATGAATACCCATTTATCATTTGCATTTCTTCTTGGTGTAGCAATTTTAATGGCCAGTAGTGTAGTTTTCAGGATACTGAATTCCATCCGGATCGTCTTTTAGAACAGTGGTTCGCAGTAAGGGGTTAACGTCCCCCTAACAAGCAAGACAAAATTTTCGGAGAGGTAAAAACAAAAGGGTTTGTTTATTTTTCGGTTACAAAAGTAAATTATTTTGAACAGATCGTTACGATGATCACTATTTCGTAAGACTGTAATACTGGTTTGCGTACACCGATGAGCCAAGACGTTATGACCATCTGTCTAATAGCGTGTTGGTCCCCTTTTCAAAAACAGTACATCAGTGATTCTGCCAGGCATGGATTCTAAAAGTTCTCGATAGCTTTCCAGAAGGACGTGACACCAGAAGTCTAGTCACACGCCACTGAATTCCCGAAAATTACGGGACGGTGTTTTGTGGGCTCACAGTTCGCGCCCGATATATGTTACAGTGTGTACAGATCATGCACATTTGCTGCTCCTAAGATCAAAGTAGTTTTCTATAATGCCCCTCAATCCACTGTAGCACGATAATGACATTTCAACACTGCTGGAAGATGTCATCGCCGTAGGGGGAGACTTCAAGCGTGAAGTGATGCATGTGGTCCTCAATAATGTTCACGTAGTTCACTGCTGTCATGTGGTCTTCGAGCATAGGGCCCATAGAAAGCCAGCTCAGTGTACCCACAGCATAATTCTGCTCTCACCAGCCTTCATCTATGGTGCAGCCATTCACCTGGGTGACTGCTTGTAAAGACTCAACCATCGAGCTGATGTAACAAGAAATCCGAGTCATTCGAGAGGCGACACGTTTTTAGTGATGCACGGTGAAAGTCAGTGAAGATGTGCACACTGCAATCATAACTGACGATGTCGTTGTCGTTGGGTCAACAAAGGAACACGATGGGGTCATGTGTTGTGGAACTCCATTTCAACCATGATCTTTTAACCGTGCTCCGAAACACTTGCGCCTGCACCAGCATTGTACTCTGCCGTGAGATCTGCCACAGATCGCTGCCCATCCCTGGAGTACAATTGAGGGAACCTTCGACCTCTGCGTTTTGTCATGAGCCGTGGACGCCCAGTACCATACGGCCCACGCATTATTCCGTCATCCTTCACCCACTGTCCATAGGTGCTCACGATAATAGTAAACAAACAGCCGACCAGCTTAGGCATTTCAGGGATTCTCGTTTCCAGCCGCGGCGGCACAATAATGTGCCCTTTGTCAAAACCGCTTATATCAGTGGATCTCCGCGTTTACGGTCTTTATCTTTTCTGTAATGACTGCCCATTCGTCTCTCTTCCGCTTATAGAGTTTCCTTACTGCGTCATGTATCTACAACACGACTAGGAAGCTTTCAGCCTCGCAGTGGTAATGTTTTCGCTCATCAGTGTAAATTGCCAATAATTACATTTTCTGAAAATACTAGCATGAATGCGTGACAGAATATGGTGCAGGTTACAGCTTGTGAAACTGAAGTATGACCAACGTCTACACTTAGTCCACCCACTACGCACATATTTGTTACTTTGTACCATGATAGTAAAACTGAGACGTACACGTCGCGTATGGTTAAATATCTCATGAAAAAGCCTTCTCAATGCTGTATGCAGTTTCCGCAAAGGACCAGAAATTAATTCATAATTCGTTTTGCGACAGATAAACGAACCAACTGGCAGCACAACTAAGTCGTAACAAAGCAACCACATTGCTGTAATGCCTACTCAGTATTGTTACTATTAGTGGCAATGGTCAATAAACGTCTGAAGATGGCCTTGTAAGCTGAAAACGGTTAACATAGTACAAGAGTACAAGTAATACTGTGGAACAAAAGCAAACTAGTGCTTTTTATTTATAACAATGTTGTTCTACGAAGAACCGACGGAAGACTCAGTTAACATAACAATAATAATTATTATTGTTATTTTTACCACGATTAGCGGCGAAGATCAGACAAAAAGTATTAGCAACTTGAAGTCTTCCGATTTCTGCCAGTTCAGAAATAAGAAGTACAGAATCAAGTGATTTAGAAACAGTAAGTATAGTGCAGACATTTTAAGTTGGTTGATTTTAAGTGGAGCTGCAGTATGTGGGTGAAGAAGTGTCACTAGGGAGTAGTGCAGAGGAAGCATGTTTTTTAACACGTGTCCACCCCCAGTATGAACAGCTAGCTTTCTTTTCTGAGAAGGAGTTGTAGGTGGCACTGGTGTTGCGCTGAGAATTACTCCATAATTCTAACCGAGCGGGGTCGCGCAGCGGTTACTAAGCTAGACTAGCATCGGCTGGAAGACGGTTCGAATCCGCATCCGACCATCCTGATTTAGATTTTCCGTCAGGTCCCAATATCGTTCCAGGCAAATACCGATACGGCTCCCTTGGAACTTAATGACCTATTTCTTTTTCCCATCCTTCATAACTCCGAGTTTGTGCTCCGTCTCTAATGATCTCGTTATCGACGGGACGTTAAACCTTAATCATCCTTTCCTTCATCATTCTGTTAAAAAAGGGCTTTATAAATAAGCAGTACCAGTCGTTTCATTCACTCATTAGTTAGTGATTTGATGAAACAGCTACAAAAACTAAATGTAATTTTTCTTTCGTCATTTTAAAAATAAAAGCACACAAAAAATTCTTTTCGTTCTATGGTTTAATTAAGGGCAAACGTTAGTGATGGTGAAGACGGAGGGGGAGCGTACACTCTAATATCTGACTGCACTCACGGCTAATGGTTTCAAAAAGGTTGGGAATCACTGTTTTGGAGGCTCTAAATAATCAAGCTGACGATCTCATTGCAAATTCAGACGCCCCCTGCCCCTAACTCCCCCCCCCTTTCCCCACCTTCTGCATGGATCATAAGACCGTGGGAAACACCAGGCATGTTCAGTTGCTGGTCGTTTCATTAACTGGTGGTTGGCGGTATCTTGTGACCCATACAGATAAGGGATGTTGGTTTGTTTCTGCGATCGCAAGCTCGATTAGTATGTGAGATAATAAAATATCAAAAAATAGCACATCCGCATGGGTAAGAGAATAAATTAAGCAGAAATCAAATTAACTTGATAGTTAGAAGTGAGTGGCTTATGAAGAGTCAAGCTTCTGCTGGAATTTTAAATTAAAAAGGAAACCGACTGCTTTCTCAGGCGAATAAATGTGTACACGTCAAGTCCTCGAAATTTTACTAATGATGGCTAGGCATTGTTATTATGGTCCCACGATTCCTGCCGTAAAAGATATTTACACTGATTTGTGTTTATGAATGTTTTGTGTGCGGTATAAAAGAATTTAAATGTAACGTGTGTTAGACTTACCGCAGTGCTCTGTTATCTGCACTAGATAATGCCATTACAATCTTCCCTCAACGAGAATAATACTTTCACCCCTGATTGGAACGTAAATATCGCACTACGCAATTTCCGAGCAACTAGCTATCCACAGACAGCACAAATACTGTTGTTAGAGGATTATTGTAACAAGTTTTCAGAAATGAGAGCGGTGTCGCGCTGCTGCAGCCGTTTCGCACCAGAATCTGATGGGTGTACGGGAAAGAATGTATTTTTCTAACTAATGAGATCTGCTGGTGCAGTATCGCATACATGTGAATCGCAAAACGAAGAGGAGGAAAGGCAGAATTTGACGTTAGAGTAGAATCATTAATTTATTTTGACAGGTTTACAGAAGAAAATAGATTATACTTTTGTTGACTGGATGCACGGGAAACTCCAGAACACTTAGATTTGATTTCACTTCTTCCCAGGCTCGGCTCAGATTTATAACCACTGCACGATCTTGTTCGATGCAGTTGGAAGAGGTAAGCCATGTCGTTCATGTAGCCTGTGAACAGTTAATCCAGTAATTTATTAGTAAACGTGCAATTTAGTGTGAAATAAAACAACTGTTCACTTGGGAATGTTTCATAAACACAAAATATTGATAGAGGTTCAGGTTAGTTAAGTACTGGAACTGACACCAGTAAAAACCAGATGTCAAACGCTAACGAATATACCTTTTTTTACCTCTGTTTTACGCTGATAAACTTGAAATTTGGGCGTTAACGTATCAAACGATACACATCCCTCAATTCCTTGGAAATAGTTTAGAATCTTAAAGTCACACAATCTTTGGTTACTAGTTACTTAGATAAGATTTTTTTAAATTCATAAAAATTAGAACCTATTAAAAAAAAGGATAGTGGGAATATCGAACTCGAATTTGGAGCACCAATAGAACAATCTTGCTACCTCTTATCGCAATTTGTCACCACCAACCATCTGGAATCCACTGTTTGGTGAAGGCTTCGTCCAGATGATGATGTATTACAGCCGTCAGCTACAAACATCCACATTGTTCCGTCATGTTTTTTAATGCTATCAATTAAATTTCCGCTACGCAGTCGCCTCGGTCTTATTTCTTGGATTCCAGCAATCTCAGTCGATCTACCGTCCATTCGTCTGGCTATAAGTACTAGCGATCTATATTACATTTCCAATACAGTCATAAGTAAGTTTTCCTCTGCAGTTTGCTCCTTGCTCAATTTGTTTGCTTTCCTGTACCTCCTAGTTCAGTCATGACATACCTCTCGATTACTCCCCGAGGATACTTCTGTTTTGAGTGGATTTTGCAATAAAAGGCCATGTTTCACTGCTATAAGCCAATATTAGCAGTACTCATTGATAGAAAACTCTCTATTTTAGACACACAAATTTCGTTTACCGATAGTAATTTAGTTTTTTTTATGCAGTCTATACTGTCGATGTCTTCAACTACTCTAATATAAGAACCCAACTAATTCTAGGACTTAACTATTAATTTTTAATAATTTTTCTTTGGTGTCTTAATTTTGTAACGTTTTTGTCTTAAAATAATTGGGTTTACAACCACTTCTGTCGTTCATTGTTGACATTTATCTGCTTTAGGTGTAAATGAAGGTGTTTTGGGTAAGAATATTTACCATTAAAACTTATTATTTCTTATTTCGGTACATGTTACTTTTGTACCAATTTTTCTTCAAGAAAAAAATCGTCAACAGGCTATTTTCCTGAATACCGCGAATGGCTATACAGGGTGGTCCATTGATAGTGACCGGGCTAAATATCTCATTAAATAAGTATCAAACGAAAAAGCTACAAAGAACGAAACTCGTCTAGCTTGAAGGGGGAAACCAGATGGCGCTATGGTTGGCCCGCTAGATGGCGCTGCCATAGGTCAAACGGATATCAACTGCGTGTTTTTAAATAGGAACCCCAATTTTTTATTACATGTTCGTGTAGTACAAGAAATATGAATGTTTTATTTGGATCACTTTTTTCGCTTTGTGATAGATGGCGCTGTAATAGTCACAAACGTATAAGTACGTGGTATCACGTAACATTCCGCCAGTGCGGACGGTATTTGCTTCGTGATACATTACCCGTGTTAAAATGGACCGTTTGCCAATTGCGGAAAAGGTCGATATCGTGTTGATGTATGGCTATTGTTATCAAAATGCCCAACGGGCGTGTGCTATGTATGCTGCTCGGTTTCCTGGACGACATCATCCAAATGTCCGGACCGTTCGCCAGGTAGTTACGTTATTTAAGGAAACAGGAAGAGTTCAGTCACATGTGAAATGTCAACCTCGACCTGCAACAAATGATGATGCCCATGTAGGTGTTTTAGCTGCTGTCGCGGCTAATCCGCACATCAGTAACAGACAAACTGCGCGAGAATCGGGAATCTCAAAAACGTCAGCGTTGAGAATGCTACATCAACATCGATTGCACCCGTACCATCTTTCTATGCACCAGGAATTGTATGGCGACGACTTTGAGCGTCGTATACAGTTCTGCCACTGCGCACAAGAGAAATTACGGGACGGTGACAGATTCTTTGGACCCGTTCTGTTTAGCTACGAAGCGTCATTCACCAACAGCGGTAACGTAAACCTTCATAATATGCACTATTGGGCAACGGAATTTCCACGATGGTGCGACAAGTGGAACATCAGCGACCTTGGCGGGTTAATGTGTCGTGCGGCATTATGGGAGGAAGGATAATTGGCCCCCATTTTATCGATGGCAATCTAAATGGTGCAATGTATGCTGATTTCCCATTTAATGTTCTACCGATGTTACTACAAAATGTTTCACTGCATGACAGAATGGCGATGTACTTCAAACATGATGGATGTCCGACACATAGCTCGCGTGCGGTTGAAGCGGTACTGAATAGCATATTTCATGACAAGTGGATTGGTTGTCGAAGCACCACACCATGGCCCGCACGTTCACCGGATCTGACGTCCCCGGATTTCTTTCTGTCGGGGGAGGGGGGGGGGGGAGTTGAAGGATATTTGCTATCGTGATCCAACGACAACGCCCGACAACATCCGTCAGCGCATTGTCAACGCATGTGCGAACATTACGGAAGGCGAACTAAACTACTCGCTGTTGAGAGGAATGTCGTTGCCAAATGCACTGAGGTTGACGGACGTAATTTTGAACATTTATTGCATTAATGTGGTATTTACAGGTAATCGCGCTGTAACAGCATTCGTTCTCAGAAATGATAAGTTCACAAGGTACAAGTATCACATTGGAACAACCGAAATAAAATGTTCAAACGCACCTACGTTCTGTATTTTAAGTTAGAAAACCTACCTGTTACCAACTGTTCGTCTAAAATTGTGAGCCATATGTTTGTGACTATTACAGCGAAAAAAGTGGTCCAATTAAAACATTCATATTTCTTTACGTACTGCACGAATATGTAATAAAAATTGAGGGTTTCTATTTTTTTAAAAAAAAAACGCAGTTGATATCCGTTTGACTTATGACAGCGCCATCTGGCGGGCCAACCATAGCGCCATCTGGTTTCCCGCTTCAAGCTAGACAAGTTTTGTTGTTTGTAGTTTTTTCGTTTGACGCTTATTTCGTGAGACATTTGGCCCTGTCACGATCAATGGACCACCCTGTGTAAACCTCATCTGGCATTTCTTCCAAAAAGACATTAGTTTCGTTTTGTAACTACTGTTGTTGCTGATTCATCTCTTAAGCTCCACAAACGATGAAAGAATTGTTCTAGTGCTTATTCAATGTTCTCCCTGTTGTTAGTTTCTGCGCCATATGCCATCTTTACGAAGAAACGAGATGCCTATCCAAGTTATGTGTCTGTTTAGTATTCCCGCGACTCGTAAATTTTCCTGCCATTTTCCTTCGTTTTAATAAATGCTGTGTTGCTTTTGAGTTTCCTTATCTTCGTCTGTCTTTTTCTATACCTTCAACATATTATTCCATACGCAAAAATATCTTTGTTAAATGACTGCATGTTTCATCTGCGCTGGTATAATCTTCACTTTCAAAGATTCTGAAGTTGCTGACTAGTATAATTTGGTATAATACGCATCATAAAATAAATTATTATATTCTACATGTTTGATTTATTATATTATATTCTACATGATTAGCTTGTATATCTCGTTTGAGTAACTTAAGTTCTGCATCTTACTGTCCTACAATAACTTGAAATGCTGAAGCGGTTAATATCCGTTACATATATTTATGTGATGGGACCGGTCTGGCGGTTTAATCGAAAGAAATATCTGCTGAAGCGAAGATCGCTAAATTTTATGTATTTCACGAAAGAAGCTGTCATCATCTGATCTACAAATGTTGAACGTAATAAATTTTATAAAGCTGTAAAAGAACAAATTTCACTTCAACGAACACATTTGGCTCTGTGGGAACCCATCAACATAGCACATCTGGAAAGATAAAACTCACACACACACTCACACACACACACACACACACACACACACACACACACACACACACACACCTACACACGTTGTAAACACTAGCGCCACCATCAACGAAATGTGACCGACTTCAGAAGCTATTGATAGTGAAAACTGTAACCGCTGGGTGAGGTCCCATTAATTCTGCCCCTCTGTTTTTTGACAAGGGAGAGAAAACAAAATTTCACCAGAATCTAACCAAAACTTCCATCTCTATTTGTAATATTACTTGCTAATTTAACTTCCACTGCCCCCTTAATAATAGTGTCCCCTTAGCTGGAAGTGCATGCCAGAATCTCCGTGATGTTATATTCCATAGGATTCTCGGTGCCAGGACAATGTTCTGCAATAGCATATTTGTTCGGCTGTTGTAAGTGCGAGAGATGCTTATGCTCAGTATACCGTACTCCACAGTCCTGGCAGTCTGACAATATATGACATGCCACAACTGCAAGGAATACAATAAACACGCTCTTTTCGCAAACCAGGATCATCATTTACGAAACCTAGAAATATCCTAGTTAGATGGTGGTCGAAAAACACATTTCACATCATATTTCCAAAGAATACGACCAATCCCACTGGAAATTCCCCACGCACAAAGCTAGAACGCCGTAGACTTTGGCGCCACCTCGGTATTATGATCACTCGCCCGGTGCACGGTTGGTCGATAGCGCAACGCGCGTCTGACCTGTCTTTCACTATATCCGTTCTGACGAAAGGTGACCTCAAGATGGGTTAATTCAGCTGACAAGCTCTCGTGGTCTGAGATGTCATGGGCATAATGAACCAGAGTACGAAGTATCCATTTACACTGAGTCAGTTGGTGACAACTGTCAGTCTGTAGGTCCAAGTCAGTGTGAGCGACCTTCTTATATACAGCATGTCCCAAAGTACCAGCAATCTTTCTCCCGACTAACACATCAAGGAAGGGAAGCCAGCCATCCTTTTCTACCCTCACAGTGAAAAGAAATTCGAGTGGGTTGAATTTAGGCGCTCTAAAATGCCTTCCAAATTCTCACTACAATGAGGCCAAGCAACAAAAGTGTCAGTCAGTTACCTGAAAAATACGTGGTTTCGAAGCCGCCGACTCCGCGGCACATTCCTCGAAGTCTTTCCTAAAGAAAATGTTAATAACAGGTGACAACTGGCTTCTCATCGCAACTACATCTGTTTTCTCACAGTTACGGTTATTGAATAAAAAGTAAATGGAAGACAACTCATGTCGAAATAGGTTCAGTAATTCAGCACCAAACCTAAACTCAGTCAACCGTAACGGACCTGACAGAGGAACAAGAGTGAAGAGAGAGATCAAGTCAAAACTTACAAAAATATCAGTCATTCAAACGCATCAATGTAAGGAATCCGCCTGGTTCTTAATGTGATGCTCATACCAACCTACTACAGGACTCAAAAGAGTAGCGAGGTGTTTTGTTACACAATGCGTCGGAGCACCAATGTTACTCACAATCGGACGAATAAGAATACCCTCCTTGTGGACTTTAGGGAGGCCATATAACGCAGAGGGAACAGCACAGTAAGAATTGAGACTCTTGATAGTCTCCCACCACAAGAAATTTTTCTTCCGGAGGGTGTTAGTTTTTCTCTCAGTATTTTTTGTGGGGTCAGACCGATCCTGCGATACACTGAATTAGATGCGAAACACTGTATCTTTTGAACGTAATTCACCCAGTCCAAAACTACTGTAGCGTTGCCCTTGTTCGCGAGTAAAATAACAATATCCGGATCAACTCTAAGTGAACGTAAAACAATCATCTCAGCCGCTGTGATACTACTCTTGGGTGGACGTGCCCCAGTCAACACACGATATGCCTCCCTCCTAGCCTCCCCTGCAACATCAGGAAGTACTTTAAAAATAGCCAGTTCAACAGAACTAATAAAATAAACCACATGCAAACGCCTGGAAGTCGGTGCAAAATTTAAACCTTTCCCTAGCACACATAAAGCTGCGTCGTAAAAAGCTTTCTCCGCGAGATTTGCCATAGAACGTCAAGAAAAATGGTTCAAATGGCTCTGAGCACTATAGGACTCAACTGCTGAGGTCATTAGTCCCCTAGAGCTTAGAACTAGTTAAACCTAACTAACCTAAGGACATCACAAACATCCATGCCCGAGGCAGGATTCGAACCTGCGACCGTAGCGGTCTTGCGGTTCCAGGCTGCAGCGCCTTTAACCGCACGGCCACTTCGGCCGGCGAACGTCAAGAAACAGCATTAGACTCCGAGCCAAGGAAACTTTCAAACATGGCTAAATTCCAGGAAATTACAGATTGAAAATCCCAGTCAGATTGTGACCATGTAGAACCGTCCGGCCAGTTCCAAGAAAAAATAGAAATTTTTGAAGTGCTCAGTAAATGGAACCGAAACAATTCTTTGAAAAACAAAATCTAACTGTCGACGAGTGTAATGGGTCCTTCCACGAACAAGAGCTAGGCCAGAGCGTTGCTTGATGCGATTTGTGGCAGGAGGATTAACATGATGCACGTTTCGGAAAAGTTGGAACAATATCTTGGCCACCCCAACAAAAACGACAATGCACACTGCAGTCTTACTCTGCTGCTACGGAGTTCATCCAACCTACGCAAGCAACGATACCTTCCCTCCCCGTCGAGGTTTAGAGCGGGCTTTTGCTCAATTAGTGATGGAATTCTTCTCTTTCCCTTATCAAAAAACAAAGGGACAGAGTTAATGCTGCCTCACCCGTTGGTTACTAATTTTCACTGGCGATGGCTTCTGACGCCGTGTTTGCAATGTGTGTGTGTGTGTGTGTGTGTGTGTGTGTGTGTGTGTGTGTGTGTACTATCTTTCCGTAAATGCTCTGGAAACAGAAGTTTTCGGTTTCTTTGCACAACGCTTACTCGCTGCAGTGTTGTCTTGAAAATGAGTGGGTATGTGCCTGTCGAGTGATCGACGATGTCACCCGGCTGCTTTCCCGTAAGTTATTTGCTATCCGTCACATATTTCACAATGACGTTGTTGTTTGATAAATGTGGTGTATACAATTTTTATTTCCATTCAGTATCTGATAATTTTATTTTGTACTTGTTTTCTATCGGGAAATATTACCCGCAAGGCGTCTAAGGTATGAGATCTGTCATTTCTAGCGTCAGATCCGACGATCGGCGCTGATGAATCCTTCTTTAGTTCTGTTCTACTTTCACATTAAAACCGTGTATTATAATCTTGTAGTGAGATTTACTGCCATTTAACAGTTTCCCTAACTCACTGATGAGGTCTCCTACCTCCTCGTCAGGAAGTTAACAATTTGAAGAATTTCCATGGACAATCTTTTATTTATTAAAAATATTTCCATTGTGTTTGAGATTCCAGCAATATATGCAATCTAGTTTCAAATTTTTCCGTTTACAATAAAATCTACACATGAATATTTTCCTTCGTTCCTCAGTAAGAAAATAGTGTCCTGATTTTTAGTTCTTCGGTCTTGTGTTTTTCATCGCAATCCTCTAACAATACTATTTTCAGTATGTTACTTTTTAATTTCTTTTCGAAGTTATGTAGTTATGTAATCTCCCAGTTTCTCCTGCTACTTGTAATTTAGTAACTACAGATTTCAAAACGTGAGGGTAGGTTACTTCGAAATCTGTAGTTACTAAATTACAAGTAGCAGGAGAAACTGGGAGATTAAGCTCAAAGTTATTGTTTGCGTAGCGAAGCGAAGTACTCTCTCAGAAGTAGCAGATAGCGCCCTGTGGCCTGAAGCTATTACCTGAATACCATTAGTTCTCTGTTCCCAATAACGTCTCACCTGTGTATGAATACAGATGTCCTAGGAATCTGACGGTAGAGACTTCGACAGTCTTATCATTCACTAAACTGCCAGTCCCGGGAATGTCTGGTGGATGATGTGAACAGAGCTAAACCTCGACAGACCTATGTTCACAGCAGCATCAGTCCAGTTCACAAATCAATATAGTCATTTAAGAGTCGGTCTCAGACATGTGTAGAGGATTGCGGTTCTTAACTCACCATATTGTCTGCAGGCCAAACCGTTGAGCAACCCTTCCATATTTCACTGTAGTCGACATATGTGTCTTGAGAGATTCAGCAACTGTTTCGATAATTAAGAAAATTCTCATTTATTGTTAGGTCTCATGTGCACGTTTTTAATTAGATTACATCTTTCGATCACTCTGGATCACCTCCAGATCCAAGTAGCTGCTTCAGCAACTCGTCTTTCGCCTTGTCTACTCAGACCCACGTACCAGAATACAGTACTCTGATATGTGTTTCGGAGTAGACCAGACGGGTTGCTAAAGCAACTACTTAGATCTGAAGATGATCCAGAGTGATCTAATGATCGAAACATGTGATCTAATTAAAAATGTGTAGCCGCCCATATTTGTTACCCACAAAGTAATTAGTCAAGATGATTACCTTACCGGTGCTAACAGCTTGACGGCGTGAACGTCTGTACTTTGACATCTAGCCACATCGATAATATATAATGGAAGAGTCCTCCTCCCATTGATTAGTAAATTCACCTTCTGCAGCAGTTAATATTTACGATCAGAGTTAACTCTTCGTCCAGTGATTCAACAGTAAGTAATTTCTCGGATACTATAATCACATCAGAGATGTTTCCTAGGTATTGATACTAATACTTCTTCTGTCTTTCACACAGCACTCTTCTTCTGATTAAAATTGTATTTTTTTCAAAGTAAGAGAGATTAAATAAAGACATGTAAAACTAAGAGATACTGATGCTCTGTTAGGCCCCATGCCGCATCTACAAACTAGAAATCACAAACATATTTTACTCAAGATATATACACTGATGAGACAAAACATTACGGCCACCTCCTTAGTAACGTGTTGTCCACTTTCGGAGAGCAATACAAAAGGGTTTTTGCGTGACATAGCTTCGACAAGTCCTTGGTGGTTCTGTTGATTCTGGACGTATGGTGGAGCCCGATGGCGTCCCAAATGTATTCCACTGGGTTCAGATTAGACAAATTTGGTGTCCAAGAAATCGAAGGGAATTCACGATCGTGCTCAAGCCACTGAAAACGATTGTGGCCTTGTGACGCGGATAGTTATCCTGCTGCAAGATACCATCAAGCATGAAGTGATATAGGTGGTCTGCAATAATTTTCACGTAGTCTACAGCTGCCTGGTGCCTTTGCTTATTACCACAAGCCTCATAGAAGACAAGAATGAATGTCCTCCCATGGAGTGAAGAGAAACACTGGCGTGAGTAGAAACAAAACTTCCAAAAAGGTGCTACGGTATCCTGTCGTGCGAATATCATTCAAATATTTGTTTGTGTAGGTTGGCACGGACCAATCTAAGTCTGAAATTACGAATTTCAAAGCCGACGGCACTGTCTGTTGATGTTTCGTTTACTTTGTAACGAACATCGGATGTGGTGCTCAATTTTCTGCGTAATATATTACGAAATGTCAGTAATTCGAGTTGCCTCTGGTTTTGGCCAGAGAGATCGTAACAGTGCGTAGGATCTTAAAGCAGGAAATATGAATCTCTGTCACAGTCTGACATGACTCGCTGGTCACTGAAAAATACTATAAATGTAATTACGGCCAATTTTAACCACCCACTTTGCTTATGTTCTTGGCAGCTCACAGTTATCATTGATGGAAAAATACATGTGACTTACATTTAAAGCAATAAATGATAGTTTTGTTAAATGTTACATGTGCGTGCTGCCTTCTCATTACGTTCCTTCACATTTCGAAAAGCACACTAAGGAAAGTACAAGAGTTTGAGTATTTCCTAATTGCAAGGACTTTTAAACAAATCACAGTGTGCTGTGTATTGTCTTATCCGTAATGGCAGTTGCTTGATACGATATGTACATTCAGATTAATCACGGTAGAAAGATGAACCCGCAGCCTTGTTATTCATTTCAGAGATCTTCTTTTTCTGCAAGAATTTACGAAAGAATTATTTCTGCTGTAGCGGTCGCGCAGTTCCAGACTGTAGCGCCTAGCGCCTAGAAGCGCTCGGCCATCCCGGCCGGCACCAGATAGGGCAGACGATGATAACGTTAGTAATTTGTAAAGCGTTACGTTGTACAGGACAGGTTGTGAGCTACAGATGTATTTGAGGCTTAGAGCATGAGAGCTTACCTCGAAGTTTATCTATAATTACCGATATAAATTGTCTTGTTTTAATTTCAGTAATTTGAAATTCCGTTTCATTAGCAAAAGTTAAGTCTAAAAGTATGCTTTAGTCTGACTTATATTCCAGCTGATTGAAAGCGTAGAATTATGTTTTCAGAGTTTGTGGGCTGAATAGAAACAGTAATCAATCGTGTTTCTTCAAAGAAGACCTAGAATTTGACGGAAGTATTGGCATTGTTTTCAACACAGGAGATTAGGCTCTGATTAAAGCACGTGGAAAACAATGAAGTCATTTAGGCGGTATTCATGTAAAATATTTTATTCAGAAGGGAAAGATTAAGTTGGTGTTTGTTTTTTTGAAAAAAAAAAAATGAGACTGATTAAACACGTTTACTTTAATAGGTCAGTAGTCACTTCTTAGTCAATAAGGCGTTGTTGGAAAGCTCTCCATTACTTCTGAGGAGGTACTTACGATTTGTAGATTCAGAGACATGTACATTTTTAAAGATGATGTTTGTGACTTAATGTATTAAGAAACAAATGAAGTTCATCAGTTTAATGCTACAATGAGTTAATTAGATATATAGTACTGTTTATTTGGAAAACAGAATTAAAAAATCACAACCCATGCAATATTCTTAGTTTTGTACTGAATAAAACTTTCTGAACCACACAAATTTTTTCTTATTCTTTCAGAGCCAAAACAAATTTTGATTTGTCCCTATTCACCCGAAGGCCCAATAAACAGAAACAACAAAATTTAATACTCTGTTTCTATTCACCCACTCCTGCAAGGTGAATAGAAACATCAAGTTTTTATTTTTATATGTTATAATATAATGAGGCAGGTCTCAAAGTTAATTGTAAATTTGAAGATGGGAGCAAGACTCATAACCCCATATTATTTTGATTTTATTTATCTGTTTAAAATTATCATTTTTTTTTCTTTTGACGTTGAAAACTTTTTCTATTCACCCACTTTACGGTAATCGTGCCTAACAGGCCAGCGTCTGTGGCGCGGCTCTTATTCAAGCAGCCGTTTGCCTGGATGCCAGCGTATACTTTGCGTAAAAAGAAACCTAGTTAACACGGCCGGAAGCTCGAGAAAATGTAATCAGGTATCTTCGATGCTACAAGTAATAACGTTGACGTAACCTCCGTGTACTTTTTGAGTTTTAACTCGGTGATTTCGTTGATATGCGCCGGATGTCGCCTTTCCATGTAGCAATTAATATACAAACATTTTCCTTATATGCAAATTTCCTCTGTTTTCTATAAACGAGTTATCGACGAATGTTGTGGAGTACTGATACAGAAAAAATTTCTGTTTGTTTTGAGAAGATCACGAGTTCTTTCTACAGAAGGAGATTGCCTGAAACAGATTATTGGTCAGTGCCGTAATGAAAGGAGTACGATAATATTCGTGTAAGTTACCGAGCTGTTATTCTCCCACGTTTTAGATATGCTGCTTGAAGTTTTTTTAAAATGGGAATACGAGACACATCATAATATTACGATTCCCTAGGAAAAAACTAAACTACATTGACCTGATCTGAGACATATTACAGCTTATCTAAGTTCAGAATGGCTGCAATAAACAAACCAAGGTTTATTGATTAACTATTGGCGCTGTTTAATAAATGCTGTTGTTCGTTAAAAGCCTGAAGTTGTCTAAATGCGAAGGGTTCACGGTGTGAACGTACCGCTGACTTCATTGCATTAAGTGGGTTACTCGAAGAGATTACCATTTCCCATATATATGTGTACAAACGCACACTATCAAAAAAGAACGAAAGATCGGAAACTAAATTCCAAAATTCGTTCCCAGCCACCCGTACCCGAATATTCCATATAGATCAGGATTCCCAAACATTTCCTCTGATGGGACACTTTGAGAATCTAGAATCTTGGTTTATTTTGAAGGCTAATAAAATCTGTAGAAAATGAGAAAAACTTGTTTTCTTCCCCAGTGATTAATTCAATTTTAAATCATAATTAATAACACAGAAATCATAATAGAATTAAAAAATAATAATATGGTCAAAACGTCGAAAAAAATCGCTATGTTACTAACAGTTTTTTGCGGAGCGCTTATTCACTTCCCGCGGAACACAGTTTGGGAAACCGTATCTGTATCGCACTGTGCAATACACACACCACACACAACAAAGCGGTTCGGTATAACACATCATAACTTTCGGTGACATAAAAAATAAGTGATAAGCCAGTTTTAATTACGTATAATATGAAGAAAATGTGGTGGTCAATGATACCAGGCTGACGCAACGTTTGCTATACATTACCGCGGTAACCGTGTGAGTGTTTCTTTGTACCACACAGAAAAACTGATGCAACTCTCCTCTCCTTTATGCGATCGCCACGAAATTCAGTGCCTATTTTCCCAGTAACCATTAAAAGTTAGATCGAGTTTGTTAAAATTAATTATTACTGTGCTTTATAAGCAAACGTCAGCATCAGTTATTCCAAAAGTCACTAACAATTTCAACACGTAACGAATGGAAAGGTAGAAGTTTGGAGGCATTATGTTAACATACGGGAAGTAGAATTACGCTTCCTCCTACCCTCTCCGTTCGCCATTTAAGCGAGATAAGGTCAGTGTTGAGCACGATCCATGATGCTGTTGATTTTCGACTGTCATTCCACAGTCCAGGTTCTCTTCAAAGAGCAAGGTGGCGCAGTGACCAATGAGCTCAATTCTTATTTGGAAGGAGTGGGATGCAGATAACTGTCTAGTCATCCCAACTTACATTTTCCTAAGTCTATCAAGATGGTTTCCGGATTGTTTCCTATGCAAAGAACAAGCCGGATTTCAGAATTTGTGCCCTGTTTCAAATTACCTAGTAGTCGACGGGATGTTACACTCTAATGTTCCTTCTTTTCCCAACAGGATCACGCACAGCGATTTCAGACAAGCTTTTCATTCAAGTACTGACTGATTTATGGGGTTAATGGAGCCGAAAGCAGTAAAGGCATATTCGCGATTAACGGGGATTAAGGCTAACGACCTTCTTTCTCCATAATGATATTTTATTTCCGCCATATCAGACCGATATGAATGAAGGAAACACATCAACACAGAAGAGACTCCACTTAATGCTAATCAAAAATTACTTCTCTCACAAAGAAGGAGCTTTGCAAAATCCTAATAATGCGTTCTTGATTACTTTTCATACAGGTAGGATTTTCATAGTGCATCAACGATTGAACAGAGTTAAGAAATCTGTGTTAACTCAGATTAGTTCAGTCGTTAGTTTCATGAATTGAAAGTAACTGATAACGTTACTCAACTAGTGACAGAGTTACACCACATTCTGAATCTTCACGTCTGCAAGACAGTCTTTTGAAAGAAGTTACTACGAACAGCTATTTCTCTGGGGTGTGATGTGTATAAAATGAAGACAGAGTCAACATCTGATTACGTAAGTGGTTCAAAAAAATGGTTCAAATGGCTCTGAGCACTATGGGACTTAACTTCTGAGGTCATCAGTCCCCTAGAACTTAGAACTACTTAAACCTAACTAACCTAAGGACATCACACACATCCATGCCAGAGGCAGGATTCGAACCTGCGACCGTAGCGGTCGCGCAGTTCCAGACTGAAGCGCCTAGAACCGATCGGCCACTGCGGCTGGCCGTAAGTGGTTCATGCGGTGTTAAGAAGCGGTAACGTACAACAGATCACGTAGTTGTTGATGACAGCTCATAATAGTACATAATGTTAAATGGCAACAAATAAAGTTCTTTTAGATTATTGATGGTGAAAACAGTTAAAGAAAAGTAATCAAACACTAATCTGTTTTGAAATGTAGTTACTAACTATATACTGGTTATTCAATGGCTTTCATAAAATAAAGTTTAAATGATTGGTTGATATGGCTCTATCGTTTGACTGGCAGGATAGTACAGAAGCACTATGCACAAACAGATACTCACTTATGTGTAAAGTCTATAATTCTTTAAAAAGTGCATAATGATTTTTTGGTTGTGTTTTATGATTTGAGAAGGATGGTAATACTTGAGGGAAAAGTTGCAGTATGAGAAAGGAATCAGCGATTGAAATGAATCTTCATGGACATTTTTGTGTTCCCCATCCCTGGAAAAGAGATTAGTTGTCTTCATCAACACCACAGACAAAATGTTAAATTTTATTGACTAGTGTATCTTTTTTTATCGTTACGTGACCGACATAGCAACGTCAGACGAAACTGGTGGTCTAAATTGTTACTTGTGTTCTTTTTCTGAGCATCAGTAGTGCGAAAAACGAACTATTTCTTATCTGAACCCGTGTCACGTGTCACTGCTCGATGTTGCACGTGCCTTGCTCCAGTCACGACTGTTTGGGTGGGTATCTCCTCCATGTCCTGTGCAAAGGCCGATGCGGCCACAGTCACGTGATCGCAAAGCAACACCACAGCGTCACGCCTCAGCACTGCCAACGACTCCTATTGAGGACATAGCAATGAGGCTGTTCAGCTGTTTACAGCTTCAGATATTTGCGACCGCAATCAGTTGCTCGTAAAAATGTTATTTTAATATGATATGTATCACTTATTCTTCCTGTTTGGAATTATTGTGTCTTGAGCCTTAATTAACTTGTAGCAGTTCTCTAATTTGAACTGGTTATGCAGTTGAATGGAATGGACAGTGTCTTGAAAGGAGGATATAAGATGAACATCAACAAAAGCAAAACAAGGATAATGGAATGTAGTCTAATTAAGTCGGGTGATGCTGAGGGAATTAGATTAGGAAATGAGTCACTTAAAGTAGTAAAGGAGCTTTGCTATTTGGGGAGCAAAATAACTGATGATGGTCGAAGTAGAGAGGATATAAAATGTAGACTGGCAATGGCAAGGAAAGCGTTTCTGAAGAAGAGAAATTTGTTAACATCCAGTATTGATTTAAGTGTCAGGAAGTTAACATCCAGTATTGATTTAAGTGTCAGGAAGTCATTTCTGAGAGTATTCGTATGGAGTGTAGCCATGTATGGAAGTGAAACATGGACGACAAATAGTTTGGACAAGAAGAGAAAAGAAGCTTTCGAAATGTGGTGCTACAGAAGAATGCTGAAGATTAGATGGGTAGATCACATAAATAATGAGGAAGTATTGAATAGGTTTGGGGAGAAGAGAAGTTTGTGGCACAACTTGACCAGAAGAAGGGATCGGTTGGTAGGACATGTTCTGAGGCATCAAGGGATCACCAATTTAGTATTGGAGGGCAGCGTGGACGGTAAAAATCGTAGAGGGAGACCAAGAGATGAATACACTAAGCAGATTCAGAAGGATGTAGGTTGCAGTAGGTACTGGGAGATGAAAAAGCTTGCACAGGGTAGAGTAGCATGGAGAGCTGCATCAAACCAGTCTCAGGACTGAAGACCACAACAACAACATGTCACAAAAAAAAAAGAGCTCAAAAGCTGGACCGCGATGTTGACAGCCTTGTTCTATTACACATTTAACAGAAGCAATGTACTGATATAGTTTACCATAATAAAATAGGTCTAGGCCCACAGATACAATATGCGCATAATTTCAACATGTGGCCACAGTACAATCAGTAAATAATGTCATAATTTTTGAAGATATCATTTCCGCCGAGACTGTGATTTTACATTTCTGTAAACCACTATCAGCAAATTTAGGCTATATGTCCATTTTAATACAAACAGTACTTTGTATACTATACGAAAGTGAAAGAAAAACAAAAAAACTGTTTATTCACCATTACGATTGAGAACACGAATGTGCCTAGTTTTGCAGGACTCAAGCTTACTTGTTTTCCGACTGTGAGGTAGTTGTTATTTTGTAATTTGACGTCTCACAATATTGTGTGATACATCGTCCAATTAAATATTCAGGTTTTTATAAAATCAATGAAAAAGCAGTCTAGACTGCGATGGTAGTTTATTAAAATGACCGGTTTCAGTCTATACTTGAGCCATTTTCAGCACTATCAGCTGAAGATAACCTAAGTATAGGCCGAAATCAGTCATTTTAATGAAGTACCATCGCGATCTAGACTGTTTATTCACTAATTTTATGTAGATTACAAGATCCTTGCCTCCGAAAATGTTACCGAAGTTTTTGAATTCTGGTTGTTACTTGAATGGGAAATGACACGTATTAATGGACTTATCCACTTGAAAACGGCAATACTGCCGCATTTGGTAGATTAAATAAAACCATACGTTATTGCTGGAAGCAATGTTTTTCAAGCCATTTCATAAGACAGTGGAACCTAACCAAGAAACATAAGTATCGTGTCTGTTACGGCTAATTTAAGGAAGTAACTGGTTTCTACTGAAAAATATGACATTAGTTTTAATTGTACTGGTCTGGAAATCAGCCTGTGATTATACTTCCAGACAGGAGACGAAAGGTGACAGGAAGTCTGGTTGTACAGATTGTTGCTAGTAATAAGAGCAGTCGATTTATTTTTGAATGCACTTTGTACACAAATACGTAAACGTATGGACTTTATAGAACTAAGGAAATGTGTCATTTTATGCACCGGCACTAAACCGAAAACAAAAAGGAAAGAAAGATGCAGCACCCTGCCATGCGAAATTGGACAATAATAAAGAAAATTCACTAAGCAACACCAAACAATTTGTGAATCACACGATAGTAATACTGCAGACGAAAGTTTGTAAGTGTAGAAGCAGCTCAAACAACACAACTAAAATAAAGGAATGGACTATACAAATATTCTGCACGTGTGGCAATGTAGAGACTTTAGCGATATAACTTAAGGAGAAAGAAACATCAGAGACACTCACTACACTTCGAAGTCTGAAGGAAGAGAAAATCAAGGAAGAAATGCTAAATATCTTTCAACTGCGGAAAAAAAGGAAGTGTGTGATTCACATACAGGCCACAGACAAATAATGGAATTGATTAAATGACGTGAATGTAGGGAAAAAAGGCAGCGGTAGTGACTGCGTCGGCGCAGGTATGATCAACATGAGTAATGATCAAGATGTACATACATGCTTATTGACGTTTATCACAGTGCGTGAGATGTACGTCAATAAACTTGGGTTACGGGAGGGGAGTGGCTTGACAAGGAAAGGACCTTGGTTCCACTTGATGTATGTAAGATATCTGACATTCTGATCTTTAGCGCTACAGATTCCAATTGTGAGGAAAATTTACAAAAATAAGACAATGATTGGTTACTTTAGTGCTCATAAAAATTTTTAAGACCTGTGACCCCGTAAAGAGCTGGGAAAGTTACTCACCATTTAGCAGTGACGATCGTTTGTGCCGCAGAAGATAAAGCTTGGAAAGTGCCTCATAATATGAGGCGTTACATATAATCCCCGCTGGCTAAGAGAGTAACGCTGGGAAAATGCCACCACGAGCTTAAAAATTTTCCACTGTGTCATTCACTCAGCTTGTGTTGGTGGTCCGATGGAGTGCACGTGATAGTATCCTGCTCGTCCGCTTCCAATACGAGGAGCCTGAGTGTCAAGGTGAACCTCCACCGAATTGTAAGAAATGTTTTCCTCACTTTTGTTCACCGACGTCATAGCCGTGACCCCCCCTATCAAGAGCTCCTTGCCAACCGAAATGCGTCTTACTTTATCGCTGCTCCTCGGCGCCGAGGTCCCGCGGCCTATGGCTAACCGCGTCGGGTACAAAGATTCCTCCGGGGATGACGCACTTTGGGCCCTATCTGGCGGCAACCGGTCTGCGCGCCAGCGAGCGGAGGGTCTCCGCCGGCTGTTGGAGGGGGCGCTATATATTCAGCGGCCCAGCGGGTCGTTGTCACGAACAGCTCAGCTCAGCTCTCCGTCGAAGTTCCATGCCACTTTGGGCGGCCGCCGTACGCACGGTCCAGTGTCACCGAGGCATCCAGTGAGCACCACACACACGGCACAATGCTGATTGGGTCGGCATCCAGGTACATCGCGGGCCGCGGAGCCGTGCAGCGCATCTACTGGCGAACCAGCGACAGCCAGAAGGGCGCGAAGCTCGTCAAGTACGGCCGCGTGCTCACCGTCAGCCGCGCAGACGCCGACGCCGCCAGGGCCACGCCGCCGCGACGCCTCGCCGGAGACGTCCTCAGTCCGAACGCCGTCCACTTTCTCTAAGGTGAGTGCGCGCACCTCGTCCTTCATGGTTTTCATTACTTTTAGTATCTCCGTAGCTGATAGGGCATTTGTTTCCTAAATAGACATCGTATAGCTTTTTTTCGCACCTAGTTTCGGAATCGCACTTCCATTCTCCTGAAATCATATCTGCCATCAGCCAAGCCATCAAATTGAAATTCGGCAGTAAATACTGGTGATGCCGCATTCCAGACTGTCTGCTTGGCTGATGGCTGCAATGACTGCACGAGGATGGGACTGCGACTCCAAAATTCGTCGCAAAGAAAGAAAAATAAATAGTTAAAATTAAACGAAGTACATCTATGGAGGTGCCAACAAGCTAGCCGCATTGCTACATCTACATCTATATCTACATTTATACTCCGCAAGCCACCCAACGGTGTGTGGCGGAGGGCACTTTACGTGCCACCGTCATTACCTCCCTTTCCTGTTCCAGTCGCGTATGGTTCGCGGGAAGAACGACTGTGTGAAAGCCTCCGTGCGCGCTCTAATCTCTCTAATTTTACATTCGTGATCTCCTCGGGAGGTATAAGAAGGGGGAAGCAATATATTCGATACCTCATCCAGAAATGCACCCTCTCGAAACCTGGCGAGCAAGCTACACCGCGATGCAGAGCGCCTCTCTTGCAGAGTCTGCCACTTGAGTTTATTAAACATCTCCGTAACGCTATCACGGTTACCAAATAACCCTGTGACGAAACGCGCCGCTCTTCTTTGGATCTTCTCTATCTCCTCCGTCAAACCGATCTGGTACGGATCCCACACTGATGAGCAATACTCAATTATAGGTCGAACGAGTGTTTTGTAAGCCACCTCCTTTGTTGATAGACTACATTTTCTAAGCACTCGCCCAATGAATCTCAACCTGGTACCCGCCTTACTAACAATTAATTTTATATGATCATTCCACTTCAAATCGTTCCGCACGCATACTCCCAGATATTTTACAGAAGTAACTGCTACCAGTGTTTGTTCCACTATCATATAATCATACAATAAAGGATCCTTCTTTCTATGTATTCGCAATACATTACATTTGTCTATGTTAAGGGGCAGTTGCCACTCCCTGCACCAAGTGCCTATCCGCTGCAGATCTTTCTGCATTTCGCTACAATTTTCTAATGCTGCAACTTCTCTGTATACTACAGCATCATCCACGAAAAGCCGCATGGAACTTCCGACACTATCTACTTGGTCATTTATATATATTGTGAAAAGCAATGGTCCCATAACACTCCCCTGTGGCACGCCAGAGGTTACTTTAACGTCTGTAGACGTCTCTCCATTGATAACAACATGCTGTGTTCTGTTTGCTAAAAACTCTTCAATCCAGCCACACAGCTGGTCTGATATTCCGTAGGCTCTTACTTTGTTTATCAGGCGACAGTGCGGAACTGTATCGAACGCCTTCCGGAAGTCAAGAAAAATAGCATCTACCTGGGAGCCTGTATCTAATATTTTCTGGGTCTCATGAACAAATAATGCGAGTTGGGTCTCACACGATCCCTGTTTCCGGAATCCATGTTGATTCCTACATAGTAGATTCTGGGTTTCCAAAAACGACATGATACTCGAGCAAAAAACATGTTCTAAAGTTCTACAACAGATCGACGTCAGAGATAGGTCTATATTTTTGCGCATCTGCTCGACGACCCTTCTTGATGACTGGGACTACCTGTCCTCTTTTCCAATCATTTGGAACCCTCCGTTCCTCTAGAGACTTGCGGTACACGGCTGTTAGAAGGGGGGCAAGTTCTTTCGCGTACTCTGTGTAGAATCGAATTGGTATCCCGTCAGGTCCAGTGGACTTTCCTCTATTGAGTGATTCCAGTTGCTTTTCTATTCCTTGGACACTTATTTCGATGTCAGCCATTTTTTCGTTTGTGCGAGGATTTAGAGAAGGAACTGCAGTGCGGTCTTCCTCTGTGAAACAGATTTGGAAAAAGGTGTTTAGTATTTCAGCTTTACGCGTGTCATCCTCTGTTTCAATGCCATCATCATCCCGGAGTGTCTGGATATGCTGTTTCGAGCCACTTACTGATTTAACGTAAGACCAGAACTTCCTAGGATTTTCTGTCAAGTCGGTACATAGAATTTTACTTTCGAATTCACTGAACGCTTCACGCATAGCCCTCCTTACGCTAACTTTGACATCGTTTAGCTTCTGTTTGTCTGAGAGGTTTTGGCTGCTTTTAAACTTGGAGTGAAGCTCTCTTTGCTTTCGCAGTAGTTTCCTAACTTTGTTGTTGTACCACGGTGGGTTTTTCCCGTCCCTCACAGTTTTACTCGGCACGTACCTGTCTAAAACGCATTTTACGATTGCCTTGAACTTTTTCCATAAACTCTCAACATCGTCAGTGTCGGACCAGAAATTTTCGTTTTGATCTGTTAGGTAGTCTGAAATCTGCCTTCTGTTACTCTTGCTAAACAGATAAACCTTCCTCCCTTTTTTTATATTCCTATTAACTTCCATATTCAAGGATGCTGCAACGGCCTTATGATCACTGATTCCCTGTTCTGCACTTAAAGAGTCGAAAAGTTCGGGTCTGTTTGTTATCAGTAGGTCCAAGATGTTATCTCCACGAGTCGGTTCTCTGTTTAATTGCTCGAGGTAATTTTCGGATAGTGCACTCAGTATAATGTCACTCAATGCTCTGTCCCTACCACCCGTCCTAAACATCTGAGTGTCCCAGTCTATATGTGGTAAATTGAAATCTCCACCTAAGACTATAACATGCTGAGAAAATTTATGTGAAATGTATTCCAAATTTTCTCTCAGTTGTTCTGCCACTAATGCTGCTAACATAGTTACCCGTCATGTCACTAAAGTTAAGTGCTGTAGGAATTGTTTAGTACTTGTATGGGGGACCGTCTGAGTCTGTCGAGCGCTGTTGGCGTGTACTCAGCCCTTGTGAGTCCAATTGAGGAGCGGAAGTAGTGGCTCCGGTCACGAAAACTGACAGCGACCAGGAGGTCAAGAGAACGGTATGCTAACCAAGTGCCCTTCCGTACTTACATCCAATAACGCCTATCGGCTGAGAATGGGTTGGTACCGTTGGATTTTCCGAGACCTGTTCCGAAGGAGTTCAGTTTCAGTTTTGTAGGTGTTGAACTATTTTCGAAAGAGATACAAAATATTTACATAATCTCTGTCTTATTACCAAGTAACATTGCCATGTCACGTTTCGGATGTATCACATCATATTTTACTTTGCAGTAAATGACGAGTATTTTATAAAATAAATTAAACATATCATTTAGCTATCTGATGATTCAGTCATCCTGAAACAAAACCCGACATTTTTTAATTGTTAGTAAAAGAGTGAGTAATATAGGGAATATCACGAATATACATAACAAAGGACTTCAACAATAACCATTTAGGAAACAGAAAAATACAGTTAAATAATCAAAGAGTTAATATTATTCATGATGCTTGGAGAACTCCGTGTGATGTATGATGATGAGAAAAACATTGTAACCACTCAGATTGAGTTATCTTTGCCGAATGAATATAGTGCGCAGAATGCCATCTGTGCGCTGTATTATTTTAAGGAAAAGGTTCTCTTTCTCTTAACAAGAAGTAAAATGTAATCTGCACATATTCTGCTATCGAATTCGTTTTCTTACAATGTAATGACCTCTGGCTATGCGTGGCTTCGTGTTAATATGGCAAGACTCATTAAATCCGAAAGCAGGAGCATACTGCAAGCTAAATCAAAATGAAGGCAAGCACATTTAGTAAAATGAATGTCACTATTGGAGAACTAAGAGTAGAGAGATATACTGTATTAGCTTTCAGATCATAGCATTACTGATACTTTCCAATGGGTCAATTAAAATAGAATTTTACCTCTTTGTCCAATCATAAATGTAGAGAAGAACTAAAAAATTGAAAGAAGTGTAATTAAAACATTGTTGGAAACAGGTCAGAGGAAAGCATTACAGTAAAAAAACGACATTTTCCCGCTGCCACTGCCGGGTTGCAATAATTTCGTATAGAATATATGATATTTGTTACTGTCAATATAAAGACGTTGTTAGTTCTAACTCTCCCTAACCTGCATCTGGTCTCGCAAAAACATGTAGTTTGTTGGCTACAGAGACCGAGCGGAGAGCGTTTTGGCAAAGTTGTGCCGCACCTGTTTTCTTATAACCACCTGCTGTATGTTGCAGGGGTTGGACGCAACCCGGGCTGCAGCACGCATCCGACTGCAGCACGGAGCAGGTACGGGGCCAAGACGTCGTGACTGCTCCGTAGCGGACTACGGACACCTCAGGACTGCCTCGTGAACACCTCACTCTCCACCAGTCTTTCAAGTTCAGAAGCAAACAGAGACTTCGCTTCATCGTTTTACCTCTTAGTATTTACAGAGCAGCTAACTCGCAGTTGCTTTCATTCACATTTCTCACGTAATGATCAAAATGTGGTATTTCCTGTTTTTATTTAATAGCGAGTTTCATTCACGGTTTGTTACTGCAAATCGATGAATTGCATCTCATTTTTGCATCATCTACCATACTTTTATTTATGAGCTGTGTTTGTGCATTTTTGTTGTTGTAATAAAACATTTTCTATTATAAACTATTTCCAATTCTGTAAAAAAAATTCCTTTCCGCACTGTGGAAATGTCTAAAAATCACTAGAAAGATGATGCATTTAGCTCAAAGACGCTTTCCTTTTCATTTCCCACGTAACGTTTAACAAATGAAATTTACTGCTTTCTGTGTTAAGTAGTTATTATGAGTAACAATGCATCACTTCAATTACGAAACAGAAGCATATGAGAGCTACACGCTTACTCAAAAGTAAACAAAACATTTAGTGCGATGGACTCCACCGACTACGATACGTTGTAAGTATGTTGGAAAAGGAAAAAAAAAACCGCTTAGATAGTGAGTGGTAAGACTAATCCACAACAATAACATTCCACACATTTCAAAATGCAAGAAAGTACCGGTAATCAAAATGACATAAAATTTTATCACTATTTCTAAGGACTAGTTGTATTTCTATCCCATTCTTCACGCACTCGTATTTTAGATGTCAGACTTGTCGATAACAGAATAGTGAATATTATTTCTCTGTGCATTACTTCTCATTTCGTTAATCACTTCTTCCGCTCTCCGTTTGAATATTCTTACAGAATTATTGTCTAGGAGAGCGTTACTTCAAATATCCGAAATTCATTAGAAAAAATTCATTTTCCCAGGTACCAAATAATGCTACGTTTTTACTTGCTGCATATCACAAAGATCACAGCTTTCTTCCACTGACGATCCAAATCTTAATTATGTCACAGTGTCATGACCGATGAAATTTTCTAGGCGTCTCACTCTTGACCGATACGTAAAATATAGAATATCGGCGGATTAGTAAGATCTTGTTGAGGCATTCATTGGTAAATTACTTCCGAGGGAATTTATCGAGTAGGATATAATGGATATAAAATAATTATTGTGTGATAAGTAAATATCGTGCTCCATTGAGTAAAATTCCCTCCTACCGGCAATGTCAGTTCATTCGATAGTGCTGGGAGCAGTAGATTTATAGAATTTTGGAAAGAATGTTACCCAGATTTTTCCTGCTAATGTTATGAAGATAAGGATATTAAAAAGATAGATGTAACTTTTTAATTGTGAATTAATTTGTGTGACATTAACAGTGAAGTGTTTTTCGCACTTCTGCTCGTGGTAGACGAATAACTGCACAATTTATAGTTGTATCTTTGATTCGGACAGTGCGCGAGATATTCTTTCTAAAACTGGAAATTATATGCCAATAATTTCAGATAATTCTGATGACTTCGCTGCAGACGCAGACTTAAACTCCACTCTTCTCTTTAACTTGAGATGAAACAGCATTTCTGTCTTTAGTTTCAAGGAAGGCAAAACAGTACCTATGCGAAAAAGAAAGAAACAGAGATAATAAATACTCAGATCTGAAGCTTTCCAATTTCTCGTTTGAATTTAATAGCATTTGATAAACTCTCTACCTGTTGTAAAAAAATTTACTTATGCGCTGAAAACAATTTGAACAATATGGATGAATTAGCTACTTTATAATGAAGGCGCACATAGCGTGTTAGAAAGCTGTCTTTTCAAGAATGTTTCAGATAGAAAATGTAACTTTTGATTTATGAAGCATTTCTCATGAAATTTCATTAGGTTAACACCAGAAATTGTGGGAAGTAATTCTAAAGCCCTCCATTCTCACAGCCGCCTCTCTCTCTCTCCTTCTCTCTCTAACTCTCTCTCTCTCTCTCTCTCTCTCTCTCTCACACACACACACACACACACACAGTCTGGGATGTTTGTAGATGTTGTAGTCTTCGTTGTTAACACTTGTAATACATGGCAAAGTGAGCCAATTTTTGTGCTGTTCACCAGAGCCGATTATTACTTAACCCATTAATACTGATACACTTGGAAATTCACTGCAGAATAAAATAATTAATGCAGGCAGATAATTGTCTCAGAGGGAACAGTCGTCATTAGTCGAAAATCGTGGTATGTGTATCAGTTCTTTGTGTAGAAATAATGTTCTTCAAATGTTTGTGCTACTTTAATTGCTGTGACGGAAAATGTTTTACCTGCTGCGTTATAGCAGTGTGTGAGAAAGATGATAGCAAGGAGATACTGTGGGTAGGATACCAGGTCGAAGCTGTCGCCAGAGTAAATGTTTACTGCTCCGACACAAACGGAAGCGGCGCTGCGTGTGAAAGTCCATGGCAGCCAGTCCCAAGTCCGTTGAGTTGACGGCGGCCTCTCCCACTCATACTCTCAGTGCAGCCTGCTTTTTCTTTTTTACAGTTTCCTCGTGTTTACGGTAGCAGTTAGCGTGAGTGCAATCTAGCATCACAAAGCTCTATTTTGATAAAAATTCATGCCTAACATTGATGACGACACTCTACCAACCAGAAATCTTTACTTCTTCTCCTAGTTATAGTTCAAGGAAGTTCTTTGTTGTCATGGGTCTCACAGGTAATCTAAAGTAGAATAAAGCAGCTACTCAGAAGCCGGCTTTGTCACCATTGTCATTAGGTAGTTGTCTGTATCGAATCATCTGGATGCTAAAAGGGTTATTTACCCAACTTGTTAATGGTGATTGCGGCTAACGGTATTTTTCTGACTTTCCAAGAGAACCAGGTTACTAGACTGAATATAATAAGAACGGTAAAGTCAATAATAAAGATGTAAAAAAGATTCTTAATACACTGAACAGGCTTATTTTAACACCTCCAGTTGTTTCGCACACAGATAAGACAAAATTTTTGCTACCACAAGAAAAGTTTATTTTTTATTGTGTTTCGTTAAGTGTTTATGGTTAACATTTTTTCTTTAATATTAATTCTGTGCTGCCTTCTTGGAACATATGCTGTCGTTGCGGACTGCAAGTTGGGTGGTAGCCCAATGATATGTACCTATGGTCTTACATAGGTTTACATAATTTTTAATGTCTTCTATCCTTTGAAAATAAAACAATCGATTAAAAAAATAACTTGGGAAAAAACATCAAGCATTAATTTGGAAAAGTGTGTTCTAAAGCAGAGTCACACTGTTTGCGTAAACTTTGAGTACAAAACAGGTCGCGTTTAAAGGAAAATTTTAGAGACATTAGCGTAGTAAGGGACTTTCTCAATTCTTAATGTTGTCAATTGTTGGAAACTTCAGTGCAGACAATCTACCGGATTTTTTTCCCACCTGGGAAGGGTAACGTGTAAAAATTTGAAGTAAATTGTAAATGAACTTTTTGAGATTTTTGGTAACACCTTTCCCCTTTGCATGATACGTTATATTTAGATAATAAATATATTAAAGTATATATAGCCTATTGTCCGTCTTAATTTTCATTAGAATATCGGGGAAAATTTTAAGCAAACCTGTCGAGAATGTTTCGATGTTTCGAGATTTTTGCTGACAACATTTCTTTTATATATATATATATATATATATATATATATATATATATATATATATATATATATATATATTCATTAGTGTATGGTGCAAAACTTTGAAGGAAATCAACCAAGGGCTTTTCGGGATTTTTTGTAACGATGTTTCCCCTTTATATATTACATATATAAAAGCAGTTATGTAAAATCAGCGCGTATCAAAATGCAACGCCGTGTCAAAGTTTCTGGTCAATCGACTGGCTACTTCTCGAGTTTTGCGAGTATTAACATACGCAGGCTGAGTTTTTATGAATAAAAAAATATGTAAGGGATTCCCAGCGAAATTTCTGCAGCACTCGAAACAACCAGTGGGTGGGACCACATATTGGCAATTTTGTTTTGTCTAAGGTGCAGGAGTTTCGCTGGAAAACCGTTACACATTCTCCATACAGTCCCGGTCTTTCTCCATGCGATTTCCATGTGTCTGGAGCCTTGAAGTAAGACCTTCATGGCACTCGATTTGCTTCGGATGAAGAGCGCATGGGTACAATCATGGTTTTGCAGGCAATCGCGAACCTTTTTCCATGAAGGAAGTTGCCGTTTTGTCTCACGGGGGGGGGGGGGGAGGGGGTAAATATATTAACAAGTACGGCGATTACTTCTGAAATAATGAAAAGTTTACTTACTTTTTCCCATCTGTCTCATTTACATTTGACTGCCCCTTATATATTAATAAATCACAACTAATTACTGACCTACTCAGAAAATTCATTTGTTATTCCGATACTAATCACCTATCGAGTAGATATTTGCGTCCAAGTCCTAAAAATTTAGCTTGAATAAGATCTCAAATTTCATTGACATCGTCTATGAAATATAACACACATATCATAACATCTAATTGCAAGTAATCAGCTGCCGAAGGTTTGTATATGTAGAGCCGTATTTACCATGCACTTTCCACCAAATGTCCTCACATATGCATAGGCACTGGTGCTGAAGTCTACCTCAAATTTCAAACTAACGTTAGTAAGGCCTGCCATACAAATCCGCAAGTGCGTCCTAAGTACCGTTTAGAGTAAAACTGAGGTGATGTGCATGTAGCGGTAGACAAAAAAGGTAAGTAGGGAAATTTCAAAAGTAAGTCCTTAGCTGAAGATGAATGGATCCTGCTTTGTCTACATTTCGTTCAGTTTCACATTCAACAAGAAAAGTGTGACCAGGAACAACATCCCTCAAGTATTTTGTGTAATCACGGCAACAAAACGAATCCATTTCAAAACCCTTAAAGAAGGAGCATTTCGATATATTTGGCATACGATAAGCAGTACAAAATTGGGTTAAATACTTGTACTAAGCAAATAGTCAGTTTGAAACGGAAGTCAGACATGAATCGTAATTCTGTTGACCTTATTCAGATTTAAGGTAGCGCGTCGCAGATGTACGTCAACTTAAAAAGTTGGTATTTCACCTTCATAGCTGTTATCTCTGCAACGATTTAAAGTTTGACGTGTCTTTATGTGCGTTTTTAAAATTAAAAATAGTGAAAAAAGTCACCTCTTGAAGTATTTATCGCTTCTCTTAATACCAAATGTTCTGGAGAAATTATGTTTTGTGAATGGAACTTCATTTGCAAAACATTTGAAAATATGCCCTAATAATTGTATTCTAGACCTCACATGTTCGCTGAGTACTTTGATGTTGTGTCAACACTGAATACTGAATTTGGAAGCGTTTAGGAAGAAAAGATATCAAGCTACTGAGCTCGAAGCACTGGACAAAAAAGGATCACACATAGCTCGTCGCGTGGGTATTGTTTCCATGTGGTTTCATTGTAGAACACACTGGAGAGAAGGCTGTTCCCAGTTCGGAGGAGACAAAGCAATACCACCTGCAACACGATTGCGCCTAGCAAATGTTGGTCGCGTTCAAGTCACCCAACAGCTTGAATGAATCTTTACTTTTTATTTGGCATACCACAGGGACATTCCATCGAGAATTCATTCTGTAACCCCCATAGAGAAGTGGACACCGTAAGTAAAGTATTAAAATAGGCAACCAACACTGCATATGTGCAAGAAGGTGTCGACAAATACTGAGTAAGAAAATCGATAGCAAAGCCCGATGACTGATATAAACATTTTTACAAAAACATAAAATAATAATTATTCTTATTATGTTCATCCTTGTAACTGCAGGTCCGGGGACTTTGGGCGTTCACTTATTTAAGAAAATGAAATACCTACTGCCGTCCTTATGATGTAACTTATTGTGTGGGTACCAGTTTCGGTGCTTCACTGCACCATCTCCAGGACAAAGCTGATGCCGAGAGGGTTAAAACCATCCGTATACACGATGTATCAGTGGCCAACACCTACAACTGGTTTTCTCAGGTTACCTGTAACCGCAATATTGCCTCTCCAACCATCAATTCCAGGCAAGTTTCATTATTGTGCTGAATAATCCCGTTGATTCACATCTGCATTCGGATTCATGCCTTTGCTGACAAGATCAACTGAAAATTGATATTGTCAGGTGGCTGCTAGGTTGATAACATGCGTTATCTCGAGAAATTCACATAAACGTCAGCTGTCCTTCCAACTAAATTTATCATGTACAGATAACTTCCTTCAATTGGAGAATCAATTTGTAGAGCTATGTTTTCGATCACACAGCACATGCGTCGTTTTTGAAGCCAGTTGTCTCATTCGCATAACACGGATTTAAAAACAGTGGGAATTCAAAACGAAATTGAGAAGACATTGCGTTTTTGGTGGAATTGCATTTAGAGTCCTAGATGTGCAGCCAGTCGGTTGTTATTTAAATTTCAGATTCTTCGTAAAAATCATTGTGTGACTGTAAACAGACTACTCTAACAAAAGATATATCAAAAGTTTGACTCATTTCTTTGTGAAATATAGTGACGTGGTGTTCCGCTCAAAAGGACGAGAAAAAATGGAGTATGACGAAACACTGCATGAAACGGCGTGTACATAAGTACAACATATTATTAGATCCTTTTCTCAGCGATTAACACAGCTAATTTATCAGTTCAGTTTAAATATGTGGTACTCTGAATGGGCTCATGTTGTCGGACGTGGAGTTGAAGTGAAGATATCTCCATCACAAGTTTTTTTATTAATAATCATAACTTACACGAGTAGAAATGATTGTCAATCCATATAAAGTTATTTGTAAGGAGTTGGGATCATAACAGATAATAAATGGTCTAATACGGGAGGTGAAGAAGAAACAGCGAAAGAAGAAGGATAAGAATAACAAAGTGTACGTGGTTTTGCGAGTTATGTGGATATTTGTTATCTGTTATCACTACAGTTATCATGCAGGGGTATGTAATTCATGTTGCACAAAAATGATAGTTAAAGATGGGAGGGGTAGCTAAATGCAGTTATATTCATATATTGAGTTAATATTGACACCTAAAATAACATCCCCGTGGTTAGTGTCAAATGATGACGTAGTCAACAACACGACTATCGCTCACTGACTTTGTTAGGCGCCCCGAAGACTTAAGGAAATTTCTTTACATTAGCTTACACTGAAAAGTGCCTATGCGAAGAGATACCAAAAATTGACCGAACCTTGTTTCAACTGATCGAAACCATCGTAGATATGCAGCTATGTCACTGAATTAATAAAAGTAAACGAATTGCAACGACTGTCTAGTGTGCACCATTATAAATAGAATAAACGTAGGGAGGAAAAAGTTGTAATAAATGTTGCTTGTTGAATGAGTTGCAAAATTCTGAGAGGCTGGTATTGTTATTAACGAAAATGCATGTCTTTCCGGAGTTATTATGCTACTGTAAAAACCAACTTCAAGCTGATCATATTTGTATTATACTATCAGTCCACGGCATTGATTGGGTCCAACCGTAGTTCTGTAAAATCTCCTCCTGATATCGCTGTTGGATCTCATTTGACGCAGGCTACGATGGGGGGTGTTTGTGTTTACGTTCATTGGTCCTTATAACCGGAGAAGTCATAGGCTTCGAAGCTTGCATGCCTGCAGGCTGACGCAAACGAGGTCAGCCGCCTTCTGAGTATCTCTGTCTTGTTGCCACGCAAGACGTCGGCGAAGATTCGGACTAGCGTTGCTGACTGAACTGGTCGTTACCGGAATTGTTTCTTGTTCAGCGCGGCATTATGCTCGCCGCTGTACTTTAGCCTCGAGACAAGTAAACATCCAGTCCAGCTCCAGTTGAAAAAAGAGAATTATTGACAAAGATTTTGAGAGGAAAAAGCTACTCCGTCGAAAACAAAATTAAAAATGCTCGGATTTAATTACATGTATACTGTATCGTATAAAGAAGCCAATTACCAGATATTCGATTAGCTGATGGACAATCTGATGGGAGTAGTTACTCGAATTTCCAAAGAGGAGAGAGATGTACTATTGTATGAGTATATCATGAACCTGACGTGACTAGAAAAAATGAACGAAACTTATATGTAAAAGTGTCATCATGAATAGAAATGATACTATGATGCAAGTAACATACAAAACAGATGGAACTGAATCAAGGGCCATAGTACACTCACAACCCACTAGCTCGTGCATAGTGCACTGTAACGATAGCGTAGAAGTTGCAGTTTTTAGTAACACCCCCATGAGCGCTAATGGAAAACATATCTATTACCGTAGTGGGGACTAATTGTAGAACTTCTAATATACATGGAACATTCAAAGTCACAACGGGACTGGCATCAATGACATATGATTACGTAACTTGTATGATGTCCATAGTCGTATAAACAAACTTGCAGGGAAGAGAGAGAGAGAGAGAGAGAGAGAGAGAGAGAGAGAGAGAGAGAGAGAATCTACTGGGTTTTACAGAAATGACCTAGACAGCGTAATATTTGAAGTACTTTCGTTTGTCAGAAAACATTTCGCTAGCCGGATTCGTTACAGATACGAATGAAAACTGTACTGACGTGGACTCGTTTTATTATCTTATATCATGTTTTCTCTTAGTTGCAGGGGCTGCACAGAGAATTTCAGACCTTAAATAGAAAAGAGTTCAAAAAATGGCTCTGAGCAACATGGGACTTAACTTTTGAGGTCATCAGTCCCCTAGAACTTAAAACTACTTAAACCTAACTAACCTAAGGACAGTACACACATCCATGCCCGAGGCAGGATTCGAACCTGCGACCGGAGCAGTCACGCGGTTCCAGACTGTGGCGCCTAGAACCGCTCGGCCACCCCGACCGGCTAGAAAAGAGTTCTCTCTATTTAGTGCACATTAGGAAGATGCCATATGGAATCCCATTTACTGCAACAAGTTTACAGGTTCATTATTTGAGCTGCATATGGGACAAAATCGTTTATCAACAAATTATCATGACAAGTACGACTGATTAGGTCAACAAACATGTTGATTAATATTATTTTATTATTTATCATCTAATTATTTTTTCTGGTGTTGTATGTGCCTATACAAACCAAAGCTTTCTGCTGATATTCTTCAAGATTTCTGACTTGGAACGAATCAAAGTATATTTCGCAGAAAGGTGATAAAGAGACATAAAAAAATAGAAATTCAATATATAAGTTATGCAACAAGAAATACTCGTACGTTGGAAGCTCTAAACTTTACTGGAATAAAAGAAGTGTTCCACAAGGAAAGCTTTAAACTTAGTTGTGAAAACCGATCTTATTCATTTACATTGTTCAGTTTTGCTGGGAGTGTACTGGAAAGAGAACCAACAGAATAGTGTACATCCTTATCCTTTAGCGTTGGATTTGAGTGGAGATGGGTTTGAGAAGGGAATTGTGCGAGCTTGGGCTTATTGTAAATAACTTTTTATTAAGAAAAATAAAAGTAACATGGAAGCGCATGCAGTTATAACTCTTACGCTTAATCACAAAAATATCTTCGCATTGATAATGCCAGATATAAACAATATTCCGCCCAGACACAGATATAGTAAAATGGGCACAGTAACATAAAAATAAATCAAACTTACTCAAACAAATCAAGTTGTTTCTTAGACAATAATGTAATTAAGCCATGATGACTATACAAGTGGGCACCAACGAAAGGGAACCAGCATCAGCCCGCTATAACTTTGCAAACTGGCATACAGAATCAGAATCAACAGCTGAGACAAGCACCTGCAACTGAAAGATTAACCCTATACTGCCGTCGAATTCCACTATCTTCCAGATCAGTACTAACGGACAGCACAATTACACCAACAAAGTACTACATAGATAAAGAAATGCAACAAAATTCAGAATAATTTACGACAATGGCGAAATCACATTTTCTCCATAAGTACTATGGTCAAAATACAGTAAAATATAACACTCTAACGAACCATAGCTCTTCTTTTTCTTCTTTTTCACTTCGAACGTTAGGCATTTTTTGTTTTGCCTGTTACGGTGCCCATTGTTTCCTCGGCCTTCTTTCACTTCTGTTAATTGGCTTTCTCCACTCAGTCTTTCGAGATGTTCATTCCAGTTTGTGCTACTTTCATGTATTTTACTGAGGAGATTAAATATATTCAATTCTTGCCTGATTTCCGAACTTCGAAATCTGCCAGCTCTCGTGCATACCTTTGCTGCTCTTACACACGCCAGCTCTTTTGCTTCTATGCTGCTTTCTCGGCATTTATGTACAACCCATGACTTAATTATCTTACAAATTTTAATCTTGTTTCTTTCTAAGTTTTATTTTTTAACGCCACTGTGCGATACCTTAATTCAAAATGGCTCTAAGCACTATGGGACTTAACATCTGAGGTAATCAGTTCCCTGGACTTTTTGTTGTTGTTGTTGTTGTGGTCTTCAGTCCAGACATTGGTTTGATGCAGCTCTCCATGCTACTCTACCCTGTGCAAGGTTCATCTCCCAGTACCTACTGCAACTTACATCCTTCTGAATCTGTTTAGTGTATTCATCTCTTGATCTACCCTCTACGATTTTTACCCTCCACGTTGCCCTCCAATTGGTGAGCCCTTGATGCCTCAGAAGATGCCCTACCAACCAATCCCTTCTTCTAGTCAATTTATGCCATAAATTTCTCTTCTCTCCAATTCTATTCAATACCTCCTCATTAGTTATATGATCTACCCATCTAATCTTCAGCATTCTTCTGTAGCACCACATTTCGAAAGCTTCTATTCTCTTCTTGTCCAAACTATTTATCGTCCATGTTTCACTTCCATACATGGCTTCACTCCATACAAATACTTTCAGAAAAGACTTCCTGACACTTAAATACATACTCCATATCAACGGATTTCTCTTCTTCAGAAACGCTTTCCTTGCCATTGCCAGTCTACATTTTATATCCTCTCTACTTCGACCATCGTCAGTTATTTTGCTCCCCAAATAGCAAAACTCCATTACTACTTTAACTGTCTCATTTCCTAATCTAATTCCCTCGGCATCACCCGACTTAATTCGACTACATTCCATTATCCTCGTTTTGCTTTTGTTGATGTTCATCTTATACCCTCCTTTTAAGACACTGTCCATTCGATTCAACTGCTCTTCCAAGTCCTTTGCTGTCTCTGACAGAATTACAATGTCATCGGCGAACCTCAAAGTTTTTATTTCTTCTCCATGCATTTTAATACCTACTCGGAATTTTCTTTTGTTTCCTTTACTGCTTGCTCAATATACAGATTGAATAGCATCGGGAAGAGGCTACAACCCTGTCTCACTCCCTTCCCAGCCACTGATTCCTTTTCATGCCCCTCAACCCTTATTACTGCCATATGGTTTCTGTACAAATTGTAAATAGCCTTTCGCTCCCTGTATTTTACCCCCGCCACCGTCAGAATTTGAAAGAGAGTATTCCAGTCAACATTGTCAAAAGCCTTCTCTAAGTCTACAAATGATAGAAACGTAGGTTTGCCTTTCCTGAATCTTTCTTCTAAGATAAGTCGTGGGGTCAGTATTGCCTCACGTGTTCCAACATTTCTGCGGAATTCAGACTGATCTTCCCCGAGGTCGGCTTCTACCAGTTTTTCCATTCGTCTGTAAAGAATTCGCGTTAGTATTTTGCAGCTGTGACTTATTAAACTGATACTTCGGTAATTTTTACAACTGTCAACACCTGCTTTCTTTGGGAATGGAATTATTACATTCTTCTTGAAGTCTGAGGGTATTTCAACTGTCTCATACATCTTGCTCACCAAATGATAGAGTTATGTTAGACCTGGCTCTCCCAAGGCTGTCAGTAGTTCTAATGGAATGTTGTCTACTCCCGGGGCCTTGTTTCGACTTAGGTCTTTCAGTGCTCTGTCAAACTCTTCTCGCAGTATCATATCTCCTATTTCATCTTTATCAACGTTCTCTTGCATTTTTATAATATTGTCCTCAAGAACGTCGCTCTTGTATAGATCCTCTATATACTCCTTCCACCATTCTGCTTACCCTTCTTTGCTTAGAACTGGGTTTCCATCAGACCTCTTGATATTCATACAAGTGGTTCTCTTTCCTCCAAAGGTCTCTTTAATTTTCCTGTAGGCAGTATCTACCTTACCCCTAATGAGACAGGCCTCTACATCCTTACATTTGTCCTCTAGGCAGCCCTGCTTAGCCAATTTGCGTTTCCTGTAAAACTACCGAGTTAAGTGTGTATGTTACTAAACTGACCCGTCACATTATTCGGTCGATCTCACAAGACTATATCTCCTATATGAACGAAGAGAGAAACTTGGGGTGAATTTTAACTTACGTATGTAGGGCTACAAGGTTTTTATTTTCGACAGAAAATGGTTCAAATGGTTCAAATGGCTCTGAGCACTATGGGACTTAACATCTGTGGTCATCAGCCCCCTAGAACTTAGAACTACTTAAACCTAACTAACCTAAGGACATCACACACATCCATGCCCGAAGCAGGATTCGAACCTGCGACCGTAGCGATTACGCGGTTCCAGACTGAAGCGCCTAGAACCGCACGGCCACACCGGCCGGCATTTTTGAGAGAACCATGTGGTTTTATAGTGGTATGTCCTTTATATGTAGGAGAGATAGGGGCACGTTGCAAGAAAAAACGGTTATTAATTTTTATTATTTTTTATTATAAACTGTTTAAATTTAAAAATGGTAGTGAGAAACTACGTATTTTTGTACATAGAAATCACAAATAAAATGTCCAATTAGACCATTAGAATAGCTGCAATAAAGAATAGAGAAAAGGTTGACACGTGTTCCAATTTACCCGACCAACAGGGCACGTTGCAACGTACCAAATGTTCACTGAAAAGAGCCTACTCAGTTTGAAATATCTGACTTGACAGATAATTGTGTCCACACGTAGAATGGATCATTATTCGCATGTGACCAATGAGAGCACAATTTGCATTTAGTACACTGTGTCCGTTCCTCTCCCTTTCTATAAACATTATCACAGGTCAAACAATAATTTTCTTTTTCTTCTTCGGATGGTGGATGGAACTGCAATTTACTTTTGCTGCTAGTTGTTATTTCCTTCTCTCCTTCTTTCTCTTTCCATTCTTCGGTGCAAGCTTGTGATTTCTCTACTCCCTTTCTTTTTCTAGAGCCCGTTTTTCGGGTGGGTCTGTTAAAATAGCAGACTTCCTCTATTTTCTTCCATGGTTGCTCTCTTTCCTTGGTTCAACTTTAGGGAAAGGGCGAATGCAGTCAGGGGAAAAGTGTTTCTCTGCTGAAGTACTTGGAACAGAATTAACAACATTTGCCACATTCTCGGAGTTAGTCAGAGGATTTGAATGTTTTTGTTCTGGAACTGACCTATTGGTCACAAAAGATGCAGAAAAATCACATTCTTTCAATTTGTCAGGGTCAAATAGGAATATGCCAGTTGCTGAAAATCCTGAAGTGATGTATGCTGGTGTGAAAGTGATGAGAAGTCCTTTGTTTGTAATGGAAGGCAAATCATAAGTTGTTAGTGTCTTTCCTGGATTTGCTTTCAACCAGGTATCGATTCCCCTGAAGTAAATCTTCTTGAAAGTACCACAAACACTTACATCAAGAGGCTGTAATTTGTAAGAACAGTGGGGAGGAAATGATAGTAGCACTACATCACTGTTCTTTCATTTATTAAGAGCTTCTATACTGAGATGGGACGAATGGTTCTCCAGCAGTAGTAGGACAGGAGCTTCTTTCGTTGGCCTGGTTTTCCTGATAAAATGGTCGAGTAGTGTTACAAAAGATTGCTCCACCATTCATCCAGAACCTGTGACAGTACCGATCCATTGTAGTTACGTCCGTTTCATCCATGTTCCAAATTCTGTAAGGAGGGAAGAGGGTGCCGAGAATAAGCATCTAACTTTTGGAAAAACTACCCGTCATTTTTTCTATTAAATACTGTCATTCTTCCCAGACTTACGTTTTCACGTTGTCTGATGTAAAGACCATTATTTCTTTCCAAAAAACCTGAAAGCCAATCGGCCCCAGCTATTTGCTTTTGTGCCCAAGATGATGGCATTTTCAAGTTACAGTATTTTGCACAAAGTAACCCCAGTTTTCGTCCCTCCTCTTTGGTCAACCCGAGAGAATTTCGCTGGATATAATACCTGAGTATTTTTTCGTGACTGTCTGAAAATACTTTCATGTGTTTAGATTACCCACAAGTAAGGTCTCCATCTGTTTCCTTTTTCTTTTTGATGGATCAAGAGAGGGTACAGTAGAAAATATTAAATTCTTTCGCAGTTTTTCTAATAGAATAATCTCCCTTTCCTCCATTTTCCAGAACCAAAGAGGCTGCTCTCTGAAGGTGTCAAACCTTTTGTTTTACGTTTGTAATGACGCATTTCCTTTACCTGGAAGTAAAAATTTAGATTGAGTTAACGTAAAATACAAAAGCAAGTAAATGAAAAGCATTACATTATCCAACAGTCATAAAAATTCGCCCTAACCAAGAGCGGGGTAAGTTGCAACCCCGTGTTGCGACATGCCGCGCTTCGCACCGCCATATAAATCACAAGTAAACACCTCGACAGTGACTTTAAACTATAATCAGTTATTACATTGTTAAACTACGAGTTGTAACTATTTATCGCTTGTGAAATCTAATGTATATCGCCGAACGTGTTATTATATACACAACGCTTTTGAAACTGTAAACAGTTACTCACCAATAACGATTTCGATGGTAGAAAGAGAACACAAAAAAGTAGACTTCTTGCGCCGACTCTGACCATCACAGTGAAGATACTACGCAGTTGAAAGTACCTCTAGACGATGACAGCACCTGATGGGATACATCATAAAAAAATGCAGATGTTGCAATTTACACCTATTCAACATGCAAATACGCGGTTACACATTAAAATCGGAATTCCACGTGTTCGTTTTTCTCACACGTTTCACATCCACTTTGTGGCACTCCACGGTCAAGTTTTAATCATTATTCTGCAAAAGTATCACTCCTGTTCAGAGATATTTATTTTGCAGTGAACACATGGTATGTCGTGGGGCGATCACTCTGTTTTTAAAATAATTGAAAAGCACGATCGCTTCAATCGTTTATTAGATGACCGGTTTCAGCACTCTGAAGGTGCCATCATCAAATCTGTGAAGGTATAACATAACACATTTGGGGGAGGGCTTACATGAGTTAACTATATAGATTACATTTATTACAGAACCACATACCTGAAACGTGGATTAACATTTATAAAACCATGTGGACATCATTGCATATGGCCGCTACGGTCGCAGGTTCGAATCCTGCCTAGGGCATGGATGTGTGTGATGTCCTTAGGTTAGTTAGGTTTAAGTAGTTCTAAGTTCTAGGGGACTGATGACCTTAGAAGTTAAGTCCCATAGTGCTCAGAGCCATTTGAACCCATCAATCATGGCATATGAGACAGACCACCTGATAAAATCATTGTCACAACCAATAAAAATAATAAAAAAACTGCTCTCATGGCCGTTCTTTCTATAAAATATAAAACTGAAGTCATCAGATAAAACTACCACTGTTCGCCTAACGCCGGCCGGCATCATCACTGGCCTACTCCGAGCAGGCTTACCTGCTGTGATTCTAGCGGTTCACAACCGGCCACCAGATAGCGCTGTCCAAATAGCGCATACACTGTCCCACGGTATAACCACACATTACTACTAAAAGCGCTAGAACCACAGAAGGTAAGCCAGCGCGGAATAGGGCAGTGATGATGCCGACCGGTGTTTGGCGAGCAATGGTAGTTTTATCTGGTGACTTTAGTTTTATATTTTATGGAAAGAACGGCCATGAGAGCAGTTTTTTATTATTTTTATTGGTTGTGACAATGATTTTATCAGATAGTCTGCCTCATATTCCATGATGTCCATATGGTTTTATAAATGTTAATCCACGTTTCAGGTATGTGGTTATGTAATAAATGTAATGTATATAGTTAACTCATGTAAGCCCTCCCTCAAATGTGTTATGTTATACCTTCACAGATCTGATGATGGCACCTTCAGAGTGCTGAAACCGGTCATCTAATAAACGATTGAAGCGATCGTGGCTTTTCAATTATTTTAGAGATATTTATATCCGCATGCGAATATGATGATGATTGAGCGCCGAACTGGCTCTTTAGACTTCACAAACCAATTCCTTAGCCCATAAAATACGCGTGAACTTACTGTCCTTACTGTCCTCTGGCCGGTACACATCATAACCAAACCGATATTTGTGTTAAACCGCGCGGTCCCATGTCTTTTACATTTGACCAACCACAGCTTATTAGCTTTCATGAACAATTTACTAAATGAACAAATTTAGGAACTCCACAAATATCAATATAACTCCCCTTTAAATAACATAACTATCATAAAATGTTTCTTGTTTCCCCATTCCCATAAACCAGCTAGTTGTACATTATAAAATTCCCCTGAGAGTTATAACGGATCTTTTACGTTGGGATAAATTTATTTTATTTTTTGTTAGATGTTTTCGTTAAATAGCTGAATAAATTGCAATTAGGAATAATTTAATTAAGCAGAGTAGAGAAGATAAAGTCAAAGAGATGTTCATTGGGCGGACATTGTCGTAATGTAACGTGGTTGTTAAAACAAGTCGTTTGTGTTCCGTTCTGCTGTTCGGTCGTGCGCTTATCTGAAAGGAATTAATTCGGGAACTAGAATAAACTTTCATATAATAGTTACGACTCGATGTTCCGACAAAAGGGGTTAACGTCAGTGTTAATTTGAATTGTGGGCGACAGGATTAGCTTTGACAGATACGTGAAAACGGACGTAACGAAAGTTGTTCGCATATCATCCTTGAACGTGACTTTTTATTTAATTAACAACTGCGGGCTCATTGAAAGCTATTATCTCATGATTAGGATCAATCCCTCTTTCCTCTTAGATAGTGATCATTCATTAACATTTACGTCATAAGAAAAAAGATTATTAATAAAAGTGATGTTAAATGACAATTACGTGTTATTCTGTTAGAGTGGAACCGACGTAATACCTCTGAAATGACATTGATATATAATTTGTGTTAAATACTGAACTGAGATAGGAAGTAAATTGAAATTAGTGAACATTTGATACTGAGACTATAGAAGCAGAAGCGCTTAAGGTTTCTCTTCTCTAAAATGGCAAAATAGGTACGAACTTCAACTCAATAGTCAACATTATGTATTGCAAGGACATTAGCATTTCATACTTATTTTGACGACGCGCTGTTAAACAAAGGAACGTTGAGTCTCTGTACGAGTAATAAAATTAAATGTAAAAACATGATTAATAACGGCGAACTCCGCTTTAACAAACTGTATTGCGTGTCGTCATCGGGCAATAACTGCTCAACCCTGGGGACTTGTGTGGTGAAATTAGAAGTCGGGCATATAAAACAAACTTAAAAAATCCATTCAAGCTACAGTGGAGTCGGCACAACACGACGTGGGCAGTTATAGAGTATAATTGACTTTCTCTGTACAATAACATTCCTCACGCTAACGTGTCAGTTAATAGACAACAATATTAATTTTCTATTCTACGTTCCATTCACACCGTCATTCACTTCAATAAACAAATCAGTAATAATTAAAGACAGTCGTAATAATCACAATAACTACAGTATTTTTTCCAAAATATGTTTTAACTGCTTGACAACTTCAGGGTCCGAAAGAAGTTGACACCTTTCGGTCCCAATATTTTGCAGCTGGCTTCTGGATCAGAGCGCAACTGTCATGCGATATCCGTGACTCTTGTCTCAAGCTGTCTGCCCGACACCGTCTCTTTCTTAACGTAGGCGCGTTGTGAAGTGCTACGCCTCACACATACAACGTTTTCATACTTTTTACAAATAAATTTAGGATAAAAGTACTCATTTACCTTTCAAAAATTTTCAGTGCGCCCTGCACTCGGCACATCGTCGGCCGGGAATCCCACTGACTAGAGTAGAGTTGTCTTCATTGATGAGTCCCGCCTCGAAATGAACACCGATGACCAGCAAAGACGTGTCTAGCGACCTCCGGATAGCGGTGGGACACCAATTTGACTGTCACCCGCCACACGGCCTGCTAGCCAGGAGTGATGATCTGGAACTCCATTTCATGAAATAGCAAGACCCCTTTCGTTGACGCCTTACAGCACGGCGGTGCGTCGACGATATTCTACGCTTCATCTTGTTGCCCCTCTTGGCATGCCATCCAGATCCTATATTTCAGGAAGATAATGCCTGTCCACACATGGCGAGAATTTCTACTGCTTGTCCTCATGCTTACCAAACTTTACCTTGGCCAGAAATGTCGGATTTCTCCTCAATTGAGGTCTGGAGCATTATTGGCAGGGCCCTCCGACCAAGTCGGGATTTTGACGATCTAACGCACTAATCGGACGGAATCTGGCACGATATCTTTCGCAAGGACATCCAACAATTCTATCAATCAGTGTCAAGTCGAATAAATGCTTGCAAAAGGGCCAGAAGTGGACGAACGCGTAACTGACTTGTTCAATTTGCGAAGCTCTTTCTCTTGGATAAATTATCCAATTTTTATGAAACTATAATCATTTGTCTGTGTGAACATGTTCATCACATTTACCAATTTCTATCCCATCGGATTATTCCTCCGTGGTGCGCTGCTTCTTTTGCTTTGTCTTAGAGTGTGTTAGAACGGAAACTTGTTTACAGGATTTGAAGCCTATGTTGTGATCTAGCTTTGTTCAAATATCAATTGAAGATGTAAAGTCTGAAAATGAGCCCGTGATCATTATTTTGGAACTTTGTTTTACAGGTCTTCATCACACAAGATCAATGAAATTGTTCAAACTGTTCAAATATAATTATTCAATTTTAATTGCAAAGTAAACAAATAATTATTATGCATGTTACGGAAAATGCCAAATCTCAAACACACCCAGGTATATGATTCTTGTAACTGTATTTCCCACAAAAAGAAGACCAGAAAAAGTCTTTCCTCTGTAAATGGCACAGAATCTCTCTCGTATTCGAATACGGTGTGTGACTGCTGATTTTCCCACAACATTACGCTAAGATTGATCACCTGACCCTTATACGGAACGCGGTCATCATCACTGAACACTAAACATGAAAGGAAATTGGTGTTTTCCATTTTTACTCTTGGAACGAATGCACAAAACTCTACACTTTGTTATTCGCTGTCCTGAAAGGCTTATACAAACTGAATTCGGTACTGTTTGAAACACAAACGTTGTCGTCAAAGACACCAGACAAACACACGAGGAATGGCTAAATCTCGGTTGACAAGACAAATGGTTCAAATGGCTCTGAGCACTATGGAACTTAACATCTGTGGTCATCAGTCCCCTAGAACTTACAACTACTTAAACCTAACTAACCTAAGGACATCACACACATCCATGCCCGAGGCAGGATTCTAACCTGTGACCGTAGAGGTCACGCGGTTCCAGACTGAAGCGCCTAGAACCGCACGGCCACACCGGCCGGCGGTTGACAAGACAAGCAGGCTTCCGTGAACTACGTGTGAAACTCTGCTAACGCGCACTGCATATTGAAAGAACACACGGGGGAGACCTGTGGGTTTCTCTTCACATAAATAACTATTGCACTGAGACTACTAGTGCCACCACCGAATGCAATGAGCAGAAGGACGAGCAGTGTCGTACTCTCAAAGAAAATCACACCACACCTTGTATCCCTGAACGCAAAACGCCTTTTCAGTCCGGAACCACGCGGCTGCTGCGGTCGCAGGTTCGAGCGCGGATGTGTGTGATGTCCTTAGGTTAGTTACGTTTAAGTAGTTCTAAGTCTAGAGGACTGATGACCTCAGATGTTAAGTCCCATAGTGCTTAGAGCCATTTTTTGCAAAACGCCTTTACTTGCTGTGATACCACCATCTCGGCACGCATTAGGTAATGGAGGAGAAAGTATTAGTTGAATACGTGTAGATCTCGGGGTTTCTTTTGTTAAAGAGCACATTAAGCACACAGTCACATTATTTTCATGAGAGACGGGAAGATCCAGTCGTACGACCAGACAACTTTTATGACGAAACAAACACCCATACACGGAGCAAAACTCCCTTCTTCCTCCTCCGTCTCTCTCCCACCAGCGCCACACACCGTGCTGACACCTACCCCTACACTCCCATCAGGGCCAACAATTGTTCACATAACAACGTATCACTACTATTACAAAAAGTGCCACACACTCAGATTATGAGAACAGAATATGGTAACCACTTCCTGAAGAGCCAAAGAAACTGATACACCTGCCTAATATCGTGTAGTGCCCCAGCGAGCACGCAGAAGTGCTGCAACATGACATGTCATGGACTCGACTAATGTCTGAAGTAGTGCTGGAGGGAACAGACACCATGAATCCCGCAGGATAAATCCGTGAGAGTACGAGGGAGTGGAGATCTCTTCTGAACAGCGCCTTGCAAGGCATCCCAGAAATGCTCGATAATGTTCATGTCTGGGGAGTTTGGTGGCTAGCGGAAGTGTTTAAACTCAGAAGAGTGTTCCTGGAGCCAATCTGTAGCAATTCTGGATGTGTGGGGTGTCGCAGTGTCCTGCTGGAATTTCCAAAGCCCGTCGGAATGCACAATGGACATGAACGAATGCAGCTGATCAAACAGGATACTTACGTATGTATCAACTGTCAGAGTCATATCTAGACGTATCCACAGTCCCATATCACTCCAACTGCACACGCCCCGTACTATTACACAGCCTCTACCAAATTGAACAGTCCCCTGCTGACATGCAGGGCCCATGGATTCATTAGATCGTCTCCTTACCCGTACACGTCCAAACGCTTGATACAATTTGAAACGAGACTCATGCTACCAGGCAGCATGTTTCCAGTCATCAGCAGGCCATTCTCGGTGTTGAGGGGCCCAGGCGAGGCGTAAAGTTTTGTGTCGTGCTGTCATCAAGGGTGCACGAGTGGGCCTTCGTTTCCAAAAACCCATATCGATGATGTTTCGATGAATGGTTCGTACGCTGACACTTGTTGATGGCCCAACATTGAAATCCGCAGCAATTCACGGAAGGGTTGCACTTCTGTCACGTTGAACGATTCTCTACAGTCATCGTTTGTCCCGTTCATGCAGGATATTTTTCCGGCCGGAGGTTTGTTGTTTTACCGGATTCCTGATGTTCATGGTACACTCGTGAAATGGTTGTATGGGAAAATCCCCACTTCATCGCTGCGTCGCAGATGCTGTGACACATCGCTCGTGTGCCGATTATAACACTTCGTTCAACTTCACTTAAATCTTGATAACCTGCCATTGTAGCAGCAGCAACCGATCTAAACTGCGCCAGACACTTGTTATCTTATATAGGCGTTGCCAACAGTAGAACCATATTCTGTCTGCTTATATATCTCTGTATTTGAATACAAATGCCTAAACCAATTTCTTTGGCGCTTGAGTGTGTAAGGGTAGACGAACTGGCTGCAATGTAAATGCTTGTGGAGGTCCTGATTATCAATAAAAACTTTCAGACAATTTAATGACTCAACTGAACTGTTTTAATTACAAATTGCGAGGGAATATGGTGAACTGATAATGCAAAGAAACGAAAGGAAACTATTTCGAAATAAGGAGAAATTTCAAGCCACTGATGACGCTTTCGGAAATAACAAGTGGAAGTGGCAAAAAGTTCAGTTGCTCTAGAAACGGTAGCTCAAGCTCAACGAAGCAGACGAGAAAGGAAATTACGCTAGTCGTAGATAGATGAGATGCACAGCAGTCCTACATTTAGGTTTAGGTAATGTTGTGGTAAGCGAAATCAGCTGTCGCCTCCATAATGTGCAGCTTTCAGGTCAGATGTTCAATACTTTTTAGTGCATTCATTTGAAGGTCAGCTGCCCGTTCCTGCACCAAGCTGAATTTTCTTTGGTTACGTTTTTTCCTTTCATTTATTCCTTCTGTGTTTTACGACACATGTTAAATTGTAAATAAAATATTATGTATGGGGCGATCAAAAGGTTGAGTAGCCACTGTGAAAGACATGGAGATGCTGTGCACTCGTGTGAGATACCTCACACAGTTTGAAAGAAGCCTCACTGCAGGTCGCCATTTGGTCGGTTGTTCAATTCGTAAAACATCCATTTTGTAAGGCATTCGGATTTGAGAGTGGCTCGATGCTGGACTGCATCCGAAAATGAGGGCAGTCCTACTAGCTGTCAAGGCTCCGGTCGATTACTTCGTTCTCCACAAGGGAGGATCGCTGTGTTGGGCATCAAGCACAACGTAAACCCTTCACATCTGCCCCTGACATCCGAGAACAAGTAATGGACTCCCTGTAGCGTTCTGTGTCATTCCGCATCATTTGTCGGAGACTAACAGCAGACGGACTAGGGAATCGCTATCCCATGCGCAGGAAGCTGTTAACACCACAACACGAACGGCTACGTCTGGGGTGATGCCGTGACAGGGAAGCACGGATTACTGATGAATGGCGTCGCATAGCGCTTAGCGAAGAATCGTGGCTCGTCGGCGAGTATGGCGGCAAACTGGGGAGGGGTCCATTCTTATAATGTTTTGGAAAGGCGCATGGTGTGGGGAGCCATAGGGTGTTGACTTCAGGTCAAGGTTGAGAGCACTGAGGGAACTCTGACGGCACTATGATAAATCTCGGATATCCTGCGTCCTCATGTGTTACCTCTCAAGCGACAGTATCGAGATGCTATTTTTCAACAGGACAATGCTCGTCCACTCATGACGCATGTCTCTGTCTGCGTGATAGTGAGGTACTCTCGTAGCCAGCAAGTTCCCCGTATCTGCCCCCGACAGAACACGCCTGGGACCAGCTCGAACGACAACTCCTTTTTAGCTCCAGTAACCAGTATATCAAAAACCATTTATGGCAATTATGGAGCAGCTTGTCTCAGGAAAAGGTACAATCGCTTTATGACACCATAAGCAACCGAATCAGTGCATGCATCGAGGTCAGAGGGACTGCAACATCATATTGATAATTGGGTCCATACTGCCAAATTATTTATAAATGTGACTCGATTATGCTGTTATGTAATCACTGTAGTAGCATCACATACCCTAGCAACTCATGGAGTTTCATTTCGTTTTCTCCTCCCCTTCAGGATGTTTCCCCTTTCTTGTCAGGCTGGGTATTTTGTAGCACAAGTCGCTAACACAATTGCCGGCGGCAGTAAAAATTAATGGTTAAGCTAAACAGGGTGGGGGGGCGGGCGTTAGGACCAAACAGATGATACAAAATCTTAGACTACTTCAAGGTAACGTACTGCGGATTAAAACTCGTTTGGCAACGGCTGTTCATACGTTATTTATGATAAAGGTGCAATAGCTGACTCAGCAGTACTCTTCATTCCGCATTCTCCGAAGCATGCATTCCATGAGCAAGCTCAGTCCGGAACCGCGCGACTGCTACGGTCGCAGGTTCGAATCCTGCCTCGGGCATTGATGTGTGTGATGTCCTTAGGTTAGTTAGGTTTAAGTAGTTCTAAGTTCTAGGGGGCTGATGACCACAGATGTTAAGTCCCATAGTGCTCAGAGCCATTTGAACCATTTTGAACCATGAGCAAGCTGATGGGTGTTCTTTACCTGCACAATCCAAATTCGTCCTTTCAAATTGTACAATACAAAGAATTCCTTGCTGAGAACCTTCACCACCTCTCGGTGGCGATTTTTTCGAATTAGCGTTTTGATTTATGCGAATTTTTTCTCTGCATCTCCCTTTCCGATCCCAGAGCACAAATGTTCTGGTGGGTAGTACCTTAAAACATGTTGCCACCAAATGCTTCCGTCTTGTGCTACTTCCTGCGAATTGTTTACGCCCATAATGTTGGATATTGTTTTATTTTCACTTACCCGTGTACTCCTGCGTCTCCACCCTGGTCTTTCACAAATGACTTCTCTGTCAATATTCTTGAAACTACTTGATCCTCTTTCACTCTTATCAGATAATCTGCTCATTGAAGTCGTATGGAATTCGTTACGCTCATTATTGTTGGTTGTTGTGACAGCATATGGAGTTCTATGTTGTCCCTTCTCTTCCAGTTTCCCGATTGACTATCATCGTATAGACCAAAGATTTTCCTATAAACTTTGTTTTCAAATACCTAAAACCGGTCTCCTTATATTCTAGTTAAATTCCATCGTTCTGATCCATAGGTTAGGAATGGTCTGACATTGTGTCATTGTGTTCTATGGCGTCATGTAAGTTTCCTTGTCAGTAGTTTAGACCCTGTATGGAGCAGTAGGGTCTAGTACTAAATCAAATGACTCTGAGCACTATGGGACTTAACATCTGAAGTCATCAGTCCCCTAGAACTTAGAACTACTTAAACCTAACTAACCTACGACATCACACACATCCATGCCCGAGGCAGGATTCGAACCTGCGACCGTAGCAGTCGCGCGGTTCCGGACTGAAGCGCCTAGAACCTCTCGGCTGGTCTAGTACTTTTTGCAGTCTTATTTTCACTTCTACTTTCCTCCGATTTTGTTCCTCTGTCATTTCGCCCAGAAATTTGAACTGTTCAGCAGTTCATCTCGGCATTTTTGAAATATCGTGTATTTTGTTTTCTGGTCATTTACTTTTAGGCCAAGTCTGGAGCTCCACAAATAATGGCGTAATCTCCATTTCGCTACAAACACTATATCGTCTGCATACGGTCATTTCTTTAAAAGATCTCAGCAGGTACTAGTTTGAGTTTCCTCACAGCCCTCTTCAAGGCTACATTATAGAGAATAGGGGAGCACAGTTTCTCCTTGTCTTAGTCTAGTTTTATTTTTAAAATGGGCAAATTTTATTTCATTTAGCAAAATCCTGCTTATGTTGTCATCCATGCACATTTTACGAAGATTTATAAGTTTATCTGAAGATTCGAAGTCCACAGGTATTACATTCCACAGGTTTTGTCTACGAATGGAGTCATATATAGGCTTTCATAAAATCGATGAACAAGTAGCGTATTTTTTGTTTACACTTCCATACTTTTTTCATTTATGGTTCTGATTACAAACTGGAACGATCATTCAGACTCTAAAATCCATTCCTTAAGAGCTATGAGCACTTCTTCCTCTTCAATGCTGTTAAATATATCTTTTCTACTGCCAACTCTTTGCTTTCCGTATATTGGGAGGAGGTAGTATGGACCAAAACTAGAAACAATTGTGAAGTAAACATGGGTTCCAAGTACATACTTTAAGAACTATGAGCACTTTTTCGGTAGAAGAGATGTGTTTCACAGTAGCAAACATGAGCGAGTGGTCATAGCTGTTAAGAGATGCATTTTGGAGCCCTCATTTATGTGATTTTTTTTCTTGATTTGGTCCACACCACTACCTCTCGAAATATGCAAAACAAAGAGCGTGTAATAGAAGAGATTGGTTTCACAGTAAGGAAGACGGAGAAATGGTCATAGCTCTTCAGTTACGTATTTTAGAGCCCACGTTTACTAGCCTTTTTTGCTTCGTTCCTGTCATATTCCTGTATATTGACCATTCCTCCTGGGAAACAGTGTAAGGTCGCTAGTGGATCTGTTTCTATGGAAACCATTTTGATGGTGCTCGATAGTACTTTCTGCTTATCGTTTCAAGCGGTTTAGCAATAAACAAGATAAACTCTTACCGTCTATAGTGTTTTGAGAGACACCACCAACAAAACTGATGCGGCAGAGTGTCATTTATTACGAAACATAAACACGCACTGCCCATTGAGTACCTCGTAGCGCCCGAAACACTAATTTACGTCCATTGGTTTTGTATCTTACAATACTTTTTTACAGTTCTAGCATTTGTAGCATAAGAATATCACAATGTCATAACCGTTGACAGACTGCCAATAGAAAAGTGGAGACAAAGAATCACTGCGTAATCTGTAAAATCTGCCAAGTAACTATCTATGTAATAGTAAAAACAGAAGTAAGTCGTACCTAAAGATACATGTTGCAAGCGATTTCCAATGCACTGTCAATGGTTTTGACGGCAACAGTAGGTAGGATTTTTTATGTAATTTTTTTTAGACGGGGTTAACCATACATGCCCATATTCGCTAAAGAAATAACTGTAACATTGTGGACAGTACGTCATATTTTCAAAATACTCTTTTTACTGTCCTGTACGTATGTGTAATTTATGTACAAATGTTTCGGACATAGTGTGTAAAGCTCCAGGTTTGTGCCGTCGGTGCATCAGAAACGTTACTTCAGCTGGTTGCTCAGTAGTAAAGGGGAAGTAATCCTTCCCAGTGTCTGCCATCAGGTATCAAGTGCAAGAATGGGAGGCTCTGCCTCCTGTGTTCTGTAATCTCAAAAATCTGGAGAATAAGATGAGCTGTACGTAGTAGTAGCAAGCAGAAGGAATGAAGGAAATTAGGGCTAACGTCCTATTGGTGACGTAGTTAGAGACAGAACATAAGTGCGGACTGGAGAAGAATGAGAAAGAAAATCGGCTGTGTCATTTTCAAAGGAACCATCCCGACGTTTGCAATTTGGAGAAACCACGGGAACCTGAATGTGGATGGCCGGAAGAGAATTTGTATCTTGCCGTGTCCTTTTCAAAGAAACGTCCTTGGCATTTAAGATTTACAGAAACCACGGAAAACTAAAACTAGACGGCCGGACAAGAATCCGAATGACGCCGTCCTCCCGGAAAACGAGTCGAACGCGTCTCTCGTCACTCCGCAGTTTCACGATGATGCTGCGCATCAGCTGTGGAGAAATTTCTTGGAGAAGGAGGAAGTAAGTGTATACTCACGAGGAGAACACGTGAAGTGGTGTCATCCGATTTCCCGGGACATTCGCTCAGTGGAAGAGGAGTCAAAATAAGCAAACTCGTGCCTCGGCTTATCCGTAAATACTCGACCATATTTCAAAAAATGAGGTCTAAGTCTTCGAGAAAGTTTCGAGGAACTTTATACGGCTTTTACTGCGCGATATCTTTACATGAAATGATTCCTGAGTGGTTAGCGTCGCGGTTTCTTTATTTTGCACTCCGTGTTCGAAATACGATTGTTGGTTTTATTCATTTTACTTTTATTGTTCTCATTTATCTACCCTTGGTTACTACAAGATTGTTTCTTATCGAATTGGGTCATACAAGGGCGTTATATTAATTGTAAAATTACAAATACACATTTATTATATAATACATGTGTGTATGGTATGTTAAGCGGTTACAATCTTTTTAAATTCTCATACGCTGATATTTCATTCTCATATCAATTATTATATTAATTCTTATATTTTATTTACACGTTTGTTCTTCACGAAGATTTGGTGCACTCTCCTGGGCTACCCGTATAACGATCACAGAAACATTCTAAACATGGAAATTTTGAACACCACAAGCATCGCGCGAAGGCAATTTCGGTACAATGACATTTCTTTTTATGAATCTGACTCGCGAAAGAAACGTCGTTAACAATGCTGAAGATTTCTTTCGTTGGCAATAATTTCGTGGCAAAACACGCATAACGGTTCACTTTATTGAAATCTGATGATTGCAGTTGATTATGAATCAAGACACACAACAGGAATTTCACCGAAAACAATTTGAAATTATTTTTTCATTTTTTTCTTTCTTTTTCCTCGCTCATCTGACGGAAAGGCTTCGTCCCCGCTGTAGCTCTCAGTGGTTCACAACCCCACAACAGGGTACAGCAGTCCACTCACCCCACTGCCGCCCCATACCGAACCCAGGGTTATTGTGCGGTTCGTCTCCCAGTGGTACCCCCCCGGGAACGTCTCATACCAGACGAGTGTAAACCCAAATGTCTGCGTGGTAGAGTAATGGTGGTGTGCGTGTACGTGGAGACATTGTTTGCGCAGCAATCGCCGACATAGTGTAACTGAGGCGGAATAAGGGGCTCTGGCTCTGAGCACTATGGGACTTAACATCTGTGGTCATCAGTCCCCTAGAACTTAGAACTACTTAAACCTAACTAACCTAAGGACATCACACACATCCATGCCCCAGGCAGGACTCGAACCTGCGACCGTAGCAGTCGCGCGGTTCCGGACTGAGCGCCTAGAACCGCGAGACCACCGCGGCCGGCGCGGGAATAAGGGGAACCAGCCCGCATTCGACGAGGCAGATGAAGAACCGCCTTAAAAACCATCCACAGACTGGCCGGCAAACCGGACCTCGTCACTAATCCTCCAGGAGGATTCGTGCCGGGGACCGGCACAACTTCCCGACCGGAAAGCAGTGCGTTAGACCGCACGGCTAAAACGTCATATTAGTATTCACTGGAAAACATTCACTTGGTAATCTTCTACGTACGTGGGTAGATAAACGAAAAACAAAAATAAAAATAATAATCGGGTTTAGAACACGGGGTGCAAAAAAAGAAAAGAAGCCACGGCGCTGACAACTCAACCACCATTTCGCTAGAGGATATCGCGCGGTAAAATGCATATAAAGTACTTGCTAAAAACACCCAAAAGCCAAGGTCGCTTAAATATTTCTTTATTTAAAACATCCGGTTTCGGCAGATTTTTCTGTCATCTTCAGGTCTTGAAAAATCTTTATGTTTTGAAACGTGTTCATTTTAAGTTGGACCTCACGCCAAATTGTCATGCGGGTAAAAACAGCACATTATGAAAAGTTTGTGATACCTAAAATATTTAAAAACGTAAAGCACCGTCTGCAAATGGCCATGTCGGTATACAGGGTGGTCCATTGATAGTGACTGGGCCAAATATCTCACGAAATCAGCATCAAACGAAAAAACTACAAATAACGAAACTCGTCTAGCTTGAAGGGGAAAACCAGATGGCCCTATGGTTGGCCCACTAGATGGCGCTGACATTGGTCAAACGGATATCAACTGCGTTTTTTTTTTAAATAGGAACCCCCATTTTTATGACATAATCGTGTAGTACGTAAAGAAATATGATTGCTTTAGTTGGACCACTTTTTTCGCTTTGTGATAGATGGCGCTGTAATAGTCACAAACGTATAAGTACGTGGTATCACGTAATATTCCGCCAGTGCGGACGGTATTTGCTTTGTGATACATTATCCGTGTTAAAATGGACCGTTTACCAATTGCGGAAAAGGTCGATATCATGTTGTGTATGGCTATTGTGATCAAAATGCCCAACGGGCGTGTGCTATGTATGCTGCTCGGTATCCTGGACAACATCATCCAAGTGTCCGGACCGTTCGCCAGCTAGTTACGTTATTTAAGAAAACAGGAAGTGTTCAGCCACATGTGAAACGTAAACCACGATCTGCAACAAATGATGATTCCAAAGTAGGTGTCATAGCTGCTGTCGCGGCTAATCCGCACATCAGTAGCAGACAAATTGTGCGAGAATCGGGAATCTCAAAAACGACAGTGTTGAGAATGCTACATCAACATCGATTGCACCCGTACCATATTTCTATGCACCAGGAATTGCATGGCGTGTACAGTTCTGCCAATGGGCACAAGAGAAATTACGGGACGGTGACAGATTCTTTGCAAGCGTTCTGTTTAGCTACGAAGCGTCATTCACTAACAGCGGTAACGTAAACCTTCATAATATGCGCTATTGGGCAACGGAATTTCCACGATGGTGCGACAAGTGGAACATCAGCGACCTTGGCGGGTTAATGTGTCGTGCGGCATTATGGGAGGAAGGATAATTGGCCCCCATTTTATCGATGGCAATCTAAATGATGCAATGTATGCTGATTTCCCATTTAATGTTCCACCGATGTTACTAAAAAATGTTTCACTGCATGACAGAATGGCGATGTACTTCAAACATGATGGATGTCCGGCACATAGCTCGCGTGCGGTTGAAGTGGTACTGAATAGCATATTTCATGACAAGTGGATTGGTTGTCGAAGCAGCATACCATGGCCCGCACGTTCACCGGATCTGACGTCCCCGGATTTCTTTCTGTGGGGAAAGTTGAAGGATATTTGCTATCGTGATCCACCGACAACGCCTGACAACATGCGTCAGCGCATTGTCAATGCATATGCGAACGTAGGTTGACGGACATCATTTGGAGCATTTATTTCATTGATGTTGTATTTACAGGTAATCACGCTGTAACAGTATGCGTTCTCAGAAATGATAAGTTCACAAAGGTACATGTATCACATTGGAACAACCGAAATAAAATGTTCAAACGTACCTACGTTCTGTATTTTAATTAAAAAACCTACCAATTGTTCGTCTAAAATTGTGAGCCATATGTTTGACTATTACAGCGCCATCTATCACAAAGCGAAAAAAGTGGTCCAACTAAAACATTTATATTTCTTTACGTACTACACGAATATGTAATAAAAATGGGGTTTCCTATTAAAAAAAACGCAGTTGATATCCGTTTGACGTTCTTTTTAGTTGTTTCATTTGACTCTTATTTCGTGAGATATTTGGCCCGCTCACGATCATTGGACCACCCTGTATATACTGCTCAGAGATGATTGTTTCGTCACAAAAACAGAGTACGCAGTAGCACATCTGTTTACATAAGCTGAACATATTCTACATATTGCAAAATCAACCTTATACGGCGCATAAAGTTCCTAAACATTGAAAATCCACCTTAAGAGCGTGTAAGGTACCTTGACGGCGTATAAGGTGGATTTTCAATGTTCAGCTTACGTAAACGGATGTGCTACACCGTACTGTGTTTTTGTGATGCAACAGTCATCTGCCAGCGGTATATGTGTGGACAAGCCATTTGCACACGTTTTTAAATATTTTAGCTATGCTAAACCTTTTTCAGTGTGCTGTTTTCATTCACATGACAACTTGGCGTGAGATCCTACTTTAAATGAACACGTTTCATAACATAACGATTTTTCAAGACCTGAAGATGACAGCAAAATCTGTCGAAACAGGGAGTTATAAATAAAGAAATATTTATGTGATCTTGGCTTTTGATTGTTTTTAGGGAGTAAAACAGATCGCTCCTCCTTTCTTCTCAAAATGAGAAAATTCGAGCACATAAAGTACCCCCAAAATACCTTGAAAACTTGAAAAGTTTGATCGTCGTCTTTTCAGACACGGTCGAGTATCTATAGATAAGCCCAGACGTGTGTCCACTTATTTTGACGCCTCTTCCACCGAGCGAAGTTTCTGGGAAATCGCGTTATGGCGCTCGCTGTGTTCTCTTCGTTAGAAATTTCCCTTGCGGTGCTTCCCATGATGAATAAAGGATAAAAGTCTTTTGTGGTGCAACATATGAAGTCAGTTACATGATGTCAGAGCACGAGGTTTCAGCTCCGTTGCACTTCCCGCGAGCGGAGTATTCCCCAGGAACGGCTGCATCCACCGTGTACAGCAGGCCAGTCGGCGGCGCCGTGCCGCTGATATGGGCGGCGCGGCTTGGGCCGCTGCCCGGGGCTATCACTGCTGGCCCCCACGGACGTAGCAGCTTGTTTATCGCGACGCGACACGACGCGACACACGCCGTCTGTTGGCTGCCCCCAGTTGCCACCCAGCACACTGACATAATTTGCGGAGTCGCAGCCCGTTGCGTATTCTGCAAAACAGGACGTAAGCGACACGCTCAGTGTTGGCGATCCGGGGACAAAGAATTCGACCGTTAGAATCAAAGAACAAGTTTCTGATTACGCAGGTGCAGGCTGTTCGGTTTGTGTGTTATGTTTGAAGATGTCTAAAAAAACAAAAGAAGCAGCCTCGTGTAATTACAACTAGAACAAATATTTCCGTTCAGGCAAACAACTAAGTGTGAAATACAGCGTTGAAAAGGAAAAAGAGGTATGACAAAGGAACCTGGGAGTGGAAGAGGAGAAAGATGTTACGACGGCAGATGTAGAACTCGCACTTAAAGGAATGCAAGAAAGGCTCGTGGGATGGATGAAGTAAGTGTGGAGATGATTAAGGCATGTGGACCTGCTGGGCTACAGTGATTGATGGGATTGCTGAGATACATATGGACACTGAAATGAGCACCTGAAGAATGGGTAAGGGGAATAATAATTCCAGTGTTTGAGGAGGGAGACAGAAAAGCATGTGGTAACTATCGAGAGATCACACTAATCTTACAGTAGCAAAAATATCTGGGAGGATACTGGACAAGAAGTGGAGGAAAAAAGTGGAAAGTCTGTTGGAAAAGGAGTAGCTTGGCTTTCGACATGGAAAAATAACAGTGGACCGAATCTTCATTATGAGGCAGTTGATGGACAGGTACTGGAAGTATGGTGAAGATCTGGTGATGACGTTTCTTGACGTAGTGTAGGTTTACGTTAGTGTCCTCAGAGAAAAGGTAAAGAAACTTTGAAGAGGAAGAGAGTCGGAAAAGAAAGAAATAACTGAAATTCTTCAAGCAATGTATGACAAAGTTTAGCTGCGTCCCGACCAAAGCCGGAATAACTGATTTGTTTAGAAATGGTACGGGGTTGAGACAAGGAAATGTGGTTCACCATTGTGATTTATAGTGGTGATAGATGAAAAAAGAAGCTCATAGAGGGAGGGAAATGAGTTGATGCTACTTGCTCAAGATATTGTGATATGGGGAACCAACAGTAATGGTGTACAACAACTGGAAGTTTAAAATAAACAAAAAATCGAAAATGTCAGTGTGGAGAAAAGAAGGGGGGTGGTAACCAGATGAGACAGACGAAGCAAGGGAAAAAATAATATTAAAGGGTAGGATATTGAAATTGTGAATAACGTTAAGTATCTAGGAAATGTGCTTATGGAGTATGCAGGAAAGGAGTTAGAAGTTAGCAAAAGGGTACAAATGGCTCTGAGCACTATTGGACTTAACTGCTGTGGTCATCAGTCCCCTAGAACTTAGAACTACTTAAACCTAGCTAACCTAAGGACATCACAAACATCCATGCCCGGGGCAGGATTCGAAACTGCGACGTAGCGGCCGTGCGGTTCCAGACTGTGGCGCCTAGAACCGTCCGGCCACTCCGGCCGGAAAAGGGTACAACTGAGCAATATTTTTTACTAGTGAATGAGGGGCTTAGTATGGGGAAGAGAGGTGCCAATGAAGTGTAAGGAAGGGCTGTCCAAGACGCAGACCTGAACAGTGGCTAGATGGGAGTAGAATCCAAGCCAGTGAAATGAAAGTCCTAAACGAAGAGGAACAGAGTGAGAAGTGAAGAAGTTAGGAACAAAATGGGAGTAGAAAAGCTGAATTAGAGAACTGAGAAGTACAGGTTAAAATGGTTTGCACGTGTAAAGACAGTGGAAGAATACCGAAACGAATTTACGTGGACAAGTTTGATGGTAAGAAGATAACAGGAGGACCTAAAGAAAGATGGATGGACTCAATAAAGACCACTTTAGGAAGAAGAATCTAGACTGAAAAAAACCAGTTATAAAGTAAGAATGGTGGAAATATGGAGGAAAGCTTGCTGCTGGATACAGGCGAAACGAAGACAACGAAGATTTTCGTTTAGAATACAGATTGGTGGTTGTGAAGACATACATGACGAAAATATCCCTGAGTGACGAAACAATAGTGTCTACGAGCCGGGATTTGAGCAGCTGAATGACTCGGGTATGTATGAATTAAGTATTCGATAGAGGCAGACAGCGAAGAATAGGAGACCAAGGAACCCGTCATCACGCACGTCTAGGCAATGAAAAGCGTTGATTTGATTAGGCTGAAGTTTTGATTCTCCAAAAAATCAGAAACGTAACCATGGAAAAGAGTGGGTGGTAAACAGAAACAGCAAAATTTGAACGATTGTTTCCCGCAAGTGACCTGAAAGCAAGTGATACGAAATAGACTGTGTTTTAGAGTATTTTTTGTAAACAAGTTGTCAGTTTCCGGATAGTAAAGCTTAAGTAATGGAGCGGGCTTTCAAATGTGACATGTAACGTATTTTTTAAAATACAGTAAATAGTTTTCCAATGAAAACAAGGATATTTCGGGCTGTCCGTGTTTTTATGTTATGCGTGCAGTTTAGCGTCTGCGTTAACACGCATTATCTGGAGCTTGAACTCCTGAAGCAAAGTATACTTTATGTAATTTCCATATCACCAAAGGACGAATATAACGTTGATTCCAGGAAACGTAAACAATCGTAGCAGCAGTTATGACTTTGCGTTTGGTAATGGATGGTAGACGAGGGAAAATCCGGACATCTTTCTAGCATTTGTTGACCTAGAGAACGCCTTCGGCATTCAAAGGTGAAATATGATGTTGAAAGCAGCTGTATAAAAAACGTCCTTGGAAAGCTGCAATTTAATTTTTTATTTCATTTACGCACCCACAAGCGTTTAGCCTCTTTAATAAAGCATCTTTTGGTTCTAGATTGGAAGCAGTTCATGGAAGCTGTTCTATAATAAATAATGGGAAGGCAATTACAGTAAATAGACTAATTCATTATTCGAAAATCATGCAGCTTTCCGTCAAGTGGAAAACCAATTGAAAGCCACGACTTTTCCGTGTAGTCACAGTTATTTCGTAATATAACATTTCAACAGCCATTTTCGCTGTCTATAGCGTCATTTGTTTTTGTAAGTGTTGCAGACATTTCCTGTTTTTGATTTCACTTCTGTTCTGCCTATTCTTCAACGTATACGTCAAAGAAGCAATGAATGAAATGAAAGAAAGTTTATAAAGGGAAAATAGCAACAGTAACAGTCACCATTGCTCAGGCCCGAAGGTGGTGTAATCCTTATGGCCGAACCTGAATTACACCCTTTTAAAGAAATGAATGGTTAACTTAGCACAGAATATGGCTTAAGTCAAGAACGATGATTGTGTTGAAGAAATAATAACTTGCTTAGCATCAAAATTGGGTACGGCTCAATAATAGAAACTTCTCCTATCTAGGAAGCAACAATATTATGCAGTGTAGTCGGAGCAGGGAAGACATTAGAAGTAGATTGGCATAGACGCAGAAAATGTCTTCAAATAAAAAATGCTACTGTTACCAGATATTAATGCGAACACGAGAAACAGTTCCAGGTAGTGTACATCTGAAGCACCTCAGTGTACAGTAGTGAAATATGGACCATCGGAAATAAGTATAAGTAAAGTCTGGAAGTATTTTATACGTGGTGGTATGGCAGTGTGTTAGAAGTTAACGGGATAAATAATGTATGAAATTGTAACACCTCCGATTTATGTATCCCGCTCGATCGGGATCTGATAGCAGCCCAAATAAATATTAATTAATGTGACCGTGTACCTAATGGGGCTGGCAATCGGATTTGACTGCTACGGAGTAGTTACATTCCATTTTGTCCTTATCAAATGCTGTAATAATGAAATGTCTGGTGACAAGAAGAACGCCAACACAGCTTCATTAATCAAGAACCTATATTCGTCTCTAAAACACAAGAAAAAGGAGACAGCCACTGCCTTCGTCATACATATTTAATTACGGCTAATCTCAGCACAGGCTTCTTCGTTATTCATAATCGTCACACGCAAATTCAATCACTGTAATCCAACACTGCAATCCAACACTGCAATCCAAATGATGCCGGCGCGGTAGACGCGAAACCAAATAAATATCGTCACAAAAATATCACTGATCACTCTCGTAATTAAACTTCTTCACTTTCCCGTATTATTCTAACACAAAGGGGTTAAACCGAGGCGATGACCACTCCCTTTGTCGGTACAGCCTTGGAATATAGCAACAGGCCTCCACACGGCTCGGCCCGCAACCTGGGAACTCACTCAACTCACACTCGCTCTCGCAACCCGACACTATCGATTGTTTTCCCTGTCGACCTGTGCCGAGTGCAAACTTACAGTAAGGACCTACGGACCCCTTACATCCCCGCCCTCGAAAACTTCTTTGGAGCCTCCGGCGCAAAAGAATCGGCAAGGGAATTAGACACTGCTACATCTGAACAAAACACAGAGTGTAAATAATAAATGAAATTACAATTCACCAAATAATCCCTCGACTCCGGTAGTGGGCTGCCTCCACAATAATTTCTACAAAAGGTTATTACATCTCATAAACATGGCATTGTCCAAATTACAATTTTTATATCAAACAGCAATAGTCCTCTATAGTCCAATATTGAATGAAACACACAACCTACAATCAAAAATTATTACGTGAACACATGACATATGAATTATTATATTACAAAATAGTTGTTACAGGTTTTTTACACCCATTCTCAGGTAATCGTCGATATGAGATATGAAGTTCTAGTTATAATACATCAGAAAATAAAATGTAAATAAACATTCCCCTTTTTCAAATGTCCATTTAACAACTAAATGTCCTAAATATATCTTAGTAGGTTTGTTCGGGTCCTTGTAGCTCTCACTCTTGACCGGACCTCACCTGGAGTGTCATTCGGTTTTCCGGTCCCTCCACCTCTTCCTCTTTAATCAGACGAATGATTAAAATGATTCCTTGGGTCATTACTTCCCTCTCGGTTTTGATCATTAACTTGATTGTGTTCCTGTGGTCGAACACATTCCAACTGTTCCAGTATCTCCATCAAGGCCTCCCTATCTTTAATTAGGCTCCCGGATACAGTTTCTTGCATTTTCCAGCTCATTCTTCTTTTTATCGCAGATATCATTACGTCATCACTCAGGGGTTGTTCCAAGGTCTCGTTCAATTCCCACAAATGTTCGACAAACTCTTTCGACGTTCCTCTCCATGTATTAAGTGACTTGCGGTGTAGTAGGTCCTCAAGTGCTGCACACTGATGACTTTTGGACCAGTATTTCTTCAAGAATTCTCCTTCAAACTGATCATAATTAGTAGTCCCTTCCTTCTTCTTGACTCCCCAAGTGAAGGCCTCACCTTCCATTGCAACCCTCTGGTCATCCTCTTCTCGTTGCATGGCTATAGCATTTCTCAGATTGACAGGCAATTGGTTTTGCCTATCTCCTATACCCTTAACCGCATCGTTGCATTGTTTCTGCATCTGCGTCACCTCGGTGATCCTTTCTCCCAATTCGGCTTTAGTTTCTTCTATATCGTCTTCTATCTTTTTTGTTAACTTTCCTTCCATCTTCTCCACGTCTCCCTGGACTTGGTCTATATTCTTTTGTGGCTTGCTCTCTCTCTCGTCGATGTTCATCTTCAGTCGTTCTGGTAACTCCTGCATTTCCTTCCTCAGATTACATTCCATCTTCATGTACAATGTTTTGATCTCTTGTACACCTTTCTCTAATGATGTGTTAATTTCTTGTAAACCTTTCTTAAATGATTCTCTAGTTTTTTGGAATTCTTCCTTTAATGATTCTCTGAATTCTCGTAAATCTTCCTGTATTGATTTGTGGAATATTTCTCTCCTTTCTTGAAAATATTTCTTTAATGATTTGCGGAATTTTTCTTCCCTCTCTCTAGTTTCTTTTAGCAAGGCTGCCAACATCGACCGTATATCTGCATCCTCTGAAACTGGCTTATCTCTCGTCGTTTGTCCCGGTGTCTCGGGATAACTAGTTGAATGTGCTAATGGGCTATCTAATGACGATCCATACTCACTGATTCCTGAATCATCTCTGTCTTCCTGTCCTATCCCTTTCCTTTCAACTACTGCCTCACAAATCTGCTTATCTTCAGTAGACATGTTTGGTTTATTTTTAATGCGCAGGCAAGTAATATAGAATAACCTCTAGTAACCCAAAACACTCCTAATTACCGCAAAACTAATCAAACAGTACCTGCAGTATTTTCAGTTAATCCCAAATTGATACAATATGCATGAGTACTGAACATAATGACTCTCAAAACCTAATAACTTCAAATATCAATTCTCACATACACAGTTTATGTAAAGTATTTTAAATAAGACAAATCACACCACTCATAAAATCTATAAATGTAAAATCCCCAAAAACAATAAGCATATCTGTAGAATCACCATTTAGACTGTGCAGTATGCATAAGCAAGTATGCTATATTTCAGAGTATGTTTCGCAAACTTTTCGGAAATTACTGTAATTGGGCACTTTTCCTGACGCAAACTCAGTTTACAAATGTTTATTTACCTCGAAGACTGCACACTACAATTTAATGTTATGTCAACCAGTCGTCTCCACTCACCAACTGACGTTATCACGAGTCGCGATGTTTTGACGTTTGAAGGGGGCGTGGCGCTGTACTGCTGCCGGAGCCGCGTGAAGTCGCACTGAAGATCTGTGGCGAGTCGTCGTAGTTCTCCGCCGGCCGCTCCGTCGTGCTGCAGGCGGGCGTAGTTTGTAGTTCGGCCGCTAGATGCCGGGTCAGCGCTCGGTGTCTCGAAGTCGCACTGAAGACCGTCAGTGTAGTGCGTCTGTGCTTGAACTACTCCTTGCACAGGTAGTTGGGATGACGTGTGAAATGACCTCGCAGATCGAAGCTCTTTGGCGCAGCTGCTACACGGGTCTGCGTGACGTCACTCAACAATTGCGTCGCCACACGAATTGTCGTCCACATAACAGTTTATGGGTCCACATGAAGCTGTCCGATTTTCACTATTTAAAAAGCAATTCCAGTCACAATATTACTATTAAACACTTCTGTAAAAGCTTTAGTGACGAATTCTTGGCTCGTTTTGCTATTTTAAAGTTCACACGTGTCTTTCTTTAATGTTCACTTGTCATATTTTTTCGCGCGGATTTATGCATTTGCAGATTATACCACAGTTTATCGACACTATTATTCTTATCTATTATGGCAAGAAAGGAAAGTTTAGTCACAATTGTAAGATGTTATTACTTCGTATTGTTCAAAAATGCACTGATTCTTGTCGCGATTTTAAAGTTTATGCTCTGTCTCGATCCAAAATTGGAAAAAATATTTTCTCGCGTTAAGCAAGACAAAATTACCTATTGTTCTTTACGATTCGTCCGAAAATTGCACTAGTCCTTTCACGGTAAGCCAAGGGTGTAACAAGTCCGATTTATGTATCCCGCTCGATCGGGATCTGATAGCAGCCCAAATAAATATTAATTAATGTGACCGTGTACCTAATGGGGCTGGCAATCGGATTTGACTGCTACGGAGTTGTTACATTCCATTTTGTCCTTCTCAAATGCTGTAATAATGAAATGTCTGGTGACAAGAAGAACGCCAACACAGCTTCATTAATCAAGAACCTATATTCGTCTCTGAAACACAAGAAAAAGGAGACAGCCACTGCCTTCGTCATACATGTTTAACTACAGCTAATCTCAGCACAGGCTTCTTCGTTATTCATAATCGTCACACGCAAATTCAATCACTGTAATCCAACACTGCAATCCAACACTGCAATCCAAATGATGCCGGCGCGGTAGACGCGAAACCAAATAAATATCGTCACAAAAATATCACTGATCACTCTCGTAATTAAATTTCTTCACTTACCCGTATTATTCTAACAAAAAGGGGTTAAACCGAGGCGATGGCCACTCCCTTTGTCGGTACAGCCTTGGAATATAGCAACAGGCCTCCACACGGCTCGGCCCGCAACCTAGGAACTCACTCAACTCACACTCGCTCTCGCAACCCGACACTATCTATTGTTTTCCCTGTCGACCTGTGCCGAGTGCAAACTTATAGTAAGGACCTACGGACCCCTTACAAAATGAAGGCAGAAAAAACATGGAAGACCCTTACTAGAGGAAGAACCACTTTTGTAGGAAATCTTCTGTGGCGGCCAGGAATAGTTAACCTGGCGCTGGAAGGATCAGTAACTGACTATCTTCAGAGCCATATTATGGGGGGCAGGTGAGGAGTCTCATATTAGTCCCGCTATAGGCACTAATCTGGTCGCTATGTACTGTAGTAGCCTGTGGCCCGCTCTCTGTGTGGACAGACGCCAAACTGAATGAGTGAGTCAGTGAGTCAGCAAGGCCGTCCGGTCAGCAGCGGCAGCCAAAATACATGCTGTCGAGAGGGTGTTGGCGGCGTGTTGCTTGTTGGTATGTCTCTTGTGATGGATGCGCTTGATCCTGCGCCTACTAATCGATCTTTGCGCTTCATCTTCGCCGACCGGTATGCTGGCGACAGCTTACGCCAGTACAAAACGATTAGAGCAATATAGGAAAAGTTAGTGGTCACCACCAACCCAGAGGAAAGACTGTTGCCTAAAGAAAAAGATATGGTAACTCAAAAGATGAGTGTCTAGTGTGCTAAAATGTATAGCGTAGAACACACTACTGGAATAAAGAAAATACGTTCCAAACAAGTAGTTCGTATTCGAACACTGAAAATGTTAGGAACCTGCTAAAGGTGTGTATAACTTGGGTGTTACGAAAGAAATGAACATCAACGGTTCCGAATAATTTCGGTGGCTTCCAGGACAAATTGATGAATTGTCTCAGCTTCGAGAATGTGTACTAGGAATATTATTTTTTTAATTAGGCCCAAATATAAAAACGCTAAATATAGGTGTCGGAGGAACGGCTAAAGGTAACCGTTTCTCCGCTTTCTGTCCACACATTATAGTAGACATCAACTGGTTAATCTCGAAAAATATGACTGATATGTGCTTGAATCACCTCAAGCAGAAACCATATTCTTTCTGTTATATACAGGTATACATACATACAAGTCTGGAGGACAGTTCTGAATAAAAATCGTCTTACTTAATAGAAAAGTTTACATTTCAAATAAATTTGTACCGATTAAGACAAACAATTCATACTGAAGTCATTTGTGACACTTAGGCACACATTTGCAATCACATTAAGAGCTCGTTTTAGGATTCATGTCAACGGGAACGTTTTTGCATTACCACGTATTCACCTGTCTCAGTTGCCCAATTATGTTTCAGTCTGTATCATGAAACAAGTTTGGCATCTTCCCAAACGTTTCCTTTTCACATTTATTCTTAAGCTCATGCAATTTACCTTCCGACACCTATTAGGTGCTGCCAACAAAATGAGTTCAAATCACAAGAAAAACAAAAGATTTTTATCTATGTTTAATTAAACGTTTCCGCCCACAGAAGCGTGACATTAGAGAATGAAAGTGAATGGCACAGAGGAGGAAAACCATTTCATTTTTTAAGCAATGTAGCACATTTTTACAATTTAATTATCACTGTCTTCAGTTCGGCTACATTTGTCGTTCTCGTAAGTCTACAGACCAAATTACGTGTATTTAAACGGGAGGAAGTGGGTGTCGCGTTCGAGCTAGCAGTCTGGCCTTCCCCTACAGCCGTTTCACTTCTACAAAGCGGTTGCAGCGTTGTTGATGCTTAACGTATTTGATTACACTAATTTTAGCAGGAGGGACACTGCGCTGGTGACAAGCTTTTCTCGTTCCAGGGCAGCCAGCTTCATGTTTCAAGACCAGTAGTGGAAGTCGAAAACAGGCAGGAAAGCGATCCGGTTCCCCAGGGGTCTCCTTACTGTTTACCTGAGATTCCATTCGCTGCGCGTGCCCTCCCAATGACGTTTCCGTTAGCTTGATCCAGCATCTCGCCTCAGGTTGCCAATTTGGTGACGACAGTGTCACACGTTCACGATGTTAGATCAGCGCGCTAACTTAAAAGACAGGGGATGAGCCAGACGTAGATAGAATCTGAATAAAAAGGAAGAAATATTAGGTTTCACCTACTCATCGACCAAAGGTCTTTAGGCTAATGTTGAACGTCCCGTCGACGACGAGGTCTTTGAGTCATTAGGGACGAATCACACTTTCAGACAGGAAGAGAATGGAGAAGGTGTTTTTTTATTTTTTTTTTAACGGAAACATCTTCACATTTGTCTTAAACGACTAAAGGAAATCGAGGGAAAATTCTGAATCCGGATGGCTGAAGTGGAGTTTGAACTGTCTCGGCCCCCCTCCCCCCCTCCTTCGTCCGCTTCCCAGAATGCGATTCAAGGGTTCGTACCACGTCGTTCATTGATCAGTCCTAGTTTAACTCTTAGGCCGTTTCTCTGGCTCGTCGGAAACATATCAAGCTGGTTCTCAATCTTCTTCCCAGAAAACAGGATACACGAACAGATAGTTTGCTTTCATGACCTTATACAACCAATCGGATACCATCCTGTGGGTAAAATAGTGGGAACCTCGCCAGTTCCCGACAGTCAGCCTTAAGCTCTTCACGACGGTGATGGAGGCGATAATCGAAAGCTCGGAATTTTTCGGAATTTGAGGTGGCAAGTGAACCGAGAACTTTTTATGCAAGTACACCATCGCAAAAATGTTCATAGCCAGATGGTAGACGATATCGCACAAAAAAGTTTATAGAATTAATAGACAGATGACACGCACGATTCTCTCATCGAACATTAACCAAGGACGGGGGCGACAGGAAGAGGATTAGCCCAAATATTGAAATAAGGAAATAAGGAAATAGTAAGGAAGATAACCTCGGCCCCGTGGGACAACACTAGTAGGATCTCTATTGTTATAACGCTGGTTAATATTGGAAACGTTTTCGTTCCTTTCTTTCGATATTTTCTTAATGTTTAAATATTTTAATGCTTTTCTTTTAGTGGTAATGAAAATTAGCGTTTAACCTGTTACATTAAAATACCTATGCAGTCGATTAGTGTCACACATGACTCGATTCGTCAATTAATGATTGAATTTTGTTGAATTTCCAGTTGCCCTCACACTATTAAAAAGTTAGCGAGATATTTAGGCTAAAATACTCCAGTCTTAAATGAAGAGTATACAGTAAAATAAGCTGAATGTTTGAAAGTAGATAAAATACATTTTAACAATACTTTGAGGTACTGTATCATCTGATCACGCAGCAGAACTTAATATGCCAATACAGAAATATGGTTCACAATTTCCCAATTATCTTCTTCCCATACAGCAAGTGTTTCGTCTCCAAAATCGATGATATAATTAAAGAAAAAGAGGCAGTGGGAAAGCTACAGGTCAGTAATAGCCGGTAATTGGTTAACTCCGAATACATTGAAAAATAAGAGACAAATGCGAGATAGTCCTGTCACAATGTTTTGTCGAGTCCACTCACAATTCTGAGTGACTTAGTAAACTGTCACATTCCTTTAGGACGCGTAATGAAATAGAACATATATTAAGAGACAATGGAAACCAAACAAATAAAGCGTTCAGTCCCTAGAGAGAACAAGAATTGCTGAACCGAGATGAATTAAGAAAAGGGAAAGTGTTGGCCATGAGTTCCGAAATACGAGCGCAAAGACAAGGGTGGTACGATGAAACTTAACGCAATACTATCGGTGGAAACGCGATGCCAGATGCTCGTGGTAGCAACCAACGTAGTTGCAGCAAGCGTCCTATCGAAAAACATGCTAATCAAAAGGGAAAGTGTTGACCATGAGTTCAGTAATACGATCACAAAGACAAGGGTGGTATGATGAAACATAACACAATACTATCGGTGGAATCACGATGCTAGATGCTCATGGTGCAAACTGCGTGACTGCATGGTAGCAACCAACGTAGTTGCAGAAAGCGTCCTATCGAAAAATACGCTAATCAAACCTTCACAGAAGGCTGCTCCCAAAATAATGGAAGGCAACATATGTGACTGGTAACAGTAAGCTTGTTATTTCATTAGACAACGTAAATGTATCAAAACGGCAGTAACTTCCACACTGCTATCCTGCCAAAATTACAAAATCTGCTCCAATGTGGCCAAAAATGTGTGTAATTGGGTTTTTGACCCTTCTGATAATGATTTTTATATCAGATTAAAAAAATTGTAAATGAAGGATCTAATATGGCAAAAAGAATCTGGAGAAATTAATGAAGTGTACAAAAAAATGTTTTCGGTGAGCATTTATAATTTTAATCGTAAACTTTATTACGGAACTGCCTCTTATCTGTCTCTATCTTAATTGCAGAAAATATCTTTTAGCAACAAAAATTGGAAATTTTGTAAGTCTTCTTAATGTTCTTCGTATTGTGCTTCTTATTCTTTATTTTCATTTTCGTCTTCGTCTTCTCCCTCACCGACATTTGTATCCTCTTCACCACCCTCAGTATATGATGCCTCGTAATCCTCTGCAGCAGGCACCAAGTGAGCAATAGCTTCCTACTACAAAGTTTTCACTTTCCTCGGAGATGGCTTCTGCAAAGGGGAAATATAGGGAGCGGTTGTTGCCAGAAGTCTCCGGAACGCATCCTCGATATTTTTCACATGACAACCCTTTCGGACAAAGCTTATTTGCGATGTTATAGAAATAACAACTGGATGATTATGTGTGTATATGTTCTTTATTTGTATTTTAATAAAGTGTTCAGTTCCATTTTCTTAGTGTAAATAACGGCATTTTGCAACTGTCACTTACAAAATGGTTCAAAACCGCAGTCCTGCTTCACAAGGACAATAGCACGTACTCAAGGATGGAATGAAATAGAAGGTGGATTGTCATGGAATCTGAAACTTCCTTTTTTCCGCTCACGTTTTACAATTTCTTTGCTCACATTCCGGTAAGAATTTAATTAACAATAATCAATTGTTAATTAATGATTAAACAATGAAGTAAATATTCGTAATTAAGTACGTACCTTCTGAAACAGGCTCCATTTAAAAAAAATTTTTGGCTGATTTCGCTCAACAAAAATATCCCATTCGAACGGCGCACGCGGCACATAAATGAACGCCGCGTTGGACCAGATATTCAACCTTCGGAAGAAATAGAAAGACCGGGATTCAATAGTATCAACATTACTCTAGCGAGCCTGTTAAACGAAACTTCTTAACACCGAACGTTTTTTTTTTGTCTGTAGTCACTTTTCCAGGTTTTTGGACCACCGTGCGGAGGCACCGTCTCTGGCGGCCATGTTGGGTGACCTGTGTTGGCGCAAACTTTCAGAACGTCGGCATGTCCCCAACTTTAATTCTAACGTAACTTTAGGTATTTTCGCTATCTTGCATACCTTCTGAATTAATTTCATGGTGAACATGAAAATTACTTTGGCCCTGCCAATCAATACTCCTGCTCGTAGGTAAGCCATCGGTAGTGTCAGTTCGCCATAGGAAATTATTCTTATTACGTAAAACGGTTAACTTAGTTTATCGAATTTTTAATTAATTGGCAACTATGTCCACAGTTACTGCCAATGAACTAGGAATTTTGCAAGCTACTTGAATATGTGACTGAAAATACGAAATTAATTTTATACTTTGCCTCCACCAATCGATGGTGCTCCATGTAGGTTAGCCATTAGCGGTATACGTTGGCCACAGAAAATTGATCTTTTTACATAAAGTGGCCGATTTAGTTTAATGACTTTTTAATTAATTGGTAATCAAGTCTACAGGTACTATCAATGAACTCGAACTTTTGTAGGCAACTCGATTATGTGACTGAGATTACAAAGTTAATTTTACTTGATTGCCATCTGTTTGAAAGAGACTAGACTGGATAGCCGTTACGCGTTTACCACGTGCGTTGTATGCCTTTGAAAGGTTTCTATGACACATGACTTCATTATATTCTTTTGCCCGGAAAAACTTTTCACATCTTGTTTCTAATTCTCTGATGCAGACCTTTATCAGCAAAAAGAAAATACATTTATTTTGAAGAGTCGTTCGAATGTATTATTTGTTTCTCCTCCAAGTTTCACCTGTACCAAACGCAAACAAGGTACAACGCATTACCACAAATAAAGCTTGAAATGTCGCGTGCAGCGGAGTCAGTCATGTTTTCGTGTCACGTAGCGGATCAGAGTAGGTGAGGTATATCGCACCAACCCTGTATTTGATCTACTGCAGACCAATCTAGTTCACAAATACTTCAGTGTAAAACAATACAGGGAATGTTTAGTCAGGGATGTGGGAAGAGTGAGGATGAAATGTATCTGCAGACATGGACAGTGGAATAATTAGGGGGTGTGGTTCACTAATTAAATTCCTATGATTAAGACGTAAAGTCACCTCAGATTTGAAGAGAGACAGGAAAAGATTCTGGAAACTACGGGAAAAATGGGTAACTATAAGAAACCTTATTTTTTATTTCTTTATTTATTTATTTTCTAGTGTACCTGACCTATAGAGCGTGGAAAGTACGTATGTGGTCGATGTTCTGATTCTGAGTTGTGTTATATGCTTGTGCAATAATCCTACTCTAGGCACGTCGTGGCACAATGCATCGTAAGGGGTCTCGAGTTGGTGCGGAATATTTGAGCTGTGCTGAGGAACACAGAAGGTATGTGCCACAACAAAGATCCAATCATTCGTTGGGTTGGTGACACATGTTAGCTCGAGTCATTTGTTTCTCGCCAGAGTATGGCGAAAAAAGACTCTACTGAGAAATTAACCAGGATTGATCACCTCTGATCAGCCTCGAATTAGAAGTGGCACAATCCTTGCCTTGAGCCTGAGCTGCGGTATGCCGTAGATTGCGTTGCAGTCAGGTAGCTGTGCCTGGTGTTCTTCTGTCTAAAGTTGCATATCAGGCGTCTCTGCCCCAGTGCCAACCCAGAAGAAAGTGTGCATCTTATACGGAAAATAATGAACTTACAATGACGTCTCATTGAACAGAAAACATCAGTTAAGCAAATGCCTCTTCAGACATAATTACGATAAAACTGAGTATCGGAGGCACTGCAAGCTTAATAATGCTCTGTTTCAAATGTAGAGACACTTACCATCTCGGTTTCCTCTCTTCAGTGTTCTTGCTGGGGCTAGCTGGTGCTTCATTACTAATGGACAGAAGTGAATTGTCCACCAGACATGAATTCCGTTACATTGCTATCGTTGTTTCTTCTCCCATTTATTTTCCCTGGCCTTTCTTTTTCTTTATTTCAACTACCAACTATGTAGGTTCTAAATAAAATTCCTTTAGTGTTGAGTAAATGGGCACGTTAACATTTGTAATGGACGGTACTGTTTTTTTGATTTTCCGATATCTGAGTACAACTCAATGAGTAGCTCAAAGGTTTATTCTGTAACGAGATGCTACTCTTTGATCAACGGTGGGTATTCTCTAAGCAGCGTTAGACAATCAATTCTCATTTACAACATTGAGGAGGGTAAGCCAGGCCTACTCTCGCACCACTAAAGAATATCTACCGAGTTTGAAATAAATGGATCACGTTTGTGATCATATAACGATAGCAAACTTTGAAGCATCCTGTGAGTCGTGCTTGGATGGAGTAATTGTTAGTGTACTGCCCAGGAGAAGGCGGAGGCTTTCCGGTTAGATTTTCAGGTTGTCTGTTAAAAGCTCATGATCACTATCTCTGCCATAAGGTTTAGTCAGAAACGTTGTCACCTGAAACCAATAGCAAGCATCCATCTCTGCCTTTTCGTCTAGCTACAGCAAATCTAAGACTGAGCTTACCAAATAAACTGTTTATTCGAAAGTTTGTCACGTTAGGCTATACCCTTCTCCATGTTCAACATCTCGTTTACGACTGTAAGTGTTATAAAGTGGATCATTTCGCCAATATTTCCTCCCAGAATCTGTACGCTCATACATGGGCACTGCGCTAATGGTAATAAAAGTTTATAGCTCCCAATGGTCCCAGGATTTTGGGCGCTTCGCCAGCTCTGCGTAGCTATTGTTCTGTACCTCAGGTACACCGGGGTGCAATAACCGACCCATTAAGATGATTAGTCGTAGCTGTGCAGAAATTTCTGCCTACCTTTTTTCTGAGCTTTCTCAGGTACAGCCATTACATGATTTGTAGTCCACGCAAATGGTGGAACATTTTCTTTCACTTGGACACAGTTCATTTCCTCCTCCATACTCCTCCTGAACATCAAGAGCTCCGTCTCTCATTATTTCGATAGTGAAGAGGTGTTAACTCTTAATATTCTTTTCTTCTCAGTTATACTGTTACTAAAACCCATGCTTTGAGGTTAAACATAGAGACTTTCCATTCGTATCACGTGTGTAGGCTAACTGCCGGTAACATATTTTGACTTTTCCGTGCACTGGAGTGACAAGGCAAATAATGAGAAGTGGACTGCCTTACCTTTTGCGTTAAGTTTCTGACTACCCGACTGGAATATGTTAAACATTATTTGTTCACCAGCGATTTCAAAAATGGCTCTGAGCACTATGGGACTTAACTTCTAAGGTCATCAGTCCCCTAGAACGTAGAACTACTTAAAACTAACTAACCTAACGACATCACACACATCCATGCCCGAGGCAGGATTCGAACCTGCGACCGTAGCGGTCACGAGACCAGCGATTTAATAAAAATTAAGTTAACTTAAACTATGAAAATAAAGTAATACTCCACTGCTGCCCATAGCACTGTCCAGTATTAATTACAAGCACGTATTAGGCTAACAATGATAATTAATCGTGTCCTTCGCTAACTTTTTCAAGTACTTCTTTATATGGTTTCTCTGACTTTCACTAAACTTTGCATTCTAAACCATTTCTTTCAATGATGGCCAACAATTTCTATAACGACACTAACACATCCTGAAAAAGACAAAGTGTTAATGCACGTGACTAAAGTGCATTAAACAACGAGAAGCAAATCTAGTTGGTAGCAGAAATGATCAAAAGTAAGCTAGTTAGTCAAGCAGAAGTGACGGTGAGTTGGGGGGGGGGAGGGGGGGGGGAAGAGGGGGGAGGGCTGACTTAAGTGAGGAGGAGGAGGAGGAGATTAGTGTTTAACGTCCCGACGACAACGAGGTCATTAGAGACGGAGCACAAGCTCGGGTGAGGGAAGGATGGGGAAGGAAATCGGCCGTGCCCTTTCAAAGGAACCATCCCGGCATTTGCCTGAAGCGATTTAGGGAAATCACGGAAAACCTAAATCAGGGTGGCCGGAGACGGGATTGAACCGTCGTCCTCCCGAATGCGAGTCCAGTGTGCTAACCACTGCGCCACCTCGCTCGGTGACTTAAGTGAGACAAAGTATCCTGGTGCTTTCTATTCACCGTAATATAGCATTTCTGCTCATACTGGAGTCAACTGTTCCGTATTTTAAGTTGTTTAGTGCCAATTTTACTTTCTTGCTATGAGTTGTTAAAGCCGCAGACATTATGTTAATGGTGGAGGCACTGATTTTATTCTTTTAAAATTTTTCAGTTTGCAAGAAGTTTAAGAGCTCACGTTCCCCTGCCGTTTCACATTTAGAACTGAAAACAAGGTTACAAGTGTAATACACAACTGATGCATTCTGTTACCTAGCCACAAAGTATGCGAAACACGGCAGCGGCTGCTAGAACCCTCTGACAAAGCGAAAGTTCCCAGATAAAATTCGATTAATACTTTTGATTACAGATTAGTCTTAAAATTACGAGTCAGTTGATACAGATCACAATTATTAGGCCAGTAGCTTAAGAGTCAGTTGAATTAAATTCCGATTAAATCATATCAAAAGAATTTCCCTCGGGAACTAGGGACCTCCGTAGGCTTGCTAAACACGGGACTCCAGGCTCTCGAAGAGATTATAATTTGCTGACGCCTGGTTTCATTAATATAGAATTTGTACAGCATGGCGCACTCCTGGAAGGCAAAGGTAGCCGTCAGTTTGAATTTCAGTCCAGTCGGCTGCACACACCGCCCATCGTTTTCGTAGCAGACCCGCTATTCCACGTGTTCTGAACTGTTTGCCATAGGCACTGCTGGCACTGGAACAAATTCGCATGAGGATCACCTGTTAGGCTGGTCACGGGGCTCCTATTCTTACTGGTGAAGGCTCACAGTGTCGTTCTTACGCAAAACTGACGAGAGATACAATCGACGAGCCAGCTGAAGTCAGTTCTTAGTTGGAGCAGGTTCATGATCATCGTGAACTAGTGAGTTGCCATTATGCACGGATGTGCGTGCTTCTGGCACTGGTAGCAGTCATTGACCGCAATTTAATAATGACGAAGAGTGGGCTGATGTTTAAGAGACTAGTCAGAAAGAATCAATGCGCAGAGAAGTGGGAATGAAAATACTAAAGAATAAAGGGATACACTTGACGTCTCTGAGACTATAGTGCTATAATAAATAGGCCGAGTAGGCTGTTCAGTTGAGGAATGAAAATCTCCATAAAAAGCAATCGTAGAAGTTGGAGAAAAACATAGGTACAAGAAATGTTACTGCGAGGAAACGATGGGTAACAGAAGAAACCCTTCAGTTTATCGAGGAGAGAAAGAAGTACAAGAATGTTCAGGGAAATTCAGGAATACTGTAATAATCATCACTTAGGAATAAAATAAATAGGACGTGCAGGGAAGCTAAGGCGAAATGGCTGCATGAAACATGTGAAGAAGTCGAAAATGAAAGGACTGCCGGAAGGATTGATTCAGCATAATATAGAAAAGTGAAAACAACCTTTCGTGAAACTAAAAATATGGGCCGTAATATGAAAAGCGCAATGGAAATTCAACTGTTAAACGCAGAGTGGAATGCGGATATGTGGAGAGCGTACAATAAAGGAGTCTATGAGAGTTGGACTATTCCGATGACGTAACAGAAGAGGAAACAGGAGTCGGTAGGGAGGTAATCTAGTATTACAATTTAAGAGAGCTGTGGAAGACTTATAATCAAATGAAAGAGAAGGGATAGATGACGTTCGATAAGAATTTCTGAAATCATTGGGGGAAGTGACAAGAAAACGACTATTCATGTTGGTGTATACAGGGTGTTACAAAAAGGTACGGCCAAACTTTCAGGAAACATTCCTCACATACAAAGAAAGAAAATATGTTATGTGGACATGTGTTCGGAAACGCTTACTTTCCATGTTAGAGCTCATTTTACTACTTCTCTTCAAATCACATTAATCATGGTATGGAAACATACAGCAACAGAACGTACCAGCGTGACTTCAAACACTTTGTTACAGCAAGTTCAAAATGTCCTCCGTTAGCGAGGATACATGCATCCACCCTCCGTCGCATGTAATCCCTTATGCGCTGATGCAGCCCTGGAGAATGGCGTATTGTATCACAGCCGTCCACAATACGAGCACGAAGAGTCTTTACATTTGGTACCGTGGTTGCGTAGACCTTTCAAATGCCCCCCCCATAAATGAAAGTCAAGAGGGTTGAGGTCAGGAGTGCGTGGAGGCCCTGGAATTGGTCCGCCTCTACCAATCCATTGGTCACCGAATCTGTTGTTGAGAAGCGTACGAACACTGAAATGTGCAGGAGCTCCATCGTGCATCAACCACATGTTGTGTCGTACTTGTAAAGGCACATGTTCTAGCAGCACAGGTAGAGTATCCAGTATGAAATCATGATAACGTGCTCCATTGAGCGTAGGTGGAAGACCATGCGGCCCAATTAAGACATCACCAACAATGCCTGCCCAAACGTTCACAGAAAATCTGTGTTGATGACGTGATTGCACAATTGTGTGCGGATTCTCGTCAGCCCACACATGTTGACTGTAAAAATTTACAATTTGATCACGTTGGAATGAAGCCTCATCCGTAAAGAGAACATTTGCACTGAAATGAGGATTGACACATTGTTGGATGAACCATTCGCAGAAGTGTACCCGTGGAGGCCAATCAGCTGCTGATAGTGCCTGCACACGCTGTACATGGTACGGAAACAACTGGTTCTCCCGTAGCACTCTCCATACAGTGACATGGTCAATGTTACCTTGTACAGCAGCAACTTCTCTGACGCTGACATTAGGATTATCGTCAACTGCACGAAGAATTGCCTCGTCCATTGCAGGTGTCCTCGTTGTTCTAGGTCTTTCCCAGTCGCGAGTCATAGGCTGGAATGTTCCGTGCTCCCTAAGACAATTGCTTCGAACGTCTTCCTGTCGGGACACCTTCGTTCTGGAAATGTCTCGATACAAACGTACTTCGCCACGGCTATTGCCCCGCGCTAATCCATACATCAAATGGGCATCTGCCAACTCCGCATTTGTAAACATTGCACTGACTGCAAAACCACGTTCGTGATGAACACTAACCTGTTGATGGTACGTACTGATGTGCTTGATGCTAGTACTGTGGAGCAATGAGTCGCATGTCAACACAAGCACCGAAGTCAACATTACCTTCCTTCAATTGGGCCAACTGGCGGTGAATCGAGGAAGTACAGTACATACTGACGAAACTAAAATGAGCTCTAACATGGAAAGTAAGCGTTTCCGGACACATGTCCACATAACATCTTTTATTTATTTGTGTGTGAGGAGTGTTTCCTGAAAGTTTAGCCGTACCTTTTTGTAACACCCTGTAGATTGTATGAGAGTGGCGATTTGTCATCGGACTTTTGGAAAAACATTATCTACACACTTCTGAAGATTGTAGGAGCAAACAAGTTCGAGAATTATCACAAAATCAGCTTCACAGCTTATGCTTTCAAGTTTCTGGCAAGAATAATATACATGAGAACAGAAAGAAAACTGAGGGTCTGGTAGATGACGATGAGTTTGGATTTAGGAAACATGTAGGCACCAGAGAGATAGTTTTGACGTTGCGGTTGATAACCGAAGCAAGACTGAAGAAAATTCAAGACACGTTCATACGATTAGTCGAGTTAGAAAAAGTCTTTGACAATATGAAATGGTCCAAGATGTTCGAAACTCCGAGAAAAATAGGGGTAAGCCATAGGGAGAGTCGGAAATTATATAGTGTGTACAAGAACCGATAGGGAACAATAAGCTGAAAGACCAAGAACGAAGTTCTCGGGTTAAAAAGGGAGTATAACAGTATACAGCGAAGAAGCAATTACGAAAACGAAAGGTTCAAGAGTGGGTTTAAAATTCAAGGCGAAAGAATATCAATGATAAGATTCGCCGATGGCATTGCTGTCCTCTGTGAAAATGAAAAAGAATTACAGGATGTGTTAAATGGAACGAACAGTCTAATGAGTACAGAATATGTATTGAAAGTAAACCAAAGAGAGACGAAAGTAATGAGAAGTACCAGAAATGAGGATACTGAGAAGCTTTACACCAGAATCGTTGACCACGAGGTAGATGAAATTAAGAAATTATGATACCAAGGCAGCAAAAAAACCTGTGACGAACAGAGCAAGGAAGACATAAAAAAGCAGTACAACACTGGCAAAAAGTACATTTCTGGCCAAGAGAAGTGCGCTGGTATCAGACATTGGCCTTAATTTCGGGAAGAAATTTCTGAGAATGTACGTCTGTAGCACAGAATTGTATGGTAGTGAAACAAGGACTGAAGGAAAACCAGAAAAGAAGGGAATCGAAGTAATTGATGTGGTGCTACGGAAGGTAAGAATGAGAAGGTTCCGAGCAGAATCGACGACGAATGGAATATATGGAAAGTAATGATAAGAAGAAGGGATAATATGATAGGACACCTGTTAAGATATCAAAGAATAACTAATGATACTAGAGAGAGCTGTAGGGGATAAGGGGGTAATAGCTGTAGGAAGAGACAGAGATTGGAATACATCCAGCAGGTACTTGAGGACGTAGATAACAAGTGCTTCTCTGAGATGGAAATGCAGGATCTCGTGGTTGGTAGCACAAAAAAAGCGTCATTAACTTGTAAGACACTACCAGTCATTCGACATGTTTTTTCTGGGATAATATATGCAACATTCTATATTCCAAAATAATTGTCGTAATGAGTGTGACCGTAATATAACTTAAATGTTTATTTGACATCACAATAGTGAAGCCATAATCAAAGTACATAAATTTTTTGCTAAATCTAGTAAATAGGAGTTGAATGTGTTTTCGTAGTTGTCTGTCTTAAAGACATCAGTGCTAAAGACATCATAATGGGAAGCATGGGATTGGCATTTTGTAACGTGTGTACAACAATTACTTCGTTTCTTTGTTATCATACGTTATCGAATATGCTGTGCTATATAATTTTAAAGCTGTATGTTAGACATTTCAGAATTTAAGCTAGCTTCCTACTTCTGCAGAGCAGATATGGATGGAGGAGGAGTTGCCACATTTATTAAAAACCGCCATAAATTCAAGAACATTGACATTAATACATTCTGTTTAGAGCAGCATCTTGAAGCATGTGCAACAGAAGTAGAGTTCCATAACAGATCCTATATAATAGTAACTATTTACCAAGCACCTGCAGGAAATTATAATCTATTCATAAATCATCTAGAAGCTCTTTTGGGTTATTTAACAGGAAGAAACAAAGAAATTTTGATTGCTGGTGACTGTCATACAGATTTTCTAATGCAATCTTCCAGTAAACATTTACTGCAGTTAGTAATGCTGTCCTTCAATCTAACTCACACCATAAACTTTCCAACTAGGATCACTAAATCCTCAAGGACAGCTATTGATAACATTTTTATAGACAAATCAAAGGAACAAAATCATATAATAAAACTATCAGATAATGACATGCAGCTCCTTGTTTTAGCAGATTATCAAGACTGCTAAATCTGAGTACAGGAGAGTAGTCAATCAACCAAAAATTGAGTGTTTTAGAAAACTGCTCAATGATATGAGCTGGAAAAATGCATATAGTGCCCATAGCATGAATGAAAAACATTACAGATTCATGAACAATGTCAGTACCATGCTTGAAAACTGTTTTCCTCTAAAAGTTACTCAAATTAAACAGAAGTCTATAATAAAACCATGGATTACACAAGGAATAAAGAATTCCTGTACGACAAAAAGGAAAATGTATCTGTCGACCAAGAATAGCTCCAATGCTGATGATTTAGCTAAATACAAGGAATACTGTAACATATTAAAAAAAGTAATTCAGGCATCTAAAAAAATGCGCTACGAGAAGAAGATAGCAATGTCAGTCAACAAAATAAAAATAATATGGAATATAGCGAAAGAGGAGACTGGTGGAACCAGAAAGGAACAGGAGCAAATAGCATTAAGGGTAGATGACACATTAGTAACCGATGGGCATAGTGTGGCAAATCTATTTAACAAGTACTTTATATCTGTCACTGATAGAATGGGATTGTCAGGATCAGTAAATAATGCCCTTGAATATCTGAAACTAGCCTTTACAAATAGCTTCAGGCACATGAATTTGTCACCCACTTCACCAAAAGAAATAGCTTCGATAGCAAAATCTTTGAAAACAAAGCATTCTAGTGGTTACGATGAAATATCAACAAAGTTAATTAAGGCATGTTCTTATGAGTTTAGTACAATTCTAAGTTACTTGTGTAACCAGTCAATTATAACTGGGACATTTCCTGACTGGCTAAAATATGCAGATGTTAAGCCTCTATTCAAGAAAGGGGATAAAGAGATACCATCAAACTACAGACCGATTTCACTTTTGCCAGCATTCTCAAAAATTTTACAAAAAGTAATGTACAGGCAACGTCTTAACCACCTGACCACAAATAACATATTATCAAGAACACAGTTTGGATTTCTGAAGGGTTCTGATATCGAGATGGCTATTTACACCTACAGTGAAAATGAACTTAATTCATTAAATAATAAATTACAAGCAGCAGGTATTTTCTGTGATTTGTCAAAGGCATTTGATTGTGTGAACCAAAACATCCTTTTAAATAAATTAGAATTCTATGGTGTCTTGGGCTGTGTGGCAAAATGGTTCAAGTCATCCCTCACTAACAGGAAACAAAGGGTGTCAGTGCAAGGGTTTAGTGAATTAAATCATCAGTCATCATCAGAATGGGAAGAAATTACATGTGGTGTCCCACAAGGATCCATCTTAGGGCCATTGCTTTTTCCTGTGTACATTAATGATCTCTCGTCAGTTACACTGCCAGAAGAAGAGTCCGTTTTGTTTGCAGATGACACAAGTGTTGCAACAAATAGTATGTCGAGTGTAGTTCTAGAAAGATCTGCTAATGATATTTTAATGGATATTAATAAATGGTTTAAAGCCAACTCACTGACATTAAACTTCGAAAAGACTCACTACATGCAGTTCAGAAACCGTAAGAGATTTCCACCCAGCAAATGCATGAAATATGAAGAAGAGCAGATAAAAGAGGTTGACAGTCTTAAATTCCTGGGATTACAACTTGATAATAAATTCAGTTGGGAGGAGGACACCGCAGAACTGCAGAAACGCCTTAACAAATCTGTATTTGCAATTCGAGTGTTAGCAGACATAGGCGACATAAAAATGAAAAAGCTTGCATACTTTGCCTACTTTCATTCCATAATGTCATATGGTATAATATTTTGGGGTAAATCTTCAAGTCAAACGAAAGTTTTCAGAGTCCAAAAGCGGGTAATATGTATTATTTGTGGAGTAAATTCACGGACATCCTGCAGAAACCTCTTCAAAGAACTGGGTATACTAACTACTGCCTCTCAGTATATTTACTCCTTAATGAAATTTGTCCTAAATAATATCTCTCTTTTTCCATCAAACAGCTCAGTTCATACATACAATACCAGGAACAAAAATGATCTACACAAGGACTTAAAAGCACTTACTTTAGTTCAAAATGGGTCCACTACTCAGGAACACTCATCTTCAATAATTTGCGAGCAAACATAAAAAATTTAGTTATAAATAAAGATCAGTTTAAAAGGAGCCTGAAAGACTTACTAGTGGCCAACTCTTTCTACTCCACTGACGAATTTTTTAATAGAAATGAATGATGTATTGTATATACTCATACTATTAGTATTCTTATTTCAGCTTAAAAAATGATATATTGTATATACTCATACTATTAGTATTGTTATTTCAGCTTAAAAAATTGACATGCTCCACATCCACGGGGATCTCCTCAGCACAGATCTATGGAACGAAAAACTAATCTAATCTAATCTAATCATGTATGCCAATGTTTTGGTTTGCATGCTAGTGTTCGGTTTGCGTTTATGTTTCAACTAGAGACTAGTTTCGTTAAAACTTGACAATGGCGCCATCTAGCGCCTGTTGTTGTATATTATGCAGGTCCTGTTTTGTTTCTTGTGGTTCTATACTACGTTCATGCCCTCTAGTGACGGAATGGGTTACCAGGCAAATGGAGCAATGTTATGTTCGCAAGTTGGCAGTGTGCCAGTCCTACAGTGTGTTTTCAGTTTCTTTTTTCGGAACATAGTAAAATTATGTGCTGCATTCCAATTGGAAGCTTGCTGTGCTTGATTCTCTTACGGTGAGGTTATTATATGTGTTTATGTCATGGGAGTTTGCACCATGATAATGATAAATTATACATATTTACAGCCTAATGTTTTATATTTGAAAATAACGACGTAGATCGTCGAATCGATGAATATAAGTCCTTTCTCTAAATAGAAGTCTTGTGAGCTGTTACTATACTGTAGTATTAAATGTAACCCCTTCTTTTAAAGAAAAATTTTATGTACTGTGACTATGGCTTCACTGTTACAGTGTCAAATAAAATGAATCCCCTTTTTTTTAAAGAAACATTTTATTTGTTGTGATTATGGCATCACTATTGTAGTATCAAATAAACATTTAAGACTTACGCAAACATTTTGGAAGATTTGTCTGTTTTTCCTTGGTCTGTGGCTTCTCCCTGCTGTCTCTTTTTATTATCAAGTACACCAGTTAACAAATAAAGTCAGCCGCGTTACGGATGTGACGTGGGCATTTTCCCACCAATTACCTGAACAAAGAAGCGAGATGTTTGGCTAAATCATATGTAGGTGTGCCAATGTTGCTCACTACTGGACGTAATGGCTCTCCGTCTGAGCAGTTCTGATCGCTGAGTTAGCTTTGACGCGATATCACTTTTTACACAGGTCCTTCTCGCAGATTTTTTGGCAGTAATTGGCTTAAAATTTCAACTGGACATTACTGCTGTGCTTCTGCATGCTCTAACCTCAACCTGGTTTGTGTTCAACCAAAAATGTTTTGAACCGACTGACTCGCCATGGGCACACCTCTCCCTCTGTGGCCAGTCTTTTTCTGCAGTATTTCTAGGAGAGCACTTGAATAAGCTATCCCTAAGCCAATTGTATTTTTGAGGTATCTGGACTATACTTTCGTAATGTGGTCTCGTGGAAAGGATAAATTGATAGATTTTCTTCACCACCTCAGTTCCGTTCATGACAACATTCTGTTCACTATGGAACTACAGAAATATGGTTGTCTGCCTTTTTTGGGTGTCTTGTTTACGCGAAAGAGAGATGGCTCTCTGGGGAATTCAGTTTATCTTCAGCCCACTAATACTGATGCATATTTACAAGCGTCAAGTTGTCATTCCCCATCGCAAACTCTGAGCATGATTAAAACACTCGTACACACAACTTATACTATCTCAGATCTAGATAGTTTGCTTAAAGAGATCTCCCACGAAAAGACAGTGTTCAGAGAAAATGAATATTCCATCCAGTAGATTAAAAGGGCACTGTCAGTTAATATCAAGTATCAGGAAGTGGATAAAGAGTAGTACGCGCGACAAAAGCTTTAAGTTCCTTTTCTTTTGTAGGCAACTTTTCGTTTAAAATAGCAAGAATCAGCTGCACGTTTCAGATGAAAGTGATTTTCCGTCCACCATCTAAGGTTGCAGACCTTCTGGGATCAATGAAGGATGACTTGTTATTGCCGAAGGCCGGAATTTACAAAACACCACAGGCCACACGCTCTGAACATTAGCGTTGAACTCGCTATTGCCGAACACTGTACTTCCACTGTACAGTCAATGGAGTACAATAGAACTATGGTTTCGACCATACCAACATCATTTGGGAACTCTGTTTATTAAAGAACCCGTGGAAATACGCCTGGCGGAAAATCTGATGAACCGTGATAGTGGCTACCAGTTGGACGGTGCGTGGAACCCCATTATCTCCACGACTTGTTCTAATCGAAGACGGCAGACTGCCCCAACGACGGCCCCGCCGCCGGGAAGTGCAGTCTGTCTGTCAACTAGAATTTTGACACATGTGTGGAATACTCACCCTGCTATATGTGGCGGAACAGAGCAAGTCTTCGTTTCCTACCAGACATAAACACCCTCACCACCCTACTCTTCCTCCGCAAGCCGTCCTTCTTCCCAGTCAATCCCACAGGCTCTACCACTCCTTCCTCCGCACCCGTGACTGGGATACACTCCTCTGCCACTGGCAATTACAACGACACATCCTACACAGCAGAGAAACGCGTGGACTGGCGCCAGACATGTACATGCCTCAACTCTGTCCTCCCTGTCAACTCCTCCAATTACTGGTCTGCCTTCCACCACCTTACTGGTAGCCATCCCACCGCACATCCCCTTCTCCACGACGACCACCCATTCCCAGAGAACCTCAGTAAGGCTAACCATTTTGCTTCCCACTTCTCTGAGGTTTTCTCCCTTCCTGACAACCCTCACTTTCTTACTCTCTCTTCCCCATGGTCCTTCGATCCAATACAATTATCCCACCACTCACCCTCGCCCCCCATCCCAGTTTCCAGTACTTGGATCAATTACCCCCCACAGATATAAACACTCCCATTACCATACACGACATAAATATCATATTCCACTCTAAATGCAACACCGACCTTGTTCACAACGGCGTCGCCCCCTGCCTCTCAAGGAATCTCCCTTCCCTCCTTCCTGGCTGTCCTTGCTAACCCGTTTAATGCCCCCCTCTCCACTGGATTTTACTGTGACCTGTGGAAGACTTCCTGTGTACTGCTGTTCCCTCAAACCAATAAACCCCCATCTGGCACATCATCCCATCTGCTCACCTCTTTGTTCAGAAGGTCTCCAAGTCCATCCTTCCACCGTATTTGTCACCACATTAACCAGCACCATCTCCTACCCCTCACCCAGTGTGGTTTCTGGTCCTTCTTCTCAGCCAACGACCGGCTCCTTAACCTTACCAATCTTTTTTCCCTTCAACTTAACTCCCATCACTTCACTATTTTTGTTTTCCTCGACCTCCAGAATGCCTATGACCATGTCTGCTATCCCGTGCTCTTCTCTGATCTCCAGACCTGTGCTCGTCCCAACAATTTTGTCCATCTCATTGCTTCCTTCCTCTCCAGTCGTTCCTCCTATGTCAGTATCCACAGTACCAACTCTCATACTTCGTATCCCACCACTGGTGTGCCCCAAGGCTCTGTCCTTTCCCATATCCTCTATCTCCTGTATACTGCAGATATGCCCAACCCTGCCCCACATACTCATTTCCTCCAATTTGGTGATGACACCGCCTTCCTGGCCCTTTATCCTACTCTTCAATGGTCCCAACGTATCCGTCAAACCCACGTCGACCAGTTCACCACATTGTGCAACCAGTTGCTCTTTCGGATCAACCCTTCCAAGACCCAGGCAATCATCATAGGTTGTATCACCTGCTTCTTCTCGCTCTACGATTTTTACCTCACCATTTATGGTTGTCTTATTCACTTCACTCCTACTGCAAAATACTTTGGCCTCTCCCTCGACAGTCATCTCACCTGGACTCCCCATCTCCTTACTATCCAACTCAAAGCTCACAATAGACTCTGACTCCTGAAATTCCTGTTCAGTTGGAAATGGGGACTACATTCTTCCACCATCCTTCACACCTACAAATCCTTGATCGGTCCCATCGTTTGTTATGACAGCATCGCCTAGATCTCCACCCCATCCAGATTATATAAAGGCCCCCAAATCACTGAAAGCCATGCACTCCAACCTGCCTTCAATATCCACCTCCTGTCCCCCCCCCCCCCCCCCATGGACCTCTGCGACCTCATCCCCAACCCACATTTTCTACTTTGCCTCCAACACATCCACATCCTGTACATTGTCCGCAGAGTTGGTCCCTCCCCCCTCCCCCCCCCATCTCCTGGTGTCTTCTGTCCTCTCTACCACAGGCCATTGCCATACCTTTACTGTTGTGCCCTGACCACTATCCAGCTCCACATACTCCACCTCCTTTCTCAGTACAACGTCCAGTGCCTACCCCTCCCAAATAATGAGCTTTGCCCTGATATCCACCCCTCCTACCAGCTCTAACCCCCACTTCCCCTTTCCCTTTTCAGGGCTCCGTCTCCATTCCTCTTCCCTTCCTTTGATTGGCTTTTTCCTCCTTCTTCCACCCCCCTTTCCAGTGCACTCCTTCTGCATCTCTGCACTCCCTCCTGACTTGTCTCCCCTCTCCATCTCCCACCCCGTCCTTCTCCTGCCCCTTGGTGTGCCTCCCAAGCCCCTTGCTTTTCCACCCACCCTCTCCACTCCCCCCCCCCTCTGTTCCCTCCTGTCTCCTCTTTTCCCTCCTCTCTCACCTCCTCTCTCTTGGTTGATCCCTCCTGCAGGTTTTACTGCTTGTTGTGTGTGCTCTGTCTCATGCAGTGGTTTTTAAGTGTCGTCATTGTGGTGTATTTTAAAACTGTGGCCATCGTTTAATGTGTACATGTGACTTCAGTGTTTTTTACATGTTACACAAGTCGACAACGGTGTTTCTTAAGTTTCTGTGGGCTTTTTTAACTGTCCCACATGAACATCTCTGTGTAAGACTATTTTAACCTCCACTGTCTCTCCTTTTTATGTTCTTATGTCCCCCTTTACCACCTTTTATATGTCTCATCTTATTATTAATGTACCACTCGGCTGAAGAGCGGCGGACTGTGCCGCTGCCAGCCCTTCCCTGCCCATATTGGGCAGTGGAATGAAATAACAATAAAGAGAAGAAATCTTCGTCAGTTTCCAATGGCTCTCCTGAAGATGACTGACATGTGCCCAGTTGAAATATCGTGCAATTAATTAAATGACAACTGGCTACAGGCCCGAAATTTGTTTGAACATTTATTTGTAAGTTACTCATGTTTGATATTTTTCTTAATACGAATTCTGTATATTAACTTTGTCTTCTTTGACGAAGCAAGTTCGATGAAATATATTTAGTTATTCGGCTTTAGGCACATGGTCATCAGTAACTTCACCATTATTGTAGCTTCCTGGCAGATTAAAACTGTGTGCAGGACCGAGACTCGAACTCCGGTTCGCTGAAGAGCTTCTGTGAAGTTAGGAAGGTAGGAGACGAGGCACTGGCAGAATTGAAGCTGTGAGGATGGGTTGTGAGTCATGCTTCGGTGGCTCAGTTGGTAGAGCACTTGCCCACAAAGGTCCCGATTTCGAGTCTCGGTCTGGCACACAGTTTTAATCTGGCAGGAAGTTTCTAGTCAGCGCACACTCCACTGTGGAGCGAAAATTTCATTCTGGAAATCACCATTGTTATTGGGAGGTGAAGGCATTGATTACGTCTTGCTGTCATTGTATGTTACAAAGGACCAGAATCTCTTTGAGATTTCTATCAGATTTCGAGACAGAGTTTCGTTGCGACAACCATTAAAAAACATTTCTCACTGAAATTCGCCCTAAATTTCGAACTTCTGTTAAACTTCGCCAAATTTGGGGTTTTGCGTTCTTTTAAATCTAGCATTCTTTTTTCACTTGCTTATCCGACAGTGTTCTGTCCTGGACTTTTTATTTACTTTACTTGATGGATCAGTACCCTCTCCAATTAATCTATTTGGTATCAACCTCTCAAATGCCGCTGATACTATTTCTCTGAATTTAAGCTGCATCTGGTCTATGCTTATGTAGTCAGATAGGTAGGAGTGGAGACTGTCTTTTATGAAGGTGTCAAAAGAATTTTTATCTGCTTTTCTAAATAAATATATTTTGCGTTTATGTTTGGTGGGTTTTGGCATCACGGTACTCAGTTTCACTACAACATTGTAGTCACTAGTCCCTGAATCTGTCATGCTCTCCCTATTTACTCAGGACTGTTTGCTGCTAAGGGGTAAATTACGTATTTTCAACCATTTACGTTTTGGATAGACTCCTGAACTACCTCTTGAAAATAATTTTCTGAGAATGTATTCAGTATGATTCCGGATGGCGTTTAATGCCTACCTCTGAGTTTAAACATTTATTTTCGCCAACATATCGAGGCTAGGTTGAAGTCACCACCAACTATAATTGTATGAGAGGTTTACCTATCTCAAATGGCACTGAAGTTGTCTTTGAACTGTTTGCACACTGTATACACATTATTTCATAGAGCAGCACTACACACACATGCAGCTGATGTCAGGACCACAGCAATGATGTCTGGTTTTCGTTTTGTGTACCACAACTTCCCATTTGATAGCCAGAAAATATGAGTCAGAATCACTCTATAATGATAGCGATGTTAAGCTCAGAGAGAGGATAAGGTGTTAGTATTACACACTCTGGAGGGCAATGGGATTAATGTTTTTACAGACAACAATAAAGAAGGAAAATGAAAGAAAAAGGAGAGAAAAAAAACATAGTGTGAAACTGTTACACGAAATCACGAAATCATTATTATTTATCTGTGTTATAATTTTTTATCAAGCCCCAACTCTATGTTATCTTCACAATACAATACTTCACTGCATAGAATATACTGCTTAACAACTACTTTTTAACTGACTTGAAATAAGTTGATTTTAGTAATCTCTTTAATCTTCTCAGGAAGTTTATTGCATAGTTTTTTTCCTTTGTAGACTATGCTGTATTGAGTTTTATGTTTATTTTTTGTTGGCAAATGTAATTTCAGCCTACATCTTGTTCCACAGTAAAACAGATATTTAAAATGAGCTCAACTACCGTTTTTGGTTATTATTCTTATGGCCCTTTTCTGTTGTTTGAAAACTACTGTTCTGTACCTCATGTACAGGGTGGTGCAACTACCGTCCCATTAAGAGGATTAGTCGAAGTTGTTTAGAAATAGGTGGCTTCCTTTTTTCTGAGCTTTCCAAGATATAGTCATTATATGTCATCAACATGTTAAGGCCTTTCGAATACTGTCATAAGAAAAGGCCTTTCTCTCTTATTTACATGTTAGTCATATGGGCACTGCATTCTTGACTATGAAGTTTTTTCCTGGGGAACAAACACACAAAATATGAACACAGTTTGAAAGCTATGTTCGTACTTTGAGTATTTCTTCCCTAGGAATGAATGTAATAGTATAGATTTTTTTAATGGTATTTCAATAAATGGCTTGTAGAGGCTCATTAATCCAAGGAAGGAATGGGAACCACATAAGCTCAGATAGTAAATAACGTTTTGGCACTGAGACACATCCAACCTGCTGTAATCACATGCTCCAGAAAGATTACTGTGGTACATCCAAAATCAGTCTTTCTCAGATTCAATGTTGCACCATATGCTTTGAAAGCATCTAATAATTGGTCCATTGTCTCATTATGCACAGCCCTTGATTCTACTCCAATTAATACATTGCTCACCACAGAGTCGCCTTCTTTCTAGTCGCCTTATTTCTCAAGTCTTTTGGGATTATTGTATTTAGGCCTTGTGTGAAAGGATCAGATGACATTCAATACAAACAGTATCTTTTGGGATTGGTAACACGGGCCAAATCAGATCAAGGCCAACAATTATTGGCATGCTGGATGTAACTCTATCTGCCAGTAGGTGTTTCAGAGACCTACTAAAGCAAGTACCTTTACTCCATATTACATTGTAATAATCCATCACTGATCTCTGGTTGGTCAGTATCCACCTCCAAAATTGTATTTATTTATCAGGACTTGAGAACCAATAGTATAGAATTGTCCCTCTTTAGTACACAGAGGGGTGGACTGTGATAAGAAAAGGTGGCTGGTTCAACCACAGCTTGTGCATTAACAGGCCAATTGTCCTCTTCACCTCATTCTTTGCAAGCCAGAGGGAAGGGATATGGATGAAGCTAGACTTTCTGCTCTCTTTGACCTCAAATTGGTAAACCAAATTAGTGGTCATGTATAAATTTCAGAAAATACCTCCCAGAGGGAGTTAAGTGTGCCTTACGAATTCCAAAACTTATGTAACCTACATAACTGACGTTGTCACCAGTCATGTATCTATCACAGAACTGCGCTCAGTACTTTTCAGCTTCAATGATCATGCCTTAGAACTGATAATAAATCCTAGTAAACTGTTTCCATTCACACATTCCTCCTCCAAACAGTCATCAAGTCTCAATCACATATGCTACCTCCCACCTTCGCTTTTCTTCTGGGGAGGTAACCACGGAAATACATTTTCTCACAAACACACCTCAAATCCAATTCCATTTTTCGGTGACACTTGAATTCCAGTGCCCAGAATATATTGCAAATTCTGAGAGCTAATATTTAAATTTAGGAATAATTAGCCACCTACATCCCAGCCCTCTATAGCACCGCTCACATCTCAAATTCTATATACAGAGATACAGGTTCCACTTCATTCGGAGCGGCATTACCTTAGCTCAATTTTAAGTTTCTAGTATTATCACCTAACCCTTCTTTTACATTGTGTCTGTGACCAGCATTCACACTCTTTAATTCCTGTCGACAAAACATAATTTCGCGCTCTTTCTCCTCTCTCAACACACTGTCCAGTACTAAGCATCCATTACTAAACCTGTTTTGTGGGGCCAGTAATCTTTTCATGAATACTATATCCAATGTGGACCACTCTGCCATAGGTAATGTCATGGTTGCCAACCTACCCACTCAAAAAAGTAACATCCAAATAAGGGATGGTTCCTCTCCTGCTTAAGAGAGTTACTTGCTTCGTTGCCTCCATCATAACCAGGTTCTTGAAATAAAGACTGAAATGACTTTATATTGTTCATAGTACTTCCTATAATGAATATTTCTACCAGTAAATGGTGAGAACGTTTTGTCAAACAAATCCTTATCAGTTCAAGGGGATCATTGTACCATCTCTTTAAATTAGAGAATGGGATTTTGAGAGCTGTGTCACTACACGTTTTCATCAACGGAATATCAGGCTTAACCTGGAACAGAATTCTCTTATGAATGCCTTTCTAAAATTGCAGTAAGTCTCACAGTCCTGCATCAAAATACGTACATTTGCCGCTGCCTCATTTCTAATGTGGTCAGAGACAAAACTGATTTTGAGTGTTGAGCTCCAAGATAATGGTAATGTTCCGTCAAACTGATCAGTGTGGACGGAATTGTGGAATCTGGGAAGAGACTATAGACTACCTCTGTAACGCACTGAAATGTTTCCTGTTTCCCTACTTCACAAACTCGATCACTAAACCAATATCACTTGCCTTATTGTGCACTGGTCCATCACAGGATCAGCATAGTCTTTCCTGTAATTCTCTTAACTCTTCTGAATCACATGGTCTTTTTTTATGCTCGTCGTTATTCCCATAGCTTGCATCAACCATTTTCTCTGGCATTGCTTGATAATCCACTGCCATCCGATGGAGTTTATGTAATGCTTCTCAGTTCCCAGGATTTATTTCAACTTCATTCTGTTTAAATCAGAACAGAAATCACACTTCATTGGTTTCAGTCACCCCAACTGGACGGGTTCGCTCTGAGGACTTCTACGCTATTCGAGACTTTATTCACTTTCAGGCCTAGGACATGATCATGCTCCTGCAGAGCTTCTATTTCCTCTTTGATTACTGCTGAGATGATATTTTTACATTTTATCTGGATCAAACGAGAAAGCCCTAGTGCATTAACAAGACTATGTTCCAGTTCCATCAGCTCTCAAGTCGCTCCATTACTTTGAATTGATTTCCTGTTGCGTCTGTCAGTATCTCACCTACATACTTCCTCCCGCCATAGATCGATTGACTGCACACCTCTCTTGATGTCATTTATTTCTCGTCTTATATCTTCCGTGATACCACTGGCTGCAGTTATAAAATCATCCAGTATGGCATTCTGGATGTCTATACTAACCTTTTGCTCCTCTACCTTCTTTCCAGTGCTCACTTTGGTTGCTTTTCACTTTTATCTTTTTCTTTCAATGTTCGTAATGCCTACATTGTTTATCTATATACGCTTTTTGCTATTTAAATTACTGCATTTGCTCTTTTTATTTCTACATTGTTAATGCTTGGAGTACACTGGAGTCGAAAGCCTTGCGGATCAGTTCTGGTTTCACAAGACTTTCTTCTGAATGATGAGAGGTCTTTGGTCTTTGTCGCTAACTCCCGTAGTTCCGTATTTGCCATCAAAGCTAATACACATCGTCCAGTGCCAAATGTGAGTGGGCAAACACTTGTCCGGTTCCGCTAATTCTCAGTAAGCACAATTAATACTGACTAAGCTTTTAGTTCGTGAGTAGATTGCTATGTACCACTCCACGGAAGAATTATCGTACTCTTTGTTTGATAACAAAATTCTACCTGCAGTCTGCACTCGCATAAAATCGACATGCAGGTTTACCAAATTCCTCCAAAAGACAAAAGAATAACACATATCAAACAACAAACAGAATAAAGCCATGGAACAATACAGTACAATCAACAGACAAAAAACAATTACTCCTGTAGAAAGAAGAGAAAATGTTTACACATTTACATTTTATACATGTACTACAGTCTGACTACCAGAAATGAAAGATTAATGCAATACTGAATCACATCACACGCCACCACTTAAAATAAGTACACTCATTTCCAGATTTGAAAGCCTTTGCTATCAGCTGTTGTGAACAAAAAATTATTCCTATCTGCTATGGCTCAGTTATAAGTAACTTCAGAATCTTTCAACGTTATTCTTTACTGTACTATATCGTTCGACTGTTGAGTTTTACGGAGTCTCCTCTTTCACCATATTAAATAGATTTGGGATCGATTGCTGAGGCAGCCCTGACAATCGTAATAAGGTATCTGACTTCCGTCTAAACTCATTGAAGTGGAAATATCGCTCACCATATGTGCAAGGGTTGTAATGAATTGTAGTAGAATTAAAGATAAAAGTATGCAACGGAAATGTATATGATCTCGTACAACCATAAGTTGATGATTGGTTTTGTTGGGATTCATGTATGAATGTAGTGCATCCCTCGTATGGTTCTGAAATGAGGATATCTTTCAGGGGGTGATTGAATGCTATTTCCCATAGAAATAAGCTATTCATTGCATAAAACTTACGTTTCACGTAAAATAAACGATATCAGGGATAAATCTTAGGTCACTGTGGTCGCTTGTACGCAAAGTCAGACATCGATTAAATTAATTAAATGAATCAGCAAGAACACCTCTCGATGGAACATGGGATAAGAAGTCATTCACACCAGGGGGAAGAAAGCTCCAAGTTTAGAATGCCCATGAAGAAATTAATTACTCCAATGACATTTGTTCAAGGGAAGTATTGCAGCGCATGTGGGTGTTCATAACTAGTATCATGCCATTGGTTAGAGGCTATGAATGGATAAAGGAAACAAGACCAACTCACAGTAAAATTCATTACAAGAGTTTGGTATATTGACATGGACATTCATTATGCTCTTAGAATCGAGTTTCTTTGGTAAAAGGGGTTATTGGTTGTAAAAACTACGCTTGTCGCCATGTAGTATCCAGCACCACACAAAGGGTGGGCGTGATTCTAACAAATGTTTGCTTCGAGAACGAATACGGACGTCAAAATTACATATGGGGCCATCATTCAGGGAGGACACTATGTTCACTCCACTACTAAAATTTGTTATCATTAATAATTTCACTCAGTTAACACTCAACTACACTAAGAGCACTGGATAGTTAAGGCAAGTCACGTAATGAGAAACTTATCAACTGACAGCGTGTTACGACCGCATGGATAGATACTGTGGAAGAACACACCATGAACACAAGATACTGAGTTGCACATCAGTCTACTGGTATCCATACTGGAATATTACTGAAAAAGCATAACTGACCACTGCCTGAAAATGTTGATAGTTTCAAACCTAATAATACCCCTACTTATACAATGAAACCTCACTTATACCAAGATGGTATTATAGGGGAACAACCGTACTCACACGTCGTGGTCTGCGGGAAGAGTGCCTCCGAAAAACCAGCCCCTGCTCGTCCGTTGTGGACAGTGCCTCGACTTTTTTACAAGGGGAGGGGATGGCACCGGACACCTAGAAAAACCCGGAAAACTCACATTTCGCAGCATGATGTTTTACTGGGCACACCAAAAGAGAGGGAGGGCTCATTATTTAGTAGTCATAATTCTACTGGAAATCTCTGCATCTCGAACTGAGGGGGAAGGAATGTAAGTTGGAAGGTTGACATGACTACTTCTGAGGGAAAGAAACTTCTCTGATCTACTCAGACCATTCGAAAACGCACGACCGTGATTCCATATCATGCTGACAAAGAAACCAGGACTTGGTTATGGAAAAGGAAGAGGCTGCTGAACTCAAATGAAAAATGAAACAAAACGCTCCATTGCATTTTTCTCCTAAGAATCAGCATATTTTAATGATATGTTACTGAAAGCAACAAAATCGTATTATTAACAACTTATGTGGGTGAAAGACGTACGTTGTCCTAATGTGCCACCCTTAGAAACTCCTGTATTAATGTACTTCAATTATGGTAAGTGTTTCACTATTGAGGCAAGTGTTATCTATAGCTCTTTTCACTCTGCTAAATGCGATCGGAACCGGCCATTACCCACGCCTCTTCGTGTAATGATTATCATATAGTTACTTGATTCTTATAGTGAACAGTATCAAAAACCTCAGAAGGATTTAAAAATTCGCCTGTGCCGCACTCACCTTTTCAAAACTAATTTTGTGATTTCTACTATGGCTGATTCTGTAGTTCTTCTACTTTGGAAATGTGATTCACTTACAAGATTCTATTTATTCATGCAATTTACTAATCTGTTTTTGATAAACGATTCTAAAAACTTTAAGAATCATGACAGAGGGGAAACTGGCTGTCCGTTTTTTATGTCCTTTGCATATCCGCCTAAGAACTACCACTTCGCATTCCAGTCATAAAGTGGTACCTGAAAACTATTAAGTACTTGGATTGTTCCGTTGTAATACAATTTTACACCTTAAATAGAAGGAGTAAATAAATTTTATACTATCATTAAAAATCTTTCTTATAAATTATGAAGACAAACCGATAGTTTCAGAACTGGAAACATAACAATTGTTCGTGACAGGTTACTAAAACTGACAACACCAAGCTATTTAGAATTATAAAGAAATTTCAAGCCACTGACGACGCTTTTACGAATAGGAAGCCTCATGGTAATATAGGTTACACAAGACTCAATAGAGTAAGTGTATGAATGATTAGATAGAATAGTTTATATATTAACAAGAGAGACAAAGAAGTTAAAGTTTTAATTAAGTATTTCATTTCTTTTGTGATAGGTTCTATGCGGTGCCTGTATATGCCACATGTCTTTTGTAACATTACACCATTGAATCCAACGTGACCAATTTAATACTATAATGATTGACTTGATCGAATGTTTTCAACTAAAACAAACTATGTATATTACAGTCAATTTTAAGACAAACTCTATCATATCAGTATTTAATTCTCTGCTTTCCTGTGCCATTGTGAAATAGTATGCACAAAGGCTTCCTTTCAATGGCCGACAACAACTGTAATTAAAGCAGAGAATCATAATAAGAAGTCAGTATCGTAAAACTAATTATATGTGGCGATAGCTCAATAAGCGAGTTATAATTAGTGTACCTCTCGATTCTCCGTTTTAGAGCAAAGGCAGCACTTTTGGTTTTTAAAAACTGAGGAATTCTTACTTTCATTCTCATAAAAATAATAACTGGTAGGGTATAACGTTACAAATTCTTTTACGGGGTTTGAAAGCTGAAATACTTCGAAAATACCACATATTCTTTGATAGCACCAAAAATAAATGGGAGCATTGTAGGTCAGAATTTGAAATCACTTAATGTGAAGTTCACCACATATTCAGAAGTCGTAACAATTGCCTGCACATGAAAGATCCATCATCTTGTACCATTACTTCCTTAAAGTGAAGGAATGGTATTTCAATAACATAGGAGAAAACAGAGTAAGGGAAAATCAAACTAAATTACTGAAGATAATATTTATTGAAACAAATGCTGATTTGTTTTTAAGAGAAGAAAACCACTCTGCATTCGTCGCATATTTTTTTTCTCTTGCTACTCGTTACCGCTGAGTGACCAGGTTGTTTCCTGTATATTAGAGTCTGTGATATTCGTTGTGTGGAGTATTCGTGTTTTTCTACTAGAATATCATCTTCGTGCTCTGTATCCGGCTATAATACCAGTTGATGTGAATCTTCTGTCGTTTATAGCCGTATGTATCAGTCCATTTATGTTTCTAAAGAGACGTAATATCACCAATAACTAAATTGTATTATATAAAATGTAAACTGCCGTATCAAATAAAAATTCTGTCTTTTAGTCATAGTTTTTGATAACTTTTAGCCGTTGGAAAAAGCTCGACATGTGATGTGTTCTTTTTTGGAAAACATATAATGGATACCCCTTACAAAACTTCTAGAGTTGTTTCTGAGGCCTGAGTCTCTGAAGAGTGAGAAAAATGGAATGTTGCAGAAATGCAATAGAATGACGCAAAGGAACAAAAGGCCATCTAACAACAGGTCATTCAGGGAACTTTTGAGGAGTGAAATTGCTCTATGCTGCTCAGAAAGAACTGTTGTCATATTTTATGGGGCTATAAACGTTAAAAGGGCTTGGTTGCCTAGTAATCTTTAGCTTTCTAACAGAGCAGTTATGAATACTTTCTTGTAAATAAGCTGATGTGGTAAAAAAGTCGGAAAAGGGCCATGTGGAAGACGCAGACCAAGCAAATGCATCTCCAGGACTATAAAGAAGGATTAACAATACGATGTCGCCACTGAAGATTCTTCACAAATAAAAGAAGAGAAACGAGTATGAAAGAAAACAAACGGCCCTTCATTTAGTTTGAAAGACGGAGTATACCTCCATGAAAGCTGGTAAGAGCTTAACATGCATTTAAAGTTAATTACATTTTAAGCCATTTTTATAACTTAGTAGTGATGTAACTCTTAAAAGGCAAACATACACGTCGATTTACAGTCTCAAGATATAAAACAATTTCAAAATAGAATACTGCTGCAAATATACGTGCAAAATACATTTTATTATTGATTTAGAATACTCACACTATAAAACGTGTTTCTAGACTCCGAACTGTAGGCACTGTACTGTCTGCACTTTGACTTGAGGACAGCAGTTCGGTTGTCTTTGGAGCCACAAAGAATGTCAGACACGCTGACATATTGTTTTCTGAGATGAGATCAGGTTGTGCCATGGTCACATCACGGTCTTCTCTCGCCGAGTATCCCTACGGATCTCAATGATACTAATACGTACTAATGTGCCCAAACAGTTCTCGCAGAGACAACAGAACTACTTGTTAAGCTCTATTTTCTGTCTATTTAATGTTATTTTGTTGTAATATTTCACTTGCTGTTATGCTGCAGCCGTCCGAAGTGGCCGTGCGGTTCTAGGCGCTGCAGTCTGGAACCGCGAGACCGCTACGGTCGCAGCTTCGAATCCTGCCTCGGGCATGGATGTGTGTGATGTCCTTAGGTTAGTTAGGTTTAACTAGTTCTAAGTTCTAGGGGACTAATGACCTCAGAAGTTGAGTCCCATAGTGCTCAGAGCCATTTGAACCATTTTTTGTTATGCTGCAAGATGATATTTGTGAACATGCAAGCATACGTAGCATCTAAGAGGCTCTGCAAAGTACTGGCACCATTTATTTGTAGAGTAAATAGGCTTACATCCGTTTTGATGCGTAGAATTAAGATCCTTTCGACTGTAGAAAAACAATACCTCCAGGGGATTAATTAACTGTGCAGATGCTCAAAAGGTTTTCAGAAGACTCTTCAGAAGACTGTTGGGATGATATGCCGCGTCGCATGACAAAAACGTGAGGTAATAACATAGGTTTTATATAGCTAAATATGATTAAATGATCTTTGCAATTCTGTACACTAAAGACATGATTTGATGCCATGGCTGTTATGTGGCAACAAATTATTGAGGTTGTATAGCAGGAACAAGCGAACAGCTCTTTGTTCACTTTTTTATAAAAATACCGTTACTGGTTTCGAACTGATGATATCTGTCACCGTCAAACACCTCGCATCCTTCAGTCAAAACATATGTTATGTTGCCTTACACGTGATTTGCTGTGAAATGTCCTCTTGGAACATTTGATTTTAGAATTTTTCGACGACGAATGAAAGTCAAGTTGTTGGTCCGCGTTTTGACACACACACACACACACACACACACACACACACACAGGTGCGCTAGAGCGTTGTTTTTCACTATAATACACTTTTATTGGACGACAAAATAAATTGTCAATGCCACAGGGTTTTGACTTACGTGTTATGATGGTGGTGGTTGTTGGGATGTTTAAGGGAGAGTAAACAGCGAAGCTCATCAGTACCCCAGCGTGTTATGAGTCAAAACATGTGGTGTGCTGGTTGCTGATGTACAGCATCAACATTTTGTAATAAAATAATAATTTGTAATGGCATCACTTAGCCTGCATATTTCAATCAAATTTCAGCTATAGGGAGATAGCATGTAGCAGTCGGTATGTTTTTAGCAATGCTTTTATGAGATACCATCTGTAGTGAGATTATTACTAGCTGATGTAAATAGGAGTGTGGTAGGTGCTTGGCATCCTTTGAAAGACTGTGCAGATTCTGGAGAATGAGTTGAGAAAATTCATATCGTTCGGCCTATTTGAAATTGACACCGCACTTATATTTTGCAAATATTGGGCTGAGCGAAAGATAACTACCGACTATCTCCGACTGCGGCATTTTTCGCCGGCGTCTGTGGAAGATTCCCTCCTGACTGTTGATTATAAGGCTGCTAATAGAGCCCCGACTGACGTCATTACGAGTTTATTCCGACTGATATTTGGCTGCTATTTATGTCACCGATTTCGCTGCTGGATCTGCGCCAGGCTTCTTATTGTAACTTATTTACAAACAAAGGTAACCAATATCTCCTAGTAACTACGAAACAAAAAACCGACTGCAGCCGATGCGAGTGTGCCAGATATCACTAGCCGAAAATTTGTTTCGCACGTTTTCATGTCTACGGGTTTGATAGGAAAAATGGCACGGACAGAAGTTAAACGAGAAAGGAGAACATGTGAAATGTGACTACGAAGATTACAGTCCTTTCTTAGGCGATAGTGACAATATGTTAATGTTAAACGTGTAAACGGCCTGCCTATGTCGTCCGTTCGCGTACCTGATTTACTCCCTCTAATAAGTAAAGAAGCTAGGAAATGTAAGGAGAAAAATTGCTGAACGACAAGATTACATAAAAAATACGGAGTAGGCCTAGACCATGTGTTAATTTGTTTAAAAATGTGCTGGACATAATAGTATGCCGTCACGCAATAGTCTGAAGCGCATGGGAAAGAAGTACCAGGCAGTGTCAGCGTGTGCGTGCGCGGCGACAGTAGGTGACAAAATGGACCGGCCGCCACGTCGCGTCGTACACTATTGCCGCCAGTGAAGAAATAATGTAAGTTTTATAATTCGTCAGTCTTTGGCTTGTGTGATTTGCTGACTGACGTAAAAATCTTATCATGAGTCAGGTCTGACAGTTTTAAAGAAAACTGTTGATAACTGAATATTTAAACTTAGAGAGGGAAGTACGTGACACAGCGAGTGTAATGTTATTGAAGAATACATCAATTGCATTTTCCTGTATTTGCTAGTTTCATTCGTACTTGATATACATCTACATCAATACTCTAAAATTCACACTTAAATGCCTGACAGGGGGTTTATCGAACCTTTTTCAGACTATTTCTCTACCGTTCCACTCTCTAACAGCACGTGGGACGAAGGCTTACGAGCTCTAATTTCTCTTACAATGATCATTTCTCCCTAATCAGGGTGCAGACAATAAAGTATTTTCGTACTTAGAGGAGAAAGTTGGCGAGTGAAATTTCGTGAAGGTATCTTGCCGCAACGAAAAATGATTGCCACTCCAACTCTCTCCTCTATTTAGCGATAATGCAAAATGAGCTGTCTTCTTTGGACTTTTTCGATGTCTTCCACAATCCTATCTGCTAAGGATCCCATACTAGACACAAGTACTCTAGCAGTAAAAGCGTAGCGTATGCAATTTATTTGGTAGCCCTGTTGCAGCTACCAAATTTACTACCGATAAAACACAGCCTTTGATTTGCCTTTCCACAACATTATCTATCTGATCGATCCATTTTAAGTTGTTCATAATTGTAAATCCTCGGCATTTTGCTGAACTGACAGCTTTAGAATTGTGTGATTTATCGTGTATCGGATGTAATGAATTACTTTTAGTGCTCATGTAGATGACTTAACACCACTGATTGTTTAAAGTCAATGGCAACTTTTTGCATCATATAGATATCTTACCTAAATTGCAAGTTGTTTTGATCTCCTGATGACTTTAAGAGACTTTAAATGACAGCATCATCTGAAAAAAATTAACATGACTGCTCAGGTTCTCCCCCAAATCGTTAATACAGATTAGAAAAAGCAGAGGGCCTATTACACACCCTTAGGGAAAGCCAGATACGTATCATCATGGCTGTCCGTCGATTACTACGTTCTGGGACCTTTCTGACAGGAAATCAAAAATCCAGTCGCACAACTGAGGCGATGCACCATGGGCCCGCATTTTGAGGAATGATGTTGGAAGCCTAAATGACGTGCTGAGAAAGTTGTTCTCGTAAGCGCATTGGTATGTGCAAGACCATGTATGTAACGTTCGACATGTGTATGTGTGGGAACATGTCTGTCCCCAAATAACACGAACAATCATTTTTAAATGTGGCACCAGTATCATACATTTGATGATAGGCTAAGGTTGAAACCCGCCAATAATGTAATTTATATGCGTGCTTCACTGAAGAAATAAAACTGACAGCTTACGGTTGTTAAAATGGTTCCGTAGTTTAGACGGTATCAAAACCCTTCTAGATATCTAGAAATATGAAATCAATGTGAGATCCCCTGTCGATAGCACTAATTTTTTTCATGTGGTCAGTATTCTGACTCATTTGATGCGACCCTTTACGAATTCCTCTCCTGTGCCAACGTATTCATCTTAGAGTAGCATTTTCAGCCTATGTCCTCAATTATTTGCTGGACGTACTCCAGTCTCTGTTTTCCTCTACAATGTTTACCTCTACAGCTCCCTCAGAACCATGGAAATTATTCCCTGATGGCTTTACTGATCCTATCCTCCTCTACCTTCTTCTTGTTAGTGTTTTCCTTATATTGTTTTCCTTCCAGATTCTGCGGAGAACCTCCTCTTTCCTTACCTTATCAGTCCACCTAATTTTCAAAATCTCAAATGCTTCGATTTCTTCTTTTCCGGTTTTCTCACAGTCCTTATTTCACTTTCATACTGTGCTGTCCTCCAAACGTACACTCTCAGAAATTTCTTCCTCAAATTAAGGTCTATGTTTGATACTAACAGACTTCTCTTGGCAAAGAATGCCCTTTTTGCCAGTGCTAGTCTTTTTATGCCTCCCTTGCTCCGTCTGTCATAGGTTATTTTTGTGCCTATGTAGCAGAACTTCTGCATCTACTTCGTGATCACCAATCCTGATGTTTAGTTGCTCATTATTCTCATTTCTGCTACTTCTCACTACCTCCGTATTTCTTCGATTAACTCTCAATGCGTATTTTGTACTCATTAGACGGTTCATTTCATTCAGCAGATCCTGTAATTCTTCTTCACTTTCACTGAGGATGGTCATGTGATCAGCTATTCTTATCGTTGATATCCTTTCACCTTGAATTTTAATTCCACTCTTAAACCTTTCTCTTATTCCAGTTATTGCTTCTTCGACGTATAATTGAACAGTAGGAGAGAAAGACTACATCCTTGTCTTACACCGTTTTTGTCCAAGCACTTTGTTCTTGTTCTTCTACTCTTATTGTTCCCTCTTGAGCCTTGTACATATTGTATATTACCCGTATTTCGCTATAGCTTACCCCATTTTTCTCAGAATTTCGAACATTTTTAACGATTTTACACTGTCGAACGTTTTCCAAGGTCGACAAATCCTATGAACGTGTCTTTATTTTTCTATTTGCTCCATTATCAACCGCAATTTCAGAATTGCCTCTCTCGGGTCTTTCCCTTTCCTAAAGCCAAACTGATCGTCATCTAACACAATCTAAATTTTTTTTATTCTTCTGTAGATTATTCTTGTCAACACTTTGGATGCATGAGCTAAGCTGACAGTGCGGTACTTCTCATTCTTGTTGGCTCTTGAAATCTTCGGAATTGTGTGGATGATATTTGTCCCAAGGTCAGATGGTATATCACCGGACTCATACATTCCACGCGCCCACGTGAGAAGCCGTTTTGTAGCCACTTCCCCCAATGATTTTAGAAATTCTCGTGGAATATTGTGTATCCCTTCTGCTTTATTCGATCTTAAATCTTCCAAAAGCTCTTTTAAATTCTGATTATAGCACAGGATCCCCCATTTCTTCTATAGAGAATTCCGTTTCTTCTTTTGTCATACCATCAGACAAGACGGTGCTTTCAGTTTCAGAAAAGGTTGTTGTGCCTTTCCTATATGCTGAGTTAGTCCTGACAATTATTTTGTTTTCGCTTTCATCACGTTTTTCATGCAGCCATTTAGCCCTAGCTTCCTTGCACTTTCTGTTTATTTCATCCCAAGTGACTTGTATTTTTGTATTCCAGAATTTCCTTGAACATTTTTTTTACTCCCTTCTTTCATCGATCAGCAGAAGTATGCCCTTTTTAGAGCTGTCCATTTTTGTTCAATTGAACTGTCTACTGAACTGTTCCTTATCGTCTTCCTATAGCTTCACAGAATCTGAAGCGTACCTCTTCATTCCTAAGTAAATCCGTATCCCAATTCTTTGCGCATTTATTCTTCCTGAGTAGTCTGTTAAACTTCAGCCTGCTCTTCATTACTTCTACATTGTAACTTGAATCTACACTCCTGGAAATTGAAATAAGAACACCGTGAATTCATTGTCCCAGGAAGGGGAAACTTTATTGACACATTCCTGGGGTCAGATACATCACATGATCACACTGACAGAACCACAGGCACATAGACACAGGCAACAGAGCATGCACAATGTCGGCACTAGTACAGTGTATATCCACCTTTCGCAGCAATGCAGGCTGCTATTCTCCCATGGAGACGATCGTAGAGATGCTGGATGTAGTCCTGTGGAACGGCTTGCCATGCCATTTCCACCTGGCGCCTCAGTTGGACCAGCGTTCGTGCTGGACGTGCAGACCGCGTGAGACGACGCTTCATCCAGTCCCAAACATGCTCAATGGGGGACAGATCCGGAGATCTTGCTGGCCAGGGTAGTTGACTTACACCTTCTAGAGCACGTTGGGTGGCACGGGATACATGCGGACGTGCATTGTCCTGTTGGAACAGCAAGTTCCCTTGCCGGTCTAGGAATGGTAGAACGATGGGTTCGATGACGGTTTGGATGTACCGTGCACTATTCAGTGTCCCCTCGACGATCACCAGTGGTGTACGGCCAGTGTAGGAGATCGCTCCCCACACCATGATGCCGGGTGTTGGCCCTGTGTGCCTCGGTCGTATGCAGTCCTGATTGTGGCGCTCACCTGCACGGCGCCAAACACGCATACGACCATCATTGGCACCAAGGCAGAAGCGACTCTCATCGCTGAAGACGACACGTCTCCATTCGTCCCTCCATTCACGCCTGTCGCGACACCACTGGAGGTGGGCTGCACGATGTTGGGGCGTGAGCGGAAGACGGCCTAACGGTGTGCGGGACCGTAGTCCAGCATCATGGAGACGGTTGCGAATGGTCCTCGCCGATACCCCAGGAGCAACAGTGTCCCTAATTTGCTGGAAAGTGGCGGTGCGGTCCCCTACGGCACTGCGTAGGATCCTACGGTCTTGGCGTGCATCCGTGCGTCGCTGCGGTCCGGTCCCAGGTCGACGGGCACGTACACCTTCCGCCGACCACTGGCGACAACATCGATGTACTGTGGAGACCTCACGCCCCACGTGTTGAGCAATTCGGCGGTACGTCCACCCGGCCTCCCGCATGCCCACTATACGCCCTCGCTCAAAGTCCGTCAACTGCACATACGGTTCACGTCCACGCTGTCGCGGCATGCTACCAGTGTTAAAGACTGCGATGGAGCTCCGTGTGCCACGGCAAACTGGCTGACACTGACGGCGGCGGTGCACAAATGCTGCGCAGCTAGCGCCATTCGACGGCCAACACCGCGGTTCCTGGTGTGTCCGCTGTGCCGTGCGTGTGATCATTGCTTGTACAGCCCTCTCGCAGTGTCCGGAGCAAGTATGGTGGGTCTGACACACCGGTGTCAATGTGTTCTTTTTTCCATTTCCAGGAGTGTATATCTGCTCCTTGGCACTCCTTGGAATCCAGTGTCTGATTTCGGAATCTCTGTTGTTGTGGCCTTCAGTCCAGAGGCTGGTTTGATGAAGCTTTCTATGCCAGTCTATCCTGTGCAAGCTTCCTCATCTCAGAGTAACTAACGCGACCTACATCCTTCTGAATCCGCTTACTGTATTCATCTCTTGGTGTCCCTCTACAATTTTTACCCTCCGCGCTTCCCTCCAGTACTAAACTGGTGATCCCTTGATGTCTCAGAATGTGCCCTATCAACCGATCCCTTATTCAAGTCAGGTTTACCGCAAATTTCTCTTCTTCCCAGTTCTATCCAGTACCTCTTCATTAGTTACGTGGTCTACCCATCTAATCTTCAGCATTATTCTGTAGAATCACATCTCAAAAGCTTCTAATCTCTTCTTGTCTAAACTGTTTATTGTCCGTGTTTCACTTATATACACGGCTACACTCCATACTAATACGAGGGTTGGAACTTTAATAGCGGCAACTATTTATTTATAGTTCGTACAAAATACATACGTGTTTCAAAGTTTTACTGATCTTCAAAGTAGTCAACAGCGTTGTGTATAAACCGTTGCCAGCGGTGTGGAAGTCGTAGGATACTCTTAGCAGTGCCATTTGTGTTGACAGTTCGAGCGGGGCGGTCTATTGCACGGCGAATTTGTAGCAGTTCTCAAGCAAATGTTGTGAAGTGTTTCCTTCAGTTTAGAAATCGATTTGATCTCACTAGGGCTTAAGTCAGGGGAGTGCAGTAGGTGGTATAGCACTTAGCAGCCCCATCAGTCAAACAAATCAGTAACAGCTTGCACTGTACGTTCTTGAATATTGTCCTGCAAAATGATGGTCAGGTCCTGCAGAAAGTGTCATCACTTCTGTCTCGATGCTGTTAATCTTTGGAACACAAACGACGGCCAGCTTAGACACAGAAGAGATCGATGGATTTAGTATCCGATTACATTATAGAAATCATTGTCTTCATTACACAATATTTCATTAAAATTGATCAGTACTAGCTCCGCTCCTAAGTGCCGCTGCTGAATTTTTGGATCTCACAATGACTACAAAATCGAAATCGGTAACCAATTTGAAAAAAAATGAGACAATGAGTTCTATAATTAACTTCAACCATACAATTGGCAGTTTAGTTGTCGTAGGTAAATCATCGGTTAGTTACTTAAATGTACCATAGATCATTTGAACGATTTTTTTTTTCAGCGAAATGATGTGGAACGAGTCAGTTTACAGGATATGTATATATGATTTTTAGTTTTCAGTTCAATTCTTGCACCTATATTTAAAAACACTTTTTGCGTGTAACCAGTTTTAAGTAACTGTTAATCTATGGAGTAGAAGGAATTATTCAGAAGGATTGAATTGATTTTAGGTTAGATTTAAAACTTCCTTTGACTGTCAGACGTTTATGTTAGTGGGTAGGTGATCAAAAATTGTCATTATGCATAGTGAAGTCTTTTCTGAGCCACTGACAGCTTCAACAATGGGTCATAAAGGTCAGTTTTTTTCTTTTAGTGTTGTAGGTGTGGACATTACAACTCTTATCAAATGCTGAAAGTGCCTGCAATGAAATTTCCCGGAATATATCAGACGTGAAAGTGTTCAGGGCATAATCACCAGGAACATGAAATGGGCGAGCAGAGCACTACTGTCTTCAGTGGTTACGAGCTATAGCGTTTTTCTTTTGTTGATATGTACCACTAGCCGTATGCGTATAGCGATTATGAATCGCACCCTGACACTGAAAACAAATTAGCAGATTTCTCGACTTACATCTGCTGAGTCCTGATAAATTCGGAAGATTTGACGGAAGTGAAATTCACATAACAAAACAAATATAGGAATGTTGTTTATAGAACCACAATAGAAGAGCGTCATCAGCAAGTGTTTTTCCCATGAACCTAAGTTATGGTTTAACAACAGTTTTCTTACAGTACTCTTATGAAGAAAAAACAAAACAAACAAAAAAAAATTAAATTATCGACAGAGCAAAGTGAAGTAGTTGTAATCATTTTACAATAACAGGAGGAAATGAATAAGTAGTAGAGCAAGAACGACAGTTAGTAGTAACATTAGATTGGCTGATCAATATACATTGTTAATAGCTTAACAAAATACAGCTTCTTATTAATGAACGAAGGAAAGTTATAGAAAAATCAAAAATTAACATACATTTTCGGAGTGACAAAATACGTATAAAAACTATTTTGTGTGGAGTTACAACACCGGCGATATAAGCTCAAGGACGCAGACTTCAAAAAGGAAATCAAAGGGTGGAAGTTTTCATTCAGAGAAGCTGCTGTTAGTGATAAGATTATTCAGGCACATAACTTTTTTAAGTGGAGTAGTAACCTTAGTGCACCATTTCAACGGAGATGGTGAAGGCCTTGAAGTGCTGAAAGCCTGCACAACTGTATTCACAATCACATTCTTATAACTGATACACTCAAACTGTCAAGTTGCTATCTGTTGCTCTGCCAAATCGTATTATCTTTCTTAACGCTTGGACGTTTTCCATTGGGCTCATTTTTCACATGGTGCTGATTTATGTTTTACTATTTTTCTCTTACCTTCGCGTAAACGTAATATAGCATGTTCCCATTGCGTCATCGTTGTTGCCTATTAAAGCGATCGTTAACTGTCTATTGTTATTCAAATTGATATTAATCACTTACTGTGTTTTTCCCATCAACTTAAGTTATGGTTTAACAACAGTTTTCGTACAGAACTCTTATGAAGAAAAGATTGTGTATTCATTGGCAGTAACCTCCCTCAGCTCTACGCTTCACGCTGAAAAACGTGTCATCTTTAAATTTTTTAGCACAACACACTAGAGCGAAAAACATACACTCGCAGGCCGTAATGCTATTACAGAAAGAATGGTAGGATGTGACAAAATGCGGTACCTTAATTCCATACAGTAGGCTGAAGTTTCCTTTACCGTTACGGTTATTCCTTCGCTGCTTATGATTTGTGGATGAATCGAGTGTTGCATGATATTATCTACTGCTATAAGAAGAAAATGAAATACGGTCAATGTTATTAATGCATTGAAGCTATATGCAATGATTTTGTCAATGCAATAATTGACGTAGCTGTTTCAGCACGGGTTAAATTGTGTCCAGTACTTATTTGCAGTTTATTCACAAATTATGCGGCTAATCATCAGATTATTGTCCTTTTGTATTTTCTGTTGCTTAAGCAAATAAATATGTATCTCATGTATCGTGGCCCACACTTCCATCCTATTTAATGATGTGATTAGTTAATTCAGCTGGCTGTTGGTACTCAAAGGAACAATGAAATTATGGTCAGTGCTACAAAAATAAAACGATGGGTACGACCGCATCGAAATATTTGGCTTACAAGGCGTGACTAATTATATTTACTCCTTGAGTTATCAAATGACATTAATATCAATAATAAAACATATCATCGTACTGATTACATACAAGTGTATACGGCCAGGGCTGGAATATGGCCACCTACTCTGACGATAGAGCATTGCCTGTGAAATGCAGAGAGGACTGGAGTGCAATTCTGCACGCAGCTTTAACTTGTCGCATGCAACTGACACAATGTTAAGTCCTGAAAGAGCAAGAGAATGCTAGCTTTCTATTATACTATCAAGATCGTCATCAAATATCGATATACACTAGTTTTTGTTTGTTTCTAGTTTCTGCCAATGAATGTAGTTGTTACAATTCGTTCTAGTGCTGGCAGATTTAAATACTGATGCTATAGGCTCTGTACTTTCTGGCATAGCAGTTTTAATTCAAAAATGTTTATTCGAAAGTGTTACGTCAAGGTCGTTTGGTGCACTTTTTTGCTGTAGTGTTAGGCAATGCTGTTCTCTAATTAAATTCTTAGAATATTTGTTAGTCAGATTTTTCCAAACGGTCAAAATATCTGTGTCACTCTTCTCAGTACTCACACGCCTTCGCTTTTAAATTACAGTGACGGAAAAAAGGCGCAACACCAAAAAATAATTAACGTAGAGTAAGGAAATATGGGGAATACGTTTGTCTAGGTAACATATGTGAGTGACTAACATCGCAACATCGCAGGTTAATGTAAGCGCGAGATAAGCCAATGTAAATGTGAAATCCTGGTAGATTAATAACTGATGTAACCGCCAGAATGTTGAATGCAAGCTTGCAAACGTACGTCCATTGCGTTGTACAGCTGCCGGATGTCAGTTTGTGCGATGTAGTTCCATATCTGCTCCACTTTGGCAATCAACACAGAGACGGCGGTTAATGCTGTTTGTGGATGATGCTGCAGTTGTCGTCCGATGGTGTCTCACACGTGCTCCATTGGAGACAGATCTGGTGATCAAGCATACCCTAGCAACATGTCAATACTCCGTTGAGCATGCTGGGTTCCAAAAGCAATATGTGAGCGGGTGGGATCCTGTTGGAAAGCACACTCTGCAATTCTGTTCATGAATGGCAGCACAACAGGTCGCATTGCCAGACTGACGTACGAATTCCCAGTAATGTTGTGTAGGATAACCACGAGAGTGCTCCTACTGTCATACGATAGCATATCCAAGGCGATAGCTTCAGATGTAGGTCCAGTGTATTTAGCACTCACACAGACTGGTTGCAGGTTCTCAACTGGCCTTCTCCGAAACAATTTAGGGTCTTTGCTGGCACAGAATCAGAACGAGCTTTGATTACAAAAGACAACAACCCTATCCTCCAACGGGCTCTCACTTGACATCACTGAGGTCGCAGATGGTGGCGGTTTAGGATCAGTGGTACGCATGCTACAGGCAGTCTGGTTCGGAGATATCCTTGAGGTAACCGATCTGTAACAGTTCGTTGTGCCACTGTGGTGCCAACTATTGCTGAGGTTGCTGCTGCAGATGCAGTACTATGCGCCGGAGCCATACGCCGAACGCGATGATCTCCCCTCTCAGTATTACCCGTTGCCGTACGGAGTCCGGTCTTCTAGCGACCGTACATTCTCGTGACCATTACTGTCAGTAATCATGATGTACAGTGGCTACGTTTCTGACAAGTTCTTCCGCAGTACCGCAGAAGGAACATCCAGCTTCTCGTAGCCCTATTCCACGACCTCGTTTAAATTCATTGGCGTGTTTGACGCGTTAAAGGCGTTCTTGACTGACATCAACTGGCCAAGTCCTATCTCGAAGGTAACTAACACTCTCGACCATTACAGCGTGTATTCAAACAAATGTGATTTCAATCCTCATAGTCGCTCTTCTAGCACTCTGGCGCGAATTTTGAATAGACATAATCTTTCAGATGTAGAAACACGCCTACGAACTTTATGTCGCACGACTTGGCGTTGTGATTTTTTTTTTTCTATCTGTGTATCTCTTTATTTTCCACTGAAATTCATGACGTATTTGAATAATTTGGAACGCTCCAAATTGATATTTTAGGAAATTCGTCAAGTTATGATAGTCTGTTGTACGGTATTGAGTCACACCACCGCGACGATTTTGGGAAATTTACGAAACGATATGGTGCAGTGAGTTAAGCATTTGCCTTTCGTTTAGGTTAAAATCTTCGATGGCCATGAAGATTTAGGGTTTTCGTGGCGTCACTAATCATCTAAGGCAGTTGCCGAAAGTTCCTTCGAAACGGAGTCGGCCGATTTCCTTGCCAACTTTCCCCAGTCAGAGCCTTAACGTTGTATTTAACGGCCTCCTTCACGGCAGAACGCCAATACCGTTGCCACTGAGCACCATAAATATACAAATACACCTCGTGGAGGGTGTGTTAACGCCTAATCTTACACCATTTTTTAAAGGAAGACATCAGAAGTGCCCTGTTTTTTAACAATTTTTAACATGAGCACTTGAGTACGGCAACCATCATTAAATACAGTTGCAGAGAATAGAAACATCTATCTAACAACCAAGTTTACTCTCACATAGGCTATGACTGTTCTGGATGTGACTAAGGAAATGTTATGTTTTACTTTTATCGTCAATGTTAATAGAAATTCCGCAGCTTATTACATAATTCAATATAAATGAAAGTATACGTAAAATAACTAACGTTTGATTGAGTTGTCCATACTACTTGAACTTCTCAGTGTTCCTTTGACCGTGAACACTAATTTTATATCGTCTTGACGCATAATGGTGTAACATAAAAGACGACAACTTTCGTATCCAATGCAGGCAGTGGTGACGATAGTAATGTAAACAACCACTCGCCTTCTTAAACACTGTTAAACAGAATTCTCCTTCAGATGTCCTCAAATCTGAAGTCCATAAATAAAATATTAAAATTCGTAACAGAAGTGAACTCTCTGCTGTGTATTTCATTCTGGTTGGTTGGCATGTGCGGGTAGTTTTCCAAATTCAAGCATTTTTTAAAACTTTGCTGAATTTGACGACTTCCACCAAAAAATAGTCATCTTCACAGTTTACTAATGTTCGCCAGTTCCTTTATGTTAACTTCCGTTTCTCATTAAAGGCAGAACTCATTATGCTTTGCCCACATAAGTGCATTGCCAGCCACTGAGGTCATGAACTTCTCCAACTGTCTCTTCGCAGAAAATTCCATTTTCTACCAGGCTCTAAATCGTCTCCTCATCATAGGCAGTTCCATAACATTTCCTGCATCTAGTCTCCACCAAAGCAGGGAGGCCTTTCTGTCTTACTTGACCAAATAAAAACTGAAGACCTTTGTTTATTTCTTATTTCTCGAATATGCTTCTCATCTCGGATATGAAACAACTACTGTTATCAATTAAATAGCAGTTCCAACCGCCACAAACAGGTATTTATTTTTACGATCTGCTTGGGTCCATTAGACCATTGACGAGTGCTCAGTTACCTATCGAAACAAGAGTCGTGTTGTGTTGAGAACACGCTAATTTGCAGTCTGTTGTAACTAAAGGATAACCTTGTTGCCTGGTTCGGCAAATTATTATTTTGTTCTACGTGCTTCTCTACTCAGACTACAGTAACTGGAACTGCTTTATCAGTTTGATTAAAAGTGGCTCCAGTTTGATTAATAATCGAGCTATAATCGAGCGGCCAATTACTTATCACAACAGCGGTCGTGTTATGAGATCTGAGCACTCATGGACCCACAACACGAGCCCTGTTATAGTAAGTAATTAGCCACTCAATAATAATCTATGACCTGAAATCAACTGTAAAAATAAATACATTTGTATGAAACTTGAACTGCTATTTAATCGAACTTTCGTAAAGACTTTCCAAGTCTTTATAATGCAAAAGTAAGTAAATAATATTCGTATATCTAGCGTGTCTCTTCAGCAGATTTTACACACTTATCATATCGATTAATTTTCAAAGTGAGCTACAGGAAATCTAATGAAATTGGCTTAATTTTGAGTGAAATTACAGACCATCAGACTCAATTCGCTGTCACGAAAAAAAAAAACAGGAAATCAGCCGCGAAGAAATAAGTTCGGACAGTGATGCTGACGTAGACCGCAGTTTCCAAGTCCTCTGTAACATTAGTGATCCCAGAGAGGTCCCGGTAAATTTTCACAACTGAGTATGTACATTCCGTGGTGAACGTGTAGAAGTGGCTATCAAATGCTGCGATGCGTTGGCAAATGCAGTGGGCTCGCGCTAGGTAAGAGTGGCTTACCGATCCAAATGCGATTGTCTGTTTTGTGTTTTCCATTGCCTCCCGAAATCTCAAAGCAAACATGAGTGCAGATCGATCGGTGACCGAGTCAGCATTGTGCTCTTCATCATCAACGCGACTTTAAACTAATTTTTTTTTTTTCGTACGTGCTCCAGCAATGAAGGCGAGACCTGTGACAATAATATATTTATCTGATTAGGGAACAGTTCTCCATTGTTTCGTAGAGACACATTATCAACACCATTCTATGAACGCTACGTTGAAACACTTGTGCTATTTTCATCATGGTACTCCGCAGTCAGTTACGGACTGTTCTGCTTTGCAAATCAGAAACACTACTTTCGTTGGATGCTGCAGAATGGTGAAAGCCGTATATTCTATTAACAAGTTCAGCGTTATTTTTTCTCTTTCAGGAGACGGATTTCTTCTAATAACGGCAGGTTATGGACGTCCAAGGAGGATTGCCATTTCTGCGGTAATCCTTGAAGACCTCCACAATGTTTCCCTTGTCGTTTACATGAGTAACTTCCTTCAACAATTTCTCAATGCGACCGGCATCTCTGCTACAAAACTTACTTTCAGTTGAACTTTCCTCATTACGATGACCGAGGCGTGGGCATGATGTTATAGTTGACTCTTGTAAGCACCATAGCACCTTTACCTTCCCAAGTAAGGTCCTCAGAGTGATAAAACACGTTCTTAAACTTCTGGCTGAAGCAGTTGATTCGAATTTTACGCATGTCTTGACGTGTTTCCCGCATCATTAAAAAGGTCATTTCTAATTTAACTCGTTGCTGCCGTCTATGCTTTTCCTCTGTACAAAAGAATGTGCCCTATCACAAGATTCGACACAACCCCCCCCCCCCCCCCCCCTGTCCCTTACACCCCACCTGCTACCATCTTCCTGTAATCTTAACTCTTCTACATTAAGAAAGATCTTGACTATACAGCAGGGAGCTACTGGCATATAAACATCGACGGCCATCCTTTGCTATTATTTGTGACCATTCTTTGTAGCTCTCACGTAGCGATGGTTAATATTAATATTATTATGTTATTGGCAGCGACGTGTAGTACAAAAAGATTGTTTTACCAGTTGCTACATGGTATGAAATTATGTCTGCGTATCATCATTTCCAGCTTGATTATAAGAGACAAAACGTGCAAGCATTCCAGTGAGTTACAGTTCCCGTCAAAAATTCCCAATGGCATGTTTCTTACAGAAATATGGCGTGCACATCTGTTTCAAAGTCGATTATAAAACTCACATTCTGACATCACGGACCCTTTTTACTAAATTTAAAGTTAAAAGTGCCAACATTTCTTTCTGTATTTATTTTAAATCTGTGATGACCCTTATTTTTTTAGTTACTTGTCGTGTAACTAAGTAGTTGGTATTTTTCTTGGTAATATTGCTTCTTCTGCTCAATGTCTTGCAGAGACAGGGAAACATAGCTTTTACTTTTGTTGGAAGTCTTTTATCATTTCCTCCTTAACACTGTTTCCTTATACAGTGCACCATTTGGCAATTCTGAGTTTTGAAAAGGCACTCTTCACCAACTAGCAGGGAAACCACGGGCCTGTGAGCTTCCTTACGATGTTTATCATTATAGATTCGCTTGCGTTCTAGTTCACAACATTCATTTTAAAGCCTCCTATATCGAGGTTTCTTCTCTGTGTCCCGGTAAGTAGACAATGCGATAGATTGCAAATAGCTGTTATGAAGCTGGACACTAAATTTCATGCTGCAAAACACCGAATTTTTTTGACACATGAATGTAGTATAAATCGTATTGCATAAATTCAGTATCTCCGCTAAAACTGACGCTCTGCGGAGGGTGGCTTTTACTCTGCATCGCTCAGAGTTGGTGCAATGGACCAATGGACTTACAGTTCCCATCAGGTTCTGTAGTCTCCCTAAATTATTTACAGAGGGTGGTGAGACGGTTTCACACAAATAAACGTGATTTCCTACCAAACCATTGTACAATAAGAGCCTGCGCTCTGGCTTTAACTTCTTCTTAATCCGAAATTAAACTTCATCTTCTTTCCTTCATTAAATAACGAATTGTAGAGGTAAAATGATCACATTCAAATAAAAATTTCATGACAATTCCTAGAACAGCCAAGTACAATAGGAATACCGAATGGGTGGTTCCAGTCTTACCTGGGAAACAGGGTGCGAAAGATATAGTTCACATACCTGCTAATGATAACGTTTTAGTAAAAAAAGTTGCCAGACAAGACACTTGTAAACACAGGTCAAATTCCTCAGTGAAGTTTATTTGGTCTAATGTTATTCTTAATATATAGCAATGACATCCCAGACATTATAAAACTCGCTGCCGATGACAGCAGCACGTGGATCACTAATAAAACCCCAGAACTATAGAGAAAGCAAATCAGACCAAGAAATATGTCTACGATGTGGCAGTATGAAACAAATTAACACTGAACATGAAGAAAACAAATATTAGGCACTTCAGCATAAAGAAGAGAAACAATTCTGTCCCATTAAGCAGAGATGATAAATTTATAGACTGTGTACCAAACACAACGTTGGAGGAAAATTGATTGTCAGCTAACATGGACTGACCATGCGAAGATACTGGCAAAACTGTCGTCAGTATATTACGCTCTGAGGGTTTTAGCATCAGTTTGTAACAGCCAATTTCTCGTGATGACACAGCATGTCTACGTGCACTCAATTCTTAGCATGTGATTCTTTTATGGGGATCGAAGGTACGAAACACGGACACGGTTTTTAAACCAGCGAAAAGGGCCCTAAGAATAATAACGAGAAGTACTAGTAAGGCTTATGGTAAAGAGCTTTTCAAAAAATTGGGCATCCTTATTGCACTAAGTGAGTATATCTACCAGTCTGTTGTACATAGCCGGTTCTAGGCGCTACAGTCTGGAACCGTGCGACCGCTACGGTCGCAGGTTCGAATCCTGCCTCGGGCATGGATGTATGTGATCTCCATAGGTTTAAGTAGTTCTAAGTTCTAGGGGACTTATGGCCTTAGAAGTTGAGTCCAATAGTGCTCAGAGCCATTTGAACCATTTTTTTGTTGTACATATCAGGGAAAAATTACTAAGTATTTCAGTACTGCTTTCTTCAAGTGTTTACCTACAGCCAATAAATATTTGGAAAAAAAACCATTTTTTGTGCCAGCAACTCTACAATTTTATTTATTCTCTACTGCTTTTGGTACTGGCTACCATCTTCATAGGAGATAAATACTGATGTTGCCGCATTTGGCCGAGATGCTATTTGACCAGTTGATTTACATTTTTGCCTCCCTGTGAAGAATGTAGCAAGTACCAAAAGCGGTAGAGCATAAATGAAATTGTACAGCTGTGGGCACAAAAAATGATTTTTTTCTATTTCGCTAATAGTTCGGTAGATAATTCTGAATGGTATTTTTTCTTTTCTTTCCACTTGATATATATCTTGGCTAGTTCATATTTCTTACCTTACAGCATAAAACATAACTGCGTAACAGTTTCATTACGAAATAATATGAAGTGTTTAGTATTATGCTTATTTTTATTTTTTTAATGTGCAGTAATTTTAATGTTATGATATTGTTTTTAACAGCTCTGATAAATGTAATGGGTAAAAGAATACCGCTATGAACAGTGAGAGCAAAAGCAATACCAACAGTAAAAGTCGTTCAGAGAGTGCCGCAGCGAGTTCGTACTTGTATATAGCAAATAACTTGGTGTCGCGTCGGATGGAAACGTACACAAAATGCTGGCGAACTCTCTCGTTCCTAATACAGTATGGACGTAATATTTGTGTGGACATTCTGAAAAGAAAGTGCTAGAATTTTTCGAACAATGCGAGTATCGTGAAGTGCCGAAAACTGAAAGGACGACAGACATTCGAGTGAATAGTGATTGTTGTCTGCTAGACCAAATAATTTGTTAGAAATGAGCTCCAAATTTAATATTCTCCAAGATTTTTCTTTTGCAACTTAATGCAATTCTCTACAGTTGAAAGCTATTCGCCAGAATACAAATTCACGAATATGAAGAGTGTGGCTAAACCGAAGGAACTGTAATTTCACTATCTTCCAGCAGAGGTGAATTCTTTAGTTTTTGTGTACTTGACGTAAATAGGTGCATCATGAGTGTCAGAAATGTTAAAGTCATACACATTCGAACTTCGATCCAAGTATACCAGTGGCTTAGACTAGCCTGTACCCAAAGGAAGTTGATGGAGGAGTAATATTACGCCGTGTCGATCTTGCTACAGACAATAGGAAGTAATGGTGCGGATTATAACTGACGGATCTGCTACAGTTTAGTCACCATCATCGCCAAGCTGTCAACAAAATCCTACATACCAGAATGAGATTTTCACTCTGCAGCGGAGTGTGCGCTGATATGAAACTTCTTGACAGATTAAAACTGTGTGCCGGACCGAGATTCGAACGCGGGACCTTTATCTTTCGCGGACAAGTGCTCTACCAAAGGTCTCGCGTTCTAATCTCGGTCCGGTACACAGTTTTAATCTGTCAAGAAGTTTCATATCAGCGCACACTCCGCTGCAGAGTGAAAATCTCATTCTGGAAACATCTCCCAGGCTATGGGTGAGCCATGTCTCCGCAATATCCTTTCTTTCAGGAGTGCTAGTTCTGCTAGGTTCGCAGGAGAGCTTCTGTAAAGTTTGGAACGTAGGAGACGAGGTACTGCCAGAAGTATAAAGCTGTGAGGACGGGGCGTGAGTCGTGCTTGGGTAGCTCAGTTGGTAGAGCACTTTTCCGCGAAAGGCAAAGGTGCCGCGTTAGAGTCTTGGTCCGGCACACAGTTTTAATCTGCCAGGAAGTTTCTTTAACATCCTACATTGCCTTCCACTTTAAGTTAAGAAACTTTAAATAAAGCTCATTCTTTCTGTCAGTAAAGGTTTTCGTTGGGTTGTTTGGGGAAAGAGACCAAACAGCGACGTCACGGTCTCATCGGATTAGGGAAGGACGGGGAAGGAAGTAGACCATGCCCTTTCAAAGGAACCATCGCGGCATTTGCCTGGAGCGATTTCGGGAAATCACGGAGACCCTAAATCTGGATGGCCTGACGCTTGATTGAACCGTCGTCCTCCCGAATGCGAGTCCATTTTTCTAACCACTGCGCCACCTCGCTCGCTTCTGTCAGTAAAGACTCGGGTTCAATTGAGATGCAATTTCATTTTTTTGCGATAAACTTTGTCCAGTGTTTGTTTTTATTTGAATAACGCAGCTTTGTACTGAGTGGAATGCAAATTTGTCTTGACGGTGTTTGTAATATTATTACCTATCTGTATGTCGCCTCAATGGCCGGTGGACGCCTGATCGGGCAGAGGATTAGCTGAACTCTGTAATAATAAATTAAAAAAGAAAGAAAAAAAAGCTGGGTGAATGGATCAACAGTAAACTTCATGGGATGTCTGCCCCGAAAAAATGCAACGAACAATAACGTACAAAGCCGGTCGCGGTGGTCTAGCGGTTCTAGGCGCGCAGTCCGGAACCGCGCGACTACTACGGTCGCAGGTTCGAATCCAGCCTCGGGCATGGATGTGTGTGATGTCCTTAGGTTAGTTAGGTTTAAGTAGTTCTAAGTTCTAGGGGACTGATGGCCTTAGAAGTTGAGTCCAATAGTGCTCAGAGCCATTTGAACCATTTTTTTGTTGTACATATCAGGGAAAAATTACTAAGTATTTCAGTACTGCTTTCTTCAAGTGTTTACCTACAGCCAATAAATATTTGGAAAAAAATAATTTTTTGTGCCAGCAACTCTACAATTTTATTTATTCTCTACTGCTTTTGGTACTGGCTACCATCTTCATAGGAGATAAATACTGATGTTGCCGCATTTGGCCGAGATGCTATTTGACCAGTTGATTTACATGACCACAGTAGTTAAGTCCCATAGTGCTCAGAGCCATTTGAATAACGTACAAAACGAGATTAAAAAAAAAAGTGGTTAGAGTTGCTGTCTTCGGTAGAGAACGATCTGCGTTACGTTCCCGTTACCTCCTCAGATTTTTTTCTGGGGTAGGGAGGTATAGTACGGGGTCCACTCATCGCTCGTGAGGCCAAATGAGGAGCTGCGTGAATAAAGAAGCAGTGGCATTACCAGGATTCATCTGCTGGTAATAACGCCTGGAGGGACTGGCGACATGCTAGTCATATGTGCCACGATCACAGATCGCTCCTCGTACTGTTTGTAGGCAGCAGTCGGCCAGTCGGAACAGCCTAATCCACGAGTTGTGCATGCGTCTTTTATTGCATGCGTTGTGCATGAGTCTTTTATTACTTTCTATTACTACCGTTTGTCAACAATCCCTGTTTTTTATTTTGGTTGCTATTGTTATACAAACAATAGCAACCAAAATTACGATTTTTTTGGGGGATTTTTGTTCAAATGCTTCAAATGGCTCTGAGCACTATGGGACTTAACTTCTGAGGTCATCAGTCCCCTAGAACTTAGAACTACTTAAACCTAACTAACCTAAGGACAGCACACACATCCATGCCTGAGGCAGGATTCGAACCTGCGACCGTAGCGGTCGCGCGGTTCCAGACTGTAGCGCCTAGAACCGCTCGGCCACTCCGGCCGGCGGGATCTTTGTGTGTAACGTGGTTCTGTAAGATAGTTTGAAGTATTCAATTGTATGTGGTGAACTGGGTGATATGTGGTGTCTGCCATTAGTATCCGGCACCGGCCAGTAGGAGTAAAGCAAGTCATTTTTCATTGGTGTACGGTAAAAACAACAACAGTCGCTTAGTAGTGGAAAGGCGACAGCACCAGATGAGATACCTATGAGTCTACAGAATGTATGCGAGAAATTGGTCCCCTTCTAGCAGCAGTTTATCGTAGATCGCTTGAGCAACGAAGGGTACCAAGCGACTGGAAGAATGCGCAGGTCATTCCCGCTTTTAAGAAGGGCCGAAGGACAGGTACACACAATTATAGACCTATAATGTTGACGTCAATCCGTTGTAGAATTATGAAAGACGTGTATGACATTCTTGAAGAACGAAAATCTACTCTGTAAAAATCAACATGCGTTCGGCAAACAGAGCCCTTCCGAAACTCAGCTCGCTCTGTTCTTCCATGAGATCCACAGAACCGTAGACAACGGCACTCAGGTTGATAATTCAGAATTTGACAACATCCCGCACTGGCATTTTGTGAAAAAAATACGAGCTTATCATCGGAGCAGATTTGCAACTGCATTCAAGACTTCCTTGCAGGCGAAACTCAACACTTTGCACTTAGCGGAACAAAATCGACAGACGTAAAGGTAATTTCCGGAATATCCCAAGAAAATGTGATAGGACCGTTACTGTTTACCTACCATATGGGTAAATGATCTTACAGGTTGTTACTCGGTAATCGTACACCAGTTTCAACATAGGATTATACAGTCAACACAGTCAACGGGTTGCAAATTACTCTTTGGTACACTGACCTAAGTTTAGACGCCTACTAAGGGGCGTATTCATCAGAATGAACTTTCGGTAAGTCGTAAAATTACATTGCGAAAAAGCAACGGTCTGAGGATAGCTGCTATAAAATCAGATCATTGCTTTTTCGCAATGTAATTTTGCGGTTTATCAAAATTTGATTCTGGTGAAGACACGCTTAGTAGATGTCGAAACCTAGGTCAGTGTACCAAACAGTATCTTGCAACCGGTTGGCTGTATAATCCTTGGTCGAAAATATAAATGATCTAGTAGAAAACGTCGGATGCTATTTAAAGCTGTTCGTAGACGATGAGGTTTTCTACAACAAAGCAGACACGCCAGAAGATAGTAACGATTTGCAGAATCATCTCCAGAAGATTGATGAATCGTGAAGGTTCTGGCAGTTCATCCTGAACTTAAATAAATGTAACATATTGCGCATACATAGGAAGATAAATCCACCACTGTACAGCTAACTGTTGATGACAAACCGCTGCAAACAGTATCTACCGTAAAATGTCTAGGAGTAACTATCCAGAGCGACCTCAAGTGGAATTACCACAAAAAACAAATAGTGCGAAAAACAGATGCCAGATCAGATTCATAGGAAGAATCTTAAGGAAATGTAGCTCATCCACGTGGGAAGTGGCTTGTAAGGCGATTGTTCGACAGATTCTTGAGTAGTGTTTCTCTCTTTGGGATCCCTATCACGTTGGACTGGTAGGTGAGACAGAGGAGATCCAACGAAGAGCGGCGGGTTTCGTCACGGGATTGTTTAGCCGGCGCGAGAGCGTTACGGAGATGCTCATGAAACTCCATTGCCAGACGTTGCAAATTTCGAGAGAGCCTTTCCGGGAAGAGTGGGACAACATGTTACTTCCCCTCACATATGTCTCGCGTAATGACTACGAGGAGAAACAGCTAGTGGTACAAAATTACCCTCCGCCACACATCATTAGGTGGCTTGTGGAGTATGATGCATATGTAGATGTACATGTATAAAGGCAGTGTGAACTTTAAATCTGATAGCTGCACGACTACAGGAAACTACATTCTGGAACCCTCCCTACTGCAGCATTCTCAAGGTCATGAGTGGTCTTTCTTGCTTCTTTAGATCCCACAGAGCGATATTACAACTTGGTTAATTTTTTTCAAAAGTACTGTATTTACTGGATTTTCATAAATTTTATGATTGTGTAGTTTTGCTTACTAATTTCTCATGTGATCATTGCATAGCTTCGGTTATGAAACGAGTTCTTCCGAATATAGGATCATTAAATTCCCCTTCATTACATTCCGGATTACATACTTAGATACAATTCACGATAAAAATTCGAAATTTAAATCTTTTCAATGCTGATATCAACACACCTTCTCGTTCTCCTCAACACGATTCAGTAGCTCCTTATTGCTTAATCGATGTACCCATTCAGCCGTCGACATTGCTCTATAGCACATTTCAAAAGCTTCTATTCTCTTCTCGTCTGAACTGCTTACTGTCTACGTTTCACTTCCGTAAAAGGCTACATTCCAAGTACCTTCAGAAAATACACACAGCGGACGTCGGTTCGAAGCCCGGCGGTGTCTACACCATAGCTTGGCTTGTCGACCAGCTTTTATACAAGACTAGACAGGTCTCGCGGTGGACGTCACGTACACTTACCACCAAGTGCCGTCGAAGTTTTTCCAAACGTTGGTATTATCCCAGCGCCCGGGTCGCGATTTGAGAGCTCCTGGCAGGGATTGCGGACGTCGGCAAGCGTTCGTATTTCGGCGGCATCGGACCCTGGCTTGCATCCGCGTTGCAACACTTGCTATCCAGTCTGCATTTTATGTCCTCTCTACTTCACCCATAATCAGTCATTTTGCTGCCCAAACAGCAAAACTTGTCTACAACTTTTAGTGTCTTATTTCCTAATCTAATTCCCCTAGCATTGCCTCATTTAATTAGACTACAGTCCATTACCCTTGATTTACTTTTGTTGTGATCATCATACAACGTCTTTTCGATTCTATTCCGTTCGGGTGTTCTTCCAAGTCCTTTGCTGTTTCCGAAAGGTTTGCAGTGTCATCGGAAGACCTAAAAGTTTTTATTTCTTCTCCCTGAACTTTAATTCTTTCTCAAAATTTTCTTCGGCTTGTTTTGCTGCTTGCTCACGATAGAGAATGAATAATATTGCGGATGGGCCAAAGCTGTCTCATTCCCTCGACAACTACTGCTTGTCTTTCATGTCGTTTGACTCCTGTAACTGCAGTCACGTTTTAGTGCAAGCAATATAAAGCCATTCGCTTCCTTATATTTTCAGAATTTGAAAGAGTGTATACCAGTCAACATTATCAAAAGCAGCCTATAAATCTACAAATTCTGTAAATTTAGGTTTGCTATTCTTCAGCATTTCTTCTAAAAGAAGTCGTAGGCTCAGTATTGCCTCGCATGTTCCTGCATCTCTCAAGAAGCCAAACTGATCTTTCCCTAAGGTCATATTCTACCAGTTTTTCCAGTCTTATTTAAATAATATGTTTCAGTATTTTGAATCCGTGGGCTATTAAATATATAGTTCATATAGTTCGGTAATACAACTTGCCACCAGAACTCCTGATATTCATGCATTTGCTTCTGTTTTCGCAAAAGGCCATAAGTGGTATTTGTTTTTGTCACGAATCGCCTGAGTACAAGTGCCAGCTACACCAGTGCAATGCCATTGTAAAACTTGTGTACGCTTTACTATCGCCATCTATATATCTGAATATCGCTATCCCATGACTTTTGTCACCCTGAGAGTACAAAAACGTCACACATCCAACACATTGTTACTACAAATGAAGCGGTATGCAAGGGACTGGTATGTAGTTTGAAAAGCACCAGAGATTAGGTAACATGAATCCTTGAGTAACATGTGGAGCCAGACAGCTCGACGGATAGTCATAAGGTCTTAATCATCACATAGAAAGCATAAAGATGCGACTATGAATCTTATTGATGGTTTTAAGCCATTTCTACACTTCACCCGTCAGTGGAACACATTTTTACAGCGATGGATGCCATGACGGAGATCTGAATTTTGGCTGCTCATGTCTCCCTCGAATATATTTTCATCACATTCATACTGAGATACGTCTCATCAAGTCTTTTGATCTAAAGTGTGGTACTGGTCGTATTTTAATTGACAAATTGTGAACTTTTTAGAGTACCCTGTAAAAGGGTCCTGTATGAGAGACTGTCTTCTGTTTCAAGGCACATCAAGATCAACAAGACAAACTATGTATTTTGTAACCTTAGCTATATGTATCTTCAAGCGTAATTATCGGCAATATGTGCATACATACATTATCTATCCAGTGCTACTGGAATGAAGGCACGTTCCGAGTTCCGACGCACTTACACGTACGGTACTTGGGTAGGTTCTGAAGTATTTGCATGCACTAGGGTACTGGAATTAAATATCTATTGATGTGACTTGGCAAGACAGCCAAGCCACTATGAGAGGAAGCCGAAAGGCACGCGTTTAAGCTCACGCAGGCTGGCGTGAGGTCTGGAACAGTTAAAGGAATAGAGACTAGCAAAAAAGGTACGTAGCTTCTGGAATACTTAACTTCAATCCATAATTGGTGAACATCGATCTGACGGTACATGCATCACAAGATAAATAGCAAATGATAATGGCGCTTTGCTAGGTCGTAGCAAATGACGTAGCTGAAGGCTATGCTAACTATCGTCTCGGCAAATGAGAGCGTAATTTGTCAGTGAACCATCGCTAGCAAAGTCGGCTGTACAACTGGGGCGAGTGCTAGGACGTCTCTCTAGACCTGCTGTGTGGCGGCGCTCGGTCTGCAATCACTGACAGTGGCGACACGCCGGTCCGACGTATATTAACGGACCGCGGCCGATTTAAAGGCTACCACCTAGCAAGTGTGGTGTCTGGCGGTGACACCACATCTATGCAATACATCTGTTTTCTTTTCTTAGTCGACAGTATGCATCGTCTCACGTGTAAATTTCTGTCCTTGTCTATCAGTTATATTTTTCCAATAATCTCCAGAATGATCCTGGTCTTCTACTATGAACGGGGCCCTTTTTTATATATGAAATTCACCTTACTTTTCTATCACTCCACAATATTTTGTTCTCTATCTGTTTTTCTTTGTATTTATACAAAAGAAACACATTTCTTGACTAAAATGCTCAATTGTCAGTTCTGTTATTCTCGATGTAGAAAAAAGGCAACACAACCGTAATTACAGAAAACTCGGATTGCGATACGAAGATCTACGCACTACTGAACAAAGGTACTTAGGGGAAGCTCGCACGCGACCCAACATCAACAATAATAAAAAAAAACCTTATGAGCTTCTCGAGGGCTCTTCGTTGGAAGATAGAGTGCTTCACAGTCTTCTCCCTCAGTCACATAGACCACCCACTGCTCACGCTCTACCGAAGATCCACGAGCAAGAATTGCCCTTCTGCCTCATCGCACCCACCATTGGTTCACTACGGTACAAGCTGACGCAGTACTTGGCTAATCTCCGCGCTCCGCATGTGGGTCACTGTAAACGTCATGTTGAGAACTCAACCGATGTTATCAGCCGAATTAACCGACTTCCACTTACAAGGAACCCTTTAAGTGCTAGGTCACAAAAGGCTAATGATGTTTACGGCATTCGACGCCCCACATATTGCATACCATGCCACCACAATATTACAGTGGACGGGAAGTACACAATGGAGAGCACAGCATTAGGCTGCGGAGCGGCAGTTGAGCTGCTTAGACGATGAGTGATTCACAACCTCGCTACAGTGCTAGTGGTGTCGATACAAAGCAGCGCAATGGCAACGATAAACAGAGCAAACATTGCATTATATCTACAACAACAGTTGCCGATATTGAGATTCCACCAGAGAAAACCGAAGGAATTTCTTAAGGTGAGAAGGAAGTGGCAGATGAAATATAATCGTTTCTGCAAGGTGAGCCAGTGGAATGTGTGGTGTCGTATACTCTCGACGGCGTGGACAATGTACTTGAGGAGTACAATGATGGTGATACTTGTAAAACAAGTGAAAGTGGTATTGAAACAGTTGTCGAGCCTTGTCGAGCAGGGAGCCATAAATCCCGTCTGCAGTGAAAGTAATGAAAAAACTTTGTCCAAGGAGTTAGCACTAAAGGCCATTACGTACATGGAAGACCATCCGCAGCATAGTAAAAAAACAATTATAAACAGATTTCGAATAAGTCCGCAGCGATGCGACCGTGTAGTGCATAAGAAAAACTATGGATATTGAAGGGAGGACAAGGTGCACTTTTTACAGAAACTGATGTTTGTGCGTTTCGATGAAGCTCTATACAATTTACAGGATGTACATGCTAGTGATCATATATGTTCTGCACATCAAATTGTGCGCGACATACAGTGATTTCAAAGGAAGCAGTGGATGGTTGCATAACTTCAAACAGTTCTACAGAATTGAAAGACGTAAGATATCGAAATTTCAAACAAAGAGTTAACTTGACGATGCACAGTAGACAGTGGAATCGGCCCGAAAATTTGTAGGTGTAACAAACTTATCCCATTGTTCAGTAATTTGTTTCCAAACCCCGACCAATCATGATTTTAAGACGAAATGCGTTTGAAAGGAACCCTGGAAATTAGAGGTGCCAAGAGATTTCTATCAAGATCAACTAACATCAGTACCTTAACGCATTCGTATAAAATTATGCCGACTGTTAATCTGAATGGTAAATTGGCTGGAAAGCTATTTATTGTGCTGTGTGAACTTGGAGGATTATTTCTCGTGTGGGTTATCTTGCAAGGGTACTAGGGAATATTTACGTCATAGCAAGTAAGAGTGGGAAAGTGGGAGCAAGAGAATTACAACTATGGAATGAACACTGCTTTTGGCCAAATGCTGGTCAAAATAACTTACTTTTGCTTGGTTCCTGGTATGTTCTGAAAGGTATGTGCTGTGATTCGATCAGGATAGAGCCAGTGAAAAATGTCGATAGTTCCCAACCGCAAGGTTGGACGAGTAGTACATCTTCAAGGAATAAGCTAGGTGCACGCGGTAAAAGTTTGAGTAGTGGTGAGGAGATGCGCAGAGACAGCAGACGTGTTTCGAGTCGGAGCTAGATGCCTGCAGGAGGCAGCCGGGTCGTGACAGCATCAAAGTAAGAATTGCCGCTACGCACATAACAAGCTATATATTGAGCGAAACTCGGCACATACCTGGGGAAACTAGAAAGAATAATTAATAAAATAGGTTTTCTTTGGTTAAATAATGACTAAAAGCTAGATAGAAATCCCATTGTTGATGCAATAAGCGTTTTGTGAAACTTTCTCGTAAATCCATGCTATAGAAGTTTTTTTTTTAGTTTTTCACATGTGCCTTAAAAGTTTGAACAATAAATATTTTCTAGGTAAAATTAGAGCTCCATCTCACACCTTATGTCGTTCTCCGCATCCTGTGCTTGCATTGAACCAAAAGGTACATTAAAGTAAAGTTCCCATGAGTAAAGCTAATAATTTCATTTATCAGAGTAAAATAATCTATATGCCATTGCACAGTTGGCAAATTATTCAGATTAGGACAGAATTTTTACTAAGTAACAAACAGGGCCAAAATGAGTAAAGTTATCTAGAATGACAATTTTATGCCATTGCACTACGGCTGAGTTGAATATATGTTTTATTATCCGCTAAACGTGAAGGAGTGCACGAGCTAAGTCCACAGACGCAGTCAGATACAGGCTGGTGACTTTCATTTATTTTTACCACTAAACTTTCATGCAGTCAGATGTGTATTTTGAGTATTAATTTTCCAACAATATTTTCATGCAGTCAGATAAAGTTCAGTTCAGTTAAATACGCAGTCAGATGCAAGTTTTATTAAAGACTAAAGCAGTCACATGCAGTTCAGTCTAGTTTAAATAGAGAAGTTTTATTAACAACACTTTCAGTTCCTTTAGACCAAAATATCCCTCCTGAAAAAGTTTGTAACATTGCAGTGCAGACCATCTGGGACCACTGGACAAATTTTGCCTCTGGATGCTTGTCTTTTCTGTGACTATAAAACATATTATCGCTACATTTTGCTTGCCATCACAGTCCAGCAATTCTCATCATCGTGTTGCACCAATACGATTATGTATAGTGCCCCCCCTCCCCTCTTTTAAGAGTGGTTACCTATCGAACGTCCTGTGGGAGCAGACCAAACAGCGAGGTCATCGATCTCATCGGATTATGGAAGGACGGGGTAGGAAGTCGGCCGTGCCCTTTCAAAGGAACAATCCCGGTATTAGCCTGGAGCGATTTAGGGAAATCACGGAAAACCTAAATCAGGATGGCCGGACGCGGGATTGAACCGTCGTCCTCCGAAATGCGAGTCCAGTGTGCTAACCACTGCGCCACCTCGCTCGCTGTCCTGCACGGTCTTTAGCTCCCAAGGAGTTCGCCTTCGATCTTGAACGTGCAAACCTTCGTCATCACTGTGGCGTGCCATTTTTTATTCGGTGTTCTTAGTGTAAGTTAATGGTTTGGTTTGAACATTTCTTGAATGTCGACGATGTCCAATAATAAATACATCCCATAAAAGATTTATTTCTGTACCTCTCAGACACTCATTTTCTGTCACCCCCTTATGCATATGGTGAGTCATTAGCAGGTAATATTTTTCCTGTCGTAATTGTTTCACTTTCAAATGAGACTTACTAAAAGCTGAACTTACAACCTTGCATTCAAGGGGCTCGTTGTTAGTGACGGTACTGTTATGGTCAGTTCTGATGCGACGGCGCTGTTGACGAGTGCCTATGGAGGAGTATTTGGACCTAGTATCCCACTTTTTTTAATATGACGTGGTCGCCTATTTAGACACTTTCTCACGTCATATTGTTTACTGTACAACAAAAACGTGGCTCCAAGCACTAGGGACTTAACATCTGAGGTCATTAGTCCCCTAGACTTAGAACTACGTAAACCCAACTAACCTAAGGGCATCACACACATGGCCGAGGCAGGATTCGAACCTGCGACTGCAGCAGCAGCGCGGTTCCGCGCTTAGAACCGCTCGGCTACAGCGGCCGGCCTACTGTACAACACCCATTATAACGGTCATACAGACGGCGCTCCGATGGCTCCACCTGTTGCAAAAATATTTAGGGAAAATTTTGAGGATATTGCATAAGACACGGTCCTATTAAAGCCTAGTTATCTTTTCCGATACGTTGACGACGCGCTCGTCAATTAGCCCCACAGACGTGAAAAACTTGACGAGTTCTTGGAACATCGCGGCAACATAGTAGTATGCGTTATCCTTCGACGTCCTCGCCCGCCACAAACGAGTTTGATGTCATGGCCACAGCCTCTACAGAAAACCTGCGCTCACCGATCCCTGCTTGCATGCCATAATCACCCGACACAGAAACGCACTGTGCTACACGAACTGGTACATCCTGTAAGAACGATATCAGACATAGATAACGTGCCGCATGAGCTGAGTCACCGACGCGAGGTCTTCGGGAAAAGTGACTGCAACGTTCACCAAATAAATAAAGTAATCTCGAGAAAAAGTCACTCTATAAGACCACTGACGAAGAGTCGTAAAAGATACCTGCTTGTTTGACAATCTGTGACTCCGTGTCGGGCAAGATAAACCGTCTACTGGAGAGACAAACACCAAATCGATCTGCAGGCCACCGACTATTACTGAGGCCATTTGAAGACGCAGCAAGCCTCAGAACACGTGGTATCTACTAGATACCTTGCTAGTGTAGCCAATCTCGCGTCGGACAAATAGTGCGCACCGAAGAAGAATGCAGGAAGGATCATAAAAATTTTGTTGGCTATGCTACACTGAAAAAATCGCTTTAGCTGAGTGTGCTCTGGAAAACTGTTACGTGTCAAATCTTTCGAACCTCTGTCATCGCTTGCAGTAGCGGCTTCTTGTGCCGTGTAATTAAAAAAGGCATTGAAATAAAAATCGCCGATAACACACTAAATAATAGGCGGCCTGCAGCACAGCGAGGCGTGGGATGCAGCGACCGCGATTGCGTATTCATTGTGTTCCCATAATTGATATGACGATGCGGTGAGCACCAGTGACGTCACAGCCAGCAGATCGAGCCGCACGGGAAAGATGAGCCGTGGCGCGTACGTCACAGCACGTGACACTGCAGGTCCTACGAGGGCCAGCAGCCATCTCCGGCGGGGAGCGAATAACTCTTTCAGACGAGTTTAATAATTCTTGATTGCGCTTTTAAAAGCATGAAAGCTCTCGACAGCACACGACAAAGTTAAGCTGTTTAGTGGGTACCTTTTTAATTACTTGTTGATTTCCTGTGGGCCCTGCACGGAGCCGAGCGTTCGCGGAGAGTGGCGGATGAGCCGATTAGTGTAACATCACAAGTTAGTTGCGGGGCTTATGTTTCTTGTGGGCCTCACCGGAGCTAGAGTTTGAAGAGCGTACCAGCAGCCTGTCAGCGGTCATTCTACTTGGTTATGGCTAACGAGAACTTGGTCGAAAGATCACGGCATTTTAACCACTAGACGAGACTGGAAACCCAAGAACATTTTACTGAGTATTATAACTACGAGCCTTTGTACTGCAACATTATAATTTTTGAGAACTATTCAGCTGCTATGTGATGAGAAATAATATTTTATCATTCACCATCGAGAATGACGGCCATCCACAATTTTTACTGTGACTGTTTTATCATTGGAAAGAGAATCGTTGTGATGTTGAATAAAGTTTACTGAAACGACTGTAGTAGATTTGCAAGACCTGAAGTTGTAATGGGCCCCAGCAATTACTATTCGACCCACTTCAGCTGACAATTACTGAATACTACCTGTTTATGCGTAAACGTATCAATACATTTATTTGTGTTAGTCGGATAATTTTTGCCTAGACAGCCTTCAAAATCTAAATCGCTCAATCGCGCGAATTCGTTTCAAGTGTAAAGAATGGACGATTATTCAGACACTGTCTCTGGCGTAATATGTATCTTGTCGTATCTTCCTCAGACGCGGTGGTGCAGTTGGTAAGTGTCAGTCTATAAGTCGAAAGTCTCTTCGGGCTTGCTGCCGGATCCTAAAATCAACCTGACTCGATATTTCGGCGATCCAACTGGTCGCCATCTTCAGGAGAATGCTGCTTCTGTTGATGAGTCCCGTCTTACATCGTGGTTTGATGTCCAACCTAAATTGTTGTAGCTCCCGCAGTGACTAGTTGGACGCAGTAGTACAAAGGGCGAATGATGGTGTCGACGTACAACTTCCAATAGGAGCGTGCCCAGTAAAGGTGTTCAAAATTTAGACCACGTTTTTGGGCTGATACTGCTTTATATTAAATCTTTTTTGTCCATGACTTATGAAAACGACGTTATTGCGTCTGATATTTCCAGTTGGCGAATTTAAAAAAAAAATGACTAATCTGTGAAGAAAATTCAAAGCTAATATATCTACGTGCAGATGTCTTACATTCACCAATCAGTAGGAGACACGTTGACGGTTATTTTTTTTTATTCGAAATAGTGGTGTTTTAGTGTGACGAATAACGAGTTTGCTTTTGATATTCTGGCATTTTAAGGTGCTTAGCTTATTTACAACTAGATTTCCTTGCAATGTTCTAGCTCAATATTTAAACGGACTAATACATCACACATAAGCTACTGAAAAATCACATCAAAACTGATTCTCAGGCTACACAAAGGAGAAACTAAAATTTTAAAGGTATGAAGTAATTCGACTGCATAAATGGAAACACCCAAACTGTAAGCAGCTCTGTCAGATTTCTAAGTGCCTTATACTAATATAAGGGGTTCAGATCTTTCTATATGTAATATATACCAATGACAGTGAGCCTTTGCAAGTTAACACACGATGTTCTAGCTCCAGCTTTATTCTATAGAACACGTTCCACTTGAGTTAGGCAAATCACCAGTTACATATTGTTGTTTCAAATTATACTATTAGTTATCCTGTGTAAGTCGAACCGTAGGGCAGCGTGAGACTTGCGAAGAGGTTTTCTGCTATAAGATCCAAATGAAGCAAAGGGGACAGATCCTATCATCTCACAGATTCTGACTGAGCAAGATGGCGCAGTCCTCAGGCACTGCATTCGCATTCTAAAGGTCCAGGATTCAGTTCTCCGTTAAGGTATACGGATTTAAGTTTTGAATTTCTCCTTCTTCGTCTCTTCCTAAACCGAGCTTACGATTACTGTTTAATGATCTCATGGTCAGAAGGACGTTGTCTTACACTTCTTTCTTCTATTACTCTGCAAAAATTTTGCAGTGTTCTTTCATTGACCTCCCAAGGTCCAGATTCTGAAACAAAGGTTTAAATGAGCACGTACCACTGCATCCAACTGGATTTACATACGACATGCTAATAAAAAATGTGAAAACGCAGTGAAACTGCCGACGGCGGGAGATAAATCTCGTTAATAGCTCTCACACAGTGACCCATGGTAAAAGTTGCTTATTTCCTGAAACAAGATGCCTGAAGGTCAGAGTTGCACGTGTTTTATCTAGGGACTTTTTGGTATGTTCTGTGTGAAGATCCTGAGAACTGAATTTCTTAACCTCATTGTGACTTGGGGCGCAGCTGCGATGAATTTTTTGAAATGATTTTACGATGCTTCAGCTGATATTTTCTTTATTTAATGCGAGATTACACAATTTCGGCTTTAGCCCATTCTCAAGTATGTTACAGAAGATCTATTAATAGCACATTTTTCCATATACGCATTTCCTCCTGTACTGTTACTAGGACTGCATGTTGCTGTGGTCTACAGACCGAAGACTGGTTGTATGTAGCTCTCTAGGCTACTCTGTCCTGTGCAAGTCCCTTCATCTCCGAATAACGACTGCAAGCTACGTCCTTCTGAGTCTGCTTACTCTATTTATCTCTTGGTCGCTTTCTACGACTGTTAACACTCCCTTACTTCCCTCCATACTAAAGTGGTGATGTCTCAGAATATGTGTCCTACCAGACGATCCCACAAAATTCTTTTCTCCCCAATTTTGCTCAGCACCTCTTCATTAGTTACGTAATCTACCCACCCAATCTTCAGCATTCTTCTGTAGCACCACGTTTCAAAAGCTTCTGTTTGCTTCTTGTCTAAAACGTTTATTGCCCATGTTTCACTTCCATACACAGCTAAACTCTATACGAATACACTATGTGATCAGAAGTAACCGGACACCCCCAAAAGCCCCTAAACGGTACGTTTTTCATAATAGGTGCATTGTGCTGTCACCTCCTGCCAGGTACTCCATATCAGCCACCTCAGTAGTCATTAGACATCGTGAGGGAGCAGAATGGGGCGCTCCGAGGAACTCACGGAGTTCAAACGTGGTCAGGTGATTGGGTGTCACTTATGTCATATGTTTGTACGCGAGATTTCCACACTCCTAAACATTCCTAACTCCACTGTTTCCGATGTGATAGTGAAGTGGATACGTGAAGGGACTCGTACAGCACAAAAGCGTTCAGACCGACCTCGTATCTTGACTGACAGAGACCGTCGACAGGTGAAGAGGGTCGTAATATGCAGTAGGCAGACATCTATTCAGACCATCAAACAGGAATTCCAGACTCTGTCAGGAGCCAAAAAATGGTTCAAATGGCTCTGAGCACTATGGGACTTAACAGCTGTGGTCATCAGTCCCCTAGAACTTAGAACTACTTAAACCTAACTAACCTAAGGACATCACACACATCCATGCCCGAGGCAGGATTCGAACCTGCGACCGTAGCAGTCGCGCGGTTCCGGACTGCGCGCCTAGAACCGCGAGACCACCGCGGCCGGCCGTCAGGAGCCACTGCAAGTACTTTGACAGTTAGGCGGGAGGTGAGAAAACTTGGATTTCATGGTCGAGCGGCTGCTCATAAGCCTCACATCGCTCCGGTAAATGCCAAATGACGCCTCACTTGGTGTAAGCACCGTAAACATTAGACGACTGAACAGTGGAAAAACGTTGTGTGGAGTGACGAATCACTGTACACAGTGTGGCGATCCGATGGCAGGGTGTGGATATGGCGAATGCTCAGTGAGCGTCATCTGCCAGCGTGTGTAGTGCCAACAGTAAATTCTGAGGCGGTGGTGTTATGGTGTGGTCGTGTTTTTCATCACAGCACAGGCCTACATTGATGTTTTAAGCACCTTCTTGGTTTCCAGTGTTGGAGAGCAATTCGGGGACGGCGGCAGCATCTTTCAACACGATCGAGCACCTATTCGTAATGCACGGCCTGTGGCGGAGTGGCTACACGACAATAACATCCCTGTAATGGACTGGCCTGCACAAAGCCCTGACCTGAATCCTACAGGACACCTTTGTGATGTTTTGGAACGTCGACTTCGTGCCAGGCCTCACCGACCGACATCGATACCTCTCCCCAGGGCAGCACTCCATGAAGAATGGGCAGGGTGTGGGTATGGAGAATGCCTGGTGAGCGTCTTCTGCCAGCGTGTGTAGCGCCAACAGTAAAATTCGGAGGCGGAGGTGTTATGATGTGGTCGTGTTTTTCATGGAGGGGGCTTGCACCCGTTGTTGTTTAGCATGGCACTATCACAGCACAGGCCTACACTGATGTTTTAAACACCTTCTTGCTTCCCACTGTTGGAGAGCATTTCGGGGACGGCGGCAGCATTTTTCAACACGGTCGACCACCTATTCATAATGTACGACCTATGGCAGAGTGGTTTAACGACAGTAACATCCCTGAAATCGACTGGCCTGCACAGAGTCCTGACCTAAATCCTATACGACACCTTTGGGACGACTTGGAGCACCGACTTCGAGCCAGGCCTCACCGACAGACATCGATACCTCTCTTCAGGGCAGCACTCTGAGAAGAATGGGCTGCCATTCCCCAAGAAACCTTGCAGCAGCTGACTGAACGTATGTCTGCGAGAGTGCAAGCTGTCATCAAGGCTAAGGGTGGGCCTACACCGTACTGAATTTCAGCATTGCCGATGGAGGGCGCCACGAAATTGTAAGTCATTTTCAGCGAGGTGTCCGGATACTTTTGATCACGTGGTGTACTTTCAGAAAGGACTTCCTGACACTGAAATCTACGTAGGTTAGAACTTAAATAGTGGCAACAGTGCTGTGGAGACACTATGCAATGGAATCTACTTCCGAGCAAATGCACTCGCCCGTCCCATGTCACCGGCGTGCGCACAATCGAGGGAAACACAGTCACCTGTGAGGGAGGGGTCTAACGTAACGGTGTCACTATGTTTTCGAAACAGGAAGAACGGAGTTGGATCTAGATTGAATATGCCAGAGTTCGTACAGCACGACAGTGTCATCAAGTTCTTCAAGAGGTGGGCGGGGAATCGGCATTGCCGTAGACAACAGTGGCACGTTGAGTAAAAGCCTTCAACGAAGGTCGGAAAACTGTGGCAGACATGCACCGGGCAGGTCGTCCTCGCGTCTCTGAAGAAGAAGTAACGTCTGGGTATGCGAAAAATTGCATCATGATGGATTCCGCATGACTTGACGGAAATGCAGAAATGGATGCTTTACGACACTGCTCAGACGCACTTGGAGCGCTATGAGCGCGAAGGAGAGGCCTTGATTCAAATGGCTATGAGCACTACGAGACTTAACATCTGAGGTCATCAGTCCCCTAGAACTTAGAACTACTTAAATCTAACCAAAGGACATCACACACATCCATGCCCAAGGCAGGAGTCGAACCTGCGACCGTAGCGGTTGCGCGGTTCCAGACTGAAGTGCCTAGAACCGCTCGGCCACCTCGGCCGGTGGAGAGGGCTTTCTTACACCGTATCGTAACACTGGTTGAGACATGGGCCACATCGTACGAGCCGAAACTGAAACGCCAATCCAACGTTTACGACTGTGATGGTGTTATGCTAACGCATTACGTTCCTCCACGGCAGACCGTCAGTGCACAGTATTACTGTTGGTTTTTGGACCATCACTTGCGACCAGATTTGCGAAAGAAGCGGCGACACTTCCTGCGCAACCCACCGATTATTTTGCACGACAATGCGTGGGCGCTCACAGCGCAAGCTGTGGCTGCTCTGTTCGGTCGATGGGACTGGGATGTACTGTACCATCCACCATACTACCCGGACTTAAGTCCTTGTGACTTGGATTTGATTCCGAAGATGAAGGAACCACTCCGTGGCATTCGCTTCAGAACTGTTCCAGAGATTCGACAGGCAGTACACCGCTCCATTCTCACCATCAACAGAACGGGCTCTGCTAACGGTATACTACGCCTTCCACATCTCTGGCAACGGGTTCTACACAACGCTGCTGACTATTTTGAAGAACAGTAACAGGTGCAAACATACAATTCTTTGCCACTATTTAAGTTCCAACCCTCGTATACTCGATGTTAACAAATTTCTCTTCTTCAGAAAGGCTTTTATTGCCTTTGCCAGTCTACATTTTATATCCTCCGTACTTCGACCATCATCAGTTATTTAGCTGCGCAAATAGCAAAACTCTCGTTTTCTAGCCTAATCCACTTAGCATCTCCTGATTTGTATTGTTCACGCCATACGCCCTCGTCTAGACGCTGTTCATTCCTTTCAACGGGTCTTCCAGGTGTCTAATGTCTCTTACAGTGTGTAATTGACTGATTGCATATAACTCTCATACAATAAATTGGAAATATTCTTTTTCCTCGCGGGATTAGCCGAGCGGTCTTTGGCACTGGAGTCGTGGACTGTGCGGCTGGTCCCGGCGGAGGTTCAAGTCCTCCCTCGGGTATGGGTGTGTGTGTTTGTCCTTAGGGTAATTTAGGTTAAGTAGTGTGTAAGCTTAGGGACTGATGACCTTAGCAATGAAGTCCCATAAGATTTCACACACATTTGAACATTTGAAATATTCTTTTATTATTCTGGGAAGACGTTACTTTCCAGGGGTTGTTTTATGCAGTCGTAATTACAACACGGGAAATACACCTACCTCCACATAATCTAGTATTAACGAATCTTCTGTAAAACACTTGAAAATGGACTAAGGGTGAAACTCTTCAATTGTACATCAAATAAAGAAAGTGTCTGCGGAAGGCATAAAAAAATCAGTTATAGAATATTTTAAATTTTACCTAAAACTAGAATGGAGAAAGTTAAAAAGTGACGAAAGACGACGGTTGATGGTAAATCTCGAGAAAATGGAGGAACTGTGGTATAAGTGTTAAAATTCCGATAATCCGCTTTAACCACGTTAACAATGGTGCATGATCGAACAGTGGGTAGCTGTTGCACTAGAAACAGAGCGCGTGAAACATATCGGAGATGAGGAGAACACTTCCGCACTTTACTGACGCAAGCGCGCTACGTGTATGGGAAGATACGGCCGGACCGGAGCAACGACCTTGGCACCGGTTGCGAAAGAGCAGGCGATCGGCACGCGCCTGCGCAGTCGCGCCACGCCACGACACACGGCTGCCCCCCGTCTATCCGACGCGGCCGCCACAGCCCGACTCGTCCGCTCTGACCTCTACGTCACGGAGCGACCTGTCCACATCCTGGTCTACCGAACAGTTGCCGAGGCCTATTTTTTGAATACAGTCCTCCGTTCATCCTCTACAGCTCTCTCAAGTACAATGGAAGTTGTTCCTAGTTCTCTTAATACATTTCCTACCTTCCGTCCCCTTTTCTTGTCAGTATTTTTCAAACGTCTGTGTCCTCATCGCTTCTGCGGAGAACCTCCTTATTTCTTGTCAGTCCGCCTAATTTTTTTCATTCTTCTGTAGCGTGACATCTCAAACACTTCGGTTCTCTCCTTTTCTGGTTTTCCCATAGCCCATGATTCACTACCATACAATGCCGTGTTCGCCAAACGTACATTCTCAGAAATTACTTCCACAGAGTAAGATCCATTTATACTCCGCAAGCCACCTTGCGGCGTGTGGCAGGGGGTACTTGGTGTACCGCTGTTAATTCCACCTTTTCCTGTTCCAGTCGCGAGTAATCCATGATTAGAACGATCATTGGTAGGCCTCAGCGTGGCGAATTACCTTCATGGTCTTTTCAAATGGCTCGGAGCACTATGGGACTCAACATCTTAGGTCATAAGTCCCCTAGAACTTAGAACTACTTAAACCTAACTAACCTAAGGACATCACACACACCCATGCCCGAGGCAGGATTCGAACCTGCGACCGTAGCAGTCCCGCGGTTCCGGACTGCAGCGCCAGAACCGTTAGACCACCGCGGCCGGCCATGGTCTTTTCACGAGATGTACGTAGGACGAAGCAATATACACTCTAAGACAGAATACGACTCACCACGAAGGAATTATCCGAATGGGACGGTAATCGGTAGATGTGATGTCCAGGTACAAACAAACAAATGATTACAAATTCAGCAGGGTTGGATAATTCATTCAAGCTACACAAACTGAGAAAGTCAGAAAGCGTTAGCCCACCTCTGGCCTTTATGAAAGAGTTGGTTCACTTGTCGGACGGCCTCCCAAAGGGAGATCGTGCCAAAATATGTCATTTGCCGCGTTAGATAGTGAAAATCCCTAGATGGTTGGTGGGCCCTGCTCATAATGCCCTAATCGACCTGACCTGGGGAAAAAATCCAGCGGCCTTGCTGTTCAACGTAGGGTTTCCAAGAACGAAGACAAGCAGTAGAATCCCTCGCCGGGTGCGGGCGTGCCGGCCGGACTGACCGAGCGGTTCTAGGCGCTACAGTCTGGAACCGCGACACCGCTACGGGCGAAGGTTCGAATCCTGCCTCGGGCATGGATGTGTGTGATGTCCTTAGGTTAGTTAGGTTTAAGTAGTTCTACGTTCTAGGGGACTGATGACCTCAGCAGTTAAGTCCCATAGTGATCAGAGCTATTAGAACTATTTGGGTGCGGGCGTGCATTATCTTGCTGAAATATAAGCCCAAGGTGGCAAGCCATGAAGGACAACAAAACGGTGCGTACAATATCGTCGGCGTCCCGCCGTGCCGTAGGGTGTAGCGCTTGATAACAAAAGGAGTTTCTGCTACAAAAAGAAATGGCATACCAGACCGTCGTGGACCATGTGGCGGCCGATAGTCAGGCTGGTATCCCAATGCTGTTCGGAGCGACCCCAGGCAGGTCTTTGCTGGCCAACAGCGCTTAGTTAGAAGTGGGACTCATCACTAAATACAGTTCCACTCCTGTCAATGAGATTCCAGGCCGAAGATGTGTCTGGAGACATTCCGGATAGCGGTGGGATACCAGCCTGAATGTCGCACGTCGTACGGCCCACAATCAGGAGTGATGATCTGAGGACCATTTTGGTTGTCAGCCGCGGCACCCTTACAGCACAGCAGTAAGGCGACGATATTCTACGCCCAGTTTCGTTGAAAGGCATACAGGACCTACATTTCAGCGAGATAACAGATAATGCCCGCCCACACGTAGAGAGAGTCTCTACCGCTTGTCTTTGTGCGTGCCGAACCCTATCATTTGAGGCAACATCCCCAGATATCTTTCCAATTGAGAACGTTTGGAGCACTGTGGGCAGGGCCCTCCAACCATCTCGGGGTTTTGACGATCTAATGCGACAATTGGGCAGAATTTGGGCACGACGTCCCTCAGAAAAATATCCTACAGCTCTGTCAATCGATTCCAAGCCGAATATTTCCTTGTATAAGGGCCAGAGGTGGACCAGAGCATTACTGACTTGCTCAATTTGTGAACCCCTTTCTCTTGAATGAATCATCCAGTTTTTCTGAAATTATAACCATTTGTTTGTCTGTACATGTAAATCAAATCTAGCAATTTCCGTCTCGTTCCGATTATTCCTTCGTGGTGCGTCGTTTCTTATATCTTAGAGTGTATATATGTAAAACATTCTCGGTTTTCTTGCCGCGTCAATTCGGTATAAAATCTAGAGCTTTCGACGTTTTGAACACCTTGGTACATAGAGCAAAAACTGTTTCTGACGAGGACCACTTGAAGTCCGAAATTAACCATCTGAAGTACGTGTTCCCAAAGAATGGTGCAAGTGCTATAAAGGCAGCGTTCTCCATGAAAAGGAAACGTGAAAATACTGCACACTCGCAGGATGAAACACCGATTGCGGTTCTTCTTTACTTCTGGCGCTATATCCAGCAAAATAGGAAGAGTCCTGGGTAGACGGGGTGTAAGACCGAATTCCCGGCCTCCTAAGAAAATTAAGGAGATGCTGCGCCTTGTTAAGGACAGTCTCGGCCTCAGGGTCCCTGGAGTTTATAATATCCCCCGTGAGTTGGAAGCAGTTATATAGATCTGACCATTCGTACCGTTTCCGACCGCTGTGCAGAACACCAACGCCATATTAAAAATAGAGAAATCGGCAATTGTGGAGTACACCCTCACGAACAAACACAAAATACTGTTCGATGAAAAAAAAAAAAAATAATAAATTCTGTCCCATGCTTCCACATATTGGGATTTTGTTATTAAGGAGGCTGTTAGAATAAGAATAAGCGAGAAGAACTTTAACCGTGACAGCAGATACTATTTGAGCGGTGCATGGAAACGAGCGCTCGATGCAGAGAAGCAGCAGAGACGTTCTTTCCAAGGTTTACGTTCCAACGGAAGCGGTGGCGCCAGCAGCGCACACATTGACGCCGTCTGCGACAGCAGTACGTAATCGCCGACCAGTCACATGCCGACCAATCTGAAGCCATCCACGGGCTATAAAAGGCGACCACAGCAGCAGTGAAGACAGTCAGTTGCTCCTGACGATGACGATGGAGGCTATCGTCGAAAGCTCGAGATTTTATCCCGAACTGACGCGGCAAGAAAAACCGAGAATGTTTTACATATAAGTGCCGTCGCGAAAGACTTCGTTCTCACTTAGAGTGTATATGTTGACTGTTCTCGGAACGAATATTCTCTGAACTTTAGCAGTGAAGCACACAATGATGCAGAACGGCTCTCTTGCTGCATCTGCCGCTGGAGTTGGTTGAACATCTCCGTGCTATAAATGGAGGAAGATATTTTAGTATCGAATCACGAATCTTACTTGTGCTGTGCCTACCCTCTTTCGTATGGAGCAGTTGACTGGATTATAGGTTACACACAAGGCTTACGCTAGCTGCAGAGTGCCTACTCCCTGCCACCTGTCATGGGCATCACCAATGCAAAAGGACGCCTAGCATTCGCAGTGTCAGCAAACGGTTTATCTCTAACAGTAGTTTCTGAGCGAGGTGGTACAGTGGTTAGCACACTGGACTTGGATTTGGAAGGAAGATGGTTCAAATCCACTCCTGGTCGGTCATCCATATTCACATTTTCCGTGATTTCTCTAAATCACTCCGGGAAAATTTCAGGACAGTTCCTTCTAAAGGACACGGCTGGTATTCTTCCCCATCCATGAAACATTAGAGCTTGCACTCCATCTCTGATGATCTCGATATCAACGGATCGTTAAATCCTAATCTTCTTTTCCTTTCCTTCCTTCCTGCTGTTTCCCAGGACGTGATCTACGACCCCTAGACGTTTGATGCTAAGCCTTCGAAACATCCTCTTTATATTGTGAAAAGTAATGGTCCTGTAACACTTCTGTGGCGTACACCTGAAGTCACCTTCATCTCTGAAGATTTCTCTCCATTATGAAGAACGTGCTGTGTTCTGTTTGGTATAAACTCTTCAACCCAATCACAAAATTTTGTTCTTTGGGCGGCAGTGCGGAACTGTTTTGAACACAAGAAACAGGGCATGAACCTGGGCGACGGTCTCTACTGCTTTCTGGCTCTCGTCAGTCGTTTCACACGATCGCTCTTTTCGGTATCCGTGTTGATTCCTACAGACGAGATTTTCGGTCTCCAGAAATATCTTTTTCTTTTTCATTCATCAATCTTATGACTGGTTTGATGCGGTTCGCCACGAATTCCTCTCCTGTGCCAACCTCTTCATCTCGGAGTAACAATTGCAACCCACATCCTCAATTATTTGCTGGATATATTCTAACCTGTCTTCCTCTACAGTTTTTGCCCTCCAGCTCCCTCTAGTAGCATGAAAGTCATTCCCTGATGCCTTAAGAGATGTCCTATCATCTTTTCCTTTCTCTTTTCAGTGTTTTCTACATATTCCTTTCCTCTTGGATTCTGCGCAGAACCTCCTCGTTCCTTGCCCTATCAGCCCACCTAATTTTCAACACTCGTCTGCAGCACCACGTCTCAAATGCTTCGATTCTCTTCTGTTCCGGTTTTCCTACAGTCCATGCTTAACGCCCATACAACGCTGTACTCCAAACGTACATTATCTGAAATGTCTTCCTCAAATTGAGGCCTATGTTTGATACTAGTAGACTTATCTCTGCCATTTTTGCCAGTGATAGTCTGCTTTTGATGTCCTCCTTGCTCCGTCCGTCATTGGTCATTCTGCTGCCTAGGTAGCGGAATTCCTTAACTTCATCTACTTCGTGACCATTAATCCTGATGTTAAGTTTCTTGCTGTTCGCATTTCTACTACTTCTCGTCACTTTGCCTTTCTTCGATTTACTCTCAGTCAGTATTCTGTACTCATTAGGCTGTTAATTCTATTCAACAGGTCATGTAATAATTCTTCACTTTCACTGGGGAAAGCAATATCATCAGATAATCGTATCATTGAAATCCTTCCACTTTGATTTTTTTTTAATTCCACTCCAGAACCTTTCTTTCATTTCTGTCATTGCTTCTTCAATATACGGATTGAACATTAGGGGCGAAAGACTACATCAATGTCTTACACCCTTTTTAATCCAAGCACTACATTCTTGCTCGTCCACTCTTACTATTTCCTCTTCGCTCTTGTACATATTGTATATTATCCGTCTCTGCCTATAGCTTATCCCTATTTTTCTCAGAATTCCGAACATCTTGAACCATTTTACATTGTCGAACGCTTTTTCCACATCAACAAATCCTATGAATGTGTCATGATTTTTCTTTAGTCATTCTTCCGTTATTAACTGCAACGCCTTTACCTTTTATAAAGCGAAACTGATCGTCATCTAACACTTCCTTAATTTTCTTTTCCATTCTTCTGTATATTATTCTTGTCAGCAACTTGGATGCATGAGTTGTTAAGCTGATTGTGCGATAATTCTCGCACTTGTCGGCTGTTGCAGTCTTCGGAATTGTGTGGATGGTATTTTTAGGAAAGTCAAATAGTATTCGCCAGACCCATCTTCTACAAGCCAACGTGAATAGTCGTTTTGTTGCCACTTCCCCCAATTTTAGAAATTCTGATGGAATGTTATCTATCCCTTCTGCCTTATTTGATCTTGAGTTCTCAAAAGCTGTTTTAAATTCTGATTCTAATACAGGATCCACAGCTCTTCTAAGTCGACTTCTGTCTCTTCTTGTATCACGCCAGAAAATTCTTTCTCCTCAGAGAGGTCTTCAATGTACTCTCTCCTCTGCATTTAACAGTGGAATTCCCGTATCACGCTTAATGTTACCACCTTTGCTTTTAATTATACCGAAGGTTGTTTTGACTTTTCTATATGCTGAGTTAGTCCTTCCGACAATCATGTCTTTTTGATTTCTTCGCATTTTTCATTCAGTCATTTCGTATTAGCTTCCCTACACTTCCTATTTATTTCATTCCTCATGGACTTGTATTTCAATATTCCTGAATTTCCCTGGACACTTTTATACTTCCTTCTTTCATCGATCAACTGAAGTATTTCTTCTGTTACCCATGGTTTCTTTACAGTTACCTTCTTTGTACCTATGTTTTTCTTTCCAACTTCTGTGATTGACCTTTTTATAGATGAACATTCCTCTTCAATCATACTGCCTACTGAGCTATTCCTTATTGCTGTATCTACAGCCTTAGAGAACTTTAAGGGTATCTCGTCATTCCTTAGTACTTCTGCATCCCACTTCTTCGCGCATTGATTCTTCCTGATAATCTCTTAAACTTCAGCCTACTCTTCATCACCACTACATTGTAATTTGTGTTTACAACTTCTTCTGGTTACGTCTTATAATCCAATAGCTGATTTCGGTATCTCTGACAATGATGTAATCTAACTGAAATCTTCTCGTATCACCTGCCCTTTTCCAAGCATACCTCCTCCTTTTGTGGTTCTTGAACAGTGTGTTCGCTATTACTAGCTAAAATTTATTACAGAATTCAGTATCATAACAGGGCGTACAAAACTTGTTAAAAAATTCTATAACAGACCGACGTCAAACTTCTTTTGGCCAGAAATGTCCTCTTTCCGTATGCTAGTCCAATTTTTGTGTTCATCTTGTTTCATTCGTAATATATTATTGTGCTTCTGTGATTGTAGAAATCCTCCACTTCATCTACTTCGTGATCCCCAGTCCTGATGTTAAATTTGTAACTGAACTCATTTCTGCTGCTCCTCTCATTTTCATCTTTCTTCGATTTACTTTCAATCCTTTGTGTGTGTTCTTTAGACACTTCATTCCATTCAACAGGTCCTGCAGTTTTTCCTCACTTTCCCAGAGGATAGCAACATCATTATCAAATGTTCTCAATGACATCCCCACAAATTTTAATCACACTCTCGAATCTTTAGTTCAATCACTTTTTCTCCGATTTATAGCTGAACAGTAGGGACGACAGTCTACATACCTGTCTTATTCCCTTCGTAATCCGAACACCTCGTTCTTGATCTTCCATTCTTATTTCTCCCTCCTGCCGTACATATTGTTTATTACTTGTTTTTTCTTGCCGTTTAAATCTATTTTCCTGAGAACTTCGAACAGCTTGCACCATTTTACATTGTCCATCGTATTTCCTAGGTCGACAAATTACATGAGAGTATAATTTTTCTTGAAGTTTGCTTCCATTACTAAGCTCAACGTCAGAAGTACCATTCTGGCACTTTTACCTTCATGAAAGCCAAAATGAATGTCATGAAACAAATAAATTTTCTGTTCCATTCTTCTGCATATTATTCTTGTCAGCAGTTTGCATTCAAGAGTTGTAAATCGGCTACGAGATAGTTGGCGCAGTTTTCTGCATTTGCTGTCTTCAGAATTGCGTGGATGATATTTTTCGTAAAGTATCCACTTTCTACGAACAACTTGAAGTTTGTTCCCAGTTCCTCCCGTGATTTTAGAAATTCAGAAATAGTTTTGTAGAAGCCTCCCACCTTATGTTATCGCAAATATTCTAAAGCTCTGTTCAATTCTGATTTTAATAATCGATCCTCTGTGTATTTAGTATCGACTACCATTTCTTCGTATACCACTTCATCAGACTGTTCCTCCTCATAGAGACCTTGAATGTGCTCTTCACACCTATCTATTTTCTCCTATGTATTTAACAATGGAACTCTACTTGCACTCTTATTGTCGTACGTTTGCTTTTAATTTCACCAACGGTGACTTATCTGTATGCTGAATGAGTCACGCTGACAACGATTTATTTCTCGATTTAATCAAATTTCTCCTGAAACCATTTCGCCTTGGTTTCCTATTTATTGAGTTCCTAATTTCAGCCTTTTCCAGAACACTTTTGTGCTTCCTTCTGTCACCGCTCAGTTGAAGTATTTCCTCTGTTAAACAAGGTTTATTAGCATTACCTTCCCTAAACCTACGTTTGTCCAACATCTTTTTACAGACATCCATCCTCTTTAACTGAACGTACTACTGTGGTACGTATCATTGCAGTATCTATAGTCTTATACAACTTAAAATGCACTTATTATTTCTGAGTACTTCCGTATCCAACTTCTTTCTGCATTGATTCCTCCAGACCTTCCTCTTAATCTTCGCTGTACTCTATATCATCACTAAACTGGGATCAGAGTCTATATCTGCTCCTGGGTACGCCTGACAATCAAATATCTGGTTTCGGGCAATCTGTCGGACTATGATGCAATCCATTGGGTATCTTCCCGTGTCTCTAGGCCGTTTCCAAGTAAACCTCATCCTATTGTGAGTTTTGAAGTGTGTTCGCTATTACTAACTTTAATTTCCTACGATCAATTAGTCTTTCTCCACTCTCCTACAACCGTTCCCATATTCTCCTGTAACTCTGTCTTCTGCCATTTCTCCTGCTACAGTATTCCGGTTACCAATGGTTATTAGTTTTTCGTCTTCCTTTACATACTGAATTACTCGTTCAGAACCCTCAAATACTTCCTTGAACGGTTATGTGTAAAAACTGCGCTACTTGCTGCTGACACATCTGTTTCCATTGTGATTAACTACCTGCCAAGAGTAAGGCGGACTATAAAGTAAGGTTTCATTAAACTGAGTTTGTATATCTGATGTTTTTTTACGGTCGATGGGTTAAGGCTCACTGTTGTTTGTGCTTGCTGTTTTCTGCAATAATACGGAGGAGCAGGGCTTAAAATTGTATGTCGATATTCAGAGCTGCAGATAGACGTCAATATCAAAGTCATAAGAATTTAACCAAATTAGTCTAAAGGAGGAGCACGAAGAAAGAGCTGCTGAAATGAAAAGACATCCTACGGTATGTTACAAATAATTTGTTTAGGAACAAAGTGCAAGACAAGTATCTGCCTACGTTCAAACCCTAATTTTTACTATCTAGTCCTAGGGTCCAGATACATGTTCTTTAAACTCAGCCCCGAGCGGTCTAAGGCGCTGCAGTCATGGACTGTGCAGCTGGTCCCGGTGGAGGTTCGAGTCCTCTCTCGGGCATGGGTGTGTGTGTTTGTCCTTAGGATAATTTAGGTTAGGTAGTGTGTAAGCTCAGGGACTGATGACCTTAGCAGTTAAGTCCCATAAGATTTCACACAAATTTGAAATTTTTTTTTAAAAACTCAGCCAATAATATATATGAAAAGAACATCATCTTTCTTCCTAAAATTCTATGTGACATAGTTGAGCGTCGCTGCAGTTTTTGCTTACCGGCTAAACTGGTTGGTTATAAACGTAGCAGCGGTAGACTAAATTCATTCCGGATTCCTATGTTGAGGATTTCTAAGACCTGAACGGTGTTCTCTAATGGGCTGCACAAGAGTTGTGTACAACGACCCTTCACAGCTGTACTACACTTTACCAGAATTTTACGAAATAGATTCGAATTCTGCGATATTGCACTGACGTTAGCTTTTTGCAGCACATGATAATCTGCGCCAGACCAGGAATCGAATCCGTATTTCCCGTTTATCGCAAGTGGTCGCCTTAATCATATCGGCTGTCCGAGCACGCCTCCTCGATTGATCCCAACTTCTGTATGTCACGTAGTCACAATCCTTACATTCGAACAATCCGTGATTCCCGCACAGGGAGACAAACATTACGTCGTTGAAGATTTATCAGAATCTGCGACCAAATTCACGACCTGTGAGCCGAGAAGGCGGAGTAGACACCTGCGCAGCTAAGCTAGCCAATCGGCGCTCAGTCTGTTTCCGCGTTGCGTAGTATGTATACTTCCGTAATATTTGAACTTTATATCGTGCTTTAAGTGCACGAAACTACGACTGACTGATTTCTGTGGTACTGTGTGTGTTCTGTGAGTTTTACCATAAAGGTTGAAACACCTAGATAGCGCCAATTTATTTTTAAAATGCACTCGTTGTTCAAAGATCAGGCAAACTCGGCGAGCTGGCCTGCGGCGTTGGCAAGGTGCAGGAAAGTAACTTAGTTACTGTCTATGCATTTCCAGCCGAGCTGACAGAACGGCATTCCTTGTAAGCTGCGCGGCCAGAGGCCATTAATGCTGTCACCGTAGCAGCAGCGCGGTTCCGGACTGAAGCGCCTAGAACAGTTCGGCCACAGCGGCCGGCCATTAACGCTGTCACCCACTATAACAAACAATGCTGGGACCAAGCGGTTGGTGCTGGTTGAATCCCTAGAGCGGAGTTGTTCGGCCTCCCAGAAAGTTTACAAATATACTCGTTTTACATGAATGCATGATACCTGTTCCTTCGAAAGAGCGGACACCACTCAGATCCTGCAGCTGTGAAGCACTATATGTAAATGCAGGGGGCATCACTACAGTCCCCTGCAGCGGGACATTAGGTAGAATCAGCGGCGTCGAGCGAAAATGTATATCGGACAGGGATTCGAACCCTACTTACTAGGCAGGTGGGGTAACCACTGCGCCATCCGGGACAAGGTGTCATCGCAACTGCGATGCCGGATGGCGCAATGGTTACCGCACCTGCGTAGAAAGCAGGAGATAATGGGTTCGAATTCCGATCCGGTGCACATTTTCGCTCGACGCAGATGATTCCGCTTAATGTCCCGCTGCAGGGGACCGCGGTGATCCCCCTTCCATTTACATAAAGCCTACATACGCGAAAAAACTGACTTCAGAGAGATCAGCGCCCTCAGTTCCAGAGGCCACATGTAGTTGCGGGGATAGTGTCTCTGAGAAACCCTGTTGCTTCGCTCACGGGCGGCGGCTGCCCATCGAGTGTTGGCCGGCGCAGCGTCTCCTCGCAGGCCGCCGCCGCCGCCGTGGCGTGACGTGACGCGCTCCGCTTATCGCGACCGACCCGGTCGCGCACTGGCGGACCGCCGGCTGATGAAATCTCGCTGCCGGTTGCGCGGGAGCAGTTTGCCGCTCCAACTCTGGCAGACAGCGCCACGGTACAGCTACAGCCTCCTTCGGCCGCAGTCTAGGGGAAACCCCGCGCAGTCACTGATGACGTCTCTACCAATTTCGCACCAAAAGCTGTGAGCTCTCCTCACTGAGCAAAAAGCTTGGAGGTCAAACGGTAACAGCGGTCACCGTCTGTATAAACACAGATAGCGCATTAGCTTAGCGAAACCACTAACAAGGGTGCCGTCCGCCACGAATTCTTCTCCTGTGAAAAACTCTTCATCTCAGAATAGCAATTGCAACCCACGTCCTCAATTATTTGCTGTGTGTATTCCACTCTCTGTTCTCCCCTTCAGCTTTTACTTTCTACAGCTCCCTCTACTACCATGGAAGTTATTCCCTGATCTCCTTCCATCTTGTCCCTTTTTCTTGTCAGTGTTTTCCATGTATTCCTTTCCTCACCAATTCTTCAGAGAACCTCCTCATGCTTTACCTTATGAGTGGACCTAATTTTTAACATTCAAAAGCTTCGATTTTCTTCTTTCCTGATTTTCCTTCAGTCTATGTTGTGCTGCTGTCCTCCAAACGTACATTCCCAGAAAGTTCTTCCTCAAATTGAGGCCTATGTTTGAAACTAGTAGACACCTCTTGGCAAGGAATGCCATTTTTTGCCAGTGCTAGTCTGCTTTTGATATCTTCCTTGCTCCGTACGTCATGGGTTGTTGTACTGCCTAGGTAGCAGAATTCCTAAACTTCACCTCCTACGTGATCACCAATCCTGATGTCAAGTTTCTCGCTGCTGTTTTCATTTCTGCTACTACTCATTACTTTCGTCTTTCTTCCATTTACTCTCAATCCATATTCTGTACTCATAGAATGTTCATTACATTCAGCAGATCATGTAGTTCTTCTTGTCTTATACTCAGGGTAGCAAAGTCATCAGCGGATCTTATCACTGATATTCTTTCACCCTGCATTTCAATTCCACTCTTGAACCTTTATTTTATTTCTGTAATTGGTTTTTCGGGGTATCGACTGAACAGTAGTGGCTAAAGACTACATCCTTGTCCTACAACCTTTCTAATCCGAGCACTTCATTACCCGTCTTTCCCTGTACGTTACCTCTATTTCTCTGAGAATTTCATACACTTTACACCATTTTACATTGTCGGACACTTTTTCTGAGTCGACAAATCCTGTGAACTGTTCTTGATTTTTCTTCAGTCTTGCTGAGACAGGACATGTAACTCTGTCACCTATTTTTCATAAAGCATTTGGTACAACGTTACGCAACTTAAGTGAGACTCAAGAAAGTTAATGGCTTGAGCTGATGTTGATGGAGCCTGGTAGGGTACTAAAAGCATGAGGTATTTTTATGGTTCTTAGTTCATAGAAACGGCATGTTGGAAGTTGAAAGCAAGTGGCGGCGAGCCCATACCTCAGTAAATCTTACCAGACAGGCCCACATTCGCACAGGGCAGACAGAGCACCCCCCAGCCGAGACAGGTCTCCAGCAGGACAATGCCGCTATACCTACATTGGCGCCAGCCAAAGGCTGGGCTGGAGGCGACGGACTGAAGGGACGTTTCTACACAATGGAGTTATAATCTGGGCATTGTTTTCAGTTCCAAGCCTAATAAAAATTCATGGGTTTTCATGTTCCCCAATACTGCAAATAGGCCTGCGATTCACTTCCATCGGCCGCCTCGGTCATATAAGAAACTCTGACGTCTGAGAAACGTTTGGAGACAGAATCTTTATAACACTTCATAGCTAGGACTAACATGCTCCAAGGCACAGGCTTGTTCGCCAATACTGCAAATAGGCCCGTAACGCACTTCCATCGGCCGCCTCGGTCATATACGAAACTCTGACGTCTGAGAAACGTTTAGAGATACAATCTTTATAACACCTCATAGCTAGGACTAACATGCTCCAAGGCAGCACAGGCGATTTAGATAACAATCTTTAAGATTGTATCTGTTCGCTTGCTACTGGGGGAAGCGACATAACTTCGGAGAAAAACTTCCTCCTCCGCGAAAACTTAAAAAGGCCAGTAACTGGCGGTTTCTTTTTTTTTTTTTCTAGAGACGCAGGTTTCTTAACTCTTCCGCTGGTTCTGCATGTCTTTGTGCTGTCGTGTAGGAGGGGAGATATAGTGCCTTTAAAGCCCTGTGATTGGCTCAAGATGGGGTTAAGGCGGTGTCGTTCTTGCACTTTGCGGATTCACTCAGGTTCTGGACTTCGATCTTTAAGCAACTTCTGGTTGAAGCTCTGCCATGTGTCGTTGGTACATGGGACCTGTCCTAAGACTGACTTCACTCGCTAGTAGTTAGACTGGGGAACCTGTGGTGAAGTTTTTACTGCACCGACAGTGTGACTTCAAACGTCTCGGACTACTTGTATGCCGAGGGCACACTTATTCGTTTTTGGTTTACCAGTCTTGACGTTTGGAATCCTTGTGTGCTCTGTCGTATAAGTGAGCCAAATTGGTCCTTGGTGCGACCAGCGAATGGATGTGTCACACACTGAAATCTACCGTGATTTCAGGGCTCTGGTAGAGAGTAAATTGGGATCCGTCTGCGTGATCGCTAGACCGTGAGATTTGGCATTTTTTCGTGGCTCCGAATGATTCACAGGTGCCGCCTTACGCCTCGACTCAGCCGCACTCATCTCGCCAGCTGCATATTTCATCGCTGCACGAAGCAAACAGGATAACGTACTGCTGCTCTGGCCTTGCCAGGGTTTACACATCTCAACTGCCACTTGCTCTCAGCTGCACCAATATAAACTTCTGTAGATCTGAACAGTCCGTCTGCTCAGTGTCACATTAATTCAGATTACGTTATCTACTGTTTTTTAGGGCCAGAGTACTTCACTAACTTTTGTCACCAGGATCCTTGTCCATTATGGTCTTAAACCACCTGTATGTTGTTTACGGTATTCTATCATAACATGTTTTGTATAAATTACGTTAATCTTTGTTTTTTGGGAAAATAAATGTTGTCAGTAAACTAGATTTTGCATACATTCTCAATCATTTTTATATATCCCCCAAACAGGTTAATTTTCATTGTGGCGTCCCATGCCAGGGTAACTTTCGTTGTGGCGTCCCCAGCCAGGTTCTCAATCATTTTTACATAGTTCCCAAAAGTGTTAACTGTCATTGCTACCATTATCAACTGCAACGCTGGTGCCATTAACTTTCCTAAAGCCACACTGATCGTAATCTAACACATTTTCAATTTTCTTTTCATTCTTCTGTATATTATTCCGATCAACAACTCGAATGAATGAGGTAGTAAGCTTATTGTGCGATAATTCTCTCACTCGTCAGTTTTTGCAGTCTTCGGAATTGTTTTGATGATGTTTTTCACAAAGTCAGATGGTATATCGAGAGACTTATACATTCTGCACACAAATGTGAGTAGTCGTCTTCTTACCATTTCCACAAATGATTTCAGAAATTCTGACTGAGTGTTGTTTATACGGTCTACCTCATTCGATCGTAAGTCTTCCAAAGCTCTTTCAAATTATGATTCTAATACTGGATCCCCTATCTCTTCTATGTCGACTCCATTTTCCTTCCTAACACGTCATCAAACAAGTCTCCCCCTCATAGACGCCTTCAATGTACTACTTCCACGTATCTGCTCTCTCCTCTGCATTTAACAGTGGAATTACCACTCCACTATTAATTTCACCGAAAGTTATTTTGAATTTTCTAAATGATGAGTCAGTCCTTATAACAATAATTTCATTTTCGATTTCTTCACATTTTTCCTGCAGCAATTTCGTCTTAGCTTCCCCGCACTTCCTGTTTATTTCATTTTTAAGTGACTTGTATTTCTATATTCTTGAATTACCCCGAATATTTCTGTACTTCCCTCTTTCATCAGTAGACTGAAGTATTTATTGTGTTGTCCAGGGTTTCTTTTCAGTTACCTTCTCTGTAGCTATATTTTTCTCTTCTGTGATTGCCATTTTTAGAGATATCCATTTCTTACCAACTAAACTGCCGTATCTATAGCTTCAGAGAACTTTAAGTGTTTCTCCTCATTCCTTAGTACTTCCGTATACCACTTCTTTGCGCACTAATTCTTCCTGACTAAACTCTTAAAGTTCACCCTACTCTTCATCACTACTAAATTGTGATCTGAATCTATATCTGCTCCTGGGTACGTCTTACAATCCAATATCTGATTGCGGATTCTCTGCGTTTTCCATGTGTACCTCCTCCTCTTGTTATTATTGAATAAAATGAAACACTGACAGCTGTGATGTTATTTTATTACATTTCAACCAGTCTCAGTGACTCAATGAATCTTCTTGAGGCCTAAACTGACGCTGAGGAGGTAAACTCCAATCGTATATACGTTCGGATCTGAGGCCATCTTTCAACAGGCTTCCGTAAAATACTGTATAAGGCATATTGTGTCTCGAAGATAATGACTGCATCTACATATATGAACTGGCTTAAGTAGAATACTGTAAAAGTGATGTTATGTCTGCAACCATCAACTGCCTGCCATAACACCGTTTATACAGTCTTCTAGGGAACACCGTTCATAGATGTTGGTCACTGATGGAATCGTCTGTACGATTGAAGTTCACCGCCTCAGCATCAGTTAAGGTCTGGAGATGGACTATTGAGTTCCTGAAGCTGTGAACTCTCCGTCCGAACAGGCCTATGTCCTTGGATGCGAATATGGAGGGGCATGTGGTCAGCATATCGCTCGCCCAGCCGTTGTCAGTTTTCGTGACCGGGCCCGCTGCTTCTTAATGAAGTGGTTCCCCAATTTGCCTCACAAGAGCTGAGTGCACCCCGCTTGCCAACAGCGCTCGGTCAGCAGGCTCGGACGATCACGCATCAAAGTCCGTCAACGTTTAACGTCGGTGATCCGACGGGAAATGGTGTTACCACTGCGGCAAGGCGGTTGGTCACAGAAGCTGGTTGCTATATAGAAAATAACATCAAAACGACGGCTGTTGGCGGTACATTTTATTACGTTAGTACTGAACGATCGAAGTCCTCCAGACCACCAGCCACAAGGATGGACATACAAAAATTTGTACTATTCTAAGTGCAGTCGCAGTTTGGAGAGACGAAGTTAGCAACAATGTCGTCTAGGTGTTATCATGAATCCTCACATAAAAGCCTAGTCTCATCAGCTCTCTTCCGTAGTATGTGATACGAGGGGCATTCAATAATTAAAAAGACAAATTGATGTACAAATGAAGCAGTTTGCAGGAGTAGTTCTGTACTTTCATGACTTTAGGTCGGCATCACCGGGATGAACTGAGAACAACTGACAGTTAAAGACTGGTCTGTTCATAACATCAGTATTGTATTTAACAATGGCGTGTTCGCTTGAAGTTTGCTCATTAGCTGAACAACGTTCAGTGATCCGGTTTTTGCTTGCTAAAGATGAAAAACCGTTTATATTTTGGATGTTTCATCTTGTAACGATCCAATTTAGGCGGGTCTGGCACTTCAAAGGCCATCCGAACATTGAGAGACGGTGTATTGACAACGGTCCAGTGTAAATTAATTATGTGTATATACCTGGGGATGGGATTAAATCACCGTGAAAATTGTTGTGTATGGTCCTTAATGTGGCTACCAAAAGATTTTACAAGATTTTCGCAGCTTTTTAAAAAGTTTTCAAAATATTTCCATCTTTTATCGAATGATTTTACAATTTTGTGAAAGTTTTACGAACCGTGGAAATTTTTGCAAGTGGGTAGAACTGTTCAAGAAACTATCGAACGTCAGTAACTGACGAGTAACGTCCTGGCCTATCAGCTGCACCAAGTCGTTCGCTTGAAACCCGCTCTGACTACATTATTCATGAACCCCGACATGTTACTGTTGACCGTATAGCAAAAAATAATTGCATTAAATGTTGGTACAATTCATAACGTTATCAGTAACAAGCTTAAGTACAGGAAAACAATTGCAAATGGAAAGTGGTTCCCGAAAGAGTAAGCGCAACAACACAACGAAAAAATCTAAGAGTGTGTACAGACTTGAAAGGGATGGTAAACCTTTTCTAAACGAGATATTCATTTTTTTGGTCCATTCAAGGAGGCTGTATGTAGAAAATAAGTTCAGCAACAACGAGGAGGTCAAAGTGTGGGAAAATGGCTCAAACAACAAGACAGAGACTTCTTTGCATCGAGTATAAACAATACTAGTTCATCGATGGGAAAAAAGTATTAATGTTGGTGGGGATTGTGTTGAGAAGTAGTAAAAATCTCATTTTTGAAAAATGCGCAGTTTATTTTGTACATTACTTTTATCTTCTTAATTATTAAATGTCCCTCGTGCTAAACAGGAGAAACATTTACAGGTGGGCTCAACTACTAAATGATAAAGGCGAACACTAATATTTGCTACGAAACAACCGTTTATTGGGCACTCCATATTCAGTTTTAATCTCTCTACTGAAAAGATGCCCAATGAATGGCGCAACATGTAGTAGTATGCTCAGTGCGTAAGAAATAAGGACGAACCAAGTGTGAGAATTACGGTGTATCATTATTACGTAGATCTTTGCGTTCATTCTTTTTTTTAAAGGTGCAGTACGTATGTTCGGTATTCTGCCTTACGGCAGGTCTTGTCATGGATTAAGCCTCTTCCACTTTTGCCTGTCCATAGCCAGTCTTTTCATTTCTGAATATTTGCCTTCTTTGATATTGTCCAGCATTTGATATCTTCTTTTTCCTCTTCCCCTTTTTCCCTCCATCATTCCTTCTATTCCTTCCTTCAATAAACAGTCCCTCCTCAAACAATGTCCAGTCCAATTCCGTTTTCTCTTGCTGATGACTTTCAGCATGTTTCTTTCTTCTCCAACTCTTCTTAATACTTCTTCATTCCTTACTCGGTCTTCCCACTTCACTTTTTCCATTCTTCTCCATATCCACATCTCTAGTGCCTCCAGTCTTCATTCACCTTCCTTCCTCAATGTCCAGGTCTCCGCATCATATAGTGCACGCTCCAGATGTTACATTTGGCAAGTGTTTTCCTCAGATCTTTGTTTAGTGGTCCACAAAGCAATTTCTGTTTCCTCTTGAATCCTTCTTTTGCAATTGAAATTCTTTACCTAATTTCTGTTGAACAATACATACCATCCTTTATTACACTTTCCAAGTAATTGAAGTTCTTCACTTGCTCTATTTCCTCTCCCCCTACTTTCATACGGCATTTTCTCCCCTTTCCTCCAGTTAACATGCTTTTCGTTTTCTTCTTGTTAATCTTCATTCCATATTCTTCTAATTTTGTGTTTAGATCATCTAACATTTGTTCCATCTCTCTTGCACTCTCTGCCATCACAACCATGTCGTCTGCAAATCTTATACGATCCACTCTCCAACCCCCTATACAAACTCCTCTCCTTCCATCAAAACTTCCACTAATAATTTCCTCCAGATATATATTAAACAGTGTTGGTGATGAGCAACAACCTTGTCGTACACCTGTTCCCAGTTCAATTTCTCCACTCATCATACCTCATATTCTTGCTCTTGCTCTCTGGTTCAAATATAAATTTCTAATTAGCCGTCTATCCCTCCAGTCAACTCCATGTTTCCATGTTTTTTAAGGGTATTACCATAACTAGAGAGACCCTTGAAGAGCACCAGGCTGGATTTCGGAACGGAATGTCAACGACGGAGCAAATATTCATCATCACACAAGTAATTTGGGACGATCTGGCAATGTGATATGATCTATAGGTTTTCAGACAGGCTATGATAGTGTACACAGAGAAAGCATGTGGTGGGTAAGGGAAGAGTCAGGAAAACCATCGAAAATGATCGGGCTGACCAGAAAGTACATTGAGTTAAATGTCGAGAAGCTCACCGTGTAGACAGGTTTCAAACAGGGAGAATACGACTCCCCAGTCAACTGTACTTGGTACAGAATAGGGCCTATAAATGCCCTCATCGATTCGACGAGATGTGAATGTGGTTGTCAAGTGAAACTCTTTGCGCTATTGCCTTTACAGAGGAGGAGGGGAAAGGCTAACTAATAAGAATAAACAATGTACAGATACAGGAGCAATGAAAAGTGGATCTGAGCATCAATCAAAGTGAAACAGAATGTATGACTGTGACAAGAAACAATGAAGAGGAAACGATGAGACCACTGACAACAGAAGATATGGAATTTAAGATGACTAGGTCCTTCAAATATCTAGCAAGTACTGTGAGTGTGAACAACAGCATGGAGGAGGAAATAGGGAACTGGATAGAAACCGCAGAGTGGTGTCTGTTCTCAATGGGCAAGTTACACAGCAGAAACTACTAACAAGAACGACACAACTCTGCATGTAAGGCAGTTGGGTGACCTGTATTAATTTATGGGGTTCAAACGTGGACGCTGAGCAAGACGATGGCGAGAAAAAGTATGAAATTCGAAAACAAGGTGTTAAGAAGAATCTTTGGACCTGTGTCAGAAAATGGAATATTTAGAAGGAGGAAAACATACAAATGCACACGCACTTTAACGAACCAGGTCTGATAGCAGTAATGAAGAACAGAAGAATTGAATGACTGAGACATGTTCCGGGAAGAGAAGAAGGATTGTGAAGGCAGTGCTGGAAGGGAAGCCGAAAAGAACGAGACTCCTTGGTTGGCCAAAACTCAGGCGGCTGTATGAAGTCAAGGAAGACCTGGTGACCCTGGGAGCCCACGAGAACATGACAACACACGGAGACCAATGGAAGAGGCTAATCAGTGAGGCAATAAACCGACTCGGATTCGTGTGCCAACTAAGTAAAATGAAGTAAATAGGTGATTGGGACGTCGGCCAAAGTACTAAAACTGCTGCACTCATCACAAAATAACCAATACTAAAGACGGATTAACTGTTTAAATAACACCTTCCGCTAACGGTGAACGAGGTAAAATGTATTCCTACCCTGTGCGGCCAACCCGCCTCACATCCGGCACATGCACTTATCTCAATGACTGTCGATTACAAAATGCCCCACGTCGTACATACAGGTAACTGAGTCACTCTCTCCTCCCTTCCCAGAAGGGCCACCTATTCCAACTGCCAACTACATTCCACACATTTTAGAGGCTATAATGTTATATTATTCAAAGTCCTGTACGACAATCTACAACATTGTTTGCTATGGATTTTCTAAACCACTAACGGAAAATATTGTCCGGTTGGAAAGGTCATGGCCATTTCCCTGTTCTATGCTTCCCCACCTTGTCGTCGATGGAAAGTTAATTCGTCCTCTTTCTCGAAAAAGTCATGATTCAATACCAAGAGCAGCTGATAACAGTTTCTTTGTTATAGAACCAGTTCCGGTCCACAGACCGTCATCAGGTAGCATAAAACATTTAGAAAAGCTTACAAGGCGATATAAACTCAATGGCGTAAATTCGCCACCGTTAACGTTTTTCAAATCTTTACGAGCTTCTTAAAAGTATATCTTCTTCCTTATTGGATCGATTTATTAAGAGACACATAAACTACTTCTCCCACTTCACAGGAGAATGTCGCAGGATGGCGGTAACTCTTTCTCATGCCTTACAGGGTGTCGAATGCAGCATTTAATGAACAGTTAAATGTATCTTAATAAAGCATACGGCAAGTGACAACAAGTAAAAGATTGAGCCTCGTCACATTACAGTCTGTTAAGCTGGATCGCTGTCGGCGTTACACATAGATGGTACAAAATATTGCCTTAGGTCTTTCACAACCCAATAGAGGAAAACTTTGTCCTTCATGCAATGCCATAATGCATTAGTTTACGTTGTGTTCTTGACTGAGATACACAAGAAGAGACGTGAGTGTAGATTACTTGTCGCGTTCATCAAAGATATTTGACGCCGACCGCCAAACGACGGTTTATCGACGAAAATGAGGATTGGATAGTGAAAAAAAGGACAATGATCCGAAGCACGTCAGAAGGCTTTTCAGTGACCAGAAAAAGGGGAAAGGTGTGCAGGTTCTCCTGACGATAATCCTATTGAAAATGTATGGTCTAACATAAAAAGAAGTTGCAGGGAAAAAAGATCTTCACTTAGAAACAACTATTAACGCAAATTCGACGCATTTGGAGGGATCTTACACGTAAATACGTGGAAAACCCGGGTTCAAGCTTGCCTCGGAAATCAAAAGCAATTATCGACGCTGTAGACTACTGGACATATTATTAATGGTACTTGCATTTTTCTTTTGTTCACATATATAATGTATGTATATGTTTTGCTGTGTCGTCAAATAAATTTTTCTACTGATTAATCAGATCACGATCTTACTTAATAGACGGTAATATCTATCGATATATTGAAGTAAATAAGGTTTTAGAAGTGGGATGATTATTCGAGAGTTCCTAAAATGTATTGTTATTGTGATCGAAGGAAAACGTAAAAAGTTTGTGATGTACGGATATGGCATTGAGTACAGATTTATGTTAGTTCAAAAACATGTTAATTGGATTCAAAAAATAGTTTTTTTTAATACAGCTTGTAAAGAATCCCTGCTGTGCATATTCCGTTTAAATGGGTAAACGGAAATACCAAGGAGTCACAACGTCATCCACTCAAGGGACAACAGTAAAACTTGATTATTATTTAAATTAAAGCAGGCTAAAAGTTAATTCCGAAATTTCAATAATTAATGAGTGTGAAAATTCGCCTGTTATTATTATGAGTGATGCGAAGTCGGTTGAAAGATGATAAATAGATAATGATGATAATATAGCTATAGATTTAACTTTCCATGATTTTTGTCAGTCATTACCCAGTTGCATTAAAAAGTTATCAGTTATTGTAAAGATGGCAATTTCGGTTAAAACGTGTCTTTATAGCAACTTGAAAGCTTTCATGCACAGCGATACGCCTGCAATATGAAATACGTTATTGCGTAGGTACACTATTGATAACAAACCGCTGGAAACAGTATCTGCCGCAAAATATCTAGAAGCAACTGTCCGGAGCGAAAGGTTAGGAGAAGAGCTTCTGTGAAGTTTGGAAGGTAGGAGGCGAGGTACTGGCAGAACTGAAGCTGTGAGGATGGGTCGTGAAAAGTGCATGGGTAGCTCAGATGGTAGAGCGCTTGCCCGCGAAAGGCAAAAGTCCCTAGTTCGAGTCTCGGTCCGGCACACAGTTTTAATCTGCCAGGAAGTTTCATATCAGCGCATACTCCGCGGCAGAGTGAAAATCTCATTCTGGAAACTTCTGCAAGTACCAGAAGAAGATGATGCCTAGGTCACGGACGGGACATGGAAAAGGAAACTACTCAGTTTAGCAAGAGCAGACAACGTCCTTGGGTGAGCGATTACAGTAACTTTCATTGTTCAAATTGATTATCGCTAACGGAAGTTTATCAAAGTATGATGAAGGTTTAGGAGAAATCAGCTCCTTCACTTTAAAGCTAAGAAACGGGTGCCTTCTTTCAAATGTAACTTACATATCTAAAAGGTGATCAACTTGATGCCCTAAAACTACAACCACAGACGAACACTTCGGGAAAGTGTTCAGTATTGTAATCGAGATCAGGAACTGAAGATCTGTGAAGCAGCTGAGGACATATACATAACAGAAAAGACGAATGCGCAAGAATTAGCAATGAGGAAGATTTGTGCTAGGTGAGTGCATTTTTTAAATGCTCGGCAAAAACAAATGAAACAACCAATTTCCTAGCAATGTTTGGACGAATTTGTAAAGACCTCAGTTGATTTTATGCACCTCTTTGTCACTAAGAATGAGACGTCGGGACTAAAACTTCACGCAGGATATGGCATCACATTCAAAGAAATATTAGGAGGCCGTCGTACTGTACTGAAAAGCTGATGTCGTGTCATATATCAGAACGGTTGAGGCTAAAGTTTTATGATGTGTGAAGAAGATACTTCTTAAAGATTACCTTAAGAAAGGTGCAGTAATAACTGATGAATACTAATAAGTTCTCCTGGATCAAGTGCATGAATTAATATGAGATAGGGAAGGTAGCTGGAAAAGGGTAAAAAAGGATCTTTCATTCTGAAAATGCATCTTTCTACTTTGGGTGCTATTGGAATGGGGAAGATAATGGATTTGAAGGTAAAATTTGGAACGTTAACCCGTCTCAATTTTTGGCGTTGTCTGTTTTCCACTGGTTCGTAGATGGTTATTTTGCCAATCTTTGAGTATTACACTTTAGGGACGAAAGGTAATCCGAAGGGTATTGACTTACAACGAGAGATGAACGAAAGTCAGCTGCTTTTTATTTTTAAATCTAAGCACACGATATTTCACACACTCCTATAATTCTTTCTAACATTGGCACTAATCATGTCAGGCTCGGCTTCTGTAATCATTCGTAAGTCATGTCTATCAGATTCCGCGCAGATGTGACAGGTAATTTATGCCAAATCAATTATTTTCTTATGATTAGCTATGAAGCACCTGCACATACTAACATAATGGAACTTTAAGCTCTGTTCCAGTGCTTACAGAAGATTAATTAATTCATTATTACCTACTCTGTAACGCATTCTAATGTGTATGGCAGGGGTTAGGTTTTATGACACTATTAAGATATGTTTAGCTCGCAGCCCCTGTGACAGTGAAATGATCGTATTTTCAGGGTGTACTTAGATTATACCTGGGATACTGGCTATAGCATTTTAAAAAATTTTTATCGTGGAATTTGCCGGTTTTGATCAGGTTACAACAGTATATCTCGACAAAACAAATAATACTGCTCGGGAAAAACCACCTATAACACTATTACACGAGGAATTGTGCACATAATATACACCTGTCGTTTAATGTTACCCCTTTTACGGCATTTGACCATAATGTATGACTAATGTATATGGAAATCAGACTATTGATTCCTTTTCCTAAGTGTTTTCTAGCTGTTAGCAAGAAACGCAATAAAAATGGGTTAATACTGAATCTAGGACCTTTCTGTACCGAGTTCATTAAGTGGTTTGTCTAATGGATTTACGGTCGCTACAGTCTATCTAGGCAATGAAATGGATAGTTTTGGAAAATATGTTTTAGAAAAGAAGAAGTAATTTGGCCTATTTTTCCCGCTGTTGCCTAACATAACTTCACAAATGTATATAACTTTACAAGATATGGTTCGGAGAAAGACACAGGAATCTCTTAGCTACTAAACCCTCATACACAAATAGTTTTGATCTAGAAAGACCACGAATATTTAATCATCACTATGTGCCAAAAGAATCTGGTCAAGGGAGGACTTTTAGGTTTGCATTTTGTATAATGAACAAATTAAATACTTAAATACTCTAATAACATAATACACCCATTTAAATTTAATAATCACTTTGTTCATACCTTTCTCTTAGCAAATGATCTATCAAAAGCCAAAGGTAGGGTGTGGTCACTTTATATTGTTATTCAGGATTTTTATGCAATTCTATTTCAGTGTTACTGAACCGCATAAGCAATTTTCTTTTTATAGCTATTTTTACTTTACTGACTTTCATTTATAACTGAAAGAGTTTTATCTTTACTTCACTCAAAACTTATTTACTCACTTTCACTTTACATTTTACCACAAAGAGAGTAAGAATATTAAAATTCTTTAATTTATCTGAAAACACCTACTACAATGCTTAAGCAAAATTTCACTTTAACATTTCTACTACGTAAATCATGCAGTAGTTTTAACCCATTTTAAAAGTTAGTTCACAACAATTATATTCATTTATTCAAAGATGAAACTGAATAAAGCACTTCAAATGTTTTTATAACAGGTTTACTCAGAATAATCAGACAGCAAAAAAGGACCCTAAATACGTGAACAATTACGAATAAAATAACAAAGTGAACCAAATTTTGTGTTCAATTCAATAATTATTCAAAGAAAAATCCTGAATTAATCGTTCACGCTTCTGCAATTCTAAACATAAAGTTCGTAACTTGTTTTCACGCTTCTACAATTCGAATTATACAGTTCGTAACCTGTTGGCTGTAGTCGTTGGGTATCGCGAATAGTAATGGCGGCTACACTACCCGTGGTACGGCGTACAGGTTACTTTAAGTATGGACTAATTAGCTCTTCTTGACGTAGTTTTAAGGTCCATAACATAGCCCAGCTACTTGTGCCAAAGCCGTTTTAATTCATCTGTCGTTGTCCGAGGCTATTTTGCAACAGTTTCTAGGTAGGGCACTGCCTGCTCCGCCCGAGTGTTGTCTCTTTCACTGCAGCCTGCAAACTGTGTCCTCTCATTCCCTCTCGCTCAACAGGCAGAGCCGAAAAGCCACCTTTTACGCTTCCCACAGTAGCTTCCTTACAGTATAAAAGCACTCCATCTCTTACATAAAAGTTATCACACACATTTTCCCTAAGAGTGTACCATTTTGTACAAATGACAACTTGTACAAGTACAGGGTTATTACAAATGATTGAAGCGATTTCACAGCTCTACAATAACTTTATTATTTGAGATATTTTCACAATGCTTTGCACACACATACAAAAACTCAAAAAGTTTTTTTTGGTATTCACAAATGTTCGATATGTGCCCCTTTAGTGATTCGGCAGACATCAAGCCGATAATCAAGTTCCTCCCACACTCGGCGCAGCATGTCCCCATCAATGAGTTCGAAACGGTAAGGCTCCTGCTTTAGCCTTTTCCGTAAGATTTTCCAAACCGTCGGCTGTGGTACGTTTAGCTCCCTGCTTGCTTTATTCGTCGACTTCCGCGGGCTACGCGTTCAACCGTTTCTTCGCTCACTGCAGGCCGACCCGTTGATTTCCCCTTACAGAGGCATCCAGAAGCTTTAAACTGCGCATACCATCGCCGAATGGAGTTAGCAGTTGGTGGATCTTTGTTGAACTTCGTCCTGAAGTGTCGTTGCACTGTTATGACTGACTGATGTGAGTGCATTTCAAGCACGACATACGCTTTCTCGGTTCCTGTCGCCATTTTGTCTCACTGCGCTCTCGAGCGCTCTGGCGGCAGAAACCTGAAGTGCGGCTTCAGCCGAACAAAACTTTTTTTCTACGTATCTTTAGTATGTCGTGACCATATGTCAATGAATGGAGCTACAGTGAATTTATGAAATCGCTTCAATCATTTGTAATAGCCCTGTATATAAAATTGCGTACACAAACACTTTCATTTCATTAATCCATGACTAAATATTATTTAGTAAATTATACATTTCACATATTTCTTTACATAAGTTACAACATACATTAGCAAAGCACTCTAACATCACATATATCACAGTTTCCTTACAGTATTTGGATATCACAGTTTTATTACGATAAATTTTAAAAGCAAAAGGTTTATATTAATTAGATGACTGACTGAATAACAGTGTTAGAAGTTGCCTTATCAAATTATTCGGCATTCTTGTGACAGCCTCCCCGCGAGCAAACGCTAGATATCTACTGTAATTCCATTGCTTACTTGTGGTTTTACTACTTTAGTACGATGGTTTATAATTAAACTGATTTGTACTGAGTGTTTAAGCTTTAAAACGACCAGTAGCGTTCGTAGCAAATTATAAATTTGTTCATTGCGCGCTGAGTAGTAAAGGTAGGAAGAAAGCTGGGAAGGAAGTCTGGAATTTAACGTCCATATGACACTTAGTCATGTCTGTAGTTATTTTATCTAATGTTTAATTAATTTAACTGACTGTGCCAAAGGCTAGACCATCTATAATTTGGTGTCAGTTTGCGCTCTGTGAAATTGAGTCCACATTTTTCTTTTTCTCTGAGGGCGTATCATTTGAAAAGTTTAGGTCTCACTTCCGTTTCGACTGCGATTTATTCATAGAAGTTTTGATATAATGTTAGAATAGATTTCATGATCTTTCTGGTTATATTCTCTTGACCGACTTTTACCAGGCCTACTGAATTAAAGGTCTTCTTGAAGTCTATGGAAATTATAACAAGGTTTTATTTTCAGGCTGATAAAAACATACCCTTTCCTGCAACCACCGTAGTGTTTGTTAAACTGGTGATTGAGCTGTAGTTCTGCTCACGAAGATGTTGGGAAAAATCCTTGTAAATTAGACACCTCTGTACTTGTTGACGTCATTTCTATATCTTTTCTTTATTAAAACCGAGATAAAATGCCAAGAGCTGCATACGTAATTGTAATAAATACCAACTTCACCTTAGTGAAGGATAAGAAACAATACAGGTGGCACGAAATCGATAATAACAGCTACTGCTTGTTAAAAAGTCACTTGTTTTGACATCAGCCACGTCATCGTCAAACTGGAAGCAGACAGGTATGACAACGATAGGACATCAGCGCGCCAACCTAAACAAAATGACGGCGTAACGACAAACAAGTGTTAGACATTTGTCCGACACCAACGAACTGCTGCAACGTTCAATACCCTCACCCACTCCAGCAGAGAGAACGGAGTCTTAACGGACTCTGAATTAGGCTTAAACGTCTCTACAGGTCTAAAACCTACTATCGGTAAAGGACACAATCAGCGGAGTTGAACGATCGGTAGCACAATCTCAAAAAGCCACAGATGCGCTGAAACTAGCTATTTAAATTTTGCAGTGTGCGAATAACATACCTGTATTTTCCTTCCCTTGTGTTTTATTATCTTATTTTCAAGATTTGTTCATCACATGCTAAGTCTTTCGCTTTGATTATATTTATTAAATCATATTTGTATCTGAATGTTAAGTTATTATGTCCAGAGAGATAGCACAAGGAGATTTGCACTAGACGACACAAAACGTATGGTAACCATGTAGTCTGTCGGACGTTAATCCAATGCACGATTACTGATTACAAGGGCTAAACAAGCTATGCCCTCTTTTAGCTTTATGTTCCGGTATGAAGTGTAGTACATTCAAGATAAAAGGTAAGTGCTAATTGTCCGCTTACTCCGCGCCGGCCAGAGTGACCGAGCTGTTTTAGGCACTTCAGCCTGGAACCACGTGACCGCCACCGTCGCAGGTTCGAATCCTGGCTCGGGCATGGATGTGTTGATGTCCTTAGGTTAGTTAGGTTTAAGTAGTTCTAAGTTCTACGGGACTGATGACCACCGAAGGTAAGTCCCATAGTGCTCAGAGCCATTTGAACCATTTGAACTCCACACCGCTTCTAGAAGGTTGAAACTGTATTTTGATACAGGACGCAGAGCAAACAATACGGTCGTCGTCAATGCAGTCTGAAACGTTATCTGAGTTTACATTGTTATGTAAATAGCAGTCATTTATTCCATTACATTTAAATATTAATTATAGTCAGAGGTACGTTCATACTAGTAAAATATATATTCATTTTGTTGCGCTTTTGCTTTCGTTATCAGTCCATTATGTTTGTATGTTCAGTGTTAATCAAATGTGCTTAAAAATAATCCTTAAGCTAGGTGGACACACGAGAGGTTTCCACTCTCAGAGAACTTTTGCAAGTATCGCGTGTCGTGTAAAAGCGCCGGGAGCAGCTCCCCGGCAATGTCAGAGACTGGGTGAGATATCAGATAGTCGTGCTCTGCATGTTTAGACGCGTAGAAGGCTACATCCGTCTCTCGAGAGCTGCTCGCCCTAGCTCTCACAAAAACCCCTCGATTGCGAGGTCGCAAAAGACCAATGATGTTTACACCACTGACGCCCCACGTATTGTCTACCACGCAACCACAGCTAATGAAAACAGGGGGCGGGACTGGAAGTGTTCAGTGGTGGTCACAGCATGAGGCTATGGAGGGTAGTTGAAATGCTTTGACGATGAAGAGCTCACAACAGTGCTATACTGCACTGCTGATGATACAAAGCAGAGCAATGGCAACGATAAACAAAGCAATCATTGCATTATACCTCCAACAGCAGTTACCGAAGCTGACATTTCGTCAGAAAGGAACCAATGGAATTTCGCAGAGTGAGAAAGAACTGGCAGATGAAATATTAGCGTCTCTGCAAGATGAATCAGGGGAATGTGTGGTCTCGTATACGCTCGACTGTGCCGACGATGTACGTGAGGAGTACAATGATGACGATACATGTTGAACAACTGAAGGTGATATTGAGACAGGTGTGGAGCCATGTAGTTCATCATCCTTTTATTACAGCGAGTCACAAATCTCCTCTTCAGTGAAACGTAGTAAAGGACAACCGTTGTCCAAGTAGCGGGCACCAACCATAATTACGTGTATTGAAGTACATCGGCAGCACAGTAATATCGAATAAGTCCGCAGCAATGTGACCGTGTAGTGCATGAGAGTAACTATGGATATTCAAGGGAGGGCACGATGCACTTTGTTACAAAAACCATGATGGTGACCTACTACGTTATGCACATCAAATTGCGCGCAACGTAGATTACTGTGGTTTCGAGAGAAGCAGTGGATGGCTGCAAAACTTAAAACAGTTCTACTGAATTGGAACACGTAAGATATCGAAATTTCAAACAAAGTGTCAGCTTGACGACGCACAGCAAACTACGGGATCGGCCCGAAAATTTGTAAATGTGATGAACAAACTTATCTCATCGTTCTGTAAGCCATTTGTTTTCAACTCCGACTAATCGGAATTTGAAGAGGAAATGTATTTGAAAGGATCCCTGGAAATTAGAGGTGGCAAGAGAGTTTTATTAAAATCAACTGGCATAAGTGCCTTATCTCATTAGTATACGATTATGTCGACAATTAATCTCTTTGGTAAAATGTTATTTATTGTGCTGCGAGAAGTTGGAGGTGCTCTGCCCCTTATGATACCTTCCCGTGTGCCTGATCTATCAAGAGCATTAGCGAATATTTAGGTCACAGTAACCAAGAGCTGGAAAATGGGCGTAAGAGAACTAAAACTGTAATGTGAGCACTGCTTTTGGCCAAAGCTTGTTAGAATGACTTGCTTTTGTTTAATTCCTGGTCTCCGTATAAAAATCATACTCCTTTAGAGCAAACTAACCCTGTGACATTACAGTTCATACCACCTGGAACCACTGGACAAATTTAGCCACTGGATGTTTGGTTTCTCCGTGCCTATAAGACATAGTATCGCAATATCTACAGCTATGCCTTAAAGGATAGCTAGTTTCAGCATAAGCTCCACAACAGACTGTTTCGCATTCGGCTGCATGCCATTACATTCCATGAGTTATCATCCCCCGTTAGACCAATATACACAAGTTAAACAAAAGTACTCACGAAACCGCGTGTTTCGAGCCAAAATATATATTCGTGGCAAGTTTCTGAACAAAAAAATCGCCAGTTTTTTCACATTATCATATCAGAGTGACTGTAAGTGGAATGACCACATAAAACAAACACTGGAAAAAGCAGATTCTAGAGTCAGATTCATAAGGGGATTCTTAAGGAAATGTAACTCATTCCCGACGGGACTGGCTTTTAAGGCACTTTTTTGACCGTGTCTTGAGTATTGTTAATCTATCTGGGGTCCCTACCAGATAAGACTGCTAGAGGAGATAGAGCAGATTCAACGAATAGCGGTATCGTTTAGTCGTCACGAGAGAGTTACGGAAATGCCCAACGAACTCCACTGGCAGGCTTTACAAGAGAGGCGTTGTGCATCACTCACAGATTTGCTATTGAAATCTCGATACAGCACTTTCCGGAATGTCATAACGTATTACTTCCCTCCACGTACGTCTTTTGTAATGACCATGAGGAGAAAATTCGAGAAATTAGAGCCAGTGCAGAGGCTTATCGGCAATCGTTCTTCCCACGCGCTTTTCGCGGATGGAACGGGGTCGAAGGGGTCAGGTAGTGGTACAAAAAGTACCCTCCGATACAGACCATTAGGTGGCTTGCGGAATGTGATACAGATGCAGCTAAACGAAGAGTACGATCAGTCAGCCTATGCTGAAAGTTCTAGACTTAAACATTGTTGATGGGCACATTTTCGGGTACGTAGTGCGCATATCGTTGGCCAGAGATATTACCTCGCCGGTATACGTCTGCCAGTAGGCACATTGGTTTGGCGGGGTCTTAAGTGGGAGACATCGCGGAGTTGTGAGGTGAGTTTGGGGAGGGAGCTGGTGGCGTTCGCGAGCGACACACAGAGGGCAGGGCTGCTGCCGGCTGTACGACCGCGGGTGTTAAGTGTGTACTGTTCGAAGTTTCTTGGACAATAAAAAAAGGAATATATTTTTCGTATGTCTTCGTCTTGGGTTACTCCTTCCATTCCAGCAACTCGTGTCCCGCTTACCTATCACACCAAATGCTACGGTGCAAAAAACATGTAAAAACATCATAGTCTGGCCGCTGTGGCAGAGCGGTTCTACGCGCTTCAGTCCGGAACCGCGCGACAGCTGTGGTCGCAGGTTCGAATTCAGCCTTGGGCATGGACGTGTGTGATGTCCTTAGGTTAGTTAGGTTTAAGTAGTTCTAAGTTCTAGGGGACTGATGACCTCAGATGTTAAGTCCCATAGTGTTGAGAGTCATTTGAACCATTTTTTAAAAGCATCATAGACATATTATATAGAATTAACGAAAAAAATTTAAAAAAGTCTCTTAAGAGACTCGATACCATATTAACAAAAAAATGCGAACGGAAGACTAGTTCGCCAACCACTGCGCCACGTCAACACTGCAACAAGCCACTCATTTTATGTGTACTGACATTGTCGGGACGGCTGGGATTGCTGTGGTGATGGATACGCGTTATGAGAGAATGTCAACGATGCGTCGGGAAAAAGAATGTTAGTGAAGAAACTACCAGGAAGTGGACTCAGGACGAAGTAGTGCATTTCATTGCTTTATACGAGAAACCCAGCGTTATGGAATGTACAGTTACTGGACTACAGGAACTGAGATAAGAAGCAAAGTTTGTTGGCTGAAATGGCCACAGCTTTTAACACCTCCACAGAATAAATTTACCAGAATATCCACAATTCAAGGAGCCGGGCAAAATAGTTTTATAAAATAGAGTAATTAACGTAGAGAAAAAATGACGTTATATTTCAGACTTATCGATATGGAACTCCGAAAATTGTTATTTACGTTCAAGTAATACAGCTATATCTATAATTTTATATGATACGGTATTTGTTTATTATATTGGGTATTGAGAAATAAACCTTCAGGGATTTATGAGTGGTTCCGTAAGTCAACACAAGTTAAAACGTTCAAATAAACATATGTTCGAAAATGTTTCATTTATCAAGTTGCCGCCCTATTTGCCTTTCGGACGTCTGGGGCTATCAACATGAAATTGGTGCAATGTTGTTTCATCGTAATTGTTACGTTACCAAATATTAAAGAGAATACACGTAGCTAATGTTCGAAACACGGGGTGTTCAAAAAGTCTCTCCGTAATGCCGTATGATTGTTAGCCGCGCGTGCCGTATGCATCAGTGAACATACCGAAATGAAACTCAGTAAAATACAAGTTATTAATTTATTGAATAATCATTTTTAATTACAAATTTTCGCATTAAATGTTGAAAGTGTCCCCCCTGTTGTCAATTAGTCTAATCATGTTTCGAAACACAAGCTATAACATTTCTTCTGTAACAGAAGCAGTGAAAGTGGATATTGCAGTTTTCAATTCATCGATGGATTCTGGACGGTTTTTATAGACAGTTGCTTTCGCTGCACTCCAGAAGAAAAAGTCAGGTGGTATTAGGTCAGGCGATTGTGGAGGCCAAAGTCCCTGTGAAATTATGCGACCACCAAAAACATCGCCAAGCAGTGACATTGAAACGCGAGCTGTATGTGCAGTTGCACCATCTTGTTGAAAATAACGGTTCAGTATTTCACTTAACACAAGTTCTCCTATGAATGGGTACAGAATATCACTGCAGTATCGTTGTGCGTTTATTGTTTCGCTGAAAAACCCAGGTAGCCAAACAATCGTACGGCACTGCGGAGAGACTTTTTGAATACCCTTTATTAGAACCATACGCTGTCCGCCTTTAACACTAACTTACGCATGATAATATCTAGATTGGCTATTTCGGGTCCAGTTATAAAGAGTACCGCTTCCATCGCCATCGCTGTCATTCTCGTAAAATTTCGGTAGTGTGAATTCTTTCATGCTCCGCTACCTAATCCATTCTCTTATACAACATGAACAAGGTCATTTACTATGTTTCTTTGCCACTAAAAGTATTAAATGTCTATCTTCAGCCCGGCACTCTTCCATCGCAACCTCTTCCCTCACACACAGAACTACGACAGAAAAATCTCGTGGAGAGTGTTGTGTGTAAAAGGCTTCCGACATCTGCTCTCGCAAGACTCAGACGCGCACAGAAAGTACTGGCAAAGAACTATGAGACAATAACTATCAGCGAAAATTCGTTCCTGCTGCAAACAATTCTGCGAGTACTCTCTGGAAGTACCAAACTGTCTGAGATTAAAAGGCTCACATGTATCCTAGCCCTTGGATATTCGTGGATAAAAATCTTAATCAGTCGACCTTCAATCCAGCAGCCCTTTCAATTTTAGTTTGTCAACGATGTACAATGTTAATGGAACCACTATTTTAAATATTACAAAAGTATCATTAGTTGAGCGCAGCAGGATCGGTTAAACTCCAATTATGATTAACTATAACATTAGCTAGTGCTTATTTAGTGACTTTTAGAAGCAATGTATCTACAGTCTATTTATTATTACAACCATAAACACGCAGAGCGTGAAAAGAAGCAATAACCAGGAGAGGCAATACAGCTAGAGAGACATGGAATACTACTCTTCTGCGTCGGCAGCAGGTGAACAGTTTCCAGTAGCCACGTCCAATTATGGCTTACCAATGTGCTCGTACGTCTAATCTCTAGCACGTGCCAACTTTCAGGGGATTCAGTAGTGGCATGCTGCTACTATTTTCCAGAATTATTGGAGAAACAATGCATTCTTTCATGCATGCAATATCATTGCCTTGTCATTACTTCTCCAGTCTATGAGAGATGACGGCGTCTATAATTTGTACTCAGTACTGGAAGTCAGAAATATATACCCTACAGGTAAACACTGATGTGTCCACAAAAGAGGAAAATATTTATTAATTATTATTCATTGCATCAATAAGTACTGAGGTAATTAGTTTTATTCAGTTAACTTTTCTACCATGAACAGTGCACCTCACTGGGGTGCAGCGGCTCGCATGCCTCAACGATACAAATAAAAATACCGTAGGTGCGATCATAATGGAGTGGTACCTGTGGAGAGGCCAGACAAACGTATGGATTCTGAAGACGAGCAACGGTAAAAAGCATGTATAAGCCGAAGAAACATAGATGGTGCCTATAGGAAACTGAAAAAGTTTTGGAAAAAAAGAAGCAGCTGTATAAATATGAAGAGCTCAGATGGCAGTACTAAACAAAGAAGGGAAGTCTGGCAGGTGGAAGGAGTATATAGAGGGACTGTATAACGGAAAGAAACTTGTGTTCAATGATATAGAAAGAGAAGAGGAAGCAGCTAAAGATGAGATGGGATATACGACATTACGAGAAGAATATGACAGAGCACTGAAAGACTTACATCCATATCTACATCTACACTTTGCGTATCAGTGTGATGTGTAAGATATATAAGGGAGGTGAAATAGCTTCAGCCTGCAAGAAGAAAGAAATAATTCCAATTGCAAACAAGGTAGATCCTGACGGGTGTGAGTATTAAGTAATTATCAATTTAAAAGTTATGCTTGCAAACTACTGACACGAATTATTATGGAAGAATTGAAGAACTGTAGAGGTCAACAACGTGGATGATCGGTTTGCGTTCCGAATAAATGGAGGGATATGTGGTGACATATTGACCTCCTACTTAATTTAGAAAGTACGCAACCCTACTTTTATTGAGTTTGTAGATTTTGAGAATGCTTTTGATGAATTTAACTGCAATACAATTTTTGAAATTGTGAAGTTAGCAGGGATAAAGCAGAGGGAGTGAGAGGGTACTTACAAATTGTATAGAAATCAGGTTGCAGTTATAGGAGTCGAACGACATGAGTGGGAAGCAATGTTCAAGAAGTGAGTGAGACAGGGTTGGAGCATATCCCCGATTCAATTAAATCTGTACATTGAGCAAGTAGTAAAGGAACCCCAGGAGAAATGGGGAAACGGAATTAATCCAGGGACTTAAGCTTCTCTGGTGACATTATAACTGTACCAGAGACGGAATGGCATCTGAACAGATAGCGTCTCGTAAAGAGTTTATGAGATGAACATCAACATAAGAAAAACAATGGTAACGGAAGCGTAACGTAAGATTAGGATGGAGTGGAGCTTGGCATGGGGACTGTGCAGGCGTGGGCTTATTTCACTAAAACACTTATTAAAAACATAAATATATTCTACAAACAAATTACAAGAATAGAATATTAAACAATAATGACGACCCAAGGGTATATTGCCCAGAGTTACTATTTGTACAAATTGGGCATCAAATAATCGCAGAGTAAATTACTGATACTTTAAACAATATCATAAGCCAACTCAATTTTAGATACAGCCCGAATGGTACATAAAGGGGGTGGCCAGAAATTCTATAACTTTTAATAATTTACAAAATGGATTACATCCTCAGAAATACGCACAGAACTCTTCTTCTGAGAAACGTTAACACACGCTAGCGGCGTTAACGAAACGCCATACAAGATAAGCTGTTCTGCCAGCCGGACCATGCCATGTAATACAATAACGGTAATTACCGTCACACTCGGAACATAGTATACTATCTCCTTCACTGCACACAGTACTCGCCATGCATGACTCAGATTTTGACCACTTGTCAATGTCCACAATACACTGCAGGCTACTAAAACACATTTTCTTATACAAGTACTGACCAGTGAACAGACTAATGGGAGGGGGGGGGGGGGTGGGCGAATAACTGGTAAAGAAAATTTTTTGAAGTAACACCTTATTGTCTTGATTTGGCATCAGCACCCACCGACAGAATTCGATGCCCATTCCGCAATTACGCTGGTTAATACGCAAGCGAAGTGAATTTTGATACGGACAGAAGCTGTTTAACCACCAAATGCGAACAATAATGAACTGATTTTCTCCAGAGATAATCGCAGTTTCCCTTTAGCTAACTTGTGAGATGTGAGATACAGCTCGAAGAACATTTATTTCTTTCGTTTCGTTCTTTCCAGACTCGTTACGTGTGACCTGTCAGTAAGAGTTCTCTCCACATTCGCTGGCTGGATTGTCAACCTTCATGGGCATCGTCTGTCAGGATACATTTGTGGGTACAGCTTGAGTGTTCTATCTGAACTGCTCCTGATTTCATAATAGAAAAAGTGGGATATCTAATTTATCTAAGTTTGCGAATATTTTTTTAATGAAAGCAGTACTCGGTACACCTGAATTACGTACAGAGAAAAAAGAAGGCTAATCCTCTGTGCCTCAATTAGACTTGTATCACGGCAATTTAACACTGTTTTCTTCTTATCCGACGTAGGTGTTTCTCCTATCTGAGTATGAAATCAAGTGCTTCCTGAAAACACATCAGTAGATTTGATTTTCAAAACCGATAAATCCGAAGTTCTAAATTATCCGAAACGAAAGATTTGATTTCGGTTGAATTCGTTTCTTTTAGATGTACAACACTGCCCTGTTCCTTCTGGAGAAAAGCCATGCTGATACTGTTATCTCTTTAATTAATAAAGCTACGACAAGAGATTACCTGTCGTTTAATGGTGCTTTTCTTACAGTCTGGGTGAAAACAGAATTAAGATATCTTAAACGTTTCCTAAAACATTTTCTGTGAACGTTAGGTGGATCCCCCTACCTAATCCGGCAAACATTTCTGTGAACGTTAGCTGGATGACCCTACATAATTCGGTATCCATGATCGTATTCAAAGAAGCCGAATGTATACTACATGCAAAACAGTTCAAGAAATATCATGTACTTTCTAACCGCTAGATTTTCCCATTCTTCCCAGAGGTTACATTAAATGCAAAATCCTGGGTTCAGTTTATGAATCGCTCCGTCAACCACATCCAAATAACACATAAATAATGAAACCTAGCCAAATGATTAGGCCACTACAGAAACAAAAAGTGTAGACACAATATTGTATTTTTCTTTGGGAAATACTGCAGTTACGGCGATACCGTTACACGCATACCATTAACATAGGGGCAAAATTGGCACATACGTTTAGAGCAACGTAGCTTTGGTCGTGTTCCCGGTGCCGTGTTACAAGGTTCAAAAATATCTGCACTTATTCCTCAAGGAAGTCGCCTCAAAGAAACCGTCGGCAGCCGCGTCACAAGCAAAAATACTATGACCACCTGTTTAATAGCTTGTTTGTTCGTCTTTGGAACGAGATACATCACTGATTCCGCGTATCAGGGATCCGACAATTTGATGGTAGGTTTGTGGACGTATGTGGCATTAAATGTCTGCGCACAAGTCACGTAATTCGCGTATATAACGGGCCGCTGATTTGCCTACGCGGTGACGGCGCCAGATAGTGACGCAGATGGGTTCCACAGGATTTACATCAGGCGAATTTGGTCGCCAAGAAATCAACGTGAGTTCACTGTAATACTCCTCAAACTACTGTAGTAGGATTCTGGCTCCGAGACAATGGCAATTATACAGCTGAAAGATGACATCATCGTCGGAGAAGACGTCAAGCATGAAGGGATGCAGCTAACAGATGTCTTCGAATACTAACACAGGTCCCATGCAAGCACAGGAGAATGTCTCCTATAGCATAATACTGCCCCCACCACCCTGCGTCCGCGTCGCGCTGCACGTTTCGAGCTGTCGTTCGCCTCGATGATGGCGTTTGTAGGGAAGACCGTCGACGTAGTTAGCAAAGTCACCAGAAGGGCTGCACGTTTCTATTAACCAACGGCCGAATCCCGATGGCGCTGTGCGCACTGCAGTCATGACTGACCATGTCGTTGGATCAACATATGAACACGTAGGGTGGTTTGCTGCAGAGCTCCGTGTCCAACAAAGTACGGTGAACGGTGTGCTCCGAAACACTTGTGTGTGCGCCAGCTTTGTGCTCGTTGAGCACAGATGCCACAGATCAACTACCTACTTTACAGAGCAGACAAGCCTCCGAACCTCAACCTCACGTTTTGTGAAGAGTCGTGGACGTCCAACCATTTAGCGTCTGGCGGTAGCTTCACTGTCCATGTTGTAGATGCTCACAACATTAGCAAGTGAACAAACGATCAGCTTCACTGTTTCCGAGATACTCGTTCACAGGCTCTGCGTAATAACAGATTACTCTTTGTCAAAGTCGCTTATCTCAATGGGTTCCCCCAATTGCAGCCCATATTTTTGCTAGGATGATCCTCCGGTCGTGTCTGCTCCACTTACACACTTTTGTTAGCGCGTCACGTACCCGCAACGCCACCAAGCGCCATACTACGTCGCGGTAGGCCGTAGTCAAAATGCTTTGGCTTATCTGTATAGATCTTATGTTGTTACTACTTATGGCCCTTGATTCTATTCTGCAATTACCACCAGCGTTTCTTCCAGGAATCTCTCTTTCGTACTAATGTGACTTAATGTTTAACTGCGCTCAAATAAAAAATGTTCAAATGTGTGTGAATTCCTAAGGGACCGAACTGCTGAGGTCATCGGTCCCTAGACTTAAGCACTACAGTATTTAAACGAACTTACGCTAACGGCAATACACACACATCAATGTCCGAGGGAAGACTCGAACCTCCGGCGGGAGGGGCTGCGCATTCCGTGACGTGACGCCTCAAACCGCTCGGCCACCCCGCTCGGTGTGCTCAAATATTTGGAACCACTTTTCAGACGTTCAGTAGAGATAATTTCGGTACAGCTCTATCACATCTTCTTGATTCTATTCCGCTCATTAGTTTCGGTTCCAAAAAGATGTCTTAATCTATTGCTTATATGTAACTTCTCAAGCACCGACTTCTGTCTTCCATCATAACGATTTTCTGTCGCACTGTTGCCGTGGTATTCCCAGAATATGGCCGATTATTCTTGTTCTTTCATCAAACCTTCCAAATAAATGTTTCGAGTAAAGATATTTGTCATGAATCTTTTTAACTATTTTACTTTTCCCGTTTTTTCCTAATTATCTTAATGCAAATGCACTTAGTTCCTTTCTTCAACCTTACTCAGCCAGAGCCTACGATCAGTCTCTACCACTGGGTCGTGACCACGTCAGGTGAAGAGAAAAACAAAAATTACCAGTTTTGGTAAAGTAAATATTTTTCTGAAGTAAGTATTTTTCAGTGTGCCTGAAACGGCACGTTGACATTCAATATAGAGGGTGATTCTGCTTGTGCTCTGTATGACTGCTCATACCAAACTCCCACTACTTTGGAGAACTCAGCTCACTCGCTATGCCCTCCCAGCTCCCCTAAAGATGTACTTCCGCTGGCTATCGTTCTTCAGTCTCAAGTATTTTTATCGTTACACCGCAAGTTTACCGGTTTATCTAACGCTTTAACAGAAGCCACAGGCAATAAAATAGATCTATATATTAACACTGGAGTAACAGTCACTTACAAACTTGATATATAATCTTTACAATAAGCGAAATATAACTATAATGTTTCACATATTTAATAATAAGTGAGTCCACTATTTAGCCCGAGCAAAAATGTATCATAAGACACGAGTGTGTAAGTATCGCACTGTACGTGTTACACATTGTAGTGTCTCAGATTTATATGGTACTGCTCAATGGGTAAGCTCTATTTACTTCTGATTCTCATAAAAGTGTGACAGGGTGGGCGTAGAGGACAAACTTCTGGAGCCGGTTTTAACGGTGTGTCTAGGACGGCTTAGTGTGGGCTAGGATTCTCTGCTGAGGAAGGATGCATTGTGCAGCTGAACAAGGATCAATGAGTGTTACAATGGCTTCTTTACTCAGGCCTGTTTATTGTCACTGGTTCTTGGGGCAGAGAATATCACGACGTTTACCTTGTGTGATGGCCTGCGGCTGCTGACTGCGATATTCTGCAGTTATTGCTGTGGGTTGCCAGGTTTCCATGTTTCCTGGTAGTAAACGTAACCGGCGGGAACAGCTAAGGAGACGTCAGGCTGCATCACCCTCCAGGACCCAGAGCGTAGTAGTCTTCTGTTGATATCCTGGTGGGGACAGAGACAGCAGGACCCTTATGTCATACCCCCGGGACGGTGGCATCGTGTGGGGTTGCAGAGGCAGAGCTGTCTGCTTCATCGGCACAGCGCAGAACAGCACAGCTTGACGTCGCATAACAAACCATTCAGCGATGACGAGCTGGTTTGCACGTCCTTAAATACTGCTGCCCCTGCTGATTTCATGGTTGTAATGGTGTCCGTGTGTTATGCCAAGTTGTATGGAATGGGGCGACAAGCAGTTGCCTTAATTTGGCCGCAGTGCTCCCTACAAGCTGGGGCGGCGACGGGCCATGCAGCCTGTCGTCGCAGAAATAGGCGACGCTGCTAACGGCGCAGTTCACAGGCGATCACCGGCCGGCTTTGGTGGCGGCCCGATGTCACAAACGCGGCTGAAGCTGCAGTTCACTTGGCGATACCACGCGGATCTAGTGGCGGCCCGTCATCACAGAGGCGGGCAAGCTGCTGACCACACAGTTCACTGGCGATCACCAGCCCGTTTTGGTGGTGGGCCGTCGTCACAGAGGTGGGCAAAGGTGCTGAAAGCACAACTCACTTGTGATCACCGACTGGCTCTGGTGGCGGCCTGTTGTCACAGTGGTAGCCAAGCTACTGACCGTGCAGTCCACTGGCGATCACCGGCCGGCTTGGTGGTGGCCTGTTGTCACAGTGGTGGGCGAAGCTGCTGACCGCACAGTCCATGAGCAATCGCCGTCCAGATGTTCTGGTGGTCTGATTTCGTCCTGGTGCTGCACTGCTGGTTGTAGTACTCGTCTATCAAATGGTTCAAATGGCTCTAAGCACTATGGGACTTAACATCTGAGGTCATCAATTCCCTAGACTTAGAACTACTTAAACTTAACTAACCTAAGGACATCACACACATCCATGCCTGAGGCAGGATTGGAACCTGCGACCGTGGCAGCAGCGCGGTTCCGGACTGAAGCGCAGAGAACCGCTCAGCCACAGCGGCCGGCTCTCGTCTATCACTTTTTCCTTTACAAAAGGCAAGGTAAGCAACCGAGAGATAAGTATTATTACGAAAAACAGACCCTAATGGTATGTTAACCCTTTCGTGACCAGTGGGACATGTGTCCCACAGCCAAAGTTGTCTCTGAGTTCATAGGGATATGAAACTCCTCTAGCTATGTGGTGCTGAGATCTAGCGTTGAATGTATTGTTTCGAGCCAAGAGGCTTATTGTTTGCCATCTAATGTGCGACATATCGCTTAATTGTTTCAGTTGTGCATTGTGTTTTGATGATTTCATGTGATTTTTACCTGTCTGCAATAGATAAGCTCAGTAATTTATAGTTTTTTTACACTGTTTGCTAGAAATAAACAAATTTGTTTACATATTGATTGAGAAAAAACTTTTTATTCGTTTACTGGTTTTGCCTAACGGCCAGCGTGTGTAGAGAACTTCTGTATGTGTCTTTTTCCGTGTCTATCTCTAAGCTTTTAAATTTGTATTTATTCGGTGCTATAATCTCATTTTATTTCCCTTGATTTGATACGAAAGGAAAATCTCCTAATTTGTTTTTTTTTTGTGATGAATGCTTGCCTTCCCATTCGCTTTACATCTCATCCAGGTGAAAGCAGCCTCATAAAACCAAAGTTGTCCACATTTTCCTGCATTATTAATTACAGTTTCACACAATGACATTGCGACATCCAAAAGAAAATGAGGAAGACGATGCCACCATTTGGACGGCCTGTTGCCAATAGCATATCATTTTCTCAATTTGTCGAACCGGTTTCACCTCACATTACACCTATGCTCTCTGCTATGGTTGCAGGGCAGGATATAACTGGGTTATGATCAGTCTTGTCTTTCAGGTGGTGAGTGGTTGATAAAACAGTAACTGGCTTATTATCTTGGAATTGGTTTGATGTAATTATGGTCCTTACTTATTTTTTGAGGTGCTAATCCGCAGTAAAATATTTGTTTTTGATGGGACGTGTACATCTTACTGGACTGAAGGAGGAATAGATTTAGAGAACCATTTATTCCTTCTCGGGTCCAGTGGGACATATGCATCCCACTTAAAGTAATTATAAAACTCACCAGCTGCGACATAGTCGCGTATACGAACAGAGATCCAATACTGTCAAATGTTTTTTATTCCAGTCTTTGATCACAATATCAATTCTTTTGACGATGACCAGTTTCAGTCCGTAATGACCATCCTCAGATCTACAATATACAAATATATACACCTAGTGAGCAGTGTGTCTTTCAACAAGACACAAAAATACGTATCACAATGTAGGCCTACTATCATACAACCGGGAAAATGTAAAGCTAAAATACGGTAAAACGTACCTTTTCTACACCATGTCCTAAAGTGATAAAGCCCTAATGGCATCCTCAAAACATAAATATAGTCAGCACAGCATCGTCACATAGATCTAAAATAAGATGTAGAATAGGCCACAGCGTCCACACAGTCACTATTGCTACTGGGTACTGAAGTACAGTAGTTACCAGAAATCTGTTTGCCTACATCCTACCTAGATGTCGCTACTGTAGGCTTAGATGTAGTCATCATTTACGCAAAAAACATAATCTGATAAAAACACATTAGGTAAAATACGTGTAGCAGAATTTTAAATATTGATAACTAACATAGAAACCAATTGTGATACAGTAAAAGACGAATACAGTTACCCATATAAAATTATTAAAAGGAAATATATGAAGATAATGGGTCCGATCCTTTTATGGTGAATTTACGGTCAAAAATTAATATACGTAACACATTGCCTGTAGCAACCTATAAAGTACCTATGAAAGATAAATGTCTATATGACAGCTGAAAAAAAGACAGATCAATGATCAGCGCCCTCTGTTCGGTCGGCCGCCAGGATGTTATGTAGGCGCGCACTGATCATAAGAACTTAACCACTAGAGGGCTTTACATACATCGTGATATGTCTCTCACAGAAAACGTGTAAACAGCATATTGACAGTCAATAAATAAAATTATATAGTCTGGCCACACATTCCATGAATAGGTAGGACATAATCAGTTTCAGGATTAGAGCGACTAATGTATGGAAGTAAGGCAAATGCCTGTTGTTCACGACATAAATTATCAAGGAAGGTTAGGTATAAATACGCGAGGCATTACTTAGTTATCGTAAATGTTATCAAACGAAACAAAGAAGGCACTGGGCCCAAAATCGCTTTGTCCATTGAGTACTCTAGTGGGCTCATGTTTATTGCCTTTGTATATTTCCAACAAGTAGAGAGCGCGACCCTTCTCTGCCCTGTGTAGAATACGCATACAGTTCCCAATATTGTCTATAGTGTGGCCTGTTTCTGCCAGATGCATTCCCAATGCAGTTTTGTGATGGATCAGACTGGCCGTTCTTTTAAAATAAGATTCACGGAGCATTTGCAGGCACATAACAAAACTGTATTGGGAATGCATTTGGCAAACCCCGGCAACGATGTGCACCGCAGCAGGCAATTTCGCCTAATACCTGAAGAGAAGAAGAAGAGAAAAATAAGATAACACCACAGCGACCTTGAAGGTAGTGCAGAGCCACAGACCTTAACATGTCAGAAATGCAACGCCTAGTATTAAAGGCATACGAATTAGAGGTGACATTAAAACATCACCCACTGCATCTGGCTGACTGGTACAGCAACGGTATGAAGATTATATTTAAGTAAAACGGTCTTGCTTGTGAAAATATTGCTTTAACGCTCGTTTCGCCTTTGTTGAAGGAGGATGAGATTTGTGTTTAACGTTCCATCGGCAGAAGGTCATCGGAGACGGATCGCATTTGTAGGGCATCATCAGATTATCATTACTAGTAATTATAATAATTTTATGTATTACACCTCTAGTCAACATCCTTTCTTCTCAACACATACTAATGGTACAGGGATGCATGAGGTATCGTTAGAAAGGCTTTTTTTAACCAGATTCTTACATTGCAAACCGATTTTGGGCTAAAACTTACTATTCGCTGAAAATTTTAACATAAAAGACACTTTTAACCATCATAGCTAGAGGACATCTGGACAGCCGGATTCATACCTATATTTTACGGCCGGCCGCTGTGGCCGAGCGATTCTAGGCGCTTCAGTCCGGAACCGCGTTGCTGCTACGGTCGCAGGTTTGACTCCTGCCTCGGGCGTGGATGAGTGTGATGTCCTTAGGTTTGTTAGATTTAAGTAGTTCTAAGTTCTAGGGGACTGATGACCTCAGATGTTACGTCCCATAGTGCTTAGAGCCATTTGAACCATTTTTATATTTTACGAAACTAACCTATTAATCACGAATGAGAGACTCCCCTTTCATATTACCTTATTACAAATACGATTTTGTTTGTTTTAAAGAACTTATTAACTAAATAATTTGCGTAAGCATTCTCATAGAAAATAACCGTGACAGCTGCGGAAGTGTATTGTCTCTGCCCGTCGTACAAGTTGACTTGTCCTAAGGAAAACGGTTTCCGAACGACAACCATTCTGTAGAATTCTTACATTCATTAGATTCGTCAGGTTCGCAGCGACATAAACTTATACTGAAGAAAAACATTATTGTCATCTTGTTAAGAACTCTGGAAGCTAAACAAGGCGTAGTCAATGGAGCACGCATGGTTGAAACTGAACTCAATTAATTTACAATTAAAGCTCAGCTGATTGACAGCGGGAAACTGTTGAAATACCACAGATAAACTTATTGTACGACCCAAGCGTGCCTTTCAGTTGTCAAGAAGACAGCTCTCCATTAAAATTGCGTTTGCATTTACTATAAATATTTCGCAAGGACAAACGCTTCTAAGAGCAAGATTATATTTACCAAATCTCGTCTTTACTCACGGACTATAATACTTAACCTTTCCAAGAGCAACTAAATCAACTAAAATTTTTGTATCCCTTAAAGAATCTGAGAAACAAAACATGCACGAAGATTACTTTCTCACATCAAACATCGTTTACACCGAGACATTTTAATGCTCTGTAAATAATTTTGTTAAAAATTATGTGGATGGAATGCATATACAAGGATTTTTCATAACATCGTGATTATTATCACATGTCACTCGGTCAGCTTTCTGGATGTTTTCTCTTCATTCCCAGAGGCACCCGTATCCCAAATACTATACTTATTTGAAATATTGTCATTATTTAAAACTATAAAAGTTGTTCATGGGTCGCCTGTTTATAATAATCACTAATAAAAATTAATAAACAGTAAAATAATAAACTCTCGTGATAATCTGATGACGACCTACAAAGGCGAAACGCGTCATTGAAGGAACATTTTCACAATAAAGACTGTTTTGGTCAAAAATGTTTTGCACCCGGTGGCATTTGATACTAGGCCTGATGAAAAAATAGATATATCGACATGGATCGATATATAGGAGAGATCTTCTCCAAGTATACATCGATATCAAAACGTCAAAGTCGAGTATTGATATTTTTATATTATATTATTTTCACAATTTTCGGAAAATATTTTATGTTTGACTTTTGACACCGTAGAAGGAAATGATTTTACTTTCACTCTGTGAATGAGTCTTATTACAATTGAGCTTTCATCACGACCAATCTTTATATTTGACTGTGTGAAGCAAGTACATACGGCACTGGTTGTGGGGTGGCAGTGTGAATAGGATAACAAGGATGTGAAGAAACGGCATACCAGCTACGTTAAAGAATAATCTTTAATGTGACTAGAGTGTTATTTCTTCACATCGACGTTCTTCAAAAACAGTTACTGAAAATGAACAAGACTGGTCGTTGCGGTGGGCGGAGACTTGTGAGGGGATGTGCTGACGTAATCGGCGCACCGCGCTACCACCAGGAACTGCAACGCTGAGCTTCACCATGAAGTTTTGACTCTATAACTACCAGGCCGGTGGGGTTTGCAGAAATGAAAAAAAAAAAACGGGGAAATCGACAGGAAGTGTTCCAGACAAATCCGATTGTGACGATCGAACGATGGACTTACATGCAGTTACCACTTTTAGGAAAGTGGTTATCGCCAAGCATGAACGTGCATCTTTTCTCCTGTAGTTCCTGATCTGAGGTGGATATACAGGCTGCTAGCTTGTTGATTTACAAAATGTAGTAAATCAATACTTAAACATACAGCCCTAAAACCGGCAGTATATTTACAATGCGCAGCCGATATTTTTATAGGCAAGTACGTCGATATTTGTTGCGGCGAAGTATCGATATATCGATAATTTCCTGTATTTCGGAAGCTGATATTTATAAATTACTTAAATATCATAATATCGGATTCCCGATATTTTTAAAAATGTCAGCAGTCCTATTTGATACCTTCACGTCAAGTGTTGAGACCGTGTAACGATGGCAAGTGCAATAAGGTACCGTTCTTCACGTAGCCTCCACACACCGATGCTTCTTTCGTGATGGCGTAAGCAGAACTGAGACTCGTCTGAGAAGACAGCGTGGCTCCACTTCAGTGCCCACACTTGTCATTGGGCAATATCACTGGCTGTCCCTGCTGATGTCGCAACAAGGGGTCTATAGGCTGACCAGCGTAGTTGGCCAGCCTAGATGTGGTTCTCGGGCGGTTTCCCACATCCGGCTAGGTGAATACCAGGGTGGTAGTGACATTCCACCTCAGGTGCACGATTCGCAGATCTTTAGAAAACCTTCACATTCTTTCACACGGTTTAGCGCTAGACGCAGCCAGATCGGGTACACGAAACATCCCTTGGAGAGAAGCGGGAGGGGGTGGGGGGTGGGAGGGAGCGGGATTGGTCGTCAAAACAAGAACGCATCCGGCAACCCTCTCCCATTAACCACAAAAGCCAGGAAAAAAGAGGACTACAACAATCACAGGTTACTAAAATCTCCCATTTCCATGACGGAATAACTACGTTCGGCATTTTTTAAACTCTGCCATTTGCAAAACACAGTGTACTACTTTTTTATTTACCCTGACGTATTTTGACACCTATGTGTCATATTCTGTGTGTCTCAGTTTATTCCTGTGAAATATCATACGAAGTTCATGGCTGTCTTTTCTTTAATTTTAGGTCTAAAAACTGTAACGTGTGCGTTTTGTTTAATTTGCTTCAACTGCTCGCCTGGGATTACGTTATTTCCGGATACTTATTTTTACAGGAGTCGATTTAGAAGAGATAGGGGATCCAGTATTAGAATCGGAATTTAAAAGAGCTTTGGAGGACTTACGGTCAAATAAGGCAGAAGGGATAGATAACATTCCATCAGAATTTCTAAAATCATTGGGGGAAGTGGCAACAAAACGACTATTCACGTTGGTGTGTAGAATATGTGAGTCTGGCGATGTACCATCTGACTTGCGGAAAAGCATCATCCACACAATTCCGAAGACGGCAAGAGCTGACAAGTGCGAGAATTATCGCACAATCAGCTTAACAGCTCATGCATCGAAGCTGCTTACAAGAATAATATACAGAAGAATGGAAAAGAAAATTGAGAATGCTCTAGGTGACGATCAGTTTGGCTTTAGGAAAAGTAAAGGGACGAGAGAGGCAATTCTGACGTTACGGCTAATAATGGAAGCAAGGCTAAAGAAAAATCAAGACACTTTCATGGGATTTGTCGACCTGGAAAAAGCGTTCGACAATATAAAATGGTGCAAGCTGTTCGAGATTCTGAAAAAAGTAGGGGTGAGCTATAGGGAGAGACGGGTCATATACAGGGAATAATAAGAGTGGACGATCAAGAACAAAGTGCTCGTATTAAGAAGGGTGTAAGACAAGGCTGCAACCTTTCGCCCCTACTCTTCAATCTGTACATCGAGGAAGCAATGATGGAAATAAAAGAAAGGTTCAGGAGTGGAATTAAAATACAAGGTGAAAGGATATCAATGATACGATTTGCTGATGACATTGCTATCCTGAGTGAAAGTGAAGAAGAATTAAATGATCTGCTGAACGGAATGAACAGTCTAATGAGTACACAGTATGGTTTGAGAGTAAATCGGAGAAAGACGAAGGTAGTGAGAAGTGGTAGAAATGAGAACAGAGAGAAACTTAACATCAGGATTGATGGTCACGAAGTCAATGAAGTTAAGGAATTCTGCTACCTAGGCAGTAAAATAACCAATGACGGACGGAGCAAGGAGGACATCAAAAGCAGACTCGCTATGGCAAAAAAGGCATTTCTGGCCAAGAGAAGTCTACTAATATCAAATACCGGTCTTAATTTGAGGAAGAAATTTCTGAGGATGTACGTCTGGAGAACAGCATTGTATGGTAGTGAAACATGGAATGTGGGAATACCGGAACAGAAGAGAATCGAAGCATTTGAGATGTGGTGCTGTAGACGAATGTTGAAAATTAGGTGGACTGATAAGGTAGGGAATGAGGAGGTTCTTTGCAGAATCGGAGAGGAAAGGAATATGTGGATAACACTGATAAGGAGAAGGGACAGGATGATAGGACATCTGCTAAGACATGAGGGAATGACTTCCATGGTACTAGAGGGAGCTGCAGAGGGCAAAAACTGTAGAGGAATACGTCAAGCAAATAATTGAGGACGTAGGTTGCAAGTGCTACTCTGAGATGAAGAGGTTAGCACAGGAAAGGAATTCGTGGCGTGCCGCATCAAACCAGTCAGTAGACCGATGACAAAAAAAAAAAAAAAAAAAAAAAAAAAAAAAAAAAAAAAAAAAAAAAAAAAAAAAAATTATTGTTTATGATAGCAGTGTAGCCATGAACAAATGTGCTTAATTTTGAAATACTTCCTTATCAGTTGTGTCTGCGTATGTCACTGTACTTACATTTACTGTCCAGTTGTTTTCTCCTGGATTTATCTTTCTATTGCTCTTGTGTGCATTATATTCCACGGCTTTTCTTTTATTTCATTCTCACCTTTTATTTCATCATATTTATGTTTCGCAAAACAGTATTACAGTGAACAGTTACGTCTCCATACTCTGAGAGGCGCTGTATTATTGTCGTTTTGCTTCTGTTCAGTGTCGTGCTAGTATTCAGTGTTTTGCACGCATTGGTGAGAACTATTGTGTCGCGTGCCTGTTTTGGTAGAGCTTACGTGATGTGGTGTGGTGTGTGTGTGTATGTGTGTGTGTGTGTGTGTGTGTGTGTGTGTGTGTGTGTGTATGTGTGCACCGAATGAGAGAAAGAGAGCTAGAAAAAAGGGAGGGAGTGGAGTGAGAGACAGATGATTTGTGTATTTGAGGGTGTTTGCAGGTCAACAGAAGCTTCCTACGTGAAAAAGATGACTCTCTCAAAGCCATGTAAGGCATTTTCTACAAGGATCTACTATAAATTTATGTATAGAGTAGTAGAGTTGCGAAAACTCTTCTCACCATTAGGTTTAACAAATACCGTCTGAGTGATAATATAATTCCCGGTTTCGTATAAGTCAATGTAAAGAGCAAACCACCTGCAGCACAACTTGCTAAAAGAAAATTAGAAATTATTTGGTTAAAACAAGAAATTCGTTTTCTGTACGCTAAGAAACGACAGCTCATTGTTCAGGTATATAAAACACGCCTTCAGTTAGATAAGCTCACGAAAACATCAGTTCCTTTTAGGATTCCGTGCCTCAGACTCTAAAAACGGACTAATTGCTGTCCATCTGCCTGTGTGTCTATCTATCTGTAAGACTGTTAACAACCTTTTTTCTCACGAAAGGATAGCCGTATAAACTTCTAATTTATGTCACATATTAAGGTATATGGTCCCTTGGCACTAAAAATTTTAAGCTTCTAAGTCAATTCCATCAAAAGATATGGTCATTTAAGTTGCATAATGATACTCGAAAAGTCACTCATCAAAACTTGTAGTGTACTTCCCGTTACCCGAGAATCACTAAATTTGGCAATACGCAAGGTTTCACAGGACAAGTAAAGCAAAAAATTCGAAAATTTTTAAATTGTAATTATATCACATAAAAATATCGTTTTGCTATTAGAATACATATTGCATGCATGATCTGTCAAAAGCCTTAGAGGAACGTTGTTGCGCGCAAAAGTAAAAAAGTAAGTTTTATCCATGTTTTAGTGAGTAATAAAATGTTTCCTTAAATTTTCTGTATCTACATATACTTATAAAGTGAAGCCCTCTGCTCGCTTGTTTTTGTATGTTTTCGCTAATGGGGATTTTTATACAGTCTTCGAGTTCCTGGGACCGATATCTTGCCAAGATGGATGACGTGTAACACTGTACCACTCACTGTTACTATTCGCACTTAGCCAACTTTTTCATCGCACAAGGAGTCAAGACATACAAAGAAACACTAATGACGAGAACGATGAAAGAAACACATAAAGAAACTAAATCATGTAATGAAAATCACCATACGAATGAACAAAGAAGAGAGAATGGATACCCAACACAAGTTCCATGAGACACATGCCAATTTAATTGACATACAATGAACGAAACAAGAAATAGAATTACTTGAAAAGGGGCCCAACAGAAACACAATAGAAATACAAACGTTGCAAAAAACAATAGAAAACCTGATCACAGATATAAGAACAAAATTTGGAAAACAGAAAATTCAATACCAGCTTGACAAGGAAGCTGGTAGCAGAAAAAATGAAACACACAATCAAGGAGAACAGGACCAACATCAGGTCAAAAACGTAAACAGCAGAACAGAAACCTCCAGGCAATTAGACAAAAAACTACGAGAGCACAGAGCAGTCATAATAAAGGCAGATGAAGGAGATGCCGTGGTACTTATGAGTGAAACAGAATACAGCGACAAAACAGAGGAATTCTTAGAATAAAACATTGTTAAATTAGTTAGTGATCCCGCCATAACATAAATACAGTTCACCTTAAATAAAAAATTAGCAACTGTGACATAAGCATATTTGATAGTTAATTTCCTAGACATCACCATAAAAGAGTCACAACAAACAATTTTGGAACATTCAGGAAACCCATACCTACAAATACAACCCTTCACAGCCATTCAAATTACCCACAGAAACACTAACTTTAAAGTTTCAGATAGCTTATACATAGGCTTAATAGAACTCCACTAGACGGACTCAGCTACACACAGTAACTAAACACAGTATACAGGATAGCCAGGGAGAATGGGTAAGACATATAAATAATTAACAAACTGAACAACAAAGTCATGAAGCAAATTAAAAAGGAACAAATCGTGAATAAATTGCCAGCCACAACAAAGAGCGAGGAACACCAATACAGAACAAACACAGAGAACCAGAAATACCTTACAAAGAACACAGTATTGCAGATACTAACATACACGATCAGATACGTCAGCACGACTGGGAACATTCTGAAGAAACAAGGACTACATATATCGTTCCACACAAACAAATTTTCCAAAGCTGGAATCTATCAGGTAATCTATAGTTCATGCCAATCTGTACACATAGTCCAAACTCGCAGAAATTTTAAAGCTAGGTATTCTCACATCAGAGTCTTAAAAAAATTACAGCACACACTCCACTTTTGCAGATTATCTCTTACAAGAAAGCCACCACCCAAACAACATTGAGACAGTTCTCAAGATCCTTAGGAAAAGGAATAATGTCTGTCAAAAACTCAGAACAGAGGAAAACCATCACATACAAAAAAGCAGTGAGACAAGGAAGAAAGTCTTAAACTAAAACACAACACTGGACAACAAAACAATCCTTGCAACACTCAATGTATTATACAAAGAAACTTTCCCAACCAAAACATAGCAATCAAAAAACCTCAAATATCGAAAAGCATCTGCTTCTTAATTCCCTCCCCCATTTTTACAGCTCTCTCTCTCTCTCTCTGTCTCTCTCTAATCACACACACACACACACACACACACACACACACACACTCACTCACACACACACACACACACACACACACACACACACATCATTTCACATAAATTCTCCCCAGCAGACGCACAACAATAATTCTCACCAAAACATTCAAAATTAGCGCCACACTGAACAAAAGCAGAACGATGAGCAAGTGAGCGGCGACAAAAACATGGCGCCTCTGAGTGCGGAGAGGAAACTGTTTACTCAAATACTGTTTGTGAAGAAAAAAAAGAGAAATTGTGGAATACTGTGCACACAATAGCAGAAGAAAGAGAAACCACCAGAGATACACAAGTTGACGGAAAATGTAAGTATATTAATATACAGAACCACTGCTCATGAAAAAGTATTTAAAAATGATCAGATTTCTGCATAACCACACTGCAGATGGCAGGCTTTAAAAATGATACAAGGTACAATAAAAATCAACTTGTAAAAGTCAGTTCTGACAAGCATTGTAATTCCAGTTGAACAATCGAAACAAACTGCACGTGTTATAGCTTTTAGGTCTAAAACAGGAAAACAACCATGAGCTTTGTATGACATTTTACAGAAATAAAAAGAAATCTACTGAAGATGAAACACTTGTGTCGAAACATTTCTGGATAAATAAAAGTAAATGCAGTGTGTTTTACGTAAGGTGGAGTTTAAAAGGAATTAATTCACAAACACGGAAAGAACTCAAGAGGGATTTCCAAGCTGAACAAGACAGAGTAGGTAATTTACAAGAAAAGATTCTTTAACATTATCATTGATCTATTCCCTCTGATGATTGTGTGGCCTACGGGAAATAAGTCGCCTGATTCCTTTTTGTGAATTGTGGGTGGCGAGGACCCTGGCAAATCTAGTTCACGGCATATGTTCTGTAACGTGAGCGTGGGTGTGACTGTGTTCCCCGAGGAGCAATTGCGCTGCAGAATGAGCAGCGACTGTTTCGCCTTGCTCGTTAGTGTACAGCTGACTCTTGTATTTCGGCCGAAACCCTCGCTCCTTGCTTCATCTCTTGGTAGTCACAGTTAGCGCCACAGATTGGAATTTACTGTCCTTTGCCGAAACGTGATAACAGAATTGCAAGGGCAGCGCTATGCATAGTTTTCCTCGCGAAACATTCAACTACAGCGGAATTTATGCATCATTTTGTTGCAAGGGTAAAGAAGAAACTACAACAGATATAAAACAGGAAACGAAATTAGTGAACGAGGAGGCTCTTTCATTTCGCGCTGTGATTTCTTTTAGTTTTTATTTTCGTTTCGTACGTAATATCGCTCCCCCTGATGAAAATATAACTCGTTTCCCTCATAATGCCGTCCTTCTGGAAGCATGTTAGAGCAATAAATAAATGCATCCACAAAGCATAAGGAAAGGATGCTCTTCTAGAAGCGGATGAGTACGCAACATACGCGACAAGTTTTATGCAGGTTATTTCACTTTTAGTTCTTTGCAATCTCATCTTGAACACTGCTTAGAATTCCCGGGACTGTTAACATGTTGTAATAAAGCGACCTTACCGGCGGCTATGCAACGGCTCTCGCTCATGCATGGGATGGAATGTAATACTTGACGTTTAAGGCATTCGAAGCCCCACATACTGTCTAGCACGCAATTACAATATTGCCTGCTAGTGGCAAGAGGGAGAGGGATGGAGGTATCTAGTGAGCACAGCCTGGGGCTACGCAGTGTAGTTGAACTGCTTAGTCGGCGTATAGCTCATAACAGTGCTACAGTGCTAGTAGTGTTGACACAAAGCAGAGCAATGGCGACGAAAAACAAAGCAAACATTTCATTGTATCTACAACAGTTGTCGAAGATGACCTTTTGTCAGAAGGGAACCCAATGAATTTCACAGAGTGAGAAAGAAATAGCAGATGATGTATTAGCTGTATTAGCATTCCTGCAAGATGAGTCTCTGGTATGCGCTCGACTGTGGGGACAATGTTCATGAGGACTAGAATGATGATGACAATACGTGCTTAACAAGTGAAAGTGATACTGAAACAGGTATCAAGCCATTTAGTTCAACCTTGTCGAACATATCCCATCTCCAGTGAAACGTGGTAAATTACGATCGTTGTCCAAGGAGCAGGTGTATGTGTATTGTGTGTGTGACTCTGGGGACCTAGAAACGACGGAAAGGCTTCATCCTGCCTAGCTCTCAGTGGTTCACAACCCCACAACAGGCCACAGCAGTCCACCCATCCACCGCCGCCCCACACCGAACCCAGGGTTATTGTAGCGTTCGGTCCCCAGTGGACCCCACATCCCTCCCGGGAACGTCTCATACCAGATGAATGTAACCACAAATGTTTGTGTGGTAGAGTAATTGCATCGCTCCATGCAGAAAGGGCTTTAGTCACAAAATTGTGAAAATTGAGATTATGATGGAAATCGTATCTTTATCGATGTTCCCATCATTCTGAGCAAAATGTATTCCGTCCAGTGCTTGGAAATACACAAACTGAAGCTTCTTGTTTTGAGTTATATGCAAAAATGGCTCTGCGCACTATGCGACTTAACTTCTGTGGTCATCAGTCGCCTAGAACTTAGAACTAATTAAACCCAACTAACCTAAGGACTTCACACACATCCATACCCGAGGCAGGATTCGATCCTGCGACCGGAGCGGTCGCTCGGTTCCAGACTGTAGCGCCTAGAACCGCACGGCCACTCCGGCCGGCCAGTTATATGCAGAAAGGAATTCAGTCCAGGACTGAAGCCCTTCTTGATAAGCAACTACATTTCAGCCACGAAGTTGCACACTTCACACTGAAATGTTAACTTCAATGCGCAGAGCATGTTGGCTAACCTGCACAACACAGGGAAACAGCTGAAAGTGTACGTTGTTAACCTACACATTCGTATGTTGACAATATTTCCAATTTTATTTCCGAAAGCGATGGAAGGCGCCACTGTAATTCGACAAGAAGAAAGCAGACAAGGGAAGAAAAGGAAAAGGAATCCTTCAACATGGAAGAGGAATATTTCAAAAACAGCAAAGCTAAAAGGCCAAGAATATATTAACTCAAAAATGGTTGAAATGGCTCTGAGCACTATGGGACTTAAAATCTATGGTCATCAGTCCCCTAGAACTTAGAACTACTTGAACCTAACTAACCTAAGGACATCACACAACACCCAGCCATCACGAGGCAGAGAAAATCCCTGACGCCGCCGGGAATCGAACCCGGGCGTGGGAAGCGAGAACGCTACCGCACGACCACGAGATGCGGGCAATATATTAACTATAAGGGACAACGCATACCAGCTAAAATTACAGGATGTGACTGCAGGTAACTTTTAACTATATTCGATGTTACTGACAGTTTTTTGAACACTGTGACTAGTGTTTGGGCTAAACTTTATTATGGATCGTCCATGACGCTGCTCTTGTTCACTGCGCACATTTTGGCATCGCCTCTGCTGGTATGGCAGTCAATTGAGAATATGTTTCAGTATAGGATCCTTTCATGTTTTCAGGTGCAAGAGGTTCACATGCTTTCAAGACATCAGTGCAGATGAAAAGGAATCTATTTTAGTACGGTTTCATAACTTGCCTTCTAAGGATGAACAAGACGTTTATATTCAGTCACTTTTAGACATATATAACGTCAAGCGATGTTGACCTAGAAAAGACGATTCAATTCGATAAGTGGACAAAGTATTTACTTTTCATGTAATTGTGGGTAACACCAAAAGTAAGGTATATTGCAGAGCATTTCTGGCTCTTCTAGCTTTAAGTGACAAGAGAGTAAAACGACTGAGAAAGCTGTCTATATCAGATCAGAGGGAAAACACCCAGTGTAAACGCTTTGTCAGCCGAAGTCAGACAACTCATGAGAGAACACATTAATAGCTACCCAGTAAGAGAAAGCCACTAAAGTGGGAGAACAACTAAGTATTTAGACTCAAGACTCAATATTAAGTTGATATATAAAATGTTCAAGGAGAAACATACTGACGTTAAATGTAGCTACCAGACATTTACTTTGTTTTTCAATGAAAACTTCTCCCTGACATTTGGGCGACCTCAGTAGATGCATACTGCTTGTGAGAAGAATTAAAAATTAAGATTCGAAATCCTCATATTAATGATGCGGCAAAACGGAGTGAAGTGACTGAGTTGATTGTGCACGAGAGACGGGCTAAAAAATTCTATAATGAACTTGAAGCGGAAACTGAAATGAAAGATAAACACCATGTATTATCTCTGGCAATAGATTTTATGCAGAACATTCAGTTACCAGTGATCCCTGTCCAGAAAACTTTTTACATGTGCCATCTGGCTACTAATGTCTTTTGCATTCTTGATATCGAGAAAAATAAAGCAAAAATATACATTTATCACGCAGGAATTGCCAGGAAAGGATGCAATGAGGTATGTTCTTTCTTGTATAATTACCTGCAGGACATTCCTGCTACATTTGAATTCCGATAAGTGTGCAGGGCAGAATAAGAGCCATACTTTAGTAAGGCTGCTTCTATTTTTAACAGACACTGGCCGATTTAAACAAATCGAGCAATTCTTTCCAGTCAGAGGTCATTTTTTCTGACCTCTGTCAGGGATTTTGCTACAATCAAACGCACCATCAGAAGGCATGTTCGACTATATTGTGTGCATGAAATAACCAGACTGATCATAGAAAGTAGCTCATCTGTGAAATTTGAAGTATGGTGGCCAATTATTTATGAAAGAAACTGCATATCAGAAGAAACTATACCGAAGTCAGTACCACGAGACCAGAAAGTAGATTTCGAAATCAATAGAATTATGCACATTTCATACAGTAGCCAACTCTATGGATGTATAATCACATCCCAGTGTATTGCTGGTATTGTGAAACACACATTCCGTCTGTTTCAACCTGGCCATATGTCAGATTCTACTTTTCCACCCAACTGCGCATATCCCATGGGGAAAGTTCCAATCAAAGCAGCAAAAATAAAGGACATTACTAGATTACTACCATATATACCGAATGAGCATGAAGAATTCTACCACGTACTGACACATTGGCCCACAAGTGATGTTAACAGTGAAGAGCAAGATGACTAAAGAAGCTCAAAATGATGTATTGAATTGTTTTTCTTCTCAGTTATTTTCTTAATAAATATTGATTGAAAACGAGTTGTTTTGCTTTATCTAATGCTCATGATCCTTTCACATTCCTAAACTATAAGCATATCCTCAAAGTAATAAAGGAAGCGTTATATTTTCCTCATGAAACTACTAAAAGTGTGAAAATCTATTTTGGTCCATGCAGAAAGGACTTCAGTCCATCACCAAAAAACATTCCTTTTTCCCAATATTAAAACGCTTTAAATGTCTGTGAGCTCGGTAAGGACCTTGATACTCGGTCGATAAACATCATATATTTTTTCTCTTAGCTTGGATCTCATACTCTAGTGTCTAGACTTTTTTTTTTGGGGGGGGGGGGTTTCTCAAAACTAGATATAATGGACTGAGCCCCATTCTGCGTGAAGCCATTCAATTATGGTGTACGCTTACAAGGAGACAGTGTTTGCACAGCAATCGCCAACATAATGTAACTGAGCTGGAGAAGGGGAACCCCCCTGCATTCGCCGAGGCAGAGGGAAAACTGCCTTAAAAACATCCACAGGCTGGCTGCCTCATCGGACCGCGACAACAATCCGCCGGGCGGATTCGCGCCGGGGACGGCATGCCTTCCTGCTCAGGATACAATGAGTGAGACCGCGCGGCTAGCCGGGTGGGCAAGAAGCGAATACTAAAGTTTAATTGCGCACAAGAAACATCAGCCATAGCATAGTAAAAAACTAATTGTGAATAGATTTTGAGTAAATCCACGGCAACACGACTATGTAGTGCTTAAGAAAATCTACGGATTTTGAAGGGAGAGTAAGGCTCACTTGCTACAGAAAATGGTATTTGCGCGTTTCAAGGATGCTCCATGAAGTTTACAATATGTCATTATGGTGACCTACAACGTTATGTGCATCAAGTTCTGCAGTGATTTCAAAGTAAACAGTGGAAGCTGGCATAACTTCAGACAGTGTTACAGTGTTGGAAACAGGAAAGCGTCAACTTGACGATGCACAACAAACTGCGGAATCGGCCCGAAAATTTGTAGATGAGATTAGGAAACTTATCCCAGTAACAGTAACGAATTTGTTCTCGAGCCCGACAAGTCGAGATTTGAAAGAAATGCATACGAAAGGAACGCTGGAAATCAGAGGTACCAAGAGAGTTGCATCAAGATTTAACTAACATAAGTGTCTTAACGCATTCGTTTGCAACTATGCTGACTGTTAATCTGTATGGTAAATTGGCTTGAAAGGTTTTTATTGTGCTGCGAGAAGGTGGAGAGAACTGCGTTCGGTCAATAGCTATTCAAAATAACTTCCTTTTGCTTGATTCTTGGTCTGCGTATAAAAATCATACTCATTTAGACAAAACTAGCCGTACTGAAAAGTGTGCGACATTTCAGTTCATAGTACCTGGAATCACTGGAGGAATGTAGCCTCTGGATGTGGTTTTTCGTGCCTATAAAACATATTATCGCTCTGTTTGCAGCTACGCCGTAAAGGATAGTCAGCTTCACGATAAGCTCCACAATAGACTGTTTCGCATTCGGTTGCAAGCCGTCACATTCCATCAATTCTCATCACTCCGTTACACCAATATGATTCTATAGGCATTAGTTAAGAGCCGATACCTAGCTGAATGTCCTGTACCGTTTGTAACTCCCAAAAGTCCGCCTTCGATTTTGATGGTGCGAACCTTTGTGATCACTGTGACGCGCCATTTTTTATTTGTTCATGGCGCACGTTAATGATTTATTCCGAACATTTCTTGAATGTCGATAATTTCAGTTTTGTGAAGTGTAACATCCCATAGAAGGTTTATCTCTGTACCTCCCAGACACATTTTCTGGCGTCCTTCTGATGCACATGGTGAGTCGTTAGCAGCCATAATTTCTCCTGCCACAACTGTTAACACAACACTTTCAAATGAGCTTCAGTAAACACTGAACTTGGTATCTCGCACACAATTTCTTCGAGACTTTCTAGAATCTTGATTTTTGTGTTTACTTCCTGCCTAAAACTACATGTTGTGTGCTGTTCATAAGAGAATATACAATGCTAAAGCTCAATAGGAGTAATAGTCTCTCATTTAACTACAAGATTACATGTTTGATAAACGATGTATGAGTACATTCGTTCACCAAAAACCAATATATTACGATACGACAAGGAAGCCCAGTGGGACCACATACACTAGCAGCTCTATACAGTGTTGTGGGTGGGTGCCAGGAGGTGCGGTATTAAAACTCGGTCGAGCTTTTCAAATGATTTATTCGTTTCCACTACAGGGCTTCATTGACCTTGGTCCGCATCCCAGGCCCCGCAATGCTGAGGCCATTGCCCCGACCTGTGCAACGCAACGCTGTGTCGTACCGGCGCAGCCGACTCAGTGGCCACCGTCCCTGTTGACTCTGTGCTGCTCCACGGGGAGCCGTAGTCCAGCCCCGCCGCTGCTTCTTCCTCGGCTGGCGTAGCTTGGAACGTGGCGGTAACGACTGCTCGCGATCTGGCGTCAGAATCTGCTGCCCTTCGCCTCGAAAGTCACCAGCGTGTGTCGGGAGCCGAGACGACTGTTCGCTGTAGCGAGCTGAAGAGTGGCTCACCCTGGCTAGTTGTGGAACCTGCGTCGGCCTCAGACGGCCGAACCAACGACCCACCGTGGACTGAGACACTGGCTCCCCATCTGTTGCTGCGTATAGCCCTGTGTGGTGACACGCCCTGACATCCAGGAGAGCTGCCACACTTGAATGCCATGTGTTGGCCTCAGAGGGTCGAATCAGTGACCCACCATGGACTGGAATACTGGCACCCCGTCTGCTCAGCTTGTAGCCGGTGGTGCGACACGCCCCGCTGTCCAGGAGAGCTGTCACACTTCAATGACTCTCATTAGAAAAAACACATATTTATACTCAGCTGCGTGCCTCTGTTTCGCTAACGCGTCACATATGCACCACACCCCGGATGCGCCAGTGGGCCCCTTCTTCCTGTAACTTACGACATGAAAACTGCTGTGTTTACACTTTGCAGCCATTCGATGGCCCCTATGCCCTCCATTCCACTTCGCAACCGCTGGTCAGTGTAACTGACGGCAATCCGGCCCGCACCTGGCTGTAACTTGTGCTCAGAATATCGCACAAAACTAACTTTCCCTATCCTAAATGGTGGTGCCTCAATAACAGCAAAGATATCTGCAGCTTGCAATTAATAGCCTTTTGTAAGTACACTGTCCAGTCACATTAATGTGATCACCTGCCAAAAGCCTGAATAACTACCTTTTGCAAAGCAGACTGCTGCAAGATGTGCAGGAAGAGAGTGAGGTTCTGGAAAGTACCGACAGGGATGTTTAGCCATGCCGATTCCAGTGGCGTGGAAGCTGCACTAGATTTGTCAGCAGAGGATCCATGGCAGGACCAGCCCAATCGAGGTGGTCCTACAGATTCCCAATCGGGTTTAGATGTGAAAAGTATGGTAGACAGGAGAAAAGGATAAACTCGTCCTGGTGCTCTTCGATTCAAACACGTACACTACGAGTGTGTGACGCGTTGTATTGTCCTCCTGGTAAATGCCATCATGCCGAGGAAAAATAATCTGCATGTAGGGGTGGACATGGTCCCCAGCGATAGATGCATACTTATGTTGATCCACTGTGCCTTCCAGGATTATTAGATCAACCAGGGAATGCAATGAAAGCGTTCCCAACACCATAACGCATGCAGAGTGTTTGCTTTCGTATATTTCACACCGTACATGCCAATGGACATCTCTCAGATGGAGTGTAAAACATGACTCGTCGGAAAAGTCACAGGTCGCCAAAGAGTTGCGGTACTTTTTTGTAAATTCCGGCCTACATCGCCGATGAAGCTGTTAGCATGGGTGCTTGAAACAGACGCCTGCTGCAGAGGCCCATACGTTCAACAACAGTTGCACGTCTATTCACCCGTGCACATCTTCACAGCCGTCGTCCACCCCTGCCTACAATAGCTCGTGGCTCACAACAGTTGCTCAGCGCCGGTTGGGATATTGCCATTCTGCCATGCACAGTATAATCATACAATGTAGGCTATCATGGCCGGTGTTGTCTTCAGTTGAAACTTCCGTGCTGAGAGGCCGTGGTCGATGTATAAAATTTCCACCTAACATCTCGTCTCCATCTGCAGGAGATCTTCGAACAGCGAGGGCTGCAAACTGCCAGCTTTATGGTACCGCTATGTTGATGATACATTTGTAGTGTGGACTCATCGTGAAGAAGAGTTGCATGTCTTCTTGGTGTATCTGAATAGTATTAACCCGAAGATACAGTTTACGATGGAGAAAGAGAGCAATGGTCGACTCAATTTCCTGGATGTGTCGGTAATTAAACGGGTGGATGGGACGATGGGCCACAATGTATATAGAAATAACACTAACACAGACCGATACCTCCATAAGGAATCTAACCATCAACCTAGACGTGTCATGAAAACATTGGTAGACAGAGCCAACAAAATCGGTGGGCCAACTTACTTATAATATGAACTAAATCACTTACGGTCAGCCTTCATGAAAAACGGATATACCAGCAAGGAAATTGATCGAGCCCTCCATCAAAGAAGAAAAGAAGCCAGAAGTCCAGAGCAACAACGGTCACCTACTGGAAAAGTTCTCCTACTGTTCATTGATAAAGTCACGAATCGTATTGGGAAAGTTCTGGCCAAGTATGAGATCGAAACAATCTTCAGACCCACCAAGAAGATTAAGGAATATTTAACAACTGCAAAAGACGCCAGACACCCCCTAACAACACCTGGGGTATACAAAATTCCATGCAGTTGTGGACAAGTATATATTGGAACAACGAAAAGAAGTGTAAACACCCACTTAGCCGAAAATAAAAGTAACTGTCGCTTAGGACACATCGAAAAATCGGCTGTAGCTGAGCATGTTTTTCGAGATGGGAACCACGAAATTAAATTTAATGAGACAAGCGTTCTAGCACGAATATTCCATTATCATGCGTGCATGTATAAAGAAGCAATAGAGATCCATAAACACCATAACAATTTTTATAGACAAGAGGAAATTTTAGACAAAATATGGATGTCGACGTTGTGCCAGCAGAATGACAATCGATTACTCTTAATCGAGAATGGTGACACCTTCCAAAGATAGGCATACCGTCGGCATCACGTGACGAATCGTGGTGCCCTCTAGGCGCTCCATAAATGCGAGAGTACCTGGAGCCTCAGTGGCGTCACCTTTGACCGTTGCCTCTCCTGGACCCCCGACCTCCGGACAATCCAAGCCAAGGCACGCTCCCGACTCCGTCTCCTCAAGCTCCTTTCTGGCCATACATGGGGTCTGGACCCCTCCACCATTCTCCACACCTATAAATCCCTCATCTGCCCTATCCTCTGCTACGCCCACCTTGCCTGGATATCCGCTCCTCCTATCTTTTACAAATCCCTTCAGATCCTTGAACGCCATGCTCTTCGCCTCGCCTATCGCATCTGTCTCCCCTCCCCCACGTGGATCCTGTACGACCTTATTCCGTTCCCCCACCTCCTCCTTTTCCTCGAATGGATACGGATCCTCTACACCTCCCGTAAACTCGATCCTCCTCACCCACTTATCTCTCCCATCCTCTCCCGCCCCTGTCCGCTGCTGGGCCTGTATTTCCACGTCCCACCTGCTCTCCATCTCTCCACTCTCCTTACCCTCTCCCAAGGTGGCTTCCGCCAGCTCCCCCTACCTGATGATGCCCTCCTCCCCGCCATCTACCCCTCCTACCAACTTTGATACTCCCCTCCTTCTCCCTGTGTTAGTTCCTATGGGCACCCTCTCTCCCTTCTCTCCCCCTTCCCTTCCTCCTCCCTCTCTCCCCCCTCCTCCCCTAGGCTTCCCCTACCCCCATACCTCCATTCCTCCTACTATCTCCTCTGCCATTGGCATCTTTGCTCTCCCCTCTCCCTGCCCTGCCCACTTCTTCCCCTCTTGGCAGGTCCCCGGACTCGTACACGTTCAGTGGACATTCGCGTGCTGGGGCATTCAGTTTCTCGTGTGTGTGCCATCATGTTGTGATTTAGTGTTTTTCGCCGCCACGCTCCTTTGTTCACTTGCACCGTCTAAGTCATCAGTGTTTGTGCGCAGTGCCGGAAGTTTTTGGTGTTTTTTCGTCGAGTGTGAACGGCTCCGTGTTTTTTAATTTTTGTATCTACAGTTCTTTTAACCGCTGATCTGTTACTTTTCTTTCTTCATTTTCTCTTTTACTGTAATACTTGTGGTTGAAGAGCGGAATACATTTATCTGCTGCCAGCCCACCTTTGTATAAGGTGAAAAACAACAATAAAGGAAAAAAAAGAGCCTTAGTGGCAGTAGCCGGGCGATCTCAGAATATGTCTCCCGCAGATGGAGACGAAACGTTAGGTGGAAATTTTGTGCATCGACCACGGCCTCTCAGCCCGGAAGTTTCAACTGAGGATGCACAGTATAATTTAACCATGGCCTTTCTCTAACTGTTTACGAACTTAGCCGTTTCGAAAATGCTTCCACCCTTGGTCCGAAAGCCAATGACTATGACATTTTGTAAGTCAGATAAATCGCTCCCTTTACGTATTACGACTATAACCTCACTGTTTTCCACGTCCACCGACAGGCTTTATATACGCTCCACTGCTAGTGCTGCTGCTTGCCGTCTGTGAGTGCTTATTGCACGAACTGGTGTAACTTAACTGCAACCAAAATGCCTATGTTCGTCTGTGAAAATTGACTCGATAAGCGACCTGAGCTATCAGTAAACGGAATCTAACCTGCATAACACTGTGTGTACGAGGGCAGTTCAATAAGTAATGCAACACATTTTTTTTCTGAAACAGGGGTTGTTTTATTCAGCATTGAAATACACCAGGTTATTCCCCAATCTTTTAGCTGCACAACACTATTTTTCAACGTAATCTCCATTCAATGCTACGGCCTTACGCCACCTTGAAATGAGGGCCTGTATGCCTGCACGGTACCATTCCACTGGTCGATGTTGGAGCCAACGTCGTACTGCATCAATAACTTCTTCATCATCCGCGTAGTGCCTCCCACGGATTGCGTCCTTCATTGGGCCAAACATATGGAAATCCGATGGTGCGAGATCGGGGCTGTAGGGTGCATGAGGAAGAACAGTCCACTGAAGTTTTGTGAGCTCCTCTCGGGTGCGAAGACTTGTGTGAGGTCTTGCGTTGTCATGAAGAAGGAGAAGTTCGTTCAGATTTTTGTGCCTACGAACACGCTGAAGTCGTTTCTTCAATTTCTGAAGAGTAGCACAATACACTTCAGAGTTGATCGTTTGACCATGGGGAAGGACATCGAACAGAATAACCCCTTCAGCGTCCCAGAAGACTGTAACCATGACTTTACCGGCTGGGGGTATGGCTTTAAACTCTTTCTTGGTAGGGGAGTGGGTGTGGCGCCACTCCATTGATTGCCGTTTTGTTTCAGGTTCGAAGTGATGAACCCATGTTTCATCGCCTGTAACAATCTTTGAGAAGAAATTGTCACCCTCAGCCACATGACGAGCAAGCAATTCCGCACAGATGGTTCTCCTTTGCTCTTTATGGTGTTCGGTTAGACAACGAGGGACCCAGCGGGAACAAACCTTTGAATATCCCAACTGGTGAACAATTGTGACAGCACTACCAACAGAGATGTCAAGTTGAGCACTGAGTTGTTTGATGATGATCCGTCGATCATCTCGAACGAGTGTGTTCGCACGCTCCGCCATTGCAGGAGTCACAGCTGTGCACGGTCGGCCCGCACGCGGGAGATCAGACAGTCTTGCTTGACCTTGCGGCGATGATGACACACGCTTTGGCCAACGACTCACCGTGCTTTTGTCCACTGCCAGATCACCGTAGACATTCTGCAAGCGCCTATGAATATCTGAGATGCCCTGGTTTACCGCCAAAAGAAACTCGATCACTGCCTGTTGTTTGCAACGCACATCCGTTACAGACGCCATTTTAACAGCTCCGTACAGCGCTGCCACCTGTCGGAAGTCAATGAAACTATACGAGACGAAGCGGGAATGTTTGAAAATATTCCACAAGAAATTTCCGGTTTTTTCAACCGAAATTGGCCGAGAAAAAAAATGTGTTGCATTACGTATTGAACTGCCCTCGTATGTTGTATGAATGTCAGGTTCACTGTCCTTGAAGCCCTCAACAGACCGTTAAATGAAAACCTTAAAACTGTAATTTGGATAAGCTGTCTGACTGCATATATAAATATGAAAACCTCCAGGAACAAATGAACCCGTACCAAAAAAAAAAAAAAAAAAAAAAAAAGCCTAAGTTATCTGACTGCGTTTTTGAACAAGAATTTACAAGTGATACAGAATCTGACTTGTGCAAAGGAATTTACTGGATTAGAGTACATGACATGTTTTGGTGTGTCAGTGTCTCTGTTTTGGCCCTAAGTTTTGCACTCACTTCTTTAGATGATTGTCTTTTTCCATGTGGTGTATGGCAATTCGAAGCAGCAGCGGCTAAAGTTTACTGTTACTAAGAATGAATTTAATAAAAAAGAGTTTGCTTGGGTCCTGTTAATTACTAAATAACTTGTGAGAAGAGATTTCAGAAATTAAGCCTATTTAAAACTTGAGAATCATCATGACCAACAACAGACAATGTTAATTACAGTGACATCGGTATCAATAATGCCTGAGTGCCACATTGACAAATTATTTCAACTTCGAAGTTATGTTAACATTTAACAACAGCAGCATTTATTTATAAATTAAATGTGGAGAATAATTATGGTTATTATTTGGAGGATAAGGAGGCTTCTTTAATTGACAAGCAAAACATGGGATATTGCAAACTCGGACTAATAATCACGAGCCTAATGTTGCAATTGCTTTTGCGTTATGCTTGCGAATTTTACCTTGAATTCCATCTTCAAGCATAGTTAAGCTACCTAAACCTCTCCTGGCTGTATAAATGGAATCAGGCCTCTAATGTGGTAACATCTGTCATCACCGACGTGAGGGCAGCGTGACATGTCTTCTGTCACCGAGCTCTCGACCGACACTACGACTTCCACTCTCGCAGACAGACGTCGTCTCACAACAATGCTTAGAATTGCGCTCCCATGTTTCGCCTCCAGATTGTTACTATCGATATCTGAGTGCTTACAGAAAGCAAAGAATAGTGTTAAGTTGGCTATATTGTTTTCAATGTAATGAAGAGTTTTGACACACTCCTTACACTGGACCTGTATAAATAGACTAAATCGCTTGCAAGGCATGTTTAATTACGCAGGACCGTGTATAGAGAAGGCTGTTAGCTTCTAAGATTCTCTGTTGTACAAAAGAAAAATAAGGTTTTGATCATATACGCGTTGATAATGAATGTCATTTTACAATGTTAACTTTGATAAAGGGAAGAGGAGGTTTAGCACCTCACGTGGCTTATTCCTCGAGTACGGCACGATTTAGAAAAGGTATCTGAATGGTGCGAAAAGTGGCACTTGACCCTAAATAACGAAAAGTGTGAGGCCATCCACATGAGTGCTAAAAGGAAATCGTTAAACTTCGGTTACACGATAAATCAGTCTAATCTAAAAGCTATAAATTCAACTAAATACCTAGGTATTACAATTATGAACAACTGAAATTGGAAGAAACATATAGAAAATGTAGTGGGGAAGGCTAACCAAAGACTGCATTTTATTGGCAGGACACTTAGATAATGTAACAGATCTACTGAAAAGACTGCCTACACTACGCTTGTCCGTCCACTTTTAGAATACTGCGGCGCGGTGTGGGATCCTTACCAGACAGGAAAAAGATCAAAGAAGGGGAGCACGTTTTGTATTATAGTGAAATGTGGGTGAGAGTGTCACTGAAATGATGCAGGATTTGGGATGGACATCATTAAAAGAAAGGCGTTTTTCGTTGCGACGGAATCTTCTCACGAAATTCCAATCACCAACTTTCAACTCCGAACGTGAAAATATTTTCTTGACACCGACCTACATAGGGAGGAACGATTAACACGATAAAATAAGGGACATCAGGGCTCATACGGAAAGATACAGGTGTTCATTCTTTCCGCGCGCTATACGAGATGGGAATAATATAGAACTGTGAAAGTGGTTCGATGAACCCTCTGCCAGGCACTTAAACGTGATTTGCAGAGAATCCCTGTAGATGTAGATGTAGATTTGTGAATTGCGTCGTGTAATACTGTGAGAGGCAAATTCGTTGTCAATTTTTATTCTATGCTCCACTTGAAAGTAGTCTTTTCCGAAGGTGAATTCCTCTACTTTCAAACGTAAATACTAAATTCGCGCCGAAAGAGCAATGCTATGTTCTGGAAAGGCAATTCCCCTGTTGTCTTCACATACTCCTTATTTAATGCTTGAAATGTGTGAGATGCACAAGTTCACAGCCGTCAACTGTAAGTTGAGTCTGATGAGTACACTGGGAGTTGCTCCAGATGGCACAATCGAGGACAACCACCTTGGAAATGCAGAACAGAAGCAGGGCTCCTATTCAGTTTGGTGACAATGCTGCGCTATTCACAGGCCCGCTGCATGTAACTACAAAGTTTACGTAGCTATCAGACCGAATTCAGATAGCTTCAGAAGGTCGCTCTCTATTCGCAGAGCTTTCTCTCCAAGGTTGGTTTGTTGTATCATCTTTATGTTCTTTCTGTTTCTGTATGCCTTCTGGCCAGAAGACGATACGAGTGACTCATCGAACGTGGCCCCGTTTCGACGAACTAAAATGGCCGGAAATCCCATAACTTTATATTAGAGGAAATAGTATTTGTTAACAGTAGTTCCAAATACAATCTCCACAGATCCTTCTTTTTCTTCTTCTTTCTCTTCTCCCTCAGTCGTTAGACCAGGTGATCCATCCATCTTGTCTTTGGTCCGCCAATGTTTCTTCTCCCGTACTGTAGAAGTCATCGTCTGTTCTTTCTGTATGTTCCTTAATCTTTCATATGAAATTTTAAATTCTTACATTCCGCCGTACGGTCTTAATTTTTAATCCCCCTTCTTGTTACTCGATAGACTATTCTGATAAATCTCATCCCGGCTGCTTGGAGGTTACGATGTGTTTTAGAGTTCACAGTCCAGTTCTCAATTTATATAGTCCACAAAGAACTGCCAGAATCTCATAAAATTTTAGCATAATGTCATTTCGTACTTTTCTGCTGAACGTGCTTTTGATGGTGCCGTATATCATACCGAATATCCCAGTCTCCTTTTTCGGTATCAGCTTCACCAAGGTATTATTTTTCAAAGACCAAGAATCCGAAGAAGTGAACTTGTTAAATAGTTTGGTTTTCTAATATGAATTTGCAACTTAAAGGTTGTGTGCTTTGGAATGCTATGCACTTGGTTTTATCTGTCGATGTAGTTAAATTACGTTGCTTTACTGTTTTATATAGCTCATAAAGCGTCCTCTGCAAATTTGTTACCCTATCTAGACTCTTGTCGTCTGCAAAAATAAGAGTTTTGATAATACTTCTTTCTTTGAAGTTGTTCTCTATATTAAATTTAAAAGCCGTTCTTTCCATTCCCTCAAAAGTTGTCAAAACGTAAATTAAAAAATATTGGTAAAATGAGCACCCTTTTCTGATCCCTTCACTACGGTTTCCATGGGAAATGTTTCCAGATAGATTCAATGTCATTAAAAAAACTTGCAAACAAGTAAAAGATACGAGGGCTGTCCAGAAAGTGAGTTACGATTGACCGCGAAATAAAAATCACAGTGAAAATCAGAAATGTTTCTTTTGTAACAGTTAGCTACACCTTTCAGCTACTTCTCTACGTAGTCGCCGTTCTGACTCAGACATTCGTCGTAGCGTTGTACCAACTTTCCAATACCCTCATCATAGAAGGCAGCCGCCAGTGCTTTCCGCCAATTCCCTACGCTGGCCTAAAGCTCGTTGTCTGTGCCAAAATGTTGTCTTCATAGCCAGCGGTTCGTTTGAGCAGAGATGAAACTCAGTGGGAGACGATTACGGGCTGTATTGTGGGTAACCAAACATTTCCAATTGAAACGATGCCGGAACATCTCCATCGCCCCTGTAGAATGAGGCTGAGAATTGTCTTGAAGAAGAAACCGCACGACAGTTATGTAATGTTAGTAACATCTTTACGCGCTCACTAAGAGTTCAGGAATGAAATGAGCGACATAATTCTACCTTAAGTCATACTAGAGACACTGCCCAACACATCTTTGCAAAGCTTTATCGGATTTTCATAGTCGTTTCCATTTCGCGACCGATCGTAACTTACTTTCTGGACAGCCCTCGTAATTAATACATGTATAAAAGTAGACACTTATTATTCTGTAACTCTGGCTAAAAATTTTTTATACTCGTAAGTACTGTTTCAACTCCCACCCCCCCCCCCCTCCCCCACGACGTGGCATGGACTCAACTAATGTCTGAAGTAGTGCTGGAGGGAATTGCCACCATGAATCCTGCAGTGGTGTCCATATATCCGTAAGAGTACGAGGGACTGGAGATCTCTTCTGAACAGTACGTTGCAAAGCAGCAAAGATACGCTCAAGAATGTTCATGTCTGGGGTATTCGGTACCATCGGAAGTGTTATTGGAGCCACTCTGCAGCAATCTTGGACGTGTGGGGTGTCGCATTGCCCTGCTGGAATTGCCCAAGTCTGTCGGAATGCACAATGGACGTGAATGGGTGCAGGATATCAGACAGGATGCTTACACACGTGTCACCTGTCGTCGTATCTAGACGTAGCAGGGGTCCCACATCACTCCAACTGCACGCGCCCCACACCATTACTGAGCCTCCACCAGCTTGAACAGTGCATTGATGACAAGCAGGATCCATGGATTCATGAAATTGTCTCCACACCTGTACATGTCCGTCCGCTCGGTACAATTTGAAAGGAGATTCGTCCGACTAGGCAACATGTTTCCGGTCATCAACAGTAAAATGTCGGTGTCGACGGGACCAGACAAGGCGTAAAGCTTTTGTCGTGCAGTCATCAAGGGTACACGAGGGGGCCTCCGGCTCCGGAAGCCCATATCGGTGATGTTTCGTTGAATGGTTCGCACACTGCCAGCATTAAAATATGCAGCAATTTGCGAAAGGGTTGCACTTGTGTCGCGTTGAACGATTCTCTTCACTCGTCGTTGGTCCCGTTCTTGTAGAATCTTTTTCCGGCCGCAGCGATTTGGTAGACTCGATGTTTTACCGGATTCCTGTTATTCACGGTACACTCGTGAAATGATCGTCCTGGAAAATCCCCACTTCATTGCTACCTCGGAGATGCTGTGTCCCATCGCTCGTGCGCCGACTGTAGCACCAAGTTCAGACTTACTTAAATCTTGATAACTTGCCATTGTAGCATCAGTAACCGATCTAATAATTGCGCCAGTCAGTTGTCTTATGTAGGCATTGCCATCCGCAGCGCCGTATTATGTCTATTTACACATCTCTTTATTTGAATATGCATGCCTATACCAGTTTCTTTGGTGCCTCAGTGTATGACGAACTTCATTTTTTAGTTTTCAAACAGATTCAAAAACATGTCTGAGGAGCAGATAAAGTTTCGTTTGAATAAAGGGAAAATATGAGTACGATGGAGAGGACAATGCCCATAGAGTTGAAGTTATATCACGCATAGATACCAATAACTTATAGAGGACAGCATGTCAGATAATAGAGTCAACAATCAAACCATTTGACGAAGAAATCAGTCGACATAAAGAAACTAAGAACGCGACTTTCATTTTCTTCTTCTCTCCGTCTTACAACCATTCCATATTCTACCTGTTCCCTTTAGCTTTTCTCGTCTCCTTCTTCCTTCAGCCGAAACGTGGGCTGTAGTGCGAAATGATTTGTCTGTGTTCGGGATTGCGAATCCGATGTCAAACCATTGTACCCTTCGTTTTCGCTCTATAGCACAATATTGCTTTTCTCTGTCTTACTACCAATAAAATTACAGGATTACGGTGATACTGCAGCGCTGTTTACTATTATTTTCTCTTTCGCTTTACTCATTGCTAAGCTGAAAGCGTCGTGGTGCGTGAAGAGTTGTTGATGATGAGGCAGCGAGTAGCGAGCTTACTCCCACCCCCAATTTAAGCAGAACTTGAACATTTAAGAAGCGCACCGTTGCTTGTAATTTAACCTGAGTGATGGTCGCCGGAACTTGCCATTTTCGCCAGCTCGTACATGAGGGAATCAGCATGTGTCGCGAATTTCGTGGACAGCTAACAGTGTCGTATCGTAATGTAAATCATATTATACGGAACGAGGTAATATTTCTAAAAGTGCTTCATTCCACTGTGGTTTGAATATTGTGAAGAATCGAACGAAAGTATTTTTATAGAAGTGTACTGTATTCGCTAGCAAATGAGGTGTTGCTGCAGGTAGTGCTTATTTGGACTCGAACCATAATTTTAATCAAGATAATTGCGCCTGTATCACTCAAAACTTAAGTAAAATTACGAAACTGAACTGTTCTTCTGGTTTTACTTCTTGCGTATAATGGTGTTTACAACGCCAGTTCTTATAAACTTTGTAATCGTGTTTATGACGCCAGCACTTTTAAACTTTATTTTGGTACTACATAAAATATATAAAAGAAATGAGAACTTACTCGTATAGTGCCGAACAAACGAGAATTCGTTCTAGCCACACACGTGACATTAACAGTTATTAAATGTGACTTGCAACTGGGTATTTTGTCTGCAGGATTTTGAGAATGTTCGCGAGCGTATTTTTGAGTTTGTGGTAAGTTATTCAGAACTCACTGCTCATCCCAAGTGGATTGGTTATGTTACTGTGGATGGTAATAAGCATAAGACCAATGTTATAGCACGATTTACAGACCGGAAGAGTAAATGATTAAAGTTTTAGTGTCAATGTTTTAGGAGGAAGAGTAAATGATTAAATTTTTAGTGATAATGTTTTAGGTACGTGTGTGTGTGATGTTACGGATAAGTAAGAGAAAGCGGAACTGGCGCCAATGCTGACGCGAGAGAGACACGGAAAAGTGAAAAATCCTTGAATGGGCTGTTATCACCGGAAGCCGAGAAGTTGGCCAGAGGCGGGAGCTACGATAGCCATCAGCAAAGGTCAAAAGTGTTTTTAAAAAGGGTATAAGAAGCGCGCTTCTTTGGCTCTGGACTGTCGGAGTTGGTATAGACAGAGTATAACGTAGCAGTCACAACACTCCGTCTCTTTTCTTGCTACTCACTGCGATCGCAGCGCTCCAAGTGGTCAGCAAGCGACACTTCTGAATATGATAACAGGTGTGTACATTGATCTGTAACATAGTTTACACAATAGGAAGCGTGTGTAGTACCATAAAAATTGACAATAACTGAAAAACGCCACATTTGTCATTATTTAGCTTCCTAAGGACTGTTTTTGGATTCTCTTGTAATATACAGATATTTACTAAAGAACGTTGTTTTTGCTTACTAACAAATGGCGGTTGTATGCATCAGAAGACTAGACATTTTGCAGAAAGACATTGTATATCTACCCAACAACGCGAAGTTCTGTACACTACATTTTCAGCTAAAGCAGGAAATCTGGAACATAGGAAACGTGTCTGGAATGTAGTACCTACAATACTTAGCGTTCCAAATACGCCGCCACACTTCTAGCTGAACGTAAAACCACATAGATATCATGATAAAACGTCAAAAGCAATGAAACTGTTTCCAAACACTGGGGAAACTAGTTGTACAATTGATGCTTCATCTGAGTCACAAATTGCAAGAATCTTCAACACCCTCACTTTTGAAGGAAAAGTAATAATATTTACAAAAATATTCGTATATTAAAAAATCGAGTGAAATGTGAGAATGTGCTAATCATTAGACTCCACTTTTTTTTACTTAACAAGGAAGGCGCCTGTCGCAATAAGAACAGATAACTAGTGAAATATATGCTTCTTAAGCATGAAATATGTGTTTATATTCTCTTGCTTTCAGCGGAACAAGCTGCAATTATAAATATATTCGTAAGTATTTCCTCATGAGTAAATTGAAACTTATGTCACTGAATCAGTGCAATTCGTCTGTTTTTACATTTATTTCACTATCCTTCATGTCTTCTGATATTGCACAAACTCTCGGAGGCAAAAAAGTAAAATATGTATTTCGTAAACCACTTAGGAAGTGGATGAGAAACAAACATCCTTACGAAGCATGTGACTGGTTTGTTACCGCTTGGAGCGCTACTGTCGCTCGAACTGTCAGGCGGTAACAACGTTTCGAAGAAGCGAGTGACTTGACTGTACGTATTGGACTGTGGCATAGATGTGAATTATTGATACTGAGAAGAAATATATTCGTATTTTTAATAGTGACCCCGGTCTGAAAGAAAATTCCGACACGTAAAAGGTGATCAATGTGAAGAAATTCTTTTGGTCAGAGAGGAACAATTCTGGTCTGCGGTAAATTTTTGGTTTTCCAGTTAATACTGTCTCAACCTGGGGAAATCAAGGTAAAATTCTGAAAGAGCAAAGTAGCCACTCATATTAATGATGGAAATTCTTCTATTAGAAGTTTATGTGTTATAAATATCTAACTTCTTGAAGATACGGAACCATTAAACAACCGGGGGTAGCGATTTAGTCTTTCTGGTATCTAATGGAAATCAAGTTTTCCAAATTATTTGTATCTGAAGATGATAAGCTATACTAATAGCGGCTAAAGCAAGAAGAGGGAGAGTTAGGATAAAAAATATTTAACAGACGGACAAAGCGGTAGGTAATGGTTATAGGGCGTCATGTCTCTGACTATGAGCAGTATATTTATTAGCTTCAACTCTGTGTGTATCTGACAAGTGAACGAGCAGGAATAAAATAAGTGGAGATTTTCTACGTAAATAAACAGATGAAATAGCAAGAAAAATTCCTAATAGACGCTGCCGTGAGATAAATATTTAGGAATGTCATCACAGAAGTGAAGTCGGGATAAGTCGTGTGGTAACAGATGTAATTAATCGTAAGAAAGAAACATCACAAAACTATCACGCAGTTAAACATTACGCCAGATGAAATTTAATCGAGCCTAAAGCCATAGCCAAACTGTCAAAGACATTCAACAGTCTGAAATAGTAAAATTTGTCATCAAAGTAATCGTAGACCAGTGAGTCAGTAACTCTAGTATATGACAAGAGGAAGTTTGTAACCGAGCTTTCTAATACACAGTACTAATCGCATAGGAGTTATAGAGGGGCGCTTAATGTTTTTGCTACCTGAGTAGATAATAATTTCCGGTACGATCTATTGTAGTGTTCACAGTGTACGGCTGCACTCTACGACCAACGAAAATCAATAAACTGTGTTACGGATATGCCTCCGAGCAAAGAAAATTAATAAACTGTGGCTCTGAGCACTATGGGACTTAACATCTGTGGTCATCAGTCCCCTAGAACTTAGAACTACTTAAACCTACCTAACCTAAGGACATCACACACATCCATGCCCGAGGCAGGATTCGAACCTGCGACCGCAGCGGTCACGCGGTTCCAGACTGAAGCGCCTTTAACCGCACGGCCACACCGGCCGGCTAATAAACTGTGTTGTGCTGAGGTTGAGCATTAGTGAATATACAAATTCACCACGAACATTTTTTATTTCATGATGTGGCATGTGGAAATATAGGCAAATCTGTCAAGTATCCTAATAAAAATAACAATAATAAACCTTAAAACACGGGAGACGGTAACAGCGTGATACGGAAGTTGACCAAATAACAATGTCCATCCCTAGAGTCCGAACTCTACAGGGTCGTATTCTCTCTCTCTCTACGACTATGTTATCCAAAATACCTAAGCCACCTTCTCACGTGTCGTTAAATCCTTTCTTTCCCTAATCACAATTAATATCTGAGAGTCCTTGTGCTCACTGGTGAGCAGACAGACTTAGTAGCTTAGGATAAAAATAATATTTTTTTAGAGGTGACACTCTTCTAGGTCTAATTACTAAGTTATTCCTACAAATGATAATTCTGAGCTGTTGTATATATTTATGCTAATGGAAAGTTGGTATTAAACTTCACAATTTCATTTTTACATTTGTTCCTGTCATTATTATTGCTAAGTCTGTATTTTAAACACTTTTTTAGCGAATCTATTAGAATAGGTTGCAAAGGTTACACAAATTGAAATATATCGTTCGTGGAAGTATAGTAACGGGTGTTGCCATGACGTCACAAACTTGAAGCCCACGTCCGCCATGTTAGTAAAACTAAACATTAGCTCCTGGTGGAAGTGTTTTGATGAAACATGTCAGCTTGCATAACTTACAGGTGTACTAGCCGTTACGATTATAGTTTGAAGTGTAAAACGATCACATGTCATTCGTAGGTGGACTGGTTCAGGCGCTGTTTTCTTCTATATACATGAATTTTAGTTGGGCTGGTTTGTTTTACTGCAGCTGTTTTATTTCTGTAATTTGGCTTGTTAAGTTAGACTCCAAAACGTCTCTGCTTCAACGCTGTGACAAAATATAACAAATATAGCAAATATACAAATATCAAAAAAAAGTTTTGCATCACCCTGGTTCCTAGAACTCCTGAAGATAGATGTTAACTGTGGATATTGTACCACAGACACAGTCCCTTTGACTGTTCAGAGATGTCACTAAACCCGCCTAAAGAAGCAGACAACCATGTATCAGCAGCGCCTTTTAGACGGAGGGTGTCCGACAGCCGATAAGTTCCGGTCATTCCAACAGCAAGGAGGTACACGGCTCGTGTTGTCTGTAGATCAACCATGCCTAGAAGGTTAATACAGCGGTTCGATCGCGTCCGCATTGTTACTTTGTGCCAGGAAGAGCTCTCAACAAGGGAAGTGTCCAGGCGTCTCGGAGTGAACCAACGTGACGTTTTTCGGATATGGAGGAGATACAGAGAGACAGGAACTGTCGATGACATGCCTCGCTCAGGCCGTCCAAGGGCTACTACTGTAGTGGATGACCGCTATCTACGGATTATGACTCGGTGGAGCCCTGACGTTGTAAGTAGGCTGTTTATGTTTTCTCTATGTAAGTAGGCTGTTTAGGTTTTTTTATTGGTAACGCCACCTCTGTATGAAAATCACTGGCTGTGGTGTGTGCAGTCTGTGGCTAGTTTACATTGTTGTCTGCCATTGTAGTGTTGGGCAGCAGCAGCTGGATGTGAACAGCGCGTAGCGTTGGGCAGTTGGAGGTGAGCCGCCAGCAGTGGTGGATGTGGGGAGAGAGATGGCGGAGATTTGTAATTTGTCAAGAACTGCTATATTTATATATGATGATATCAAGGTAAATACATTGTTTGTTCTCTATTAATATCTTTCATTTGCTAACTATCCCTATCAGTAGTTAGTGCCTTCCATAGTTTGAATCTTTTATTTAGCTGGCAGTAGTGGCGCTCGCTGTATTGCAGTAGCTTGAGCAGCGAAGATTTTTGTGAGGTAAGTGATTTGTGAAAGGTATAATTTAATGTTAGTCAGGGCCATTCTTTTGTAGGGAATTTTGAAAGTCAGATTGCGTTGCGCTAACAAAATATTGTGTGTCAGGTTAAGCACAGTCACGTATAATTGTTCAAAGGGGACGTTTCATATGTCGACCCTTAGCCGAGGATACCTCACTGGAATCTTCTGATTTTTTGTTGTAGTTTGTGTAATTAGTGTAGATTTTGTTTATTGCTAGCGCGTAATTGTAGAGAAAATCTCCTTTGTAGTTGCAGACTTTCATTGTTGTACAGTAAAACAGTTGTGGTATGCATGTAGATTTGCACCAAGTATTTCGCAGCTGCAATTAACTAGATATTATGTTCAGTGCTATATTAATGTGTTCTCTTATTTTTGATCTTCAAATTGTGTTTTTCTGTGTTATCGTGTGAAATACTGTGACAATAATGGCGTGTGAAAAACGTAATACTAGGCTCCAAAGTAAATTGAGAAATGACAGTGAAAATGAAAGCAGTGTGTTAGCGCCACCGAGTAATGAATTAACTGATGTTCAAAGTAGTAATTTGGTAATTGTGCATAGGGAAATGGAGCGGGCGGCAAACAATGGTGTAGACAGTGAAACAGGTAGTGAACAGGGAAGCATTATCGATCGATCGGTCGGCAACAGGTCGCCTCAGGAATCCGAAATGACAGGACACAATTTTGCAAATACTGTAGATTCAGGTTTTGCGTCCTCACCGTTTTCCCAAATGAGTCAAGACACATTTTCCGCTTGTCAAAATGTGAATGTTGCCGGTGCAACTTCACTGCCGAAAAGCACTGAGGAACATGTTTCAGACACCAGTGCATTGTTATTACAGTTAATGCAACAAATGGGACAAAAACTACAAAAGTTAGACACAACACTTGAACAAAATCAGAGACAAATGGGACAAAATCTTAAAAAGTTAGACACAGTGGAAGAAAATCTCAAAAAGTTAGACACAATGGAACAAAATCTTCAAAAGTTAGACACTACACTTGAACAAACACGTGAAGATTTAACCACTGAGTTACATAACATCGAATCGAAATGTCAAAAGGTCTGTAATGACGTAAAAACACAAATTTGTGAGCATTTCAACCTATTTTTTCGCGGCATGAAAATGTATTACAGAATCACGAAGCAGCCATAAAAGAACTGCAAACCATTGTTCATGAAAATCACGACACCTTGCAAGCTAAAATTGACTCAGTTGCATCTACCGATTCGGTTACGCAACTTGCAAAAACTCAGGAAAACTTAAAGGACACAGTAGATACTCTGAAACTTGGTTCAGAAAAACATACAGAGGAAATAATTTCACTATCGGATAAAGTAGCTGAACTTTCAGATCAGTTCACTAACTTATCTACAAAGGTAGATGATGATCTGAATAACACAACACCTGTAGCCTTCACTGACACAGAAGAGTATGAACAAATTAGAAAATTCAAACAGAATCAAAATCAAATCAATACACAGTACAAAAGGGAAATCCGGGAAGTACAAGATCAGCTGACACAGGTAATTCAAGAATTACGTATTTCAGAGGATACTCGCGCCCCAATACGGGAAGAGGGACACAGAAATACGGAACAGCCACAAAATAATAACACAGGGCATTTCGGAAGTTATGAAAGAAATTGGCAAGGTGCACCGAATTTTGAAATGGAACCGCCGAAACGACGTAACAATGACCGATATGCGACTCGCCGACATGATGATTTTGACTATAAGCTGTTCATTACTACACGTAAATTCAAAACATTTAAGAATTCTGGCAACGACATTCATCCACAAGCATGGCTCCATCAATTCTCTCATTGTTTTCCTCCCAACTGGTCGTTAGAACACAGATTAGAATTTATGTGTGGCTACTTGGAGAATGATCCAGCTGTGAGAATGCGGTCGGTCATTCACGATTGCCACAGTGAAGAAGAGTTTTACCATGCCTTCCTCTCAGCATATTGGTCTCAGGCCACACAAGACCGAGTAAAACAAAGCATCATAATGATGAAACGTTTCGAACAATCTGAATTTTCCAGTCTTATGAAATATTTTGAAGACATGTTGCATAAGAATCAGTATCTTTCAAACCCATACAGCCCCTCAGAACTTATCCGCATTTGCTTAATCAAATTGCCTGAACATTTACGACACATTATTTTGGCAGGACGTTGCAAAGACGACATTGAAGCTTTTCAGGGACTGTTACAAGAATTGGAAATTGACACTGACAATCGCGGAATGCGGAAACAGGAACACAACAATTACAGGTCACATCCGTCACAATTCCTCGATAATAACAGGACGCGACAAGGCTATTCTCACAACACAAATCGTGACCAAAACAGACACCACCCGTATGACAACCGTTGGCAGAGTAGTAATAATTACAGGGAAAGATCACCTCTCCGCGGTAATGACTATCACAGAGACAAACAGAGAAACAGACAATATGGGAACCTAAACAATTATTATTACGGGAGACAGAATAACTTGAGACGCAACGGTCCAGCGCGCAGTTACGATTCAGGGAGAAATTCTCCACCACTTAACCGACAAGAAAGAAACTACAGGAACTACCGACATGACGACAGACGATGTGATCGTAACGACAGACCCGAATTGCATCAGAACTGGCGGGATTTAAACAGGGCAGGGCCCTCTCGTCACGGTGAATTTGTAGAAGTTAGGTCTCCAAATCCCAATAACGACGCGCGCCAACAAAGAGACAATAGGCAATGACTCACACCGCAGGCAGCCACAAAACGCACGTATGAAACTAACGGCGCAGCTGCCGTAGCTAGTAATTACGTAAAAATGGAAGACATTAGGGACATCTTACTCCAAGAACACGACGTAAAACATAACAACATTGCATATCCTGTGATTCACATTACAGTAAATGACGTAAAATTTACGGCAGTACTTGACTCTGGCAGTCCCATTTCAGTAATCAGTGAAACAGCCTTGAGCAAATGCAACAAATCGAACGATTGCCCCACACTTCCGTTACGTAAGATTAAATTACAAGGTGCAATCTTTGGAAAAAGTGTAGATGTACGCCAACAAACCAATTTAGAATTCTTTTGTCAAAGCCACAGCTTCTCTATGAACTTTCTCATTGTTCCATTATTGTCGACGGAAATTATATTGGGAGTAGACTTTTTGAATGAATACAAAGCAATCTTAAACTTTCACGATGCTGAAATAAGTTTAGAGAAAGAAGGTAAGTCAATAGCTTTGAAATTTGAAGATTGGCTCTCAAACCATGACGAAGAAATCAATCGGCTTTACCTTCTGTTAGACAACAGATCGGAATTTTCTACGGAACTAGACACTAACAATCACTCTGCAAGTACTGACAGGGATGATGTCGACAGCGCATTTGACACTAATAAGTTAATTCAGAATAAAATTCAAACAATTGAGAATTGCAATGACACTGATAGGCAGGACCTTTTTGAGATTTTACAAGAACATTCCACAGTTTTTACTCACAAAACAGGAACAATCAAGGGATTTCAATACCAATTTCGTGTTCGTGAGCATACTAAATTTTGTGTTAGACCATATGTAATTCCAGCACATTATAGGGACCGTGTTAGAACAGAAATACAATCTATGCTCGACGAGGGCATTATTGAGCCTGCAGTAAGCTCATACAACAATCCATTACATGTTGTTGAGAAGAAAAATGGATCGATCAGGCTTGTCTTGGATTCGAGACAAATCAATACTATCATTATTCCTGAAACAGACAGGCCGCAGACGATGGAAGAACTTCTTCAAAATTTTAATGGTGTAAAAGTGTTGTCTTCCATTGATCTCAGATCCAGCTTTTATCAGATCGAACTTCATCCAGAATGTAGAAAATACACAGCTTTCCTTTGTTTCGGAGTTTGTTATCAGTTTCGGAAACTTCCCTTTGGTTTGAACATCTCTTCAGCAGCATTCATTCGCGGGCTAAATTCCATATTGCCTGAGTTCTTAAAACGTCACATCACCTTATATGTGGACGATATTCTAATAGCAGAAGCTTCATGGGAACAACATAATCGCATCCTCAACAGTTTGTTACGCATTTTTGCAGAATCTGGAATTACAGTTAACTTGGAAAAGTCTGAATTCGGTAGGACAAAAGTGAAGTTTTTGGGACATATTATTTCTTCTGAAGGCATTCAGCCGGATCCTGAAAAGTTAGAAGCAATCAGAGCCATTCCAGTTCCATCTACAAAAAGACAAGTCCACAGTTTTCTAGGTCTCGTAAATTTTTACCGTCGTTTTCTGAATATGCAAATTCTTATTACACCAAAACTTTGTTCTCTCACTGGAAAAAATACTATTTGGAACTGGGACGAACAAGCACAGTTGGAATTCGATTCTTTAAAAGAAGCGTTACTTCATGCGCCAATATTAGCTCATCCAGATCTATCACAAGATTTCTGCCTTAGCCCGGATTCTTCTAAAGTCGGTCTTGGTGCCCATTTATTTCAAGAAGTCATAGAAAATGACACTACCGTTCAGAAAACCATTGCTTTTGCTAGCCGAGTGCTAACAAAATCTGAAAAAAATTATTCCGTTACTGAATTAGAAGCTTTAGCAATCGTTTGGGCATTTAACAAATTCCGTTTCTTTCTTTCTGGTAAGCACGTAAAAGTATACAGTGATCATCGTGCATTACAATTTCTTATGTCTTCAAAATTAAATCATGACAGGTTAAAACGTTGGGCATTGTTTCTGCAAGAATTCCGCTTCACAATAGTCTACATTCCCGGCAAGGAGAACATTGTTGCGGACGCACTGTCACGCGCACCGGCTGGGCTTGAGAAAAGTAACAAAGAAGGCAACCTCGAGAAAAATTTCAGTATTCTTTACATTCAGAAAGTCGCCTTTGAAAACTTCATCACCACATCTTTAAAAGACATTGCTCATGAACAAGATAAAGATCCGATTTGGAGAGACATCAAAAGTAAATGGCATGAAAAGACACACACTCAGATTCGGCATTATTACCTGGTTAGAAACAACATACTCTTCAAACGCTGCACTGTTGATGACAAGCTATGGGTACTTTGCATTCCAGACGATTTTGTTAATAAGCTCATTTGGTACAGTCATTTCAGCTACGCACATTTTGGCCCACGAAAATGTTATCATATTCTTCGAACGACTTGTTATTTTAACAATATGGAAAAGAGAATTCGAAGAGTCTTGTCTATTTGTAAACTTTGTCAAAAGGCGAAACCATCTACTATCTCCCATAGTGCTCCGCTGTTTCCTATCATTCCTTCTAAATTAAAAGAATTTGCTGCTGTTGATCTCTTGGGACCGCTTGTCAGAACATCTAATGGATTTTCGTACGTTCTAGTCGCTGTTGAACTTACTTCAAAATTTGTTTCTTTCACACCGTTACGTAAAGCCACTGGACGGTCTGTATCCAACGCCTTTGTTAAAAATTTCTTACGTGAAGTTGGACACGTTAGTAAAGTCATTTCAGATAACGGACCGCAATTCAGATCTGCTGTTTGGTCACGCATGCTTCGCAACCATAAAATCAAACCTGTTTTTATTTCATTGTACTCACCACATTGTAACCCGTCTGAACGGATTATGAAAGAAATCAATAAGCTTTGCAGACTTTATTGTCACAGAAAGCATCAGCATTGGGACAGATATTTACACTTATTTCAAAATGTGCTGAATGAAATGCCTCATGATTCCACTGCTTTACCACCTACTCTTGTACTAAAGAATGAAGAACCACCGAACAGAATCAGAGAGCTTGTACCTTTCCCAAATACACGTAAACTTCGACACAAAGACATAATTGATTTGGCTCTTAAAAATATAAAATCTGCAGCAGACAAAAGGAGAAAACTACACGGTAAAGCAAATGCAAAGAAATTGTATATTGGTCAGAAAGTTCTCATTAAAGCTCATTCATTGTCACATAAGAAGAAACACTTGAGTCACAAATTCTTTCTAGTTTACAATGGACCTTACAGAATCCGACGTATACCACATGATAATTGCGTTGAAGTTGAAACTCTGCGTACTAGGAAGAGTAAAGGTTTACACCACATTTCACATGTAAAACCGTTTATTGAAAGATAATATGCTTTTTAACTTTGTCTTTGCCATAAAACTTTTCACTTCACATTTCTGGTATGCTTTGTCAGATTTAGAATCTGTTAACATGTAACAATGTTTGAAGTGAAATATCCAGTCAAGAACCAAGAGAACTTATTTAAACAGAAATTACGAATGCATTGTTATAATGAACAGACGACACAGTGTTGTTAGTTGTACATTCTTGCTTGTTAGTTGCACGATTACGTAACGACTATCAGGCTTACATACTTAGGACACATACTGGTACTGCTAATGAGATTTTAATGCAACATTTTGGTTTACTTGAAAATACATTCTGCGTTAAATGTACTTTCTGTGAGATACCAGAGGACACAGTGGTTAGTTTATGTGACAGCTACACGATGTTATCACGACGCTACTAATGAGTGACAATTTACAATGTTGCTTTTGCAGTGTATCTGTTTTATATCTGCACAGTTTTCTGAATTCTTCTAGGAAGAAAAACATGTTTTAGTAGTAACTTTTGTGGTATAGCAACAATGAGACAGCCTTTTTCGTGGCACAACAATACGTTACTGTACAGTACTTTCTTCATCACAACAATAAGCGTAATAACTACGATATCTATACGCAAAGCATTTCACTTTTGTGTATTATGAGGTAAGTACATTGACTTATGCAGAACTTAGCTTTCGGAGGACGATAACTACGACACTTCCACACAGATTATGTTGCAACAAGACGCACATTTAGCGCTACAGTACACGTATTTGAGTGATTAATTTTGTATTTAAAACATTTATTTTTAAAGATTTTTGAATTACAACGAAAGTTTTCCGTGATACATTTCATTCCATTGCTGTAATCTGTAACACCTGAGGGTATAATTACATTAATCCGCAGGGGGGTATACGCCTACTTTGTGTACCATATGTTTGGCAACCACAAGGAACCCTAGCTAATATGGTATTTGCTTATACAACTTTACACATCGGTACCATATTTCTCTAACACACAAATTACACAGCTATCTGATCATTTAACTGAGAGATAAATATTTTTTTATTACATCAGTGACAGATGTTTACGCAATTACACAGTTGGGTAACTTCACACTTATGAAACTGTATTTTGTCTGTACTTTGTAAACTGTTCATATTTTTTCGGTATCATTGTGATACTATGAGAGCTTTGAATGATGTATTTGGTATGGGATTATGATTTTTAAAGTGCGTTTGAGGCAGATGACACTTTTGACATGAGCAGAGAATTTTTTAGGTTTTGAAATTATTGGAGGAAACTACGACGATTTTGAGAGTTGACTGAGGTGTTATGATGTTATTATTACGATGACTATGTGTATTATGCTGTTGCGGTATGTTTATGATCAATAAGCTGATGCTATATGAGGAATTTGGTTATGCTATGTATTTATTATGGTGAAATATTGAAGTGTCGTCGCAAGATTGACGTGTCGACGAATATATATATGTATAATGAGGTAAGGAATAATGAGTAGTGTTTAGGGACTCTGATTTATGAAAAGGATGTTGGAAACCAAGAATCGTACTTTAGAATTATGAAATGTGTGTACATGTGTGAATCATGTGTGAATGTATCACAATGCCACTGAAAATTTTTTTGGACACTGTTATATTCATAGGATTTTGTTTCTACACATTTGCAAAGTAAATTCTCGACCTGTGAAATTTTGTATATATGACTGTCACTGTAGTGGAAACTGCTGTCGTAAATATTTCCGTACGAAAGTTAAGTGACCACCTGCACATAATGCGTCGTGGGCACCCAGGAGTGTCAGACGCCTGGAGAACAAGCCATTAGTGTGAGTGCCTCGTCAGAAGCACAGGTAGAAAAAAAAGGAAAGGGAAGGCCATTGTCCGCGCTACTGACATCTCCTTGTTGAAAGCATACTGTGGAGCTCGTAATTTATGATATTTACTGAAATGCCTAATGAAACGATGAGAAACATTTCACAGCTATTGCCTTGCTAGTTAAGAAAAATGCCATATGGCTTGCTTTATGTATTTATTTACACATTTTGTTTAATATCAAGTTTCTAGCTGCACTGCAGCATTGGTTAAAATAAAATTTTATAGATGTACTAATATAAATATTTTCTGTCTACAGATCGAGTATATAATAATTTTTTTCAAAAAAATGAGGGAGCACAAAGCGACATTTACCTTCACAGGAACTGCATTCATAATTTTCTTTTCAAGTACTTGGTAATTTCTTTTGTAGAATAAATTGTGATGCATCACTCTAATGTTAAGATGTGACATAGGTATTAGACATGGCCATTTTAGTGTAATATTTTTTCTGCTTGCGCTATGTCATGTTTAGGTATAAGTTGCTGCTGTTTGCCAGGCATAGTGTTATTGAATTTGACTTTTGCTAATTTATGCTGCTACCTTTGCCAATTTGCATTTTTTGCATTGCTGTTTGTGTTGATTTGTTATGTGATGCTGCATTGCCTCGTCCCTTAGTTTAGCATCTGAGCTCAGTAGATTTAAGTTAGCTTAAGAGGGGGTAGACTATATAAGAAACTAACTATTATAAATTTATAAGAAATAGGATACTGTACAGTGGAGAAAAACTATTATTGAAAGAGGATATGAACAAAAAAGTAGGGTTTAGGGACAAAAGGTTTAGGTAGGATTTTCTTGGAAATAAATGATGAGGTAAGATAATGGAAAATAAATAATGAGATAAGAAATATGTGAACATGTAAATACAGAAAGCATGCTTAGATAGAATTTTTTTTGGTGGAAACAAAGGATGAAATAAGAGGAAAGATATATGAAGTTTAGGGTTGGACTGCAGTACCAAATGTTACACTGAAAACGAACCCTGTCCTTTCCTATTGGTGTTATCCCACTATGTGTTTGTGTACCCTTGTGTATTTGTTTTCTTCCTGTCTCTGTGTAGTTTCATAGAATTTTTTCTTCTTTTAATATTAAGCTACATTCACTATGATGAGGAATAGTGTTATCCTCGAATATAATTGGCATTAATAATATGTTATTTACTTTGTAAAGATGTTAGACATTATTCATTCTGTTTTAATGCTCATGTGTGAAGTTGATGTTTCAAAAGTTATTGTGATCTTTTATGTATTTACTTATGTCATAATTCCTGTAACACTGATGTATATGTTTATTTCTATTCTTTTGTAAAGCCCCTATTACTACAAACGTTATCTGTATTATTATGTTTTTAATGATGTGTTTTGTACCTTTGTTATTGTATTCTTATGTTATAAAATTGTACTTGACACCAGTTCATCAAATTAAGTAACTTGTGAGTTACATTTCACTGCACACGTTTCTGTTGGTCATAGTATATGGACAATATGTGAGAAGTAGGGACTGTTAGTGTTTGCACGTGTGTTAATAATTCAGCAAGGGACTGGATAACAGCATTGCTGGTTCTAAGGACAATTCCAAAAACTTTGTGAGCGCACAAGTGGTGGTTATGGACTTGCTACATTATCCGCAAGACTCTTCAGTGGTGATTGTGCACCTGCACAGTCACAACAGATGGCTGCTGGCCATCTCTTCAAGGACTACAGTGGGTCTACATCTTTGATGATCCATCAATACCATTATTTCTACAAGGACTGCAGTGGGTCTGCACCTCTGGTGGCCCACCAGGACCGTAATCTCTACCAGGACTACAGTGGGTCTGCTCTGTGATGACCTACCCACCAATACTCCTCAAAACTTCGACTGACTCCACTGTGGGTTTGCTTTGTTGTGGCCCATTACCTGTCTGCATGTCGAGAGTCAGCACTGTCTTTCCATTGGAAGGACAACACTACTTCTTCAAGACTGCATGGAAATCCACTACTTCTGTGTGCATTTTCTTTTACTGCTCAGACTTTCAGAAAAACACTGCTATTCTCCTGTTATGTACGATTAGGACTGTCTTTATGGACTGTGAGACAATTTTAGCTTTTGACCAACATTGTATCAATAAGTGTGTGCATTTGATTTCTCTGTTATTGTAATTATGAAACAAAATTTTTCAAATCTGTATTGGCCACTGCCCAATCCCATTTGTAAAATTTTTTGTGGGGAGCATGGGGGCTATGTAAGTAGGCTGTTTATGTTTTCTCTATGTAAGTAGGCTGTTTAGGTTTTTTTATTGGTAACGCCACCTCTGTATGAAAATCACTGGCTGTGGCGTGTGCAGTCTGTGGCTAGTTTACATTGTTGTCTGCCATTGTAGTGTTGGGCAGCAGCAGCTGGATGTGAACAGCGCGTAGCGTTGGGCAGTTGGAGGTGAGCCGCCAGCAGTGGTGGATGTGGGGAGAGAGATGGCGGAGATTTGTAATTTGTCATGAACTGCTATATTTATATATGATGATATCAAGGTAAATACATTGTTTGTTCTCTATTAATATCTTTCATTTGCTAACTATCCCTATCAGTAGTTAGTGCCTTCCATAGTTTGAATCTTTTATTTAGCTGGCAGTAGTGGCGCTCGCTGTATTGCAGTAGCTTGAGCAGCGAAGATTTTTGTGAGGTAAGTGATTTGTGAAAGGTATAGTTTAATGTTAGTCAGGGCCATTCTTTTGTAGATTGCGTTGCGCTAACAAAATATTGTGTGTCAGGTTAAGCACAGTCACGTATAATTGTTCAAAGGGGACGTTTCAACGTCTACGCCACCATGTTAAATAATGCTTCTCTTGCAGCCACAGGACGTCATATTATAACTCAAACTGTGCGCAATAGGCCACATGTTGCGCAACTTCACTCCCGACGTCCGTGGCGAGGTCCACCTTTGCAGTCACGACACCATACAGCGCGGTACAGATGGGCCCAACAACATGCCGAATGGACGGCTTAGGATTGGCATCACGTTCTCTTCACCGATTATGTCGCATATGCCTTCAACCAGACAATCGTCGGAGACGTGTTTGTAGGCAATCCGGTCAGGCTGAACGCCTTAGACACACTGCCTAGCGAGTGCAGCAAGGTGGAGGTTCCCTGCTGTTTTGGGGTGGCATTATGTGGGGCCGAGGTATGCCGCTAGTGGCCATGGAAGGCGCCGAAACTGCTGTATAATACGTGAATGCCATCCTCTGACTGATTGTGCAACCATATCGGCAGCATATTGAAGAGGCATTCGTCTTCATGAACAACAATTCGCGCCCCCATCGTGCACATCTTGTGAATGACTTCCTTCAGGATAACGACATCGCTCGACTAGAGCGTTCAGCATGTACTCCAGACATGTACCCTATGGAACATGCCTGGGATAGATTGAAAAGAACTAGTTATGGACGACGTGGCCCACCAACCATTCTGAGGGATCTGCGTCTAATCCCCGTTGAGGAGTGGAACAATCTGGGCTAATAGTGCCTTGATGAACTTGCCGATAGTATGCCACTATGAATAGGGGCACGCAGCAATGCTAGAGGACGTGGTACTGGGCATTAGAGGTACCGGTATGTACAGCAATGTGGACCACCACCTCTGAAAGTCTCGCTGTATGGTAGTACAACATCCAGTGTGTGGTTTTCATGAGCAATAAAAAGGGCGGAAATGACGTTTATGTTGATCTCTACTCCAATTCTCTGTACAGGTTCCGGAACTCTCGGAACCGAACTCTCGGAACTTTTTTTGGAGATGTATATATTCTCAGTATTTTCAGAACAGGACGTATACCGGACATCAGTTACGTCATTTCGTATCTACTAAGGTAAATGCTGGATTACGAAAGCAGCCTTTTCACATCGCTTGTTGGTCATTATAAACATTTAACAAAAAGAAAATTACATAAACGAGGTCAAATGCGTCTTATTACTGAGCTAATATGCCTTTAAGACCAGAAAAACCTCCGAAAAATCTGTCCGGCCACTTTGGTATTAACGAAAGCGTTGTAATATTTGCCATTTCAAACAACTTTTGCGTGGACAAGGCTGGAATTAAATACAGGGAGCAACTGCAAACAGTAGTCTGCTAATGTTTAGGGCCGACTAAAACGGCGGCGACGGTTTCAAAGCAATGTAAGGGGCGAGTCTGTGGCGCCACCTTCCTTTATTATACCTCCATGATATTGTTTCATTTGCAGTAAATAATTTTTGTTCATTCTTGAGGTAAATCAGGGTGTGGGGCGGTGGTGACAGGAGTCGCTTTGGGCCAGCGACTACCGCTAACGCTATAGATCCAGTAATTAACATGCTGACCCCGTGAAGATACGGGATAAAGGCCAGGTAAGAACATTGTCTTTGCTATGAAAAACAGAGAAAATTAGGAACACCACTGTGACGTTGCTAGAACTATATGCCACAGACAGTAAAATTTTAATTGAATTATACTGAACTGTAGATGCAAATCGAAAGTAGTACGTATGCGGAGGTCAGTCAGTTATCGACATCATTGCATGCAATCCATGTTTTACGCCCGAAAGCGAGAAGATAGCTAGTGTGTCACAGACTTAAGACAACTATACATACTAGTCTATTCGTTATTACAGAATCTTTTCCTCTCTTTCTTCGTCAATGAAACAGTTCACATCCGCTAAATGCGATTTATGTTCCACGTTTCTCAGGTGTTTAAGCGTGTTACTACGTTTCAGTCCTTCTGTCTATCGTTCGAGTTTCCCTAAAGCAAACACAAAACAACTACATACTGTAAAGGGATTTACGAGATCAATTGAGAGGGCAGCGAAGATCGCTTCAAGGAATAAATATCTTGACGTTAATGATAATAGCTGGAAATAATAAAAAAATTCATAAAACTTTGCTATCATAAACCTGATGACATGTTATTACAAAACGGGGTTTTGTCTTTCACGGTATGTGTAGGATGGAGAACGTTGTTAGGATTATTTGAGAATTGTAGTGTTTCAACCACTGTGGGTTATGCCACCTTCACGATATATTATTAAGTACATTACGTAACTTATTTCAATGTATGCCAACTAATTTTATTATTTTAAGTGTCCTTCGCAAAGTAATACCAAAGGTTTGTGTTTTTTCTATTCGTTTCGTGGTCGACGCGGGGCCTTGGCATCAGCTAATGGATCTTCTGGCACGGATTGCGGACTTCGAAATACCGGACCAAGTTAAAGCCGACGCGACAGCCATTCCTTTCTGGAAGATGCGTTTCGCTGTGTTAAAAAAAACGGCTGATTAATCCTGAAAGTGAAAAAAGAAGAGAATGAGGTAATCGTTCATATAATCTCAGTTCTTTTCCGGCCACTTTTTCTTGCATATGATTGTTAATTAAGGTAAAATTTGTAGTACGCGTCAGTAGTTTGAACATCGCTAAGTGTAATAAATTATTATTAGAAGTGTTTAAAACACATTAGTGGCTGTATGACTAATTTTGGGAATATCATTTTCTTGAAATGTTTGATGATGCGTCTCTACTGGAAAATTCTCAATGCATTGGTAGATCAGAATCGAAACTGAAGTTCAGATACGACCGTAATTTATGATGATTTATTGATCTCTGGTCTTAAAAGACACATAACGTGTATCCACAGGACATGTGGCCTGTAATTGAAGAAGTGTCTGGAATAGTCCCCCATTCGGATCTCCGGGAGGGGACTGCCAAGGGGGAGGTTACCATGAGAAAAAGATTGAATAATCTACGAAAGGGTAACGTTCTACGAGTCGGGGCGTGGAATGTCAGAAGCTTGAACGTGGTAGGGAAACTAGAAAATCTGAAAAGGGAAATGCAAAGGCTCAATCTAAATATAGTAGGGGTCAGTGAAGTGAAGTGTAAGGAAGACAAGGATTTCTGGTCAGATGATTATCGGGTAATATCAACAGCAGCAGAAAATGGTATAACAGGTGTAGGATTCGTTATGACTAGGAAGGTAGGGCAGAGGGTGTGTTACTGTGAACAGTTCAGTAACCGGGTTGTTCTAATCAGAATCGACAGCAGACCAACACCGACAACGATAGTTCAGGTATACATACCGACGTCGCAAGCTGAAGATGAACAGATAGAGAAAGTGTATGAGGATATTGAAAGGGTAATGCAGTATGTAAGGGGCCACGAAAATCTAATAGTCATGGGCGACTGGAATGCAGTTGTAGGGGAAGGAGTAGAAGAAAAGGTTACAGGAGAATATGGGCTTGGGACAAGGAATGAAAGGGGAGAAAGACTAATTGAGTTCTGTAACAAGTTTCAGCTAGTAATAGCGAATACCCTGTTCAAGAATCACAAGAGGAGGAGGTATACTTGGAAAAGGCCGGGAGATACGGGAAGATTTCAATTAGATTACATCATGGTCAGACAGAGATTCCGAAATCAGATACTGGATTGTAAGGCGTACCCAGGAGCAGATATAGATTCAGATCACAATATCGTAGTGCTGAAGAGTAGGCTGAAGTTCAAGACATTAGTCAGGAAGAATGAACACGCAAAGAAGTGGGATACGGAAGTACTAAGGAATGACGAGATACGTTTGAAGTTCTCTAACGCTATAGATACAGCAATAAGGAATAGCGCAGTAGGCAGTACAGTTGAAGAGGAATAGACATCTGTAAAAAGGGCCATCACAGAAGTTGGGAAGGAAAACATAGGTACAAAGAAGGTAGCTGCGAAGAAACCATGGGTAACAGAAGAAATACTTCAGTTGATTGATGAAAGGAGGAAGTACAAACACGTTCCGGGAAAATCAGGAATACAGAAATACAAATCGCTGAGGAATGAAATCAATAGGCAGTGCAGGGAAGCTAAGACGAAATGGCTGCAGGAAAAATGTGAAGACATCGAAAAAGATATGATTGTCGGAAGGACAGACTCAGCATACAGGAAAGTCAAAACAACCTTTGGTGACATTAAAAGCAACGGTGGTAACATTAAGAGTGCAACTGGAATTCCACTGTTAACGGCAGAGGAGAGAGCAGGTAGGTGGAAAGAATACATTGAAAGCCTCTATGAGGGCGAAGATTTGTCTGTTGTGATAGAAGAAGAAACAGGAGTCGATTTAGAAGAAATAGGGGATCCAGTATTAGAATCGGAATTTAAAAGAGCTTTGGAGGACTTACGGTCAAATAAGGCAGAAGGGATAGATAACATTCCATCAGAATTTCTAAAATCATTGGGGTAAGTGGCAACAAAACGACTATTCACGTTGGTGTGTAGAATATATGATTCTGGCGATATACCATCTGACTTTCGGAAAAGCATCATCCACACATTTCCGATGACGGCAAGAGCTGACAAATGCGAGAATTATCGCACAATCAGCTTAACAGCTCATGCATCGAAGCTGCTTACGAGAATAATATACAGAAGAATGGAAAAGAGAATTGAGAATGCGCTAGGTGACGATCAATTTGGCTTTAGGAAAAGTAAAGGGACGAGAGAGGCAATTCTGACGTTACGGCTAATAATGGAAGCAAGGCTAAAGAAAAATCAAGACACTTTCATAGGATTTGTCGAGCTGGAAAAAGCGTTCGACAATACAAAATGGTGCAAGCTGTTCGAGATTCTGAAAAAAGTAGGGGTGAGCTATAGGGAGAGACGGGTCATATACAATATGTACAACAACCAAGAGGGAATAATAAGAGTGGACGATCAAGAACGAAGTGCTCGTATTAAGAAGGGTGTAAGATAAGGCTGTAGCCTTTCGCCCCTACTCTTCAATCTGTACATCGAGGAAGCAATGATGGAAATAAAAGAAAGGTTCAGGATTGGAATTAAAATACAAGGTGAAAGGATATCAATGATACGATTCGCTGCTGACATTGCTATCCTGAGTGGAAGTGAAGAAGAACTAAATGATATGCTGAACGGAATGAACAGTCTAATGAGTACACAGTATGGTTTGAGAGTAAATCGGAGAAAGACGAAGGTAATGAGAAGTAGTAGAAACGAGAACAGCGAGAAACTTAACATCAGGATTGATGGTCACGAAGTCAATGAAGTTAAGGAATTCTGCTACCTAGGCAGTAAAATAACCAATGACGGACGGAGCAAGGAGGACATCAAAAGCAGACTCGCTATGGCAAAAAAGGCATTTCTGGCCAAGAGAAGTCTACTAATATCAAATACCGGCGTTAATTTGAGGAAGAAATTTCTGAGGATGTACGTCTGGAGTACAGCATTGTATGGTAGTGAAACATGGACTGTGGGAAAACCGGAACAGAAGAGAATCGAAGCATTTGAGATGTGGTGCTATAGACGAATGTTGAAAATTAGGTGGATTGATAAGGCAAGGAATGAGGAGGTTCTACGCAGAATCGGAGAGGAAAGGAATATGTAGAAAACACTGATAAGGAGAAGGGACAGGATGACATCTGCTAAGACATGAGGGAATGACTTCCATGGTACTAGAGGGAGCTGTAGAGGGCAAAAACTGTAGAGGAAGACAGAGATTGGAATACGTCAAGCAAATAATTGAGGACGTAGGTTGCAAGTGCTACTCTGAGATGAAGGGGTTAGCACAGGAAAGGATTTCGTGGCGGGCCGCATCAAACCAGTCAGTAGACTGATGACCAAAAAAAGGTCTTAAAATTTCATTAGCATTTGAAATAATCACAAAATAGTTTGGCGCTTTTTAGTGTGAAAGATTTGTGTGATGTTTATTACGGAAAGTACGAAAGCAGCTATCGCATTTATTTTAATTCATTTGAGTAACCAATTTCAAACTCACAAGGAGAAGTCCCCAAGGGTGGGATCGAGTTTTTGAAACCATCTATATGGTGATGTAGGGTAGGGTCCCGGGTGTCTCATCCTGCATCCATTCACCCTGGTTGGCCTTCAATTGCGACTAATAGAGGAAAATAAATAATACTTTTCTGTAATTTTCGATAGACTTGAAATTCAGAGCACTCCGTATGTCGGCGTTTCAGCATAGTGGTTAACATACGAGCCTTCCATGAACGAAGCTGTGGGTTCAAATTTCGTCAGGATCTTCAAAATTTTTAATTCTTTATCGAAGTGATTTCAATCATTATTTTTATTCAATTAACTGGTTCAAATATAATTTTTTAAAATTTGTAATACTTTGTCACGTCATTTTAATCTTCATTATAACCTACTGATTTGCCTTAATTTTTCTTCGTATCTTTTGTTGTATTTGGAATCTGTGATTTTAATTATTTTTTGCATAAATTTCGATTTAATTTCTTCCGTTTGATCATCTTAAATTTTTGTCTGTGTTATGGCATTCATGACTTTTGTTTTCCTGTTTGCTTGAATATCGTTTTATTCGCAATTCGTTTAAATCTTCATCTGCGTTATTTTGTCTATAGCGCAAGAAGAATTAATGTTTTATTGTTTGTATGACGATTACCATCCAAATAAATGTACGAGTTGTACGTAATTAAAAAAAACATTTTCGACATCATTGCACAGTCAATATAAACAGATGATTTCTTCTGTTGTTTAAACGATACATCGACATTTTCAAACGTTTAACTACTGAGATAGATAAATGATTCCATACGAAAAAAAAGAATGAAAAAGATGTTACGATGATTAAAATGACATGACGAAGAATTAGAACTATATTTAAACCTATTTTTAAATAAAAATAATGACAAAAGTTATTTCGGAAACGGGTTAAAAATTTTAAAGCACGTGATGAGATTCAAACCCACAACTTTCGGGACGTCAGGCTTGTGTGTTAACCACTATGCTAAAATTCCAACCTAGAAACTGCTATAAATTTTAAGTACTTACATCACTCAAAATTACGATATTTTTCTGTCGATTACTCGCAATGGAGGGCTAATTATGGTGAGTGGCTGCAGGGTGAGATACCTGGTACCTTAACGTACATCACCATATAGACGACTTCAAGAAGTCAATCCCACCAATGGGGACGCATCGTTGTCATACATTATTTCAAATTGCTGCATTGCAGCCGTTGACCACTACTGGTTCTCATGTAAGCGACCTGAACAACAGAAAGAATCTTACGCAGCTTTGACGAATAATGTAATTGCTAGAAGACAGAAATGCTCCGTATTTTTTAAACACTTTCTGAATTCGAACCTACAAGTATCGCGTCTTCGGAAACAAAATGCTGCACTCAGTCATTTGATAAAAGCAAGAATATTCAGACGATAATTTACAAATGTGTACAGGGTAGTAGCCTTGTTGCATGAGGAAAGAAAAGGAGTTTCGAACTCAACGAGCGAGGCGGCGAAGCCATTCTTCGATTCTCTTCTGCTCTCGTTTTCCTACAGTCCACGTTTCATTACCATACAATGCTGTGCTCCAAATACACATGGTCAAAAAAGTTTATGTTTGATACTAGTAGACGTCTCTTGGCCAGCAATGCTCTTCTTGCCAGTGCTAGCCTGTTATTTATGTCCTCTGTCCACAATGGGTTGTTTTGCTGCCTAGGTAGCAGAAATCCTTAACTTCGTCTACTTAGTGATCCATAATTCTGATATTAAGCTTCTCTAAGTTCTCATTTCTGCTACTTCTCATTACTTTCGTCTTTCTTGGTTTACTCTCAATCCACATTCTTTTCTCATCGTTAGACGGTTCATTCCATTCAGGGGATCTAGTAATGTTTCTTTACTTTCACAGAGGATAGCAATGTCATCAGCAAATCATTGATAACCTTTCATCCTGAACTTTAATCCCACTCTTAAACCTTTCTTTTCTATCATTACTTTTTCGTTATACACACTGAACCGAAAGGGACGAAAGACTACATTCCTGTCTTGCACCCTTTTTGATTCGAGCAAGTAATTCGTTCTTGGACTTCCAGTATTATTTTTCCCTCTTCGTTCTTCAACATATTGTGTACATCCAGTATTTCTCTGAAGCTTACCCCTATTTTCTCATAATTTCGAACATCTTTCACGTTGACGTTGATGTTGTCGAACGCTTTTTCTGGTTGACAGATCCTATGAAAGTGTCTTGATTTTTCTTCAGTCTTGCTTCCATTATCAACTACAACGTCAGAACTGCCTCTCTGGTGCCTTTATCCTTCCTAAAGCCAAACTGATCGTCGTCTAACACATCCCCAACTTTCTGTTGCATTCTTCTGTATATTATTCTTGTCAGGTACATGGATTTATGAGCTGTTAAGCTGACTGTGCTATAATTCTCGCTCTTGTCGCCTCTTGCAATCGTCGAAATTGTGTGGATGATTTTCCAAAAATCTGATGGTATATCGCCAGTCTCGTACATTCTATACACCAACGGCATTACTGTGAATAGTCATTTTGTTGCCACTTCTTCCAGTGACTAGAAACTCCAACGGAATGTTATCTATCCCTTATGCCTTATTTGATCTTAAGACCTCCAAAGCCCTCTTAAATTATGATTCTAATACTGGATTTGCTATCTCTTCTAAATCGACTGCTGCTTCTTCTCTTATCACATCAGACAAATCTTCCCCCTAGTTGAGGCTTGGTGTACTCTTTCCACCTACCCGATCTCTCCTTTGCATTTAACAGTGGAATTCCAGTTAGACTCCTAATGCTACCACCCTTGCTATTAATTTAGCCAAGACTGTTTTGATTTCTCTATTTGTTAAGTCAGTCATTCCAACTATCAACACTTTCTGGATTGCCACACATTTTTCATGCAGCCTTTTAGCCCTAGCCTCCATGCTCTTCCGATTTATTTCATTCCTAAGTGATTTGTATTTCTGTATTTCCAAATTCCCTGAACATTTTTGTACTTTCTTCTTTCATCGCTCAACTGTAATATTTCTTCTCTTACCCGTGGTTTCTTCGCAGTTACCTTCCGTGTATCTATGTTTTTGTTTCATAATTCTGTGACTGCCCTTTTTTAGAGATGCCCATTCCTCATCTGAACCGGCTACTGACCTATTCAGTAACATAGTATCTATAGCCTCAGAGAACTTCAACTATCTCTTCATTCCTTAGTACTTTCGTATCGCAGGTCTTTGAGAATTTATTGTTCCTGACTAGTCTCTTAAATGTCGGCCTAATCTTCAACATTACTAGATTATGATCTGACTCTATACCTGCTCAAGGATACTCCTTGCAATCCAATATCTGATTTCGGAATCTTTGACTGACCATGATTTAATGTAATTGCAGTTTTCCCCCCAGGTCCTAGATTTTACCACGTATACCTCATCCTCTTGTAATTCTTGATCCGAGTATTCGTTATTAGTAGCTGACATTTATCGCAGAAGTCAATTAGACTGTTCTCTCTTATTGATACTACCAAGTCCATGTTCTCCCGTAATCAGTTCTTCTACTCTACTACTTCCCCTACAATCGCATTCCAAGGAGGGAAGGAAGATAGGGTTTTTACGTCCCGTCAACATCGACCTGATTAGAAACGGAGCACAAGCTCGGATTGTATCAAGGATGGGAAAGGAAATAGCCAGTGCCCTTTGAAAGCTACCAGCCCTTACAAAACTCTACCATCCGGTGAGCAAGATGTATGAGACATCAAGAAGAATATAATAATTCCAATCTCAAAGAAAGTAGGTGTTGACAGATGTGAAAATTACCGAACTATCAGTTCAAAAAAAAAAAAAAAAACCACGGCTGCAAAATACTAACACTAATTCTTTACAGACGAATGGAAAAACTGGTAGAAGCCGAACTCGTGGAAGATCAGTTTGGATTCCGTAGAAATGATGGAACTTGTGAGACAATACTGACCCTACGACTTATCTTAGAAGATGGATTAAGGAAAGGCAAACCTACGTATCTAGCATTCGGAGACTAAGAGAAAGCTTTTGACAATGTTGACTGGAATACTCTCTTTCAAATTCTGAAGGTGGCAGGGGTAAAATACAGGGAGCGAAAGGCAATTTACAATTTGTACAGAAAGCAGAAGGCAGTTATAAGAGTGGAGGGGCATGAAGGGGAAGCAGTGGTTGGGAAGAGAGAGACAAGATAGTAGCCTATCCCCGATGTTATTCAATCTGTATATTGAGCAAGCAGTAAAAGAAACAAAAGAAAAATTTGAAGTAGGAATTAAAATTCATGGAGAAGAAATAAAAACTTCGAAGTTCACCGATGACATTGTAATTCTGTCAGAGACAGCAAAGGCCCTGGAAGAGCAGCTGAACGGAATGACAGTGTCTTGAAAGGAGGATATAAGATGAACATCAGCAAAGCAAAACGAGGTTAATGGAATGTAGTCGAATTAAATCGGGTGATGCTGAGTGAATTACATTAGGAAATGAGACGCTTGAAGCAGTAAATGAGTTTTGCTATTTGGGGAGCAAACTAAATGATGATGGTCGAAGTAGAGAGGATACAAAATGTAGACTGGCAATGGCAAGGAAAGCGTTTCTGAAGAAGAGAAATTTGTTAACATCGATTATAGATTTCACTGTTACGAAGTCGTTTCTGAAAGTATTTGTATGGAGTGTAGCCATGTATGGAAGTGAAACGTGATCGATAAATAGTTTAGACAAGAAGAAATGTGGTGCTACAGAAGAATGCTGAAGATTAGGTGCGTAGATCACATAACTAATGAGGAGGTACAGAATAGAATTGAAAAAGTGGTCTGTATACGGCAATTTCGTATCTAAAACAGTTGCTGTGGATGCAGCTTTGTTCGCTAAGACTACTTTCAGCATGGTGGATGCCAATGTGGGAATACACTCGCGGTAGATCGATTGTCTGTCCCCTCTCCGTTTACAGCGAATATGTTGTAGTACCACGTCCAAAATATGACGGTTTGTTTTTTTATTCCATCTCTGGAGTTGAATATTTTTAAGAATACTCTAACTTATAAAATCATCGGAGTCCAGAGATGTTCCTAACGTTCGGGAAGAAAACCTCCACATGGCCGATCATACCTACAGCTTTCGATCTCGTAAGTACGAAGCGAAGTGTTCATAAACTGGAAATACTATTCTAATCCCGCTCTCAGTTTCTCCGTAGCGTTCTGAGCCTACATGAAATACATATCTATTAGTTTATTCATCATGACTGGCAAGTGGCGATCTGTATTAATTACTTGAGAGAAAGTGAACTTCTTAGTCAGGATCGCTTGTTGTCGATTACTGGTTTTGGTGAACTTGATTATCATGTTCAAATCTCGTTAAAAGGTTATTACATGTCTCCTATACCAGCTGTACAAGTACTCCTTCTAAAACTTGCCAGGTATGTGAGGGACAAGATGAACGATGCACCAGCAAGTCAAGGTTAAAGCTATAACATACTGAGTAATTCGCCACACATTCGTGTCCCATACCACACACTACTGTGCACTTCATTGTAGACAAGTCTAGGGGTGGCCTTCTCTGAAGCGAATATGTGTCTCATAGGAAGTTCTTAAAGGCCATGAGAAACAAGAGTGTAATATGCGACAGCAATTTCGATAGCACGGTAGTATGCTGTGTTAGACGTTCCACCGCTGAAGCCGTTGTTTGATGTGCGAAATTTAGAGGGGCGGTGCTGCGTCAGCGTGAGAGCGGTGGTGGTGCGGTTTCATCATATGGCCCACACTAGAGCGAAATTTGCCGCAGCGGTACCACAGACTGAAGACTTGAGCGCGGATTAGCGAAATATCCACGTCAGTCAGTCGTAATTATACGTCGCCCCACAAAGAACAGACTCCTATATTACAACGTTCAGCGGTGTATGTGTCACAAAGAATGAGAATGACATTTTTTAGCGCAGACGTGGGTCCAGATTTTTGGCATTTAATCAATATCTCCTTCTCTATTAATCGAAACTTTTGAAAGCAAAGCACTTTGTTTAACGTGTTGGGGAATAATTTAATTATTTTGCAGATGTAACTGCTCAAAAATAATCACATTACTTACTTCGAATTCTCACAAGTGACATTTTGTCCGTAAATCTGTATCGAGAAGATGGAGATATCGCAACATTGCTGATCAGGAACGCTGAAGTACCCAGTGCCTGTGTAAACAGCACAAACCACTTTTCCGGAACAGTGGGGAGTTGATTCTTGCCCTCTGACGTGTTACTACTGACTGAAGGGTTACAGGATGACGTCAAATTTTGTTAACTGTTTGTACAAATGTTTGTGTGAATTCCTAAGGGACTACACTGCTGAAGTCATCGGTCCCTAGACTTACACAATCCTTAAACTAACTTTAACTACCTTATGCTAAGAACAACACACACACCCATGCTAGAGGGAGGGAGGAGCCGCGCAATCCGTGACATGGCGCCTCAAACCGCGCGGCCACTCCGCGCGGTTCTGTTAACTGTTTCCCTGATTTGGATCACACATACCGAACGGAGTGGCCGCGCGATTTGAGGCGCCATGTCACGGATTGCGCGGCCCCTCCCGCCAGAGATTCGAGTCCTCTCTTGGACATGGGTGTGTGTATTGTTCTTAGCATAAGTTAGTTTAAGTAGTGTGTAAGTCTAGGTACCGATAACCTTAGCAGTTTGGTCCCTTAGGAATTCACACACATTTGAACATTTTTGGATCATACAACATGTTTGCTATTTCCGTCTCAAAATAGTTTGAATCATCTAATATTCAAAATAATTGTGGAAAATCTCAGTTTCTCATCAGCTGTAAGACCTGCCACAGTGATGGAGCTATTACTGACATCGAATCCTGGAAACATGACAGTGAAGAAAACGAAGAACTCAGAAGGATATACACGTGCTGAGCCAATATTTTATGGTTTCCGCTATTCAGAGAGGCAGTGGGAGAAAATGGTATCCTAAAACTACTGCCTGAACAGAAGAATTAAGATTACTAACTGTAATAGAAAACGAAGAAAGGAAGAGAGACAAACTCATTTACATAAAAGATATTTAGGGCGCAGGTAAGAAAGAGCACTCTGGGGAAACCTATGTGGTCATCAATAAATGTTGGCACTTTCAATAAAAGAAGTTGGGAGTCTCCTTAAATTGGTGTAACAGTTACTAGATGTTTTATGAATAAAGTTTCCACATTACAGACATCAAGATGGAATATCCCTTGCGCTTATAAATATACCATGGGATAAATAACAGTCTTTATACACAGCTTCAAGTGCAGTTCATCAGGGCATACCTTCATTATTTAAAATCTATTAAGTCTAGATCGATAATAGGTATGACTCTGCTTTAAACCTTAAAAGAGGTTCTATTTCTGGTATTAAAGTGTATGCTTCTAAACCAGTTTATTGTGGGAAATTCAAATATGTAAACAAAATACGTTGTTAGAGATACTTATATATATATATATATATATATATATATATATATATATATATATATAATTCATGGAAAAACACAGGGACGCTATAGAGAAATACGGGTATGTTGGCGCATCCAGTAGTGATGGAACGTAACAATTTCTTGTTCAACAGTAGGTGGGAAGAATCAGATGTCACTGGGTTATCCCCCGCCCCACCTATGTCATTAAGACCACCTGCAATAACTCATTAACTCAAACGGCGACAGCCGGTCGCTGCCTCGGCAGTAAACCTTCACGCTTTCCAGAGGCAGGTGCATTGAGTTTACAACAGTGGTGTTAGCAGTAATTTGTGTCAATCTTAAGAAGTGGGTGTTTTGGCTGACAAGTAACCGTCTCTGTCATATTTCCAAGCACAGTTGAACTCATAAGTTCCTGTGTTTAAACTGATTTAGCCTGGTGCTGAAGGTAAATTGACTTCTTGCTTTTACATATCAGCGTTTCTCTAGTTCTCAAGTATTAGTGTAGCAGAGGTGTATTACTGAAGAGGTATTTTGAAATTTTCAGAAATGTCACGTCGTCGTTGATGTCGATATAAGCCAGACAACTTCTGCTATATCTGTGGTAAGTTGACCTTTGTCAGAAATAGGAAGAAAATTTCAACAGCTATAAAGAAAGCATATAAACATTACTTTGGAGTAGAGGTAGGAGATCAACATAAAGAATGGGCACCACATTTCTGTTGTTCTACATGTTACTGCAAACTAATTCGGTGGTTGAAAGGTAAAGAGAATGTGGCGCTGTTCACTGTGCCCATGGTGTGGAGAGAACCTAATGACCACGTTACTGATTTTTGTTTCTGTCTAACAAAAATTCAGGGTTTTACAAACAAAAAATCGAAGAGGCACATTGTTTACACAGATCTGCCTTCAGCAAGAATGCCAGTGCAACATTCTGACAGCCTTCCAGTACCTTCAAGAAAAAAATGGCTCTGAGCACTATGGGACTCAACTGCTGAGGTCATTAGTCCCCTAGAACTTAGAACTAGTTAAACCTAACTAACCTAAGGACATCACAAACATCCATGCCCGAGGCAGGATTCGAACCTGCGACCGTAGCGGTCTTGCGGTTCCAGACTGCAGCGCCTTTAACCGCACGGCCACTTCGGCCGGCGTACCTTCAAGAGCTCCAGGTCAAATTCGGAGTGACAGTGAAGTAAGTAGTACTGAAGAAATCACAGATGATTATCCTTTATATCACTGCACAAGTGGGTCATCGCCACATTTGTTAATACTATCCGATTTAAATGATTTAGTACGTGATCTAGGACTAAGTAAACAAAAGGCGCAGCTGCTTGGTTCAAGATTACAAGAGTATAATCTACTCCACCAAATTACTAAAATCAGTGTGTTCAGGCACAGAGAACACGCCTTTATTTCCTATTTTGCAACTGACAGAGCACTAACATTTTGCATTGACGTTTCTGCCCTAATGAAAGTGCTCAACGTCACCTAAATTTCACAGGAGTGGAGACTTTTCACAGATGCGTCAAAAACAAGTCTCAAGGGTGTTTTTCTCCGTAATGGAAATAAAATACCGTCTGTACCAGTACCAGCTTGACCAAAGAAAATTAACAATTCGTGCAAAGGATGCTAAATGCATTACAATACAATGAATACAAATGGAAAAGTAATTGCTATGGTACTGGGAATGCAACAAGGCTACACGAAGTATGTCTGTTTTCTTTGTGAATGGGATAGTCAAGACAGAAATTCGCACTATGTGAAAAAAGAAATGGCCTAAGTGGAGATGGAAAGTGGGCGAAAAGAATGTACAATGTGAAAGTGTAGTAGCTCCTGAAGATATACTACTTCCCCCGCTTCACATCAAACTTAGCCTAATGAAACAATTCGTAAAGGCCATGGATTCAACAGGCAGTGGGTTTGCATATCCAGCAAGTAGATTCCCCCGTCTTTCAGATGCAAAAATAAAGGAAGGTGTATTTGTGGACCCACAAATCAAGGAACTGCAGAAAGATGCAAATTTTGAAGCACATTTAACTTGCAAAGAAAACACAGCATGGGACTGTTTCAAGATGGTGTCAGAAAACTTCCTGAGCAGAAGAAGAGCTACTAACTACAAAGAAAAGGTGAATGATATGATCAAAGCATATAAAGATCTGGGATGCAATATGTCTCTGAAGGTGCATATGATGGACTCTCATCATGACTACTTCATAGAGTTGTAGTGACGTATTGGATGAACATGGCGAAAGAGTCCCTAAAGACGTTTCGACCATAGAAAGGCGTTATGAAAGGAAATGGGTACCTTCTATGGTAGCAGATTATTAGTGGAATATAATTCGAGAGAAGAAAGATTCACAATACAAGATAAAAAAAGTGATGTGCATTACAATACAGTGACTCATTTTTTTGTCAATTTTCTGTATTTTCGCATGTCAGATAATTCTGCAAAGCATATACACAAAGATTACTGTGTTATATGTTAGATCTCACCCTCCATTCTCGGCCGGGGTGGCCCAGCGGTTCTAGGCGCTGCAGTCTGGAACCGCGCGACCGCAACGGTCGCAGATTCGAATCCTGCCTCGAGCATGGATGTGTGTGATGTCCTTAGGTTAGTTAGGTTTAAGTAGTTCTAAGTTCTTGGGGACTGATGACATCAGAAGTTAAGTCCCATAGTGCTCAGAGCCATTTGAACCATTCACCCTCCATTAATGTGATGAAATTATAACACCATAAAAACGTGAATTTGTTTATAGAATTCCACCTCATGTTTGCTGCAGAGTATCAGAAACAGAAAAGAGAAATAAAATTGCGATTACTCATAAACTATCCCTGACAGAAAAAAAACTAAAAACAGTTTTGAATTCAGCACTCGAAGTACAACTAGGATCACAATGTATTTTTTCAGAAATAGAATTTTTTTTTTTGTAGAACAGCGATATCAATATTTATCCAGATTTAATGCACAGCAGTACCACACACAAAATGCGAGCGACAGCATTTTTCAAGGGAAACTCTAAGAATGGGCTACTTTACGGAAAATCGTAAAAAGTGCGCACAATAGTGGAAAAGTAACTAGCCCGTGATGAAGCAGCGACATGAGACTATGACCGAACGATTTCCTTAAAATCGTTTGATGAAAAATTAGCTTCTATGTGGACGTCATGAATACACGTGCTGGCACAGTAGCTTAATGTATTCGGTTAGGGGATTACCCATCCTCTGTAACAAAAAGACGGAATTAGGTTTTCATTGATTGAATATGAGAGATGTCATGCGACATCCGCACGGAAATGATGACAATGCAAGCATTACAACAGATGGGGCCAGTTTTTAAGCGAGGAGCACAAGACACAGACAGTGATATATTGTCTTTCCGTTGCATTTTGCATCAGGAGAGACTTTGTAAAACAGCGCTGGACTGAAAAGCATGTCATAGAGTTAGGTTCTATTGTTGGTGTGGTGCACACAATCAGAGCTGCACTATCGCCTGTTCAGATCTTTTCTTGGGGATATGGAGGTACAGAGGAAAAACGTAATTTACCACAGTCGCTTGAGTTGGTTGAGCCTTGCTAAAGTGTTGAAAAGGTGTGAGAATTGCTGACTGAAATCCTCGTATTTCTGGACACAAAGGAAATCTCTCTCTTTTTTTTTTTTTTTTTTTTTTTGCGGGAAGTGGAGATAAGAAATGATATTTTCTGGCTGGTATATCTGAGAAATTTAATGAACTGAATGTTACATTGCACGTTTGCTCATGAACAGCAGGAGCAGGTACGATCTTTCAGGCAGGTCTATTAGCAAGGAAAACGAGTGAAGCCAAGTTTTGCCATCTACCTTTATTAGGAAAACAGTGTTCCTGAATGTGTTTCTAATATGTTTATAGATGGTGTGCAGAGTTTGGAGGAGTGAGTCATACGATAATTTCAGGACTGTAAGAAAACTGAGCCTAAATTCAATTTCCTCTCTTATCCCATGTCTGATGATGTTGACACAGCATGTGAGAAGCTACATCTTGAACTTATTGACGTGCGGTCAGATCGCACAGTGAAAGTAGTTTTATGGTTCAAATAGCTCTGAGCACTAAGCGACTTAACTTCTGAGGTCGTCAGTCGCCTAGACCTTAGAACTAATTAAACCTAACTAACCTAAGGACATCACACACATCCATGCCCGAGGCAGGATTCGAACCTGCGACCGTAGCGGTCGCTCGGCTCCAGACTGTAGCGCCTAGAACCGCACAGCCACTCCGGCCGGCTACTGTTTTATTCAGTGAAATTTCTTGACTTTTACAAATCTTCGTTACCTGAAAAATTTTCATCCATAAAGAAGTTTTGTGGGAGTATGTTCTCTATATTTAGCTCTTCACATATTTATAAGCAAAGTTTTTCTTACTTGAAGATCAACATGAGTCAGTATGGAGGCTCGTTGACAGACTATCTGGCAGTATCTCAGCCAGAATCTCACTCCTCATTTCAAAAAAATTGTAGAGAAGGGTGATTGGATGAATTTGTCTCGAATGAGCTTGCTTCTACAGGGTGTTACAAAAAGGTACGGCCAAACTTTCAGGAAACATTCCTCACACACAAATAAAGAAAAGACGTTATGTGGACATGTGTCTGGAAACGCTTAATTTCCATGTTAGAGCTCATTTTAGTTTCTTCCACCTACGCTCAATGAAGCACGTTATCATGATTTCATACGGGATACTCTACCTGTGCTGTTAGAACATGTGCCTTTACAAGTACGACACAACATGTGGTTCATGCACGATGGAGCTCCTGCACATTTCAGTCGAAGTGTTCGTACGCTTCTCAACAACAGATTCGGTGACCGATGGATTGGTAGAGGCGGACCAATTCCATGGCCTCCACGCTCTCCTGACCTCAACCCTCTTGACTTTCATTTATGGGGGCATTTGAAAGCTCTTGTCTACGCAACCCCGGTACCAAATCTAGAGACTCTTCGTGCTCGTATTGTGGACGGCTGTGATACAATACGCCATTCTCCAGGGCTGCATCAGCGCACCAGGGATTCCATGCGACGGAGGGTGGATGCATGTATCCTCGCTAACGGAGGACATTTTGAACATTTCCTGTAACAAAGTGTCTGAAGTCACGCTGGTACGTTCTGTTGCTGTGTGTTTCCATTCCATGATTAATGTGATTTGAAGAGAAGTAATAAAATGAGCTCTAACATGGAAAGTAAGCGTTTCCAGACACATGTGAACATAACATACTTTCTTTCTTTGTGTGTGTGGAATGTTTCCTGAAAGTTTGGCCGTACCTTTTTGTAACACCCTGTATAGATGACATCTAGAAATGAACTGAGTATAATTATCACCATTTCATTTTATTTACATTTATTGACTTGTGATAGAATTTACAAACTGTAGACTAATTAATAATAATAAGCTAGCAGACTATCTACGTAGGCCTCAGCTATGACTGGGACAGGGACAGTAGCAGCTGGAGAAACCAGCTGAGCTGAACAGGTAAGAGAGTCAGTCGCTTGGCTTAGAAAGGGAATTCTCAAGCCAATTAGGAGGCAGAATTATAGTAATGATGTCTTTTGTTGAACATTTGGAACATAGGAAGTATCCCGAATTTGTGCGAATAATCACAGTCAGTACCAGGTGAGCTAGGATAAAACCAATTATGCTAATGAAAAGACAATATCTGTTCAAATGGGGCAATTGACATGATGAAAGCATTAGGAGACATTCTTGTTTTGAAACCCATAATTAGTTAATGTCTTTATAATATTGCTGGTTTTGCAGACATCATATTCAGCTACAAGAAGCTATTCTTAGAGCAGTGGTGAAGGCAGCAGTGGGAAGATGACGTAATGTGGTGCGAGGTCTCGGTGACAGATGGCTTGTTCGGTACGAGTATCGTGAGAAAGACCGCCTAAATTGTGGTCCTCCTCTTCGACTGGCCGCTGCGTTCAGAAGTAGCGCTTCAAAATGATAAACTGTTATTAATATTAGAAAAAACTAAACAGTGAATTTACTTGCATTTCATATAAAAGCATCTCTCTCTGGCATGCTATCATTTCATTATTTCAAAAGTCTAAATTAACAGCAGAATAATAAACAGTTGCTGAAGGGAAAGGCAGACGAAGCACTTTGGAGATCGCCGGATCGCGCGTAGCTTGGATACCGGGCGAAGTGGTTTGGCTGCAAGATCAGAGCTTGTAACACCATAGCTCTAATGCTCTACTGATTTATTTTGCCTTTGTTTCATTTAATGTTACATCATTGAGCTTCTGTAAATGTGTTTGTTTGAATCGATAACATAAAATTGTATGCTCCTTTCTTTGTACAAACTTCGATGTCATGGTTTGGTTCAATGCAAAGTAGTGTATCTGTCATTTAAATGCTTTGTCCCATTTGGAGGGAACAAAACTTACTGTATATAATTGCAATTTTGCGTGAATAATTTTTTTGTAGAGCTGTCAATATGTGTAAATGTTTTGTTTTATTTAATGCATTTGGTTGCTGTTATGTAAATAGCTGATCCTCACTTAGGGTTCTTAGTTAGTTTGTATGTAAAAGGTGTAGTGGTTCCCCTCGGGAACGGAACTCTGTAGTGCGCGCAAATTGTGGCTGGCCTATGTAGAAAAGGTGGAACTGATAGTCAGTCGGGGACGAGCCACCAGTCGGAGACGAGCTACGAGTCTGTGCACTGCCATGTAAAAGATGCATATTGTTCTGCTTCCGAAAGAGGCTTTTTCTGCTACTTTCCAATGCCTCGGATGGATGGATGGATAAATAGCTGGAAATATTCTGGAATTTGTATCTATCATCGCCACCAAGAAATGACCGAGTCCAGCAATGCTGCCTGCAATTCCACCTACCAACATGCAGTTGCCACCACATTGCGCAATCATTGCAACGTAATACTATAATGATGTACAGTGAAGGATCAGCTTAATGGATGTGCTAATGCGCTGAAATATAAGGTAATTTATATCTGAATTTATGTACCTACCTTGATTTTTCTCCTCATCATAACACCTCTCAAGGTCCTCTCCATTTGAACTAAAGTGATTACCGAGCGTCCTTACTGAAAGTACATTAAAATCCAGTTTTCTAATTAATGCCTCTTGAACATAGTGAAGAGAAAGTCAAAGTTAATGTGGCAAGAGAGTGAGTTAAAGTTAATGATGCTTGCTGAAATAATATTCCTAGTAAAACTGATTATTTATGTGTTGTAGCCAACTTCAAATTAAAATTTCTCAAGACTGAGGCTTATAAAGTTTTGCTTAGTAAATGATCACATTACTGCCTGTTGTTAATCGCAGAAAGTGAGTCAGTATCTTACTTAAACGTTAATTTTATGTCTCACGGTAGTTCAAATGGCTCTGAGCACTATGCGACTCAACTTCTGAGGTCATCAGTCGCCTAGAACTTAGAACTAATTAAACCTAACTAACCTAAGGACATCACACACATCCATGCCCGAGGCAGGATTCGAACCTGCGACCGTAGCGGTCACGCGGTTTCGGACTGAAGCGCCTTTAACCGCACGGCCACACCGGCCGGCTGTCTCACGGTAGTAAAAGTGGAAAACTGCATAGTAGGAAATTATATATTCATGATTACTAAGTGTTTGTCTCTATTGTGTGCATATTAACAGTATAAAGACCACTCAGTTTGTGTAAGCCCTGAAAGTGATAGTGTTTTTCTGTACCTGTTATAATTTTGCAAATGATTTGTGCTGCTCCAACTGTTAGTTTCACTCTTACCGTAAACATATGAGTGTGTCAGAGTTCAATGCACTCGCGTGTGGCCAAGTATAGGTTGTGTTTACCCATTAGAGTTACTAATAACTATCTTCTTGAACGAGAATGTTAATCATTCTCTTGCCTAGTTAGGCTGGCGACCGTTTTCTTTATCAGTTGAACAGTACAGATAGACAAAATTTTGTTCGTACTGTTCAAATATTTACGTAATTCTGACTTTCATTTTCGATAAGCCATTCCCGTTAGGTACAGCACGGTCAACCTAACAAAATTCCTCTCAGAGGGTAACACTGCTCTGTTGCTATATACCATAATTGCTTGAACAAAATAATTCTGTTTTGTAAAACAAACTACCTCCAGCTTCGAGGTTATGGTATAGCAGTAGCAGACGGGAGAGTTATACGTGGCGCTGCGTGACAGGACGTTGTTCAATTTGCACCAACAACCTGGAAAAAATTATAAGTAGTTAGCATTTTACAAACATAGAGTGAACATAAAACGTCCAGCGGCACGAACCTGTACATTAGTTGACAGAACGGATAGTGAAAGTTCAGCTTAAATTGAAAATTAAAGGTATCAGTACTTAATAATAGCTACAATGGACAGGAAACTAGAAATAAATCTTGACACGCGAGAACGAAATGCAATCGAGAGCAGTTCAGGCAGGACACCAACAGATGGCATTACGCGCGAGTTAAATTACGTACGGTACCACTCCGATGTCAATAAACAGACAGAAGCTATGAATGTCGCTCGTACTAAGGAAGACAGTGTGAGCGATGTTGCGGAAGACAGTGGCTATGTTAATGAATCTCGGGATATGTTCGAATCACCAGAAACTGAGAGGGAAGTAGGACTCGAACACGAAAATGTAGCAGAACCTAAAAGTGAAAAGAATTCAAATATGATAGAATTGTTAAAAATGTTGTCTGCACAGGGGCATCAAAATGCTGCGCAAAATGAGAATATTAATGCACAAATCACCGCATTGGGGCAACAAAGTAAACAAATCGAAATGCAGGGTACCAGACTTGGTAAACAAATTGAAGAAGTCAACTCAAGGGTAGGAGTAGTGAGCAATGAAATTAAAAATCTTAAAAGCGAAATTACTGTCATCAATGGCAATATTGCCAATGTACAAGGACAAATTGATGACATTAACGAAAGATTTGTCTCTGAAGTAATTAAAATTCAAGATCAAATAGAACCCTTAGTCTGTACTAAGGTAGACGAAAAGGTATTTGGTATTAAATCCGAGATACAAACCGAATGTAACGCGGAATTCGCACAGATTAAACAATCTGTAACAGAAAAAAGTAGGGAAGTAACCAAACAGGTTGTTAATTGCGGAAAGAAGTGTGACCACAACACTTCACAAATCCAAGGCAAAATGTATGACTTGGAAATAAAAATACAAACAGGACCTACACAATTTACAGAAAGGATCGCTTTCAGTAAAATATTAGAGTGCGAGGAAAAATTCGACCCTGCAAAGAGACATAACGGATGGCACCCCCTAGACTTTGTAAAGAATTGCGAAAGAAATTTTCCTGAATATTTGTCTGACCAGGAAAAAATTAATGTTGTGATCAGTGCCTTAACGGGAGAAGCAAAAAGGCGTGGGGTTGAATCTTGATACTAACCAGATGTCTTTTGAAACCTTTAAACAAAAATTTATTGACGAATGCTGGTCAGAACAAAAACAAGACCAGTTGTGGCGTGAATTTCTAATGGACAGGTTGTATGACATCAGAGGCAGGCAAACCATGAAAGAGTTTTGCGAATCATGGTACAGAAAACTAATACACCTAAAAGCAAGAAGAACTGAAGCCGAGATGGTTTGGGTTCTTTGGCAGAAACTGCCTGAGGATTCCAAACGATATGTTGGGAGTACACACAGAAGTTTTTCTGCGTTTCTGGAAAGGGTAGAAGATGAAGATCACTGGCGAAGGAATCGCGAATCTCGTTCTCATAATAACAACAATTATTCGCGAGAAACGAATGACCAAAACGAACAACCTGAAAACTATAGATTTCGTGTAAACACGATTCAAACAGGTCGTGCGAGAGGTAGAGGAAATTATACGACGCGCGGCAGAGGGTACATGGCGCGGAATCTCCAAACAAGAGACGAAAGGGAAAACTGAAAACCGCGTGTGTTACGGGCCGGATTCACGCGGAAACCGGTTTGGGCCCAAAGAAAAGACGTCAAATAATAGATTCGAGAAGGATAGATGCAAAATACGGGCAGGAAGGTTAAGGACGCGCCTATGGTAGACGGGCGCGGAGTAATACATAGCGGCGTTCCCAGCGCGAGGTCACGTGACAGTTTGTGCTTGAGGCAGCGGTTGCCGAAGCAGCGTACATTGCACTTGGCAGCACACACAAATGGCAGACGTCAAAACAAGATAGCTGCCGGAGAGAGAAACAGAAGATGCGGGATCGGACACTTCCGTTGGCCTGTTTCAGTAGTAGATGAATGTAGAAATGAAAATAAAGTTAATATGTCATATGAGAAAGTTAAGTCAATATCGGAATCGTGCGAAAAGACATTATTAAAGAAAGAAAGGGAGGCAGAAAATACCCTACCAATCAACTCGTCCATGTAATGGTCGGTCTTCCATCGCCTTACCGGAACTAAACCCTCCCCCTATTATCCTCGTCTCCATGATGATCACCCTTTCCCTGACACCCTTAGTAAGGCCAATCACTTTGCCTGATACCTCTCTGATGTATTTCCCATCCCCGATGATCCCCAGTTCGATTACTCCCTCTTCCCGGATATCCGCGATCGAACTGACACCTCTGTCCCTCCCCTCGCTCCTGGTTTCCAGTACTTTGACAACATTGCACACACGGAACTCAATGCCCCTATCACTACACAGGATATCATTGATACACTCCGCACAAAACGCAACACCGCTCCTGGTCACGATCGTGTCACCTACCGTCACCTTTGTGAAGCTCCCGTCTCTTTCCTTTCCACCCTGGCCAGGCTCTACAATGTAGTCCTGTCCACCGGTTACTACCCCGACCTGTGGAAAACCTCCCGTATCCTCATGTTCCTTAAACCTGGCAAACCGCCGTCCGCCATCTCCTCCTACCGTCCCATCAGCCTTACCTCGGTCTTCAGCAAGGTCCTGGAATCTATCCTCACCCGACGCAACCACCAGCATCTCCGCCAGCACCGCCTCCTTCCCGTTACCCAGTGTGGCTTTCGGCCGTCCTTCTCTTCCGACGACCTTCTCCTTCACCTCACTCATCTCCTTTCCGAACAGCTTAATTCCCGTCGCTCCGCAAGCTTCCTCTCCCTAGACCTCGAACGTGCATATGACCGCGTATGGCATTCCGGTCTCCTCTTCAAGCTCCAAACCTTCGCCCTTCCCATTAACTACGTCCGTCTGATCGGTTCCTTTCTCTCCCACCGTCCTTCCTATGTCACCATCCATAACACCGATTCCTACACCTTTTTCCCCTCTGCCGGTGTGCCCCAAGGCTCCGTCCTCTCCCCCCTTCTGTACCTTTTGTACACGGCGGACAGCCGCTGCCGTCAGGGCCGTCCACCTTCTCCAGTTTGCCGATGACATCGCCTTCCTTGCCTTTTCCCCCACCCTATAGCGCTCCCAACACCTTCTCCAATCCCATCTTGACCGGTTCACTGCTTGGTGCAACCAGTGGTTGCTCAAGGTCAATCCCTCCAAAACCCAGGCGATCGTTGTAGGCAAAACCACCCCTTCCTTCCGCCTCCTTGATTTCTATCTCACCATCTATGGCCGTCCTATCGCCCTCACTCCCACCCTTACGTACCTTGGCGTCACCCTCGACCGTCGCCTCTTCTGGACTCCCCACCACCGGACAATCCAAGCCAAGGCACGCTCCCGACTCAGTCTCCTCAAGCTCCTCTCCGGCCGTACGTGGGGTCTGGACCCCTCCACCATCCTCCACACCTATAAGTCCCTCATCCGCCCTATCCTTTGTTATGCCCATCCGGCTTGGATCTCCGCCCCCCCTACCTTTTATAAATCCCTCCAAATCCTTGAACGTCATGCTCTCCGCCTCGCCTATCGCATCCGCCTCCCCTCCTCCACGCGGCTCCTGTACGATCTCATCCCCTTCCTTGAAAGGATACGGCTCCCGTACACCTCCCGCAAACTCGATCCTCCTCACCCGCTCGTCTCCCCGATCCTCTCCCGCCCCCGCCCGCTGCCGCGCCTGTATTCGCACGTCCCACCCGGTCTCCATCTCTCCACCCTCCTTACCCTCTCCCAAGGTGGCTTCCGCCAGCTCCCCCTCCCTGATGATGCCCTCCTCCCCTCCATCTACCCCTCCTACCAACTTTGATCTTCCCGCCCTCCTCCTGTGGTTGCTCCTCTGGGCACCCTCCCTCCCTTCTCTCCCTTTTCCCTCCCTCCTCCTTTTCTCCCCCCTCCTCCCCCAGGCCTCCACTCCTCTGTCCCTCTCCTCCTGCCCCCGTCTCCTCAGCCATTGGCATCCTTTTTCTCCCCTCTCCCCCACCTCACCCCTGTTCCCCTCTTGGCAGGTCCCCGGACTCGCACACGCTAAGTGGACACTCGCGCGCCGGAGATCACCGCCATCAGTGTTTCGTGTGTGCCGTCGTGTTTAGTGTTCAGTGTTCACCATCACACTCCATCGTTCACCAGTGCCATCGTCATCTTCAGTGTTTGTGCGTCGTCTCATCAGTTAGCAGTGTGGCTTATCGACGAGTGTGAACGGCTCCGTGTTTGTCTCTATGTGTCTCCTGTTTTATTGCCCACCGTCCTGTAACTTATGTGTCTTCTCACTGTTTTTGCTCCTTGTATATTATATGGCTGAAGAGCAGCGTAGTGTGCTGCTGACAGCCTGCCTGTTGTACAGGTTTTAAAATAACAATAAAGTAAAAAAAAAAATAGCCAGAAAAGGCGAGTGAAAAGGAGAATATTTGTACTGTTAATGATGTGTATGAGGTAAAAAACGTAGATGGGGATGTTATGATGAATAAAGAGGAAAGGAAGGTAGAAACGCCACGCAAAAGACGTGTGCACAATTAATAATAGGTGAAAATGACGTAGAGGAGGACGTTAGTAAACATTGCATTATAACCAGTGCAGACGAAATTGTTGTTGATGGAAAGGTGTTTAGTGTTTCTAATACAGAAGGGTCTAGTAGGAATTTCGCACGATTACCTGAGAATGATAATCAAGGGGAAAATGAAATGAAGGTTATCGAAGTATATGACGATTATACTAAGTATGAAGTTAAGGCTGAAATCGTTCAAAATGATACATCAATAGTGCCTGACGGTCCAAACGATGTGCATTGTGTAGAAAGTGAGTCGAAAAACGAAGTGGCTGAAACATCTAGTGTTAATCTGCTCCACTGTCTAAAGGTTGCTTTCCTGCTCGAATCTGATGACGAAAATGAAATCAGTGATAGTTCAGATGATGAAGGGTATATGAATACAGATAAGAATGAATATACTAACTTTCCCTATTGTTCAAAAGTAGCGTACTTAAGTGAATCTGATTGTGAGGAAGAGAGTAGTGATGACTCCAGTGAAGATGAATTTTCAGGTGTAAACGAAATTGAATATACATTTACTGAAAGAAGGTATGAGAAAATTAGTGACAATTTTCGAAAGCAAGATACAGAAAGTGAAACTGGGCCAAAACCGAATGAATTATTTAGTAATGTAAAACAGGGGTGTAATTTACAGGAGCCTCCAGATGATACTATACTGGGACAAGCCTTAATAAATGTTTTGAATGAGTGTGAATTACAGGAACAAAAAGAACCACCTGATAAAATGATAGCAAAACAAGAGATGTTGTATCTTGCTAAAGACTTTGAAATTCCAAAACCTAAAAAGCCACCTGATGAAACAAAACGTTGGCAAGATCTGGATAGGTTAGTGAAAGATGTAGAAAATAGGAGGCCTAAAAAACCACCAGACTTAAGCGACTGTTTTATGAACCATAAAAGACTGCCACGTTAATAAAGAGACTGGGGGCAGGATCTATGTATATATATTGTTAAAATAATGCATGTCTTTATTATTATTGTACCTGAGTGTTACCGGAAGGTGAATTATTGTTTTGTTGATCCTGAGACCTGGGGGAGGTTGCTTATTTATTGTACTGTACTGTATGACTCTGGATAGGAGCTGTTTCAATTTTAATTGGATATTTATTGTTGCCAGTCTAATTATGAAATAGGGCCATATAGTGTGACAAACCTGAAAATCTTATGAATAATGTTGCTTATGGTAACTTAATGAAAGTGCAAAGAACTCCACCGGATAATAATTTATTTCTAATGTATTTAAAGACCAGAAAGGGCTGACGTTTGCACCATGTTGTGTATATAAAGGTACATGTCCTCAGATGAGGGTTGTTAAGCCTCAGGGGACATGCACTCTTTGCATTGTCAAATGTCTGACGAGCACTAGGTACCTCAGTCATTGCCAGCACTACTTCCGTTTCTTTTCGTGCTGTCAACCTTCCTCTTCATCATTCAGAACTTCTACTATCTTCTTTCCTTCTTCTCTATCAGAATAAACTGAAAAGTGTAGAAATAATGTAAGATACTGTGTATTGTTTGAGGACAAGCAAATGAATAATTAAATTGGGTAGACTAAAAAATGACCAAGAATAATGGAAATATAGTGAATATTGTAAAGGGAAAATGTAATGAAAAAGTAATTGGAAAGAGAAATATGGATGAGAAAAGGTAAGAATATTGAAAACAAGGTAAATGAATACTACAATATGACTGAATGTAAATGTTTTTTTTCTGAAAATAGGGATAATTACGATGTTGAAAAACTGTGTCTGTCAAAAACTGAGGAGATGAACCTCACTAATGTATGTGAAGTAGATGTGAGATGTATGTGTTTAGTGTCACCAAAAGTGGGCAGAAATCACTTGCAATAGGATTTAAAGTTATTACTCTGATCTTGACATATTTGATGACCTAAATGTGTGAAAAAATAATTAAACTGAATATTGACTTCTGAAGAAATGTTACTAAGTAAGAAAGTGTGAAGAAAAACCACAAATCAGGGACTTAAAAAACGCCTGAACATTGTCGTTATGCCAAAAATGTCACTTAAAAATTTCTTGCTTAATGTATATGTTTCCTGATGTTGTCATTTGAAAAGAAATGGTTTTGTTGCCAGTGTCTAATTACTGTTTCAAAGTTGCAGGTTTTATGTTATTAAAGCAAAAATCACCAAAGATGTGACATAATGATGAAAAACTTTAAGATGAAGACAATAAACTGCTCAAAATTATGTTGTTGGGCAGCAAAACCAGACAAAAGAATAAAAGTACTGTGGTCTTGAAGCTGAGGGCTACCCATATATGCTATGTGAGCAGTAGCCGAAGGACTTGCCATTGGGGGGGCAAGGAGTTGATGTGTGATCATGAACTGCCTAACCTAGAGGATGAGGCAGTGTATTAATTTAAAAATGTGTCTTTTAATGTTCTTAACCTAAATTGTGTTTTTGTGCCTAAATGTTTATAGATAAAGACTGCCAAACCAATAGTGGGCAGAATGTGTAACATGGACTGCTAGCACTGAGGCAAGCAGTGAAGTAAGTTAGGTTTTTGATCAGTGTGTTATGAACTGACTATTCTTTCGAAGTCAGTGAGAAGTTATTATAAAATATATATGCATTCTAATTCAAGTGGATGTAGATGTTTTCGAGATGAGGTTTTTTGAAATAACTTAAAGTTTTGGACTATCTTGTTTTAAAACACAGCAGTGATAATTAAAGATAGGTTCTGAATATGCTAGTGTGTTTATGTGCTACAAACCTTTTGGACTGCTATTAATGAAGAGCAGCCTTAAAGTCAATTATTTTGAAAAAAACCTTGCAAAGTTACTTTGGTATTTAAAGAGTAAGTTGGAAAAAGTTCTCATAGCTGTTTCGTGTAAATATTAGTACATATGTGGATGCAAACTGAATTTTTCAATATTTCATTAATTGCTGAACCTTGCAAAATGTACTATGATCATTAACATGCTTGTGTGTCTGAAAATTTACATTCCCTTAAAAATATTGAAAGACAAATTTCTGCTTTGTTGAGTTAAAATGTTCTGTGCTGTGGTCTATGTGTTTATTATTATTATTTGTGCTGTTGTCTATGTGTTTATTATTATTATTATGTTTATTTAAGGATATACCTATTCTACTAATGTGTACATTATTTTGTGTACTGTTTGTCTTTTATTTGAACTGTATGTGTGTGAAATGAACATGCTTAAAGGTATCCTGTGTAATGATGAAAATTAATTTCCTTAAACCAGTCTGTGGATGAAAATTACTGTAAATGCTTTATTTTGAAAATGTTTTTGGAAGAAGTGTATGAATCTCCTTAGTGTATATACTGTATATTTGTAATATGTGTATTTTTTTTTGTCCCAACTGAAGTTGGATGGTATAATTTTTTTTCTGTAGCAAACACCACTTCGGTGTTATAGATGTTTCCTTGAAGTATCCCTTACAGGAAACTTCAACGAAACATGGGGCATGTGTAACACCATAGCTCTAATGCTCTACTGATTTATTTTGCCTTTGTTTCATTTAATGTTACATCATTGAGCTTCTGTAAATGTGTTTGTTTGAATCGATAACATAAAATTGTATGCTCCTTTCTTTGTACAAACTTCGATGTCATGGTTTGGTTCAATGCAAAGTAGTGTATCTGTCATTTAAATGCTTTGTCCCATTTGGAGGGAACAAAACTTACTGTATATAATTGCAATTTTGTGTGAATAATTTTTTTGTAGAGATGTCAATATGCGTAAATGTTTTGTTTTATTTAATGCATTTGGTTGCTGTTATGTAAATTGCTGATCCTCACTTAGGGTTCTTAGTTAGTTTGTATGTAAAAGGTGTAGTGGTTCCCCTCGGGAACGGAACTGTGTAGTGTGCGCAAATTGTGGTTGGCCTATGTAGAAAAGGTGGAACTGATAGTCAGTCGGGGACGAGCCACCAGTCGGAAACGAGCTACGAGTCTGTGCACTGCCATGTAAAAGATGCATATAGTTCTGCTTCCGAAAGAGGCTTTTTCTGCTACTTTCCAATGCCTTGGATGGATGGATGGATAAATAGCTGGAAATATTCTGGAATTTGTATCTATCATCGCCACCAAGAAATGACCGAATCCAGCAATGCTGCCTGCAATTCCACCTACCAACATGCAGTTGCCACCACATTGCGCAATCATTGCAACGTAATACTATAATGATGTACAGTGAAGGATCAGCTTAATGGATGTGCTAATGTGCTGAAATATAAGGCAATTTATATCTGAATTTATGTACCTACCTTGATTTTTCTCCTCATCATAACACCTCTCAAGGTCCTCTCCATTTGAACTAAAGTGATTACCGAGCGTCCTTACTGAAAGTACATTAAAACCCAGTTTTCTAATTAATGCCTCTTGAACATAGTGAAGGGAAAGTCAAAGTTAATGTGGCAAGAGAGTGAGTTAAAGTTAATGATGCTTGCTGAAATAATATTCCCAGTAAAACTTATTATTTATGTGTTGTAGCCAACTTCAAATTAAAATTTCTCAACACTGAGGCTTATAAAGTTTTGCTTAGTAAATGATCACATTACTGCCTGTTGTTAATCGCAGAAAGTGAGTCAGTATCTTACTTAAATGTTAATTTTATGTCTCACGGTAGTAAAAGTGGAAAACTGCATAGTAGGAAATTATATATTCATGATTACTAAGTGTTTGTCTCTATTGTGTGCATATTAACAGTATAAAGGCCACTCAGTTTGTGTAAGCCCTGAAAGTGATAGTGTTTTTCTGTACCTAACAAAATTCCTCTCAGAGGGTAACACTGCTCTGTTGCTATATACCATAATTGCTTGAACAAAATAATTCTGTTTTGCAAACTGCCTCCAGTTTCGAGGTTATGGTATAGCAGTAGTGGACGGGAGTGTTAAACGTGGCTTTTCCGTAACAGGACTAATTGTCCTGTTGGGGCATCGTATGTACTAAGCCAAACTTGGTATTTGATTGTATAAGCTACGTAAACACGCTGTTGTAGTGTTATAAGCTGGTTCGGCAGTCTCGGAGGACAAACGTGTTGTCTGCCTTGATCGGTATCGTTTAAAGACAATTTGACATTAACAACACAAATATGCAATTCATTAATTTGTCTATTTTCTATGAAAATGGTAAGAATGGAGATTATTTGTGACTCACAAAGTGGGATTTAATTGTGCAGTTTCTCGCATTCTAATAAAAAGCGAGTGGTATTCCGTTTAATAATATTGAAACGTCCCCTTTGAACAATTATACACGACTGTGCTTAAACTGACACACAATATTTTTAGCGCAACGCAATCTGACTTTCAAAAATCCCTACAAAAGAATGGCCCTGACTAACATTAAACTATACCTTTCACAAATCACTTACCTCACAAAAATCTTCGCTGCTCAAGCTACTGCAATACAGCGAGCGCCACTACTGCCAGCTAAATAAAAGATTCAAACTATGGAAGGCACTAACTACTGATAGGGATAGTTAGCAAATGAAAGATATTAATAGAGAACAAACAATGTATTTACCTTGATATCATCATATATAAATATAGCAGTTCATGACAAATTACAAAACTCCGCCATCTCTCTCCCCACATCCACCACTGCTGGCGGCTCACCTCCAACTGCGCAACGCTACGCGCTGTTCACAGCCAGCTGCCTAACACTACAATGGCGAGTATTACAACAATGCAAAGCAGCCACAGACTGCACACAGCACAGCCAGTGATTTTCATACAGAGGTGGCGTTACCATAAAAAAACCTAAACAGCCTACTCACATAGAGAAAACATAAAGAGCCTTATTTACATAGAGAAAACATAAACAGCCTACTTACAAACATAAAGAGCCTTATTTATATAGAGAAAACATAAACAGCCTACTTACAATATCAATTCAAAATTTAATTATTTGTGCAATCCCAGTTCCTCGCTAACAGTTCATTACGGTCTCAAGATAACCGACTCAGGACCTACGTGCAGTTTTCTGCGCAGGGAGGATAACTATAGAAGACTGCAGGTTGGCGAACATTATTCAGAACTTAAGCATTACTCTCAGGGAGACAACTACCCAACTCGCATGTACTGCTGTTTTAGTACAAATGAGACCAGTGACAAGTCATCTGTGGAAACTCAGAGAAGATATGAGGGGGGGAAATTTTCGAGGGGTGGGATTTACCATACACATGCAATTCCCTCACACTATCTATATATCTTTTCTCTCACTTGCCTACCGTAAAAAAAGTTAAATGAAGTTTATCCACGGAACAGTAAGGTTTTACGGGTTTCTCAAGCGCTACCGAAGGGTGTGGAGAGATCTACAAAACACTATCTTAATTAGCCGTCAGGAATGGTGCACTATAGTTATCTATATCGATTCAGTTGGATATGTTAGTGTATAGATAGCCGATAACAAGCGGTATCCTGACGTGCTATATTACCATGTGAATCAGCCTCCGGTGCTTTACGTGGTGCCGATGGCTATCGGTTATTCATTCAGAGACCTAACTGTGTAGATGTAATTAGTTTCTCAAATGCTTCTAAAGATGAAATGTGTGTTCCGAACTCGACCATGAATGTTGTTTGAATAACGAATGACAATTTAAACCTGCCGACAATGCTAGGGAGATTAAAATCACGTGAAAATAATCTCTACTTTAAACATTTTTAATAAAATAAGACCTTAACAAAATTTATTGTTAAGAAATGAAGAACAGCAGCTATACAGTGTCCTGAAATTCATCTTCTTACATACACTGGGTGGCGTGTCAGGCGCAATTGTTGCCTGGTTTTGAGCCGTAGAGAACGGACTTCAGTCAGCCACGGCACAACCACAATAGTAGTGCATTAAACTTAAAAGTATATTAAATATATAATAAACTACTGAATTAGTAAACATTTCAAAATTTTACACCACCTGTGACTGCACAAGTCCTAGGAGAATAATTCATTATCAAAAAATTTGGGAAATTGCATGTGACCCGCGCTCCAAGCTGTATTCCTGACAGTATCTCTCTCCTTTGGGAAGCAGCAGACGTTTCATCAAGGTCGCAGTCTGAGGGTGTTGTGTAACTGAAGTGCTGATCCATCTGTAACAACTGTGACAGATAAGGCATTTATACATTATGTAAGTCAGTTGGTTAATCACTTTAACATAGTTGAAAATTGTTGGGTGTTTTGCCGCATATGTGCGTCGTACTGGCACGATATTTCGGTAGCATAGCTCGTAACCTTCATGAGGTACGACCTGTTCCTTCTCCATCGGCGGTTGCAGGCTTTCCCTGTGAGGTCCACGCCCGCTCACTGCGATCTTCTGGAACGTTTTCGTTCTGTTTTCCGCCTGATGCGGTTCCGGGTGTTCCCTTGGGACAGTGATATAAGGGAATCGATAGAGATAAAAGTGACTGACAATCTCATAACCGCGACATGGGTTACCAGGTAAGTAGAGCATGGGATACTGCTCTGGAATTGTCAAAGGAGCAACGTAGACAGCTGCAGCACTCCAGGAATAGAAGAACGGAAGGCATGGATGTGGAGATGGATCACCAGACAGAGTGCCAGGCACAGCAGACCGCAGATGGAACGTCCAGGAGTGGGTCCGATAGGTGCAGACCGCAGAGGGAGCAGCCAGAACCGCAGCGGACCGTAAACGGAACGTCAACGCTCCGGCAGATCGCAGTCAGCGGGAGCGGACCCAGGAGGAACGCCTGGTACCTCAGTCAGAATTCCAAAAGAACCAGAAGGAAGAGCGAAGATCCAGGAGCGGCTCTGGTGGGCGCGGATCACAGAGGGAACACCCAGAACCGCAACGGGCGTGAAACGGAACGGCAACGTTCCAAAAGGTCGCAGCGAGCGGGGGCCGACCGCAGAGGGAGTACCTGCAAGCCCCCGGTGGAGGGTGAAGGCCGCAGACGTAAATACTGGACTAGGCCCACTCGAGGAGCAATCTCAGGTCATTCCTGATGAAGGTTACGAACTACGTTACCGAAATATCGTGCAAGTACGGCGCTGATATCCGGCAGAACACCCGACGACACGTCATTAGATCTCCTGGAAAGCCTGAAGATTTAGTCGAACATTATTAGCCTCCATTCTTTTTCTTCGTCTGACAGTGCTTGTATCTTAGTTGTCCCGGGGAACAGTTCCTTTGTATTCCTTTATTCCTTTTATTTTTCTCAGTAGTTTATTAGAAGTCTTTGGAGCCGATTGTTTCCCAAAGATATTTAGAGAAGGTTGTAATACTGTTATAATTTTGCATATCCTCTTGACTACTCGTTTGCTCTTTTCCTAGAGATGAAATTTTATTTTAATTGAGACGTTCTGCAGAGTATTTCATTCGCTGGCAATAACTCACTTTCGATGTGCAGAGTCTTACGGCGTAAATGCGAGCTGCAGACGGTGCCATCTACGCCTTTTCATACAGCCATACATTCCACGCACGTATATCGGAAATAATGTTGCGTAGGCGTTTTCGAGAAACCTTCCAGATTTACTATTCCCAACTGCATTCCGCGCCTGGCACTTTTTGCTCTTATCAGCTGCCACCAAGCCACCGACCTTAGGGACGTGGCACGCTTTCCCTCCTTTCCACCGCCCGCGCCTACTTTCGTATTCTGAGACGCACTGCGCAACAGGGCTGTTAAACGAGTGGCCTACCGCTAGGGGGCGACGCTCCGGCTGTACGAGCTTCGCAGCGACCGCCGACGCAAATACCGCCACGGTAGGGAACTAAAGCGCGTCTGTTCTGCGTTTGAAATATGCTGCCCATACGTCAGGCGGCGCAGACGCGGGAGTTTAGAGCGAATGTTTTCTCGTTCAGGAGCTCGCGTTTAATCCCTTACCTGCTGGGTGCCTGCCGACCAAATGGAGAAATATTCGCCGCCGTTCTGCCGCGCCTGGCAAAGATTAAACTTGCTTTTTGTATTCGGAAATCTTCTACTGGAACCTGCGTCTAGCTTTACAATGAGCTGCGAAGGCACCACAGAATACCATTGCTTATCCTCCATTTTTGCCCTCTTGTTTGATCGTTAGCAATTGTCGTAAATATAAAACGATAATGAACTTTGTTTAATAATGCCTTATAGTTGACCGACATGGAGGGAATATGGTATAACTTTCTCTTGCACATCTGATCCGATCAAAGCAAAGAATAATATTCTGACTGAAGAACTTTAGCCAATAAGCAATCGTTGTGTCCGTATAACTGCCGTGATTACAAGAAGATTACTGTACACTACATTTAGTCATTTTGCATCTCTGCACGAAGTGAATTAAGTTTTTTGCGTAATAATCGTCACCGTTGCATCCATTTTATGTTATTTTCAGAAATTGTCATTCAGTACGATCCCTCTTAATGTTAAACAATAAAGATTGTTATTTCTACCAAAGTCTGTACAACAAGTGTCTAGCTTATATGTTGAAAATGGAAGACACAATAAAATTGTTCAGTTTAGATAGTTGAGGACATAGATAGCTGATCTCTTTTGAGTACATTATTTCTACGTTGACAGTATTTGTAGATTTAGACAATATTAACGGAAATACACTCTTTGTAACATTGAAGCTGTCAGGGAAAAAGTACAGGAAGCAAAATGTTATCTGCAATTTGTACAGAAAGCACACTGCAATTATGAAAGGACATGAAAGGGAAGCAGTTGTTGAAAAGGAAATAAGGGAGGATTGTAGCCTTTCTCTGATCTTTCTCAATATGTCCAGTGAGCAAGTATCATGGGAACTAAGGAAAAATTTAGTAAGAGGGTTAAAGTTCAGGGGGAAGAAATAAAAAATCGAGGTGCCGATGACATTGTAAGTCTATCAGAGATGACAAAGGACTTGGAACAGCAGCTCAAAGGAATGGATAGTGTCCTGCATCAATAGAAAAGTCATGGGAGATAGATTAGCAAATGTTAAGGGAAATAGATTAACAAACGAGACACTAAAAGTAATTGATGAGTTTAACTATTTGGGCAGCAAAACAACAGATGATGGCTGAAGTAGAGAGGTTCTAAAATTCAGAGCAGGAATAAGAAGAAAAGCATTTCTGAAAAATAAGGATTTGTTAACATCGAACATAAATTTGTTATGAATTTATAAGTCCTTTTCGAAAGTATTTGTCTAGAGTGCAGCCTTGTACAGAAATGAAGGTGTACGATAAACAGTTTAGACAAGAAGAGAATAGAAGCTTTAGGAACGTTGTACTATAGAAAATTAGATAGTTAGGTCGACTAACTAATGAGGAAGTCCTGCTGTAACTGAACAAAAAAAAAGAATTTTATTGCTCAACTTTACTAAAAGTAGGGATCTGTTGATAGCACATATCGGGAGACATCAAGGCATTCCCAGTTTAGCAATGGAGGTAAGAATAGGGATAAAATTGTAGAGGAAGACCAAAATTTGAATAAAATAAGTAGATTCAAATTGACATGGGTTGCGATAGTTTTGGAGAGAGGCTACTGCGGAAAGTTATATCAGACTAGTCTTAGAACCAAAGACCACAACAACCACACTGTTTCTGATCGTCAAAAATCATTTAAGGATTACAGATTCTGCGATTCAAATTGATTGGATACAATAAAACCTGTTGCGTAAATGGAAGAGACAGTAAAATTGTTTAGTTTGGATAGTTAAGAACAAAATTAGCTTATTTCTTTTGGGTACCTTATTCATACATTTATAGCATTTGTAGATTTAGAAAATTTTGACGGGAATACAGTCTGAAATTCTGAAGGTAACAGGCAAAAAATACAGGAAGCGGAAAGTTGTGTCTATTGCCTATATCGACTGTAATTACAAAGGATACCTACGAAACAAGTGCACTGTATACTTTGCTTTGAACCTATTTTTCTTGACTTATTGTTGTAAGGCAGACAATCCGGCCATTAATAATTGCTAATTATTAATTATTGTTTCTGTTATTGTTTATATTCAGAGAGCTGCTTGGTTCATTTTTGAACCAGAAATACGTCAGTAGGTTTTTCTTTTGTTTGGATACGTATGTGGAAGAATTTGTTCAGACGCTAGAAACAAAGTAAGAAGCGCAAATTAATGCATTTTCATGTGACGATAGCTAGCTACGCAGTGTGTAATTGCGATATCAGTGCTCCTCCTTCTGAACTTACCACTCAAGAAGATTGTGTACGCTTTTAAAACACCTAATCCTGCAGGCTTCCTGTCCCCTAAAAGTAGCCTTCAGGAGAAAGATGCAGTTGTCGTAATGCGTAAAAAATTCCTGTACATATTCATAAAAAGTTTGCTGCAGAGTTTTAAATATGACTAAGCTCTTTTCCTGGGCAAGGTATCTAGTCACAAATATATCCATCGTGTAGGCGGCTTTGATTCGTGTGTTGCCGCCGTAGCTCGCCTTGAGCGTTTCTAACGCCCTCAGCACAGTACTACAATGAAAGATTATGGCCATCCGAACTCTTCATAAGGCTTCCAGGAGGTTACTTACACAGCATAATTATGACTTACGTGCTTATCACAACATTAGTGTTGCTTATAGAAACTTCAGAATTATACTATTTTAAACGTTAATTTTCAGGCTGCTGAGGTATTATGTGAACGTTTCACTCCATACATTTATTTAGGACCACCAATGAAATTAACTACGAACTTTGATTAATTGATAAATTTTTTTTATTACAATGGTTTTCGGAAGCCGCATTTGACATATTTTAAGGGTGGGATAATGTGCGAACTATTTATGTGTTTATTTACCATATCGTTTGCTATTACAAGGGATATCTACGAAATATCTAAGTAGTTACTTTGCACCTGTTTTCATCGATTTCTTGTCAGGTAGACAATCAGACCATTGTTCTTACTGTACGTTTACGTCTCCCACAGCGTGATATAAAGACATGCAATTAGATTCATGCGGTGTCACCAGCACCTTCGGTATATACATAATATAGAGAAGTTTGCCTCTTTATTAGAAAAAGGTGAAATAGTGTTCTACTCTTTCTGTGTATGCCATGCTCTATTAGTTAAACGCAATTAATTAAAATTTTATGTCTCACTGGATCTCGACCCCAGACACCTGTCCTTTGTGGTAAGTGCAGTATTACAATATTAATTGCTCCAACCGATGAAACCTCAGGGGCCTTATCAAACCTTTAGCACTCAACCTACTCCCCATACTCGCGAAGCAGAATAATACATTATCGATAACGACCCGGACACAGAGCAGATGCCAACATTTCCTGCTGCAACCTTCTCCCGGAGGTAGTAGTCCCACAGCCACCGGTGAAGAACCTCAGCAGCATTTGAAAGGCGATTTCCGTTGCAAGTTCAAGTTTAGTATCTAGCCGTACGGCGTGGTTACGTCTCCCAGTTTGTAGTTATATGCCATTTGTCCTAGGAAGCTAGCGTTCATTCAAGTTACAAAGGAGATAAATATCAAATAAATGGGAATTAAACGCTTACAAAAGTAAACGGCAATAAAACTGCCACAACAATGAAATTAAAAATTGAAACTTCCTGGCAGATTAAAACTGTGTGCCCGACCGAGACTGGCAGAAGTAAAGCTGTGAGTACCGGGCGGGAGTCGTGCTTCGGTAGCTCAGATGGTAGAGCACTTGCCCGCGAAAGGCAAAGATCCCGAGTTCGAGTCTCGGTCGGGCGCACAGTTTTAATCTGCCAGGAAGTTTCATATCAGCGCACACTCCGCTGCAGAGTGAAAAACTCATTCTGGAAATTAAAAATTCTTTTTCGCTTTGCTCAACTCACTATAATTGCTAACACTATGGAACCACTAAAGCTGTAAACATTCTTTAAAGAATACAACTCCCAAATGTAAAATAACTTAAAGCGTCTGGTTGCTTTACAAATGAATTAGTGTGTTAAATCTTTTAAGTTAGGCATGTAAGACGGAAAACGTTCATAAAAGGTTTGTTGAAGGTCGCTAAGTACTCTCATTATCAAACAGCATATTTTCTGAACTATGTGTCGTATAATAATATAATTTTGCAGGTACATGCCGTAGTACATGTGGATGCTCTCTGCGGAATGTGTTGTGAATAGAGATAGTGGTAAAGAAATTATAAACTAAAACTTCGGGTCTGACGCAGAAATTTTAGTGCATGGACAGTAAAAATGTAGTAAGCGATAGACAGCGATAGACTTCATTCATCATTTTGTGTGTGTAAGGGGGAGGGGGGGAGGGGCGTGGGGGGAAAGGAGTGAGAGGAGAGGGCGGTAAGCTAGAAAATTATGATCAAAGTTTGTTGGAAGTCGCTAAACGCTTACATTTTCAAATACTGGATGAGTATAGGCAGGGCAATTTGCGCGACATGAGTTACGCTGCCGCAAGACATGCACACAGCTCTTTAACTTTTAACACAAGGTTATTCCTCTTAACGAGTAGGTTATGACAGTATTCAAAATTTGTAGGTTCGGTAAATAATAAAATGAAATACTGAAAATCAAACTTTCATTGGCCGTCGAAGTGTTAGATAGGCAGCTCTCAACTTCGGCCATGCACCATGAACTGTCCCCCAATCATTTCCTCAAGTCCCCCCCCCCCCGCCCCCCACCCAAATGGATGACCAAAAGGGAACTAATTAGCCAGCTTCACTTGACTGACGTAGACTATAAAGGTTTTATCCGTGGCATGATTACGAATAAGCAAATTAACGGGACTCAAGACCCTGAGACTAGAAAAAAGCCCTGACAATCGAGGGGCAATTTTCCCTGTGATACACTTATGATGTCCGCCACCAACATTAAAATTTTCGACGAAAGCCTTATCCTCTAAGCGGTCTCTAAATAGTTGTATCAATTGATTATAACGTCTCTCCTGAAGGCGATGGGCTAACTCTTTATTCTTCCTAGCCTTACCCCAGTTTTGCTTAATAATCTCAGGAGTAATACGCTCTGGCAAAAGGTCATTTATGTTCCACAAATTAGCTATAGGGGAATTAAGAGTGTAAGTAAAATAAGAGCAGCCGGAACCGACTTACAGGCCTTATGCTGGTCAGAATTAAAGGTGAAATTAACCCGAGGGAGAGAAAATCCCATTTGGTGTTTAGCCTTGGCACGATAAATTACCAAAGTGGGCTTTCAGTTCCTATTAAACCTCTGAAAAGTAAGGCTAAGGGTAACAGGGAGTGTTAGTAATATGTTTAATGGTCTTACTAAAGCAAAACTGTTTAAACTTCTAAAGACCAGTGCACTGTCGTTAACAAGAGACTTGGGCTGTCAGAACCATGAAAAAATGGTAGTTAGATGGCGAATAGTTAAGGAAGCCGTGACTCCCCTGCTCGGAATCAACCAAATAAATCGGGAAAAAACCAATATGCAACGATTTCCCACTTTAGTACGGGGAAGGTGACCCACACAATCAATAACTGATTTATCTACTGCACTTTGTTCACGTTCAGATAGTAAGAGCCCCTTGCATGAGTTGGTGTTAGGCTTACCCCCTTTACGCAATCCACACTCGCTGCCTAAACGACGAATATACTTATACAATGAAGGCCACATGAGGTGGTAGCGAAACTTAGCAAGGGTCTTAGAAAGGCCTGTGTGAACACCCAACAATGAATCACGAAAATAATGAAGGACGGAGAGCACAGGTTCCATAGGTAAAGAAATTTTAGTTTTAGCTAATTTACCAACCTCTCAACTAATAACGGCAAACCAACTACCCATCCAACAGATATTTTCTAATAGGCCCAAAATAGGGTTCCAGATATTGTTTAATCTTGAAATCGGTAAAGAGTCGGGGTATCTCGGTTAAGACGCTACAAATAGGAGAACTCACCAATACAGAACACCCTTCATGTTCCTGAGTTCCTTAATCCAATATGTGACTAAGCGAATCACCAACCAGATTACCGGAGCCTTTAATATGGTATCCTCAGAAACGAAAGGCGGATGTACGAACGGCCCACTTAGCAATCCTGCCGGTTTTTCTAGGACTTGAGAAAACCCAACTCAAGTCTTGGCTGTCGGTCTCCAAATCAGACTCGTTGTGCTCGAGATAAAATTTAAATTTCTGAAGGGCTAATAAGACAGCCAAAGCCTCACATTCATAAACTGAGTATTTCAGTTTAGGACCTACTAACCTCCTCGAGACAAAAGCTAGAGGGCACCTTCCATCCGAAACCTGCTTTAGAAGCACAGCGGCAACACCGACATTGGAAGCATCAGTCTGGACTACAACCCTCTTCCAAAATCCGGAATAGCCAATAGCGGAGGGTTACTAAGGGCAGTTTTGATGGTTTCAAAGGCGGCTTGCTAACACTCTCTGCCCCCCTCCCCCTCCCAAAGTATAATTTCCCCTTTTTTACTAAAGTTATTAAGGGGGACAGCAAAATTAGGGACGACGTTCCTAAAATACACTCCTGGAAATTGAAATAAGAACACCGTGAATTCATTGTCCCAGGAAGGGGAAACTTTATTGACACATTCCTGGGGTCAGATACATCACATGATCACACTGACAGAACCACAGGCACATAGACACAGGCAACAGAGCATGCACAATGTCGGCACTAGTACAGTGTATATCCACCTTTCGCAGCAATGCAGGCTGCTATTCTCCCATGGAGACGATCGTAGAGATGCTGGATGTAGTCCTGTGGAACGGCTTGCCATGCCATTTCCACCTGGCGCCCCAGTTGGACCAGCGTTCGTGCTGGACGTGCAGACCGCGTGAGACGACGCTTCATCCAGTCCCAAACATGCTCAATGGGGGACAGATCCGGAGATCTTGCTGGCCAGGGTAGTTGACTTACACCTTCTAGAGCACGTTGGGTGGCACGGGATACATGCGGTCGTGCATTGTCCTGTTGGAACAGCAAGTTCCCTTGCCGGTCTAGGAATGGTAGAACGATGGGTTCGATGACGGTTTGGATGTACCGTGCACTATTCAGTGTCCCCTCGACGATCACCAGTGGTGTACGGCCAGTGTAGGAGATCGCTCCCCACACCATGATGCCAGGTGTTGGCCCTGTGTGCCTCGGTTGTATGCAGTCCTGATTGTGGTGCTCACCTGCACGGCGCCAAACACGCATACGACCATCATTGGCACCAAGGCAGAAGCGACTCTCATCGCTGAAGACGACACGTCTCCATTCGTCCCTCCATTCACGCCTGTCGCGACACCACTGGAGGCGGGCTGCACGATGTTGGGGCGTGAGCGGAAGACGGCCTAACGGTGTGCGGGACCGTAGCCCAGCTTCATGGAGACGGTTGCGAATGGTCCTCGCCGATACCCCAGGAGCAACAGTGTCCCTAATTTGCTGGGAAGTGGCGGTGCGGTCCCCTACGGCACTGCGTAGGATCCTACGGTCTTGGCGTGCATCCGTGCGTCGCTGCGGTCCGGTCCCAGGTCGACGGGCACGTGCACCTTCCGCCGACCACTGGCGACAACATCGATGTACTGTGGAGACCTCACGCCCCACGTGTTGAGCAATTCGGCGGTACGTCCACCCGGCCTCCCGCATGCCCACTATACGCCCTCGCTCAAAGTCCGTCAACTGCACATACGGTTCACGTCCACGCTGTCGCGGCATGCTACCAGTGTTAAAGACTGCAATGGAGCTCCGTATGCCACGGCAAACTGGCTGACACTGACGGCGGCGGTGCACAAATGCTGCGCAGCTAGCGCCATTCGACGGCCAACACCGCGGTTCCTGGTGTGTCCGCTGTGCCGTGCGTGTGATCATTGCTTGTACAGCCCTCTCGCAGTGTCCGGAGCAAGTATGGTGGGTCTGACACACCGGTGTCAATGTGTTCTTTTTTCCATTTCCAGGAGTGTAGTTGGGCATAACGAAGAATCTGGCATCCTCTTTCTTATTCTTCGGGGGAGCAAACTTTCTCAAATCTGAAGTACGTTGTTAGTCTATCGCGATACCGTCCCTGGAAACCAGCTGATCCAAGAAAGAAATCTAAAGCCTACTAAGACTAACTTTTGGTAATTTGACCGTTAACCCAGAGGAATGAAGCTTCAACAAAACCTGCTCAATATGAGAAAAGTTTCCATGAAACGAGCGACTATAAACAACTATGTCATCGAGACCATTATATACGCAACCAAATTTAAGATAATCCAATACATGATCTAAAAATTGAGAAAACACAGCAGCCGTGGTAGCCACGCCAAAGTTACCCAATTACATTCATACAGATTCTATTCCGTACCCTGATAGTAAACTTGATTCAAATCAAGTACCGTAAAATAGCAAGCAACAGCAAACCAAGTTAAACAGTTATCCAGATCAGTGAGGCCGGCCGCGGTGGCCGTGCGGTTCTAGGCGCTCCAGTCCGGAGCCGCGCTGCTGCTACGGTCACAGGTTCGAATCCTGCCTCGGGCATGGATGTGTGCTGTCCTTAGGTTAGTTAGGTTTAAGTAGTTCTAAGTTCTAGGGGACTGATGACCTCAGAAGTTAAGTCCCATAGTGCTCAGAGCCATTTGACCCATTTGAACCAGATCAGTGAGGGGACTGACTCCAAGGTTATCTTCTCATTAAGGGCTCAATAATCAACAGGCCTGTAATCCTCGCCTTGTCCCTTAGGCACCACAAATATGGATGATGTATACAGAAAAGGTCTAATAACTCCACTCTGCAGCATGTCGTCAATCGTGCTTCAATATTCTCATCATAGAGGCTGAGAGACGATTTGGGGTATGACGCACCGTAATGTCATCGACCAAAGGGGTTCTGTATTGTACTTGATCGGTGACACCCGATTTATTAGTAAGTACCTCGAGAAACTGTTCTAAATACTCATTAACTGTCTAGCCTGACCGCTGTTAATATGACTAAGGTCAAATTCCGACCGCCCTGGTTTTACAGAACTGGTATTAACGAGATGATAAGAACATAGGGCTAAGTTTCTGAGATGGACAAAATTTAAAGAAAAAGGTGTCACCCGTAAAGTCAAGAAGCAAGCCTGTTCATTGAATAAAATCACACCGCAACAGTAAGGTCACTGACAGATTCTGAACTACAATGTGTTTAACGAGTCAAGAAACATTACAAACGGATAAACTCCCCGGCACCTCACCCACCAGAGGCAACTCCCGCCCATTCGCGACACCACATATCTGAGAGGAGGACGATATCGGAAACAACTTACACAAATCTCGAAACTCGAGATACCACCTGTAGACAAGCAATAAAACCGAACTTCCAGAATCCAAGAGGTCACAAACAGGTTCTCGGTGAAGCGGGCGCGAACATATGGAAGAGCATGTTTATATAGAGTACAAATACGCATACAATGAGCGGGAGGCTTGCTCAAAGGAGTTTTACTCCCGACCGGCGGCGTGAACTGTTAGGTCCAGGCCCACACCTATCCAAACATTATCGACTAAATGGCAATGGAAACCAAATCGAAAACAACCTTTACCGGCGAATGAATTAGTAGATAACTGACAATAGTTGTTACTTCGAGTAGGAGGGACTGATTGAAAGCCCTTATCCTGATCACGTTGCTCATTTGCGAACCTAAGTGCTGATTCATTTAACTCAGGAAAGGAGGTAGGTCTCTGGCAAAGACAGGACGTGATCGATCTTCCGATCACATGCCTTCCAAAATGCTTGAAACGCTATCTTGTTCAGTAACTTTCCTTTTCGAGGCAGAGGCAAACTACGAACGCGCTCCATAGATTGATACAAGGTTTCTGTAGATGGTTGTACCTGCCAATAATGTATATACTCAAGCTCATTTAGAATGCATGGTGATAACTATCCCTGTCGTACGAGCCCTGAGGTGTCTCAACGTTCCGTGGTCATTGCATACCCGGAAACGGCGAGGGCAAAACTGAAAGCGTCCAGGTCCACACAGAACCGATAAACATGGAAACGCATATCCACTGAAGGCCGTAGGGGAACACCTTCGATAAAGCAATGTGATTGCCACTACTCAAAGGAGTACAAATGGAAAAAACGGCTGCAGGGATCGCAGCGTACGAAAACCCATGCGTGATACTCGTACGCTCCGCCACTCTTGCCCGTTCTTACCTCACAACCCACCGCCGGCCTATTTCTAAATTTTCTGAGCCAGCCATCATCTATGAAAACTGCAAGTTAAATTCACGTCGCCTATCAGGTGACGAGTGAAAGAAGCCACCGGAAAGACAGACATAAATGAGATGGACCCGCCACGGCTCAAACCGGGTTAGCAGTTTAGTAATGGAAATAATTGTATAATTGTTTTATATATTGCTGAAGCAAAAAGCTGTTTACTGGAGTGATACCAAGTTCTGCTTATCACATTCATAATTTATTCTGTGCCTTTCTAAGTGTTTTTGTAGGAGGAATATTAAGTGAGAGACCACAGAGCGGATTGATACTGGAGGTACCTGGCCCGTCAAAGCGAGGACAGTCGGTGTGCCGACCAGTCTGGATGTGGTTTTTAGGCTGTTTCCCACATTCCCACATTACGTGCACAAATTTTAATGAAACACATATAACAGCAATTAAAACTTAGGCTACTGAATAAGATCTTCTAAAGAAAGAATACATTAAAATAATAAATAAACACGATATGATACACGTTAACAGAATCTTCCGTCGGGTCTTGGTAGAACAAGCCCGCCGGAGTGGCCGAGCGCTACTAGGCGCTTCAGTCTGGAACCGCGCGACCGCTACGGTCGCAGGTTCGAATCCTGACTCGGGCGTGGATGTGTGTGATGTCCTTAGGTTAGTCAGGTTTAAGTAGTTCTAACTTGTAGGGGATTGATGACCTCAGATGTTAAGTTCCATAGTGCTCAGAGCCATTTGAACCATTTGGTAGAACAACATTATAATAAATGAAAAGCACCAGTTTGCTTTTGTTCTACAATATTACTTTTATTGTGTTAACTGGTTTTCGGCTTACAAGGCTATCTTCAGATATTTACTGAGCATTGTCACCAAAGAAGTTACAATGTTCGCAAACAACACAGGAAGAGACGTAACACGTCTAGACTGAAGCAGAAACATACGGTATGTTGTATGTTAACCGGGGACCTAGAAACGACGGAAAGGCTCCGTCCCCGTCGCAGCCGCAGTGTTCCACAACCTCACGACGACTACCGCAGTCCACTTCACCCCTCCACGGCTCCGCCGCTCTACACGGAACCCAGGATTATTGTGCGGTTCGGCCCCCGGTAGACCCCCCCACCCCCCACCTAGGGAACGTCTCACACCAGACGAGTGTAGCCCCTATGTTTGCGTGGTAGTCATGGTGATGTACGCGTACGTGGAGATCTTTTTTGCGTAGCAATCGCCGACATAGTGTAGCTGAGGCGGAATAAGGGGAACCAGCTCGCATTCGCTGAGGCAGATGGAAAACCGCTTAAAAGCCATCCACAGACTGACTGGCTCACCGGACCTCGACGCAAGTCCGCCGGGCCGATTCGTGCCGGGACCAGGCGCTCCTTCCCGCTCCGGAAAGCCGCGAGTTAGAGCGCTCGGCTAACCGGGCGGGCTAACATACAGTAAGTAACAACTTTGGCAGTATGGTGGTAATGCAATGAAAAAGTAAAAAAAATTAACAGTAAACGAATGACAATGGAGTAGACTGGAAAACCTGTAGTACAAAATAGGAACAACATGCCTACATAACAGTTTCTGTTAATAGACAAAACTAATGAAAGAAAATAAAATAAGTATTGGACAAGGTTTCCATCAGGAGGTATGAAACATGGAAAGTGATACACACATTAATTAAAAGAAGAAACAATTATCAATGTAACTACAGAATACATAAGGAACTTAAACAATATCACTAACATAAACAGAAATAAATACATGCAGGAAAATGGAGGCGTTTGAGGTCACATTTACATACAGTAAATGCAATCTTTGAGAGTGTGGTAGTATTGCATTTTAACATTAATATTATACTCGAAACAGTGGCTATGCAACAGTTTGCATTAAATAAATGAACAAAGTAAAATATGAACGGTATTTGATATTTCATTTATTATGACATGATATACTGTATAAATATTTAGAAGCTGAACACTCGGAAAGCACCAGCAGGCCACGAGTCTAATAGCGCGGAATGACAATTGATGTGAGCCTTAATAAAAATATATTAAAAAGTAATCGGCACTATGTGAGTAAAAATGGATGAAATAATTGTAAAAGCGCTAAATTGTGAAGGTAAAATCGGTTCTAACGAACAGAAATACTGTGACGTTTCTGCCTCCATAGCATTGCGGTAGCGTTACCGCCTACCACGCAGGGGGCCCGGATTCGATTCCCGGCCGGGTGACTGGGCTTTGTGTGTCCTTCATCATCATTTTCATCATCATTGAATCGCAAGTCGCCGGTATGGCGTCACCTAAAAAGGACTTGCAATACGGTGGCCGAACTTCCCCGAATGGGGCCTCCCGGCCAACAGTGCCATACGATCATTTCATTTCATTTTCACTATGACGGAAAAATATCGCATCGCCAAAAAATTATTAATGTAGGGTAATGAAATAACGGGAATACATCTGTCTAGGTAATTGATTTAAGTGATTGATGTTTGCAGGATCACAGATTGACGTAAGAGCGAGATAAGTCATCGAGAACATGAAATGCTGGTACATTAATAACAGGTGTAACCGCCAGAATTTTGAATGGGAGCATGCAGACGTTCATGCAGTGTGTTGTACAGACGCCGGATGCCAATTTGTGGGATCGAGTTCCATGCTTGTTGCACTTGGTCGGTCGGTCAATACAGCGCTGGTTAATGCCTTTTGTGGATGAGGCTGGAGTCGTCGTTCGATGATGCGCCGTATGTGCTGGACTGGAGAAATATCTGGAGCTCGAGCAGGCCAAAGCAACAAGTCGACACTCTGCAGAGCGTGTTAGGTTACAACAGCAGTTCGCGGGCGAGCGTTAGCCTGTTGGAAAACGCACCATGGAATGCTGTTCATGAATGACAGCACAGCACTTCGAATCCTCTGACCGAAGAGCAAATTTACATTCAGGGTCCTGGGATAGCGAAGAGAGTGCTACTGCTGTCTTACGAAATCGCACCCCAGACCACAACAAGGCGTACGTCCAGTATGTCTAGCTCGTGGACAGGGTAGTCGCAGATCGTCAACTGGCCTCCCTCTAAAGAACACATAGGTATCACTGGCACCGAGGCAGAATCAGCTGCCGGCCGCAGTGACCGAGCGGTTCTAGGCGCTTCAGTCAGGAACCGCGCGACCGCTACGTCGCAGTTTCGAAACCTGCCTCGGGCATGGATGTTCGTGATGTCCTTAGGTTAGTTAGGTTTAAGTAGTTCTAAGTTCTAGGGGACTGATGACCTCAGAAGTTGAGTCCCATAGTGCTCAAAGCCACTTGAACCATTTTGAACCAGAATCAGCTTCCATCAGAAAACCCAATAGACCTTCACTCTGGTCTCCAATGAATCGTTTGACACCATTTAAGTGGCAAATGATGTTGGATTGGGGTCAGTGGAATGCACGCTACAGTGCGTCTGGCTCGGAGCTGCTCCTGAAGTAAATAATTTATAGCAGTGCTTTCTGTAACTGTGGGACCAATTACTGCTCAAATTGCTACTGCAGATGCAGTACTACGCACCAGAGCCATACGCCAAACACGATGATCTTCGCTCTCAGCAGTTCCCCGTGGCAGCCCGGAGCCCGGTATTCTTGCGACTGTACAGCCTCGTTACCACAGGTGCCAGCAATTGTATACAGTGGCCAGATTCCTTCCAAGTTTTTCTGCAGTAACGCAGAAGGAACATCCAGCTTCTCTTAGCCCTATTACACGACCTCGTTCAAACTCAGTGAGGTGTTGATAATGGCGTCTTCGCCGCCTTCATTCTTCACTAACATCAATTCACCACATCCAATCCCAAAGGTAGGTAATGCTCACGACCGTTGCAGCTTATATTTAAAGAAAACGTATTTACATGATCATAGTGGTGCTACTAGTGCTACTTTTACGCGATTTCTGCAAAACTGAATAGACATCATCCTTCAAATGAAACAAATTTCATTTAGGTAATTTCATTTAGGCCGTACAACTCCCTCTCGGTGCTGGAATTTCTTTCCCTCAGTGTAGATGAAAGCCTATAAAAATAAAAAAAAATTGTGTAAAACGTATAAGAAGGAGATGAGCCACAAAAGAAATTAAAACACGTTAAAAAGAAGATACTGCCAGGGCAATGCTAGTAAGGCTTAAAAATATAAAGGATTTAGACTGAAACAGCTAAAAGCAGCAGTAAGAATTTAATGGTGAACAGATGTAGCGATCATAAAGCCTGCAGAACAGATATAATAAGCTACAAGAGACCTCCTTTAAAATTAAACTTTTTAAAGTCAAGACCAACTACGTAAATGTTTTAAAAATTGACCAAATGAAATCGAAATAATTATGATTTTTACTAACCAGCTGATCCTTAAGCAGTTCATCACTAACCGTGCATGTACGCTTAAGAATTTCCAGTTCTTCAAGCAGATTGAGCTTCTTGTCTTTTTGAGTGTAATGTAAAATCTGGAATTTGTCCACCGTAGGTGTTTGTTGCACCGTTGCTTTCAAATGTTTAGCAAAGGCGGAATGCCGTATCACCTGGCTTTTTTTGTTAACAAATGTTTGTGAAATTTGGTCTTAAACGTACTACCGGTCTGCCCAATGTGAAACATTTGATAGGCATTACATTCTAATTTATACCCTCCGTAAGTAGCATATTTATCATTCATTATAAGGCCGCTCATATATGTTCACAATTTTCCAAGTGTGGTCCTATCGCTGTACCGCGTGCCTGCCGTTATGTGTGTATCGAAGGTAAGGTCTGTAGTTCTCATTTTGCCTCTGCTGTTGTATTTCTTCCTCGTTCTTTAAAAGTTTTCTTATTGCTTCATATTTATTATACAGGCTATAACCGAACCTGCAAATTCTACGCGTGACCGATTGGTTTTTTAATTTCAGAGTATACGAATCGCGTGTAAAAGTATTTCTTTTTAACTACGAAACTGGCGATTCTTAGTTATTGTATTGACTGTATTTGCTTTAAGTGCTGCTTAATAGGGTACAGAGTAATGCCTTAAGTTGCTGGAAAGAAAAATCTTCAACGCCTATTGAAAAACTGGCTGCTTTTACGACAGTGCGACCCACTACACCGCCTCTGTCTCGCGCATCGTCACAAAAAGTGGCCTCTCTGGATAACCTGTTTCTCTCCTCAGAAAAATACAGACCTCCATTCGCTCAATTAAGAGCTAGCATTAAATCAGCACGATATCTCTGTTATTACTTGTGCTTGTTGTAATAATATTTAATTAATGAACTGACTATGTGTACCTTAACGGAATATTCTTAATTTTGGGCAACAATTTGTTTTGTACTTTACTTCCAAGCACGATGAGAATAACGAAGCTAGATATGCAGTAGTTTCGGCACACAGCAAAGAATATTACACTGAATCGGTTCACTGACTATCTGGTAGTTTTACCCGCACCCTAGTGGCAGACGGATTGTAGACTGGTATACTTTACGGTACGACAGTTCCTCTGAAAAAGACTCTAATACTACGACGATTTGTGTAGTCACCAGTTCTGACGAAACTATTTAACTTTAGTCTTTCAGAAGTTACTTAACTGTTATGTAAATTGATTTACGTTATTACTATTAATTTTCAATTATCTATTTGGAATAAAGATGGATGCAAGCTGTCACAATGGCTACATCTTTAAAATTAGCATGATGTATGATTGAAAATTGGATAACTGAAAATTCCAGAATTTGAAGCCTTAAATGAACCAGCAATGGAACCAAATAATTTCATAGTCACACAAATAAATTTAAAGCTTTGTTTTAGAGATACATACTCTGACAGTTTTTCATTGTCATGATTCTGAAATTATTTTATATCATCTTTTGATCGTTCAGATTTACTCGAAATTATTTAACCAAATTGATAAGAAAAACCAGGATTCAGTTTGTTACTTTTGGAGAATGGATTTAACAAACACTCCAGAAAAAAACTTAATCTATTCAGTAATTAGATACGACGCTTGTGACTGCCAAATCCATTACACTTCTGATTACTTGGATTTAATAACAAGTATTGCCTTGATTATCAAATTAGTTGTGGTGCTGTAGATGACGGCTGCAGAATTATAACTGGGTAGGCTTTTCATGTCTGTAGTGTAGAATTAATTTGTTGCTACCAGGAGCCCGCCATTCTTGCTGCTCTAAACCCACAAGTTATGGAGACTACTTTGGCTCACAAACGCCACTGACACCCAAAATTTCACTCGACTAAGTACCGTTTACGACATCGCTAGATATAGTGCAGCCACATACGTATGCAATGCTACCCTGTCTGCGATTGCTGTCTTTTCATTGTGTTCCATCCCCGCGCCACAAGCACCAATGTCATCTAAGCAACGGTGAGTAGCTTAGTTACCTTGTCAAAATGCATTTACAATTCTAAATAACCTATGCATATAAGGGTCAGTATGTTTATAAAAGACATACCTTATAATACTTCCGGTTTCTTTAAACAGTATCTACTACTTGATTTACTTTCTACAGATTATAAAACACATTTAACGTATGAGATTTTCACTCTGCTGCGGAGTGTGCGCTGATATGAAACTTCCTGGCAGATTAAAACTGCATGCCGGACCGAGACTCGAACTCTGGACCTTTGCCTTTCGTGGGCAAGTACTCTACCATCTGAGCTACTCAAGCACGACTCACACCCCATCCTCACAGCCTGACCTGCCAGTACCTCGTCTCCTACCCTCCAAAATGGCTCAAATGGCTCTGAGCACTATGGGACTCAACTGCTGAGGTCATTAGTCCCCTAGAATTTTGAACTACTTAAACCTAACTAACCTAAGGACATCACAAACATCCATGCCCGAGGCAGGATTCGAACCTGCGACCGTAGCGGTCTTGCGGTTCCAGACTGCAGCGCCTTTAACCGCACGGCCACTTCGGCCGGCCCCTACCCTCCAAACTATACAGGTTAGCAGGAGAGCTTCTGTAAAGTTTGGAAGGTAGGAGACGAGGTACTGGCAGAAGTAAAGCTATGAGGACGGGGCGTGAGTCGTGCTTGGGTAGCTCAGTTGGTAGAGCAGTTGCCCACGAAAGGCAAAGATCCAGAGTTCGAGTCTCGGTCCGGCACACAGTTTTAATCTGCCAGGAAGTTTCACATTTAACATACTTTGCACGCATTGAAAATTTTAACATAATTTCGAAAACATCAATAGTTTTATGTACCGATTTTTGTAGTCACTGTTTCATTGAAAGAATTTATTAAATTTTTTATGAACTTTAAGCTGTTACGTTACAAAGTACACGCCCTGTTTAGCGTGATCTTGACGTATACTTATTTTGCAGAAGAATGCCAAACGCAAGTTTTATTTTTAATGGTTCGTAGACGCTCCTTTGATGTTTTTACTTCGAGCAGTGCTTGATAGGATCCAGCTACTTAGATGTTCCTTTCCTCTGTGCTTGTAGGTAATCCTATGAAGCCATAAAAAGGCTAAACACAATTATTGCAGCCAAGACTGTTTTTCTTTAAAAAAAGTGGTAATAAAGTGTTTAACCCTACGCATTATCATATTTTAGTTAGTAGAAACACTCAAATTTTGTAAAATTGTACAGGTTTAGATTATGTGTATTTGAATGTTTATATGTGCTTCGTGAATGCAGTTTCTCCACAAAATAATGGCAAGTGAAAAGGGGGGGGGGGGGAGATCAGGAAGTAAAAGAAAGTAATGTAAGGAGTAACACTACCACTAGGCTTATCTACGACAGAAGTGCTATTTTTTTACTTGCTATCTGAAAGTTTCTTACAGATTTTTGATATTTTATTTTTCAGCCGATAAATTACTACTCTTTCCTCACTACACTGGGTCTGTGGATTTAGTAGTAACTACTTATGAGGAGACCGGGTCTCCACGCTGCACCTGCAAACCAGAAAGCATCTCCCAAACGGGTCACTCAGTACTTCTGTGCAGCCTCCAGCAATGTCTCACGACTATTGAAACTAGAATGGAAAATCAACTAAAACAGCTCAACACAGGAAATTCAACTAGGCCTAGTGAAACACCACAACTTTTCTACAAAGAAAGTGCAACAGAAATTCCTTTTTTTCTAACAGCAGTGTATCATGAGTCTCAGGAATGGCAAGCGTTTCAAGCCGTTGGCAAAAGGCGCAGAACTTTCCCATTTTTAGGAAAGTGCGTATAATTATAGGCCGGTGTGGCCGACGTTAGCCAGCAGGAGAATTACGGGACCCGTTTTATGCTGGCTCATTTTTAATTATTTGGAGGCCGAAAATAAATTCTGTAGGAACCAACGTGGATTCCGCAGACAGCGATTGTATGAAACTCAGCTCGCACTGTAGTTTCACGTCACCTGTAGTGCAGCAGCTAACGGCGTCCAGAGTCATGCCACGTTCCTTAACTTCTGGAGGACAACTGATACATCCCTCCATAATTCTTCCTAGTGACCAAGAGCTTACTTTGTCGATTTCATTTTGTACTACCGTCGGCTGCTACGAACATCATTATTATTGCTGGATGGTTTCGATTGTTACTAATCGTTATAAGACGCCTTGTTACATATACGAAAATACTTTTGGAAAAAATTGTGAATAAAAGAAGTTGTATAACTGTATAGAATCGAGCAATGCACTTACAAGAAGTTTTTCAGTTAGAGTATCTGTATGGATACATATATGACATTCCATCCCACATTCATAATTTCAAGAAAGCGAAATGAACGTTAAAAGTTACTACACCTTTGACGAGAAGTCTGTTATTAGAGCCACGACCGTCTTTAACATTGAACGGATATACACTGGTCTTGGTCATCATAACAATTAAAAAAAAAGGCATCTCACCATTACGCATTTCGGGATATCCCCATCATCACATCTACGAGATAAGCATACAAGATAAGACAAGAAATGAAACTCAGTTTGTGCACTGCCGGTCAGACGGAGTATAATAGATCGTAACGTAGTACTGTATATAATCAAAATATCCACGGGTATGCTGCCTGTCTATAGTGTCCAACGGGCACAATATTTCGGCGATCATACATGTCGCCATCATCAGGTGAACTGACGGACTGAGCTCCTGTGAACGTGCCGGCACGGAGATCCGTACGCTATGGCTGCTCAGAGGGAACTGGGTTCGGTCGCGGCGGCGGTCGATTTAAATACCCTCCGCCCGCGGCGCGCGATGGAACAGATTGCGACGGCGTCTGAGATGACGTCGGTGTGATGGCTCTGTCCGCCGTGGTCGTCACAACTATACGTTTGCTCGAGTTACTCTTGATTAACCCGATCGCTGGTTCCCAAGCCTTGCTAAGATTATAGCCACAGTCACGGTTTATGAGGTCGTCATTGGTGCGAATTTCGATGGCCTCTCTAACAACGCTGTCCCAGTATCTCGACGTCTGTACCAGAATCCTCGTGCGGTCATACTCCATGGCGTGATTTTCCGACAAACAATGTTCAGCGACCGCCGACTTGCTCGGATACATCAGTCGAGTGTGCCTCTGGTGTTCACGGCATCGATCCTCGACGGTACGCATCGTCTGACCAATATACGACTTGTCACATTGACACGGAATCTGGTACACGCCGGCCTTCCTCAAACCGAGGTCATCTTTGGCGCTCCCCACCAGTGCACGAGTTTTATTTGGAGGACAAAACACAGGCACTGCATTTATTCCATACACAGGCGCACTCTCGGGGAAAATCGCAAGCATTCTGAAGAAACACCGGGTCGGAACTGTGTTTTGTCCTCCAAATAAAACTCGGGCACTGGTGGGGAGCGCCAAAGATGACCTCGGTTTGAGGAAGGCCGGCGTGTACCAGATTCCGTGTCAATGTGGCAAGTCGTATATTGGTCAGACGATGCGTACCGTCGAGGATCGATGCCGTGAACACCAGAGGCACACTCGACTGATGTATCCGAGCAAGTCGGCGGTCGCTGAACATTGTTTGTCGTAAAATCACGCCATGGAGTATGACCGCACGAGGATTCTGGTACAGACGTCGAGATACTGGGACAGCGTTGTTAGAGAGGCCATCGAAATTCACACCAATGACGACCTCATAAGCCGTGACTGTGGCTATAATCTTAGCAAGGCTTGGGAACCAGCGATCGGGTTAATCAAGAGTAACTCGAGCAAACGTATAGTTGTTACGACCACGGCGGACAGAGCCATCACACCGACGTCATCTCAGACGCCGTCGCAATCTGTTCCACCGCGCGACCGTGGCGCGGGGCGCGGACTCGGAGGGAGCGCGCCGCGGGCGGAGGGTATTTAAATCGACCGCCGCCGCGACCGAACCCAGTTCCCTCTGAGCAGCCATAGCGTACGGATCTCCGTGCCAGCACGTTCACAGGAGCTCAGTCCGTCAGTTCACCTGATGATGGCGACATGTATGATCGCCCAAATATTGTGCCCGTTGGACACTATAGACCGGCAGCATACCCGTGGATATTTTGATTATCAAATACGTCGGGAGAAACTCAAGAATCACATAGTATTGTATATAATTTTTGTCAGGTACGTTTGGCAGCTTAACTGTGTTATTGAAATATGTGTCTGTAAATTTTATTTTTGATATTGTATGTTTACAAGAAAGATCTGTTGATGGGGATATCTCAAAATGTGGAATAACGAGATTTTAATAAAAATTATATTGGTGATCAAGAAAAATGTAATTTCCAATCAAAATTAAACTTTGTTCATACCAAATTCTAATGGCTCTAAGCGCTATGGGACTTAACATCTGAGGTCATCAGTCCCCTAGACTTAGACCTGCTTAAACCTAACTAACCTAAGGACATCGCACACATCCATGCCCGAGACAGGACTCGAACCTGCGACCGTAGCAGCAGAGCGGTTCCGGACTGAAGCACCTAGAACCGCTCTGTCACAGCGGCCGGCTTCAGAAGATCCCTCATAAAGAGCTGTATTACGTACTTCATAACAACCTTATGTGTCACTTTCAGTTTTAATAGAAGAGAGAACTGTCAACAAATCTGCTATACTCACATAATTTCTGTAGCTCTAAAGTCGTAAGCTTTAGAAGTGTAGACTATAAAAATTGTTGCATTAGACTTGTAAACGTAATTATCTGAAACAAACTGTACATCTAGTGCAGAATAGTAGACTGACGGAAAAAAATCGCAGCACCATGAAGAATTTGTGCGACATAAACGGAAGTTGGTAGGCGTGTTTCTTCATCTCAAAGATGATATCTATTCGGATTTCGTGCCTGTCGCATAAGTGTGACGCTAGTAACGCCACTATGAGGATACAAATGATATTTGCCTTCAATACATGCTGTAACAATCGTGAGCGTTTGTTACCTTTGAGACTGGACGTGGTGAGTTGATGTTAGTCAAGTGTGCCTTCAAGGTGACAAAGACTCCATTGGCAACACCTCACTGAGTTTTAACAAGGTCACGTAATAGGCCTATCAGAAGCTGCATTTTCTTTCTGCGGTATTGCAGAAGGACTTGGCAGCAACCTATCTACTGTACATGATTGCTGGAAACGGTGGTCAGGAGAATCTATGATCTTAAGAAGGCCGGGTTTCGGGCGGCCACATGCCACTACCAAGTAGCAAGACCATCGTGTTCCCTATGTGTGTCTGTCACAACGTACCGCATCTGTAGCAACAATCTGAGCAACAGTTGGCACCATAGTGACACAGCGGCCTATTACAAATCGGTTATTTCAAGGGCAGTTCCGAGCCAGACGCTCTTTAGCGTGCATTCCACTGGCTCCAAACCATCGCCATTTGCTACTTCAGTGGTGTCAAGCGAAAGCTCATTGGACGGCAGAGTGGAGGTCTATTGCGTTTTACGGAGACAGCTCGTTGTGCGTCGGTGTCAGTGATCGCCGTGTGTTGGTTACAAGGAGGGTAGTTGAGGATCTTCACCCAACCTGTCTGCATGCTAGATACACTAGAGCTACTTCTGGAGATATGTTCTGAGGTGTGACTTCGTTTGACAGCAGGAGCACTCTCTTAGTTATCACACGAACCCTGAGTGCAGAACTGTACGTTAATCTGGTGATTTCGACCTGTTGTACTGCCATTCATGAACGGCATTCCAGGGGTTGTTTTCCAGCAGGATAACTCTCGCCCACGTGCCGCTGTTGTAACGCAACATGTTCTACATTGTGTTGACGTGTTGTCTTGGCCTGATCGATCACCAGATCTGTCTTCAGTAGAGCACATATCCGACATCGTCGGACGACAACTGCAGCGCCATCCACAAACAGCATTAACCGTCCATGTACTGACTGATCCAGTGTAGCTAGAAGGAATAAACCTCAGTTAGTGAACTAATACAGAATGAAATATCAAAAATATTGTTATTGTTTTGAGAGGAAAAGTCGGCCTGGGTGTCCAAGCGGTTCTGGGCGCTTCAGTCTGGAACCGCACGACCGCTACGGTCGCAAGTTCGAATCCTGCCTCCGGCATGAATGTGTGTGATGTCCTTAGGTTAGTTAGGTTTAAGTAGTTCTAAGTTCTAGGGGACTGATAACTTCAGATGTTAAGTCCCGTAGTGCTCAGAGCCAATAGAACTATTTTTTTTTTTTTTAGAGGAAACGAGTATTTACTCAAATTTTGCTAAATAACCTGAATTTTGAAACAAAGATATCAATACATTTATGTCACCTTAGTATGTAGTGACAGATTAGGGGACTTTCGTAATGTGCCTCTGAATCAGCTGAAGAGAGACAGCTACGTTTGGTGTTGTCAAGGATTTGTCGAGCAATGAAAAGACGGTCGCTTTATATACCAGCGCGATCTAAGTATCAGAAACGCAGAACGTTCAGCTTGAAGCGTATATCAAAGAAAATAGTTACTTGCTATCTTAACGCAATTATGTCAGCTGAATTTAGTTATTTGAGCAGTGAGTTTATAGCTCTTCGGAGGTATTCCGATTGAGTCTCACGCCACTGCAAGCAATTTTATTTACGTTCGCGTTTGAGAAATAACGTAAGCATATTTAGTGCCTAATTATGTGGTTGTACAATTATAATTTTTATATAGTCACTTACACCTTATTTATAACTATGTACTGCTCTGAACAATTTGTGTGATCTTTTTTTATTTTTTTTTAAATATTGAGCACCGAATTTTGAAGTCTGTTGAGCTACCTTTTATGAAGTAAATATAACGGTGCACAAAACAGCTCATTGTCTACACCAAACTGAACAAAAATAGAATAGTTTTTAGCAGAATCAGGAAGCTAAGCGTACCGTACAGAGTCTACACCTGACAGAGAGTTATAAACTCTGTTGAGCAGAATTGTCTGACGTGATGGGTGAATTAGAAACTAGCACGAGCTATACACAGTACTGGAGATTTCAAAAATTCTATCAGTGTACATACTACGAACCTTGTTTGCCGCCATTGTAACTCACAAGAACAACATAAGACAACACATTCGCATCATGACTCACAACATTAACTCGATAGTTTACTTTTGCAGTAAAAAGGTTCCACGTTATTACTGTGACGGACTTCCACTTCACGTTACGTAATAAGAATTAACGAGGCAGTTAATATTTAATGCATCAATTACATATATTGTGTACGCTATTCCACTGATAAAAATAACAAATAAGAATTTCCCGAGGGGCTTCGAACTGTGTTTTTAAAACGAATAATTAACAACCTCAATTTTCCTGATTACTTGCACGTTGATTTACTGCTGGAAAGCTAATCTTACCTGAAATATGTATCAGATAGTGAATATGGTCTGTGTGTTAACAATTACATTATAATGCCTTTCAATGTTGTGTTTATTTAACGGTTACTCGTCTGTCAAATATTTCATAAAATTCGATCCGTTTTTTCAGACGCTACGTCAGTGCCAGTTCTGTGATTGAGTAGATCTAGCTCTCTCATAAGCTGCACGTCCCGATGATGCTAAGTCTCGCCTCGTTACAAAGGAAAATGGCTCTGAGCACTATGGGACTCAACTGCTGAGGTCATTAGTCCCCTAGAACTTAGAACTAGTTAAACCTAACTAACCTAAGGACATCACAAACATCCATGCCCGAGGCAGGATTCGAACCTGCGACCGTAGCGGTCTTGCGGTTCCAGGCTGCAGCGCCTTTAACCGCACGGCCACTTCGGCCGGCTACAAAGGAAAGGATCACTTGTACGAGTATTTGGATTCGGTGGAGAGGCTCTATGAACCACACTCTTTGATACATCTGCAAATCCAGTAAACTTACAGGTGATACTGTAACAGGCGCAGAATATGAGCATGCAATCTGTGTTTAGCAGGAATTTAATATCTCTCACTTAGGGCACATGTAAGGCTTTTCACGGACACGATGTTCAGCTTGCAGATGTAATCGGACATTTCCGGAGTGTATACCTGGTATCATATAGGCCGTATCCTGACTATTACTACACATCAAATGGGTTATCATGGGACACAATGCTCAAAACGACACCAGTAAAACTGTGGTTTTTAACCGATGTTGATGTGTTTTCATTTGAGCGTGGGATCTGTGAAGGACTTTGCCAACGAATTCTTAGACACAACAACGCAAAAATTACGAACTGATGAACTGTGTAACTCAGTTGATTCAAGTTAAATTCTGTTTTCAGATAGCAAGAATTTATGTGGATTCACCACGCAACAATTTATATTTATTGGAGGGTTTCGATAGCTCAATCGTGCTGAAACCGATGGAATGGATTTTTCACCCGTGGCGTAAAACATCATACAGCATTACTCTAATTAATGTAACTATAAATTCTGCCAAAGCGGATATTTCGTTCCTGAATATGATATTTATCAATAGACAAAGATAGGATTTCACTGTGACTGCAAAACGTCGTTCTCTAACGACTATAGTCCTCAGAATTGTTGACAAAGAGACTTAAACAGCTTGCAGCATGTTCTTTTAGTTATGAGCTTATTATTTTTATTGCTTCGTAGATACTTACTTGGGACATTTTATAGATTTTACAATGATTCTTTGTTTCCTTTATTTATCTTTTGATATCGAAGATGGCAACTGGCTGATCGAAACTGATTATGGTGTTGTGAAATTTTCACTTGACTGTGCGATAAAATATAAAAAAATAAAAGAGCTTAGGCCTTTCACTTAGTCTCCAACGTAGTATGTCACTTTTTTCCAAAACGTTGTCTGTTTTTCTTCCAAAACTCGTATGAAGAATCACTACAATGGCAGTATTGTAGCTAACTGTGTGTCCTTTGAATTGGAGATACTGTAAGTGCAGCTCTACTTGCAGTCTGCAGTGTTGAGAATGTCATAGTAGGATAACCCATTCTCACAGAAATATTATTTTCTACACCACGTAAGACTAATTAGCCTGTTAAAACAAAACTGTTATGGATATGTTGTCAGTAGAGAATTACAAGCATACTCTATGCTGATTTTTCGGCCGTTGTCTCTAATATGATGACAAGAGTGGTGAATTAGTCTTAAGGCACTGGACTCGTATTCGAGAGAATATGATTCAGATTCCTGTGCAGCCATCCAGATTTACGAATGTCGCTGTTTCCCTAAATGTTAAGGTAAATCCTGGGAATTCCTTTAAAAAGAGTACCATCTATTCATCCTCCCCCCCCCCCCCCCAAAAAAAAAAATCAATGTTTATGCTCTGTCTGACGCAGTACCCAGCCTATACGTTATACAACAACAATAGAGACCCAAGGGCACCCGTATTCGTTTCACCTACGACTCCAAAAGTAACTAACATAGCAAACAGTTAGTGTTGTGGGCATCATATCTAATGTTACGACGTGATACAAGTGGATATGACGCAGTGACGTGAAAAGATTAATGTGTTACCATGTGCCCAATGTGCACTTTCAAAAATGTAGCGCAAAATACTTTCCTCGGTTGGATATTTACATCACGCGGCATGTACGAACTGTCTCTGTTACATTTCTGTCGTTCTCCATGATACCATTCCCACAAATCAAAACATGCTACAGGGTGGATAATCAAACGATACGTTCGCATGCGTTCTGATTGTATCACAACGCAAGTAATGAAGTTATCGCTCAGTCAGAACTTGAAAACATAGAGTACTGAAGGAGGTTTGCTCAACTGACTCCACTGCCCCAACCCACCGCCGCCCCCTCCACTTCATCTCAACAATCATGATGAAGTCATTACGTGGCCTCTATAAACAACATGGTTATACTCTGTCGCTTACCATGCAATTCCTTGATGACGTCGGCACGCGTTTTGTCCGTCTAGACACACAGTGAGACGACAAAAGTCATGGTATACCTCCTAATATCGTGTCGGACATCCTCCGGTCCGTTGTTGTGCAGCGACTCAACGTGGCATAGACTGAACAAGTCGTTGGAAGTACACTGCAGAAATGTTAACCCATGCTGCCTCAACAGTCGTCCATCATCTTGAAAGTGTCGCCGATGCAGGATCTTATGCACGAACTGACCTCTCGATTATATCCCATAAATGTTCGATGGGATTTACGTCGGCCGATATGGGTCGCCAAATCATTCGCTCGAACTGACGAGAATGTTCTTCAAGCCAATTGCGAATAATTGTGACCTGGTGACATGGAGCATTTTCATTCGTAAAAATTCTATCGTTGTTTGGGTACATGCATTCCACGAATGGCTGCAGTTGGTTTCTAAGTAGCAGAACACAACCATTTCCAGTCAATGATCGGTTCATACCACTGAAACACAGTCCACATCATTACGGAGCCACCACCGCCACCACCTTGCACAGCGCCTTGTTGACAACCTGGGTGCATGTCTTCGTGGGGTCTGCGCGACACTCGAATACTACCATCAGCTCTTACCGACTAAAATCGGGACTCACTGACCAGTCTATGGTTTCCAAAGCGTCTAGGGTTCAGCCGATATGGTCACTAGCCCAAGAGAGGCTCTGCAGAAGATGTGGTGTTAGTAAAGGTACTCCCCTCGGTCTTCTGCTGCTATTGTCCATTAACGCCAAATTTGCCTTCATTGTCCTAACTGATACATTCATCATACGTCCCAATTGATTTCTGTGGTTATTTCACTCATTGTCGCTTGTCTATTAGCACTGAAAACTCTACGTAAACTCCGCTGCTCTCGGCTGTTGAGTAGAGTCCGTCGTTCACTGAGTTGTCGATGTTGCGAGGTAATGCCTGAAACTGGGTATTTGCGGCACTCTCTTTACACTGTGCATATCAGAATATTGAATTCCCTAATGATTTCCGGAATGAAACATCCCATGCTTCCATAAATGGTTCAAATGGCTCTGAGCACTATGGGACTCGACATCTGAGGTCATCAGTCCCCTAGACTTAGACCTACTTAAACCTAAATAATCTAAGGACATAACACACATCCATGCCCTAGGCAGCATTAGAACCTGCGACCGTAGCAGCAGCGTGGTTCCGGAATGAAGTGTCTACAACCGCTCGGCCACAGTGGCCGGCCCCATGCGTCCAGCTCCAACTACCACACCACGTTCAAAGTCTGTTAATTCACGTCGTGCAGTCATAAGCACGTCGGAAATGTTTTCACATGAATCACCTGAGTGCAAATGAGAGCTCCGTCAATGCCCTGCCCTTTCATACCACGTGTAAGCTATAATACCGCCATTTATATATGTGCATATCGCTACCCGACGACTTTCATTATCTCAGTGTAATCTACAATGACATACACAAGCAATACTTAGTATCAACAACGGATGTGACAATTGTAAAAAAAATTAAGTATTAGGAATGTGAATTACAGAACAAACTGAAAATCCGTCAGAAGCCCTGTAAATCCGTCCTTATCGATCCTGGTTTAGTGGAGGCATCGAAATATTTGGAATACCTATTCTAACATTGTGTCTTACCTAAATCATACATTATTCGCTCAAAAACTACAGCGAAGTCATTTTTATGGTGTCAAGTTTCGTGAAGGTTTGTTGCCTTCAACTCAAGCGAAATACCGTAAAGAACCACAAAAATCGAATCGAGAATTTTCATTCCCAGCTGCTCACTGGAGAGGAAAACTTGAAAGTTCAATAAGCAAAAACATTTAGTTTTTTATCTGTCACAAAATACGACGAGTAAATCCGATGACTAATAACAACACATAAAATGCCCTTGAAAAATGTAAACGATAAGAAGTACGAGATGGCGTCACCTCACGCGGAACGCAGTTTTTCCCAGGGGTGATACGACAATCAACGCAGTGATAAGGCTTTTATGGGTAAACAACATGACGTGCCAAGATAAAAGACGCATTAAAACTAGTGATACTATCATGGTTTAAACAATACTTAATACGAAACTCTCTTATTTTTCATAACGATGTATAGCTTAGAACATGTAAAGAATTTGTAAGAATTATCTTTCACTCAACTTGTGACTCTTCATTTTCTTCTTCTTTTCTTCTTCTGTCAACAATAAATTCAACTATACTTCGTTTTTTATGTTTTATTTGATCCACATTGGAATTGGTTTGCTACTTTTATTCTTTCTGCTGACTGGTATTGGTGCAAAGCACGCTTATTAACAAAGTTATTAGCGGAAAAACTAAATTTTAATGATAATCTTCAGTAGATTCAAAATGGTATTACTGCACTCTGCTTCGCTGTTGTCCAGCTGTAAATGCGGATTCAGAAGACAAAGTGCAGTGGAGTGTAACAACATGGTAGGATTCTTATAACATTAAAATATAGGCCAGCAACGCGAAAATTATAGCAATAATAGCAAAATATTTACAGAGGACGAAAATACGGTTAATTTGGAGATAATACAATAGGTAACTTCATTTAAACCTTGGATGGCAATATACAGTATCTGTTAATATATCTACACATTAGGCTGAAAAAATTAAACAAACAATGGAAGCATTAACAGGTACTATTGGGAAATATAGCTGTATGAGAACTTAAAATCAGAATGCACAGAATCAGTGTTAAACCTTTTTGTCAGATACGTACCATGTCAATTTCAATAGAAAACAGGAAATTCATGGCTTTCTATGGAAAAACCCAAAAAGAACAAAAACAACAATAGAATACACGCTCATAGAGCAAATAGATGGATGTAAATTTTTTGGACCATGCTAATGTACAGAGGAGATCTAGTTCAAAAAGACAAAACTGAGAAGTTGAGCAACCTAAAGGGTACCATTAGAAGATCTCTCCAAAATAAAATAAGAACAGTAATTTATCTTAAATCTTATGAAGTTGTGCGAGTCTCAACATTGCTGTAAGGAAGTGAAATTTGAGTAATGAGTAAATGATAAAATAGTATTGTAGGCCAACGAGATGAAACTTCTCAGGAACATAGCAGGATACAGAAAGTTAGACGATAAATGAATTATAGATGTTAGGAAGATATCAATAATATTTGATATAAACCAAAAGGATGAAGAAAATACGAAAAAATGGATGTCCATCTGCTGCGAATGAAAGAGTTCAGATTAGCACTACATTTTTGGTACTATATACCACATGCTAAAAGATGCATTGGAAGACCAAATCTATCTAGAAAAGGCCGAGCAAGATGTAACGCATGACAACAGAAAAAGAAAAGGACCTATCCTGTTTCATGGAAGCGAGACGTAAATATTAAACCATTATAATAAGAGAAGAACGAAAGGAATATAAGTCAGATTTTGCAGCTGACCAGGGGTGTGCCTTTACGAGATAAAATCACAAGTGATGATATCGATAATGAACTTAATATTAATAAAATGACTGATGAAGTAAACAGCTAGCGAATGGAAGGGTTCTTACATTTGTAATGGATGAATTCGGACCATCACCCTTGAGATGAATACTTTCCTGAACCCAGAGGCAGATTATACGTCTGCTGACCGCAAGCAAGATGGAATCAACGATTACATTGGTTCGGAATGACATTTTCTTATCCAGTTTTATTTGGAAAAAGAAAAAGTACAATGTGCATAAAAAATCTGACGCTCGTCATCGCTGAAGTTCACAACAGTGGATTTCAGTTCTACGCTACCGTACTGCTATGTCTAAATTTCTTCTCTAGTTCGTTTGCGATTATCGCCTCCCTCTGGGTGGATAAGAAATCCACGCTGAAGTATCAGTAGGTTGTCTGTGAAACAGCAGGCTGAAGCATTTCAGTTTCTTAAATTCCACTATGATAAATTCACCTGTCTACACCTACAAAATATGAAGAAAGCATACAGATGGACACTAAAGTACTCGATCTCTTAGAAATGAAGCCGTGCAGCAAAATAACTTCAGTACAATTTAAAGATATGATCAAAGCTTTATAAACAGAAATATAAAGCTCACAGACGAACAACGAAATTCAGTGGTGGCAATTCCTTAAGTACCATGGGAAGCAGCAACGAAAATAAGGCAGAGCTGAACGCAAAGTATCACTTCAGATAGTGACTGCTTGCGGCCATACGTAAATTGTCTTAGAAATATTTTATCTCTAATATTCTTAACAGGCCACAGTCAGTATTCTCTATAGATATAAAATGAGTAAAAAAGAACAGATTTCAACCGTTGTTTTACTAGGGATCACAAGCTTACAATACGCATTAATCATATTTTTTTATATGTTTTGTGTGTATTTATTTGTAAAGTACATAAAACGAGAAGGGTTTTTGGGGTTCCTTAGCTCAAGCGGTAAAAACTGAACCTTTGCAGAATCTGGTGGCCGCATTAGCTTTTAATAATTCCTTTATTACAGGATCATGCAGTACCGATTTCGGATTTAATGCATACATAAAAGTAATTTAACACCGAGTCATTAAAGATACACGGTCTCCAAACGTTCGGTTGGCGTTAGAATTGTCAAATGGGCTGTTTGGTAGCCTGGCCTTTGTAGGTCAGACAAAGTCACTTCTCACCATGTGGATTTTGCGGTCATCTGTTGATTTTTCATCACTGGACCATACCCGCAGCTCCCAGTGCTCATGTACACTGCGTGCGCCTGCTACCCAATGGAATTTTGGATATTTCATTTTGTAACCATCCAGTTTAAGCAGTTCTGACAATTGTAACGCCATCCAAGCGATGGGAGACTGTCAATCTTTTGTAACCATCCAGTTCAAGCAGTTCTGACAATTGTAACGCCATCCAAACGATGGGAGACTGTCAATCTTTAATGACCCACTGTTAAATTACTCGTTTTTATACGCATACACCAGAGGGTACGATTAAATCTTTGCGAAACCCTATAAGACTCCGAAAGCGTTGGAGAGTCGTCCTGATACGCGGTTGGTGAATTTCCACCAAAAGCTCAAGAAGACTGGTTAAAGACGTGGCCAAGGCTCTCGATGGTGTCCCAGAAGTGTTCTGTGTGCTGAGGGTAGGTAAACTAGGGGAAGGGTACCACGGGAACGTGTATTCCTTAAAATTATTCTAAATTGAAGATGAACACTGGCCGATCGCAACAGGTTACGGCATTATGAAATTCTCACTTGACTGTGTTGTGAAAATATCAGTACAAAAAAGTTAAAGCATAGATAGCACACCAAGATTTGATCAGTGACTATCTCTGATTTAATACTGGTTACGACGAAAATATTCTGTCCATATAATCATCTTTCATTCCAGTGGTTCCTTACAAAGTTATCACGTATGAACCACAATGTGGACACTGCCGCCGCTACCTGTATGAGTATACTCTCAAGAAGAGCAATCTGCAATCAAGAATGTGATGGTTCATCTATTAAGAATCCGTGTTTCTCTGCAAATTCGTGTCGAATGTGAATATAGAAAGATGCGTACATTCTTCTAGCGACAGACCTCCCATAGATTAACTGGTACTGTAGTGTCCGGAAGGTCACAGAGAAAATCCCATTTCTATGGTGAACAGGCCTGGGGAGTGAAGGTATCGTCATCTAGCAATTTATGACGAAAATCTTTTCATCCTATTCTTTTACACTCTTTCTGCCCAAAGAGGCTAAATTTTAAAATGAAATGGGGTAATTTTATTTTCATCTTAAACACAAAGTTATGGACATAAGCAAGGATATCAGCAATGCCGGCACTACGCTTGTCCGTCCTCTTCTGGATTGTTGCTGTGCGGTATGGAATTTTCACTAGAGGGGATTGTCGGAGAGTAACGAAAAAAGTCCGAGAAGGGCGCCTCGTTTTGTATTATCATAAAAAAGGGGAGAGAGGGTCAGAATGCAATATGCGGGATAGTACTCATTAAAACAAAGGCGTTTTTCGTTTCGGAAAAATATTTTCACGAAATTTCTATTATCAACTTTTTCCTCGGAATGCGAAAACATTTTGTTGAGTTCCACCGACTTAGGAGGAAGTGACCATTGTAATAACAAGATAAATCGGAGCTCACACAGAAATGTTCAGATGTTTCGTACGTGCTATTCGAGACTGGAACGGTAGAGAAATAGTCTGAAAGTGGTCTGATGCTCTCCCTTCCAAGCATTTAAGTGTCAACTGCAGAACATTCATACAGACGTGGATCGTTGTTGTTGTTGTGGTCTTCAGTCCTGAGACTGGTTTGATGCAGCTCTCCATGCTACTCTATCCTGTGGAAGCTTCTTCGTCTCCGAGTACTTACTGCAACCTACATCCTTCTGAATCTGCTTAGTGTATGCATCTCTTGGTCTCCCTCTACGCCGGCCGGGGTGGCCGAGCGGTTCTAGGCGCTACAGTCTGGAACTGCGAGACCACTACGGTCGCAGGTTCGAATCCTGCTTCGGGCATGGATGTGTGTGATGTCCTTAGGTTAGTTAGGTTTAAGTAGTTCTACGTTCTAGGGGACTGATGACCACAGCAGTTAAGTCCCATAGTGCTCAGAGCCATCTGAACCATTTTTTTCTCCCTCTACGATATTTACCCTCCACGCTGCCCTCCAATACTAAATTTGTGATCGCTTGATGCCTCAGGACATGTCCTACCAACCGATCGCTTCTTCTAGTCAAGTTGTGCCACAAACTTCTCTTCTCCCCAATGCTATTCAATACCTCCTGATTAGTTATATGATCCACCCATCTAATCTTCAGCATTCCTCTGTAGCACCACATTTCGAAAGCCTCTATTCTCTTTTTGTTCAAACTATTTATCGTCCATGTTTCACTTCCATACATGGCTACACTTTTTTCAGAAACGACTTCCTGACACTTAAATCTATACTCGATGGTAACAAATTTCTCTTCTTCAGAAACGTTTTCCTTGCCATTGCCAGTCTACATTTTATATCCGCTCTACTTCGACCATCATCAGTTATTTTGCTCCCCAAATAGCAAAACTCCTTTACTACTTTAAGTGTCTCATTTCCTAGTCTACTTCCCTCAGCATCACCCGACTTAATTCGACTACATACCATTATTCTCGTTTTGCTTTTGTTGATGTTCATCTTATATCCTCCTTTCAAGACACTGTCCATTCCGTTCAACCGCCCTTCCAAGTCCTTTGCTGTATCTGACACTCAGCAGAACTAAATTAAGTCTCTTGTAGATCCTTTGTGACTGTGAAGCAACCAAGGGGCACGGTGAAACACAGAGAAGCTGCTGTGTCAGATGTGCAACTGTTCCCACTGGGTATTTGCCGCTACGCTTCCATTTCGCAACGTGCGACACGGGCGAGGAAACACCTTGTCGCAGCACAAAGGCAGGAGTGCGCTGTGCGCTATCGCGGCCACTTGGGTAATTCCACCTACCGGCTGGCCCTCGTGCATCGATAAGCAGTAAGCGAGCGCTATATATGGGCGGCGAACGAGACGCAGAGCACACTAGCTGAAACCCGCAGCCCGACTGACGCTCAGCTGCTCACGCCGCCAGAATGCTCGTGGGAACCGCTTGCCGCTACATCGCCGGCCGCGCCGCCGTGCAGACCGTCTACTGGAGGGCGGGCTCCAAGGTGGGCGACTCGCCCAAGCTCGTCAAGACGGGCAAGGTGCTCACCTTCGGGGAGAAGATGCCTGCCTCTCTCCAGGAGTCGCTCAACAAGCTGGGAGGCGCTGCTGTTAAGGTATGGCCACGCCAGGTTGTTTGTCTCCAGCATTGTACACGTATACACTATCTGGTCAAAAGTATGCGGATACTCACTAGTGGACATTAATATGGGGAGCATGCAGCCTTCGCCTTTGCAAAAGCTTTACTGGGGACACTTTCAGTGAGGTGTGTGAATGGTAGCCCATTATTCCTCGTGAGCTCCAACCACAGAAGGTAGTATATTGGACACTGGAGGAGGACCATTCAAATCCACGACCTTGTTTTCCCTAAATCGCGTCAGCCGAATTCTGGGTTGGTTTCTTTAAAAGGGTTCGGTCGACTTCGCTCCGAGTTTATGCCTTGTCTTTAACAACCCCAGTGTCGACGGGACGTTACACCAAAATCTTTCTTCCTTTCCTTCCTTTTACTGGTCTTCTTTGACTTTTCTTTTTAGCACGATTTCATATCGTATTTTATCTGTTCGATAAAATTTAACACTATATTTGAAACACTTACAGGTAACTCGTACCCATTTCAGTATCTGCTATCGTTCATGAAGAAAACTTCCCTCTCTTATAAGCGTATAAGTCAGTCACTTCGTCTTTTCGTAGTTCATCCTTAAGCCATCTTCCGTGTCAAATGTGCTGTACAGGCCTCTCAGCTAGTCATCCGAGGCTTCCTTACACCCGTTCTAAGAGACTTAGTCCTCCAGGAACTTAGGTGTAGATAGATGTTAGGTGTAGATATCTTTTTCCCTTGCACTTTTATTCCTCTACCGAAATTTTATTTTGTTTTCGTCATTGGTGCTCAAAGCGAAAATCCTACCTGACCACGAGCTTACCTTTGACACTCCAATACCGTCTTGGGTTTAAAAAAATGGGTAACACATCCCTACATGAGGTATTATGGGTTAAAACTAGAAGAAAAGTCCTATAATTATATGCATGGAAACAAGTATTTGTTGAGATATGGGCCATCTTACTTGTGACGGGTATTGTGTAGTATTCGGTAGGTAGGAGTCAGAAGAAATGACATAATGAACTATCTCAATAAGTACGTGTAGGCAGATGCAAATCTTCGAGGAATCATAGGGGTAAGGTATCAGGATCACTATAGTATCAATAAATGGGCAGAAATTGTATCTGACAGATTTATAGGGACATACACTTTACCAAAGAGATTAACAGGTGCTGTGTATCATCGATCTCTGCGCTATTGGAGAACGTTACCCTCGCAGAAAGACAACGAATGTGGTTTATGCTCTACGGTGCATTTTATACAGTCCTTGCGACGGTACCTCATTGCAACGATTCAAGGGTGCTGATGTAGTCGAGGAGGTCCGGTCCGGTAGCATGGCCTCCCCGTTCACCGGATATGAATCTGTCGAATTTATAGGTTTGGGGACATTTAGAGGCTCTATTGTATGCCCAACCCATCGACAATGTGCAGACATTAAGGAGCCTGTGGCCAATGCATATCACGCAGTTCGAATGGAACCTTTGTATTTGGAAGACTCACTGTGAAGAAGGTTGAATGATGTTTCAAGATGTGTGGCAACCACACACGGCACTGCCTGTGGGTCTGCTTCTACGTACGAGATGAGAGCCCCGTATTAGTTTTTGCACGTTTAATAATTGGAAATTTTCTTCCAGTTTTGACCAATACCGCTTCCTGTAAGAATATGTGTCACATTTGTAAACACCCTATATTACTCCCATTTGTGTTTCGTTGATTGTTCTCTATATCTGGACTTCAGCGATACTAGTCATAAAAATGCTATGAAGGTGATTGACAGTGTTAAGGATTTTTGTAAGCTAAGTTCAACAACGCAAAGAAATAAATGTCCCTGTGTACGAGTAGAAGTGAATATCGCTTTATTAATTTATGTGTCCTTATAAATCGAATTTTTAACCTGAGACTGGGGTTAGATTGCAATGATGGAGTACGGCCTGTCTCGGCGTATTATTAAGTGAAAATGACATAATACTACGGAATCAGATTTGGAGATTTAATGACAGGCAGCTTCGCTTTGAGTCAGATTTAGGAACGTGTCTGGATAGCTAAGACGTTTCAGTATAGGTTGTCGAAAGAGTTGCAGTTCGAGTCTCGGTCAAGCACACGATTTGAGTCTGTCGGCAAGATCCAGAGCCTAGTACGTTATAGCTGATTTTTCTTGCATATTAACATGTAAATTGCTCGGACTTGGCCATAATTATTCCGTGCTTAAATCTGGTCAAGAAAGAAACAGCAGAAGTTGGAGATACCAAATGTCCTAGCCTCTGACTACCAGTCTTCGTCTGCATATCTATAGACGTTCTAGATAAATGTAGAAAAACACCACGACGATTATATAAAAAGACTGCTTTTGTTCCCAACTCTGCGCATCCCCGATTTCTACCTCTAATGTCCTTGCTGACGAGCAGGCACTAGAGAAACACACAAGGTTCTCTAACTATTAGGCTCAAAAATATGCAAATGGTAAAGTACTTTGAAAGTAACTATCGAAAATGAATTTTTTTTATTGAGATGAACAGCTTACACTCTATAAAAGCACCGTAAGATCATAGCAGCAGTTCCGGGTGACGATTCTCGCAGCATGCGTTCCAATGTCATAAAAGTCATATAAAACATTCACATACTTGCTGAAATATCACTGCTGTCCATTGTATAATGAGACTGGAAGCTGGGACACAATTAACCAGTTTCTGGAGTTACATACATCAGTTTCCTGAAACCCCGCAGGAAAAGCTCCAGCGTTATTCATCACAGTCAACTGTTTATTGTCTCTCAGAAGTGTAGTGGATGTACGGCTATTCCATTTTACTAACCTACATGTTAATTTGGTACAAGAGTCACTTTTTGCCACCGCGGTATGGCACTTAAACAAAACAAAACATCCTTGCGATCGGACGACGCCAACTGTTAGACAATGAGCGGTGTCTTCGCTTCGCGTTTGCACTCTGCTGCACTGTGATGTGAAAACCCTAGATGTTTCATAGCCTGGAGCAGTGAATATCTTTTAGCACGAACACCGACGAAATGATATTTCGTGGTTATCAAGGCTTACATCACGACTGACACGACTCTTTTTTTGTCTTTGCAGAACGCGTAAGCGTCGTGTCCGAGACGGAACGAGTGTGCGTGGAGTCCGGGGCTAAAAGCACGTCACTGTCCACCTACACTTCCTCCGACGCTCCAGCACATCTGACGCCACCACGGACGCTGTGCCATGCGCTGATTTTTATGCAGTGCGCTGTCGCCGACAATATACTGATGTACTTGTGGACCCCTTATCCATGAGAAATAAATACTCTTGAACGACATTTGTACAGCCTTAATATAGCCTTTTCGTTCTTACCCTTTCTATTACCCGCCTATATGAAATACAGAGAGCATTGTATGACGGTACGATAGTCTTATATACTTAGAGTTGATTACAGCACAAGCAAAAGTGGCTTAATGTTGCTTTTGCGCCACTAGAATTATCCAACAGATCCAGTATTCCTGGGCCATCGTCTTGTTATCTTATCATAAAATGAAACGATAGAGCTCTGAGTGTATGTCGTAACGTGTTATACAACTAAAGAGCTGGTAGCGGATGGCATGAGATGACAGTTGACAGCCTTATCATTACCTTGAAGAACATGTTGATAGTGATCACTGCAAACAAAATCTCTGCTGGAGATGAAAGTACACCACTCGAAACCTCCAAGAAATGGATCAGGTTTTATCACAATGGCTGACAGTTGTCATTAGAATTCTGTGATCCACTCTTGAGATTTGGTACCTAAGTGGTAAATCGCGCAGTATTGTGTCACTTTCAGACATAGAAAATTTGACTTCGCAATTGTAATTATTATTGACAGTAGATTACACAGTTCGTATTTTAGATTAATGAAGTTAAAGGTAAGAAATTTGACATCTTTTTACAATGCAGCTTTATCGGACATACACGTCCTGATCAAGAAATCCATTCTAATGTGCACCTTCACGATAATTATAAGTGCTTTGTTCACTTTCCAAATCAAGGGGTGTCACTTTTACGGAGATTTTTGTCATTTATTGTTGCACACTATGTATACTATTAATATTTATGCTCAATTTATAGCGTTTTATACCACTTACTACTTCGGTTGTATCTCTATCAATGTGCGAGGATATACACTGCGCAACAGAATTAAGGGATCATTTTTTCGAAACCTCATAAATTCTTCCATTGCATCGTATAAATTGAAAATTTGGCTCAAAGGTGACTAGATTTTCCTCTGTAATGGTGCAAAAGTGTGGCACCCTGCGACGCCCCCTCTACTTCAGTGGTGCTTCAAGATCACTTTACAAAATTTAAGCACTAAATAAGATTGGTGGCTGCTCTAGCGCCTGAGGATTAGCCAATCCCTTCAACACCCCTCGCCGTGATTTCAACGCTGGGTGTAACGGTTCAGACCGCCATCGCAGAGGCGTCAAAAAGGGGGGAAATGTGTGTAAGGAGGGTCTGATACGTCCACAGTGACGTCGGGCAGAACTGTGGCGAAATATGGTGCCAGTATGATATCATTACCTCACCTTAGAGCTCATATAAACTTCTTAGCTGTGGCCTTTTTTTCACTCGTGTCGATTCCATGTTTTTTGAAGCATCGGCGAACCCGACGATGGCTTCGCAGGGTGCCACGCTTTTGCACCCTTACAGAGAAACGTCGTAGGTATCTTTGAGCCAAACTTCAAACTTTTTCAAATTTAGGAAAAGTTATCCTTTAATTTTGTTATGCAATTTGTACTGTTGTTTATTAATCGTGCTATTATGAGGGATGAGCGATACTCGCTTACAGAGAAAAAGGGGGAGGAGGACATCCTGACCACACTCACGAGGTAAATATTTAACGAGGCTGGCAACAGACAACGACTTACGTAATACCGCATAACACCCCGGGCTAAAGCTACTGTGATCGTGACCAACCTGTATTCACGGAGCCATGGTCTAATTCAGCAACAGATTAATAAATCTGAACGGAGATTTGATAAGGATTCGTAAAAATATTAGTCGTAGCTTTCTAATGATCTCCACATGGAATTTATTGAGCAATAAAGGAGCTGTCCTCGTTAAACATAAGGTACACACAAATTAGCAAATGAAAGTGTCCCCTGTAGTTGAGAGAAAAAAAATTAACTTTCATATAAAGTTTGGCTCTTTTTTTATAAGCGTGTGATCATAAGGGTTATATAGACTCATAAAGGTCAATTCTATTCATTAAGCAACGTGATAGGTGCCTACACACTACGTGATGGACATATGACTGAACATGAGTGCACCACAAGAAACTAAGTTAAATTTTAGAAAGGAATAAAAATTAACATTGCATGTAGACTCAGAATAGTTGTATTTTGTTCATTAAGCAACATTTCAGTGGCTGATGCGGTATGTGATGGGCATGTGACTTAATATGTGTGAACCACAAAAGCTAATTTCAGATTTTATTAATGGACGAAAATTGTCTATTCATTCAGGTATTATACTCAGAAATTTGAGTTGTATTCGTTAAACAACATTGCAGGTGCCTACCCACTGTCTGACTGGCATATGACTGAACATGAGTGAACACCGAAAACGAAGTTAAATTGCAAACTTTCGAACTTAATAAAAATTGGTCATACATGCAGGCATTAGATAGACTTAGAAAGTTGAGTTCTATTCGTTGAGAAACATTACAGATGTATATGCACTGTCTGATGGGCACGTGACTGAATTTGAATAAATCTAATGGCAAGGAAAGACTAGAACTCTACACTCAAAATTAAGTAATCATGGAATTTTACACACAACATTAAATAATTGAAACAGTTATTAATGACTTAAGCTCATCTGACATGATCCCTACACTGCCCAGATGGGAGTGAGGTCAACACGAAGGAATATCTTTCTAAACTTGTAGAAATAAGGCATACTTTTTATAAAATATATTAATTACGCTACCAGTTTCGAGACTACTTTGGTATCATCTTCAGTCCCCAATGCAAACTGAATGGTGATATCCAACCCTCGGTGTATCAAGACAGGTACCATGTATATTCAATGGTCTCACGGGTTTCTTGAGCATGGAGTGCACACATCGTGTAAATAAAAAGTACTGCTGTTGATATCCCTTAGTTCTACAAGTTTGTGGCCAGCCACAGTACCACATCCACTTCATTGATAGAACATCTAAAACAGCTTTCTTAGTTCCCTAACTCACGAAAATATTGTGACTATCGATGGCTTATTTAGCACAATTATGAACTTCCCTTGAGGTTATTATAGATGATAGCAGAGAATTTACTTTGAAAACTATGTAAAAAAGCACCTACCTCTGTGTAATCAGAAGGATGTGGCCACTTGGTCTGAACACAAAGCATTTCCGCGAAAATTAGAAGAACTCGCATAAAAGCAATGTCGTGTTCATTTGAACTGCTAGAACCTCTAATAAGATCCTAGAACTGAAAAAGAAAATGATAATTAGAAAACTAACTCCCTTACCAACATTCTTAAACCTTCACCATACCCACTGGAGAGTCAATTGCAAGTGTGTTTTCTTTACCCAATGATCACCCAGGGAGTGTCTTTCAAAACTGTCTACCGTTAGCTTGCCCGCTTAAAGCTGTCAAACTAGCGGGACCATCCTTAGCATGGCACCTGTCATGCTGCTACAGTTAATATCTCCGTACACGTGTTAGTATCCAAAAGATTGGCAGACCTGAGTTAGCGGACTATAAATGTCGTCGCCCACAAGAAAATATGTTTAACTTAAATTATTGTGATTTAGATTCACATACAGGATTAGGATGAAGGGTATAAGGTTGATATTCTTTATACAGAGATAAAAATAAAGAAAATTAACTCTTTTCCTTCCTCGAGGTTATCTGCTGTCACAAATAGGTAGTGAGAGCTAGAGACAAAACAACAACAAGATTAACAGATCATTCACTGAGTTGTTAAGTTATCCCTTTGTATAAGCTGGATGGAACATGTGGCATATTATTAGTACGTTTAGTTCTAATCATGCCACTGAAGGAGTAGATAAAGTTCTGTAGTTTGTATATAACCCAAACATTGGTGGTAACATATTCACAAAACATTGGAGGCTTTGAGGACCATGCTGTCAACCCCCCAATAGCCATCTGCCATTCGAGTCACAGAGATTGGTCGTCGTGCAGTCTTGAAGAAGAAAATAGAACGTTTTGAAAGTGGTGCTATAGAAGAATCCTGAAGATTGGGTGGGCAGATACAGTTATTAATGACAAGGTGCGAAATCGAAATGTGAAAAAAGAAATGTGTGTCACAACTCGAAGAAAAGAACGAGTCGATTGGTGTAACAAATCCTGAGGCATCAAGGAATCCTTAATTTGATAATGAAAAATGTGAGGATCAGACCAAGGGATGAAAACAGTGAGCAGTTTCACATGCAAGTAGATTGCTGTTATCATTCGAGATCAGAGATCGGTGATTTTCTATCCCAAGAGGATGACTCTCTATTGTATGTTATAATCTAGCACTGAATTATCGAGATATTTACTGTATTGTGGTTTACCTATCTGCTGTTAAACTCCGAGCTGTCGCTAGAGACCTGTATCACATACAAATTGATGACCTTGGCGGATTTCTCCAATTCTGCTCAGCGAGGTGGCGAAGTGGTAAGTAACTGGACTCGCATTCAGAAGGACATTGGTTCAAATCTCTGTGTGGTAGTCCTTAAGCGACTTAAAGCAAATTACAGGGTGGTTCAGTTTCATAAGGTCATGGCAGCTCTCCTTCCCCATCCATTTCGAATCTGGGTACAGGCTTCCTCGCGACCTTGACGTCGACTGGATGTTAATCCATAATCTTTCTTCATCTTTCCACTTTTATATTCGGTTCGTTCAAAAAATTTAAAAGTGGTTGTGTGCTCTATTCCTGCAGTGTGGATGTTTTGATACGGGTTAACTGAACATTGAAGTTGCGAGCGCAGTACGTAATTAAAAACATCTGGGGTTAATATGAAGACTGATATGGTCGCACTTTGAAGCTAAGCTGGACGACATGGACGTTATTTTAATCAAATACTGAAGCTGTTATCACGTCAACTGCTTGTTTGTCTAGACCTGTGCAAGTTATTAACGGTATAGGAGATGTTGTTACAACCGCTAGTCAGATCAACTATATTTCTGCGATCTCAGAAACGTAATACGTTACTTCTTAAAGTTGGAGTCCTTTGTTTGGAAAATATGAGCCAATAATTTGACTGCCCATATCATCGAGTTATTGACTGTGATCAGGGTATTGCAAAGATACACTAATCATGGCAACGCTTTATGAGGACAATAACACTGGAAAGAATCCAATACCCTGTACTGAAGTTCAGAAAAATTTCATCACGTAAGACTCTGGACAGGAAAATGAGTTTGCTGAATTGCGTGGAATTGTATTCTAAATGTGGATATCCAAGTAACAGCGAATAGTGACTCCATGAATAAAATGGTGGCATTTAACTCAGTAAAGCTTGGGCGCAGCTTTGTAAATTTTAAAATGGGTGCAGCGAGCTCAATACGAAAGTATGAAATTCGATGACGTTGTAATGACATAATCGACGTTATCATGGCCGCTAGCCGGAGACTGTGTAAGAACTATAACTGCCACAACACGTACGATGTCAGTTCTGAATGGCAGTGAAGTATTCTAACGAAAATTCGTGTTTTTCATACCACTAGAGTTTCAAGAATTTTGTGTTAATTCCTCTCGCCTTTGACTTCATTTGTGAACTTTGAAGCAATAATTAATTTTAGAATGGCGATAGATTTTCCTATCGTGGGACTGCCAACATGCTGATTTCACGTGAGAAAAACCCACCGTAATGTCAAAGAATACAAGGTGATAGTGAAACGATAAAGTCAGGTTTACAGCGATAACTTCTTCGGAGAAAAAGGCAAATAAGATACTGCTATCGTTTCGACAGGCACCAGAATATTTCAGTTAATCTCCACATAACAGCGATTTGTCCTCAGACGAGCACTCGAGATGAGAACGAAGTATCAGTTATTTTATCTTATCTCGCACAACGTTTCAGCACGGCAGAATGTTGTATACTGCCTCCACATGGTCTGAAAATGATGGTGTAACAGTTTGGATTCGATGAATTGTTTGAAACAGCGCGTAGGTATTCCTGTGTGGCACTTATTCTGCGTTGGAAATGTGGTGTCACCGCCAGCCATCACACTTGCTAGGTGGTAGCTTCAAATCGGCCGCGGTCCATTAGTACATGTCGGACCCGCGTGTCGCCACTGTCAGTGATCGCAGACCGAGCGCCACTACACGGCAGGTCTCGAGAGACGGACTAGCACTCGCCCCAGTTGTACGGACGACTTAGCTAGCGACTACACTGACGAAGCCTTTCTCTCATTTGCCGAGAGATAGTTAGAATAGCCTTCAGCTAAGTCCATGGCTACGACCTAGCAAGGCGCCATTAGCATTATATTGCATTTATCTAGAGAGAGTCTCACTTGTATCATCAAGAACGCTGTATACAAATGATGGATTAAAGTTAAGTATTCCAGCAGCTACGTACATTTCTTTATAGCATTCATTACGTATCCTGTTTCAGACCTAACACCCATCCTGCGTGAGCTTATAGCGTGCATTTCGGTCTCCTCAAACCACACTGTGTCGGCACTTCTGTCGACACATCAGGAAATTTGTAAGCCTGAGGGCACGTAGCACACACCCATACGTCCGCAAGCATTCACACAAATAGGACGCGAAATGCATCGCCATTTAATTGTTTCGCTGATGTATTTCATTTCCCAGTAAAGCTGTTGCCACTGTGACCGCAAAAGAACACCGTATAGAGTTGGCAAAATGGCGGGACTAATTATTTTACGAGAATTACTACTTTCAGAATAAAGGGGAGTCAAAATAAAGCCAGTCCAGAGAATATTCTTGAAGAAGCAATTCAAACAGCGCAGGCATCTTTAGAAAAGTATCTGGAACGAGTACGAACATCACATAACCAGTTGAATAAAATAATTTTGCGGATTGGGCCGCTTCATTTTGAACATTAGAAACAGTTATAAAACGAAACCGACTTTTCAACTTTCTTAGAGGGGATCTCTATGAGGTGACGAAACTACAGGGCTCCGATGATGGTCTTCCATATGTACCGTCTCTTTCCGAATGCCGCGTGACAACTGACATCTCAATTCTGAAACATTATAGGAATGTCCAAAGTCAAGATGCGTGTGTTGACAGCTACGGGCTGTGTTACTCTAGCGGGTGACTGGCAGACAACAGTAAATCGCGCAACTTGTACCCAGGGGCCACTGGTTTATAATGTAGAACCGAGGTCGTAAGGAGCTACTTTGAAGCGGACAATCCCTCCTGTTCGTGTTGTTGGGAAGTTTAATTACATCAGTAGTCTCTCAATTTTCGCTTCTCAGCCAGAGCTGCCGAGCATGCATACGGACTTCTTAGAAGTGAATATCCCCGATGGATTCGGCTATAGTACATGTGCTGTATTGTTACAACACGGCGGGTTGGGAAGACCATTTTCAAAACCCAGTAGTTTCTTCGCCCTGACAAATAGAGCTACAAAGATGATCGTACTGGCAGATTTGTATTGTGACTGTTTTTAATACGACAAACTGACATGGTCAAGTACCTATAAGGAAGTTATTGAGATTGACACTGGTCTGCTGAATGCTACTCACGTACACCGGATAATATTGCCCAAGTGAAAAATAGCTTGTAGAACAGACCGGAAAAATCGCGGCGCCAGTCAGCTGTAAACAAGTCAATTTAAACATCGTTGAGTCAGAATATTGACAAAAGGAACCTGCATATTTTTCTTTACAAATTTTCGGTGTACATCAGTTAAATCTGTAAAAACAACCTTGCAGGTTAGGTTCTTCAGGTGGTTTCTGAATTGGATCTACGTGTTTCCAGAACAACATGATTTTCATTTCGACAGTTCATTTTATCAAAGGAGGGCTGTCTTCGCCGGCCGAAGTGGCCGTGCGGTTAAAGGCGCTGCAGTCTGGAACCGCAAGACCGCTACGGTCGCAGGTTCGAATCCTGCCTCGGGCATGGATGTTTGTGATGTCCTTAGGTTAGTTAGGTTTAACTAGTTCTAAATTCTAGGGGACTAATGACCTCAGCAGTTGAGTCCCATAGTGCTCAGAGCCATTTGAGGGCTATCTTCGTAGGTGAACTTGCAGAACACGTGCCACTACGCATCAAAACACCTTCATCAGGGCGTCGAACACCCTTTCCATAGTATAATGATTGATATTTCGTGCGCAATTTTTGGGCCAGTTCTATTACAGTGACCTTGTAGTTTCTTGTGGGCTACGACTTTTTTTCAGATACCGTACCGTGCAGCTTCACTGGTGAGTAGCAGACTTGCAGATAAAATAACATTGGTGAGTATCGCTAATGTTCCCCACCAAGTGGAACACTCGAATGTTCCATTTGATGACTGACATAGAGACCTTGCAGTAACAGCAGAGTACAGTTGGACACAAGGAGGATTAGAGATCTGAGGGTATTTAATCAGGACAGTTTCAAAAGTGCCAGACGCATGGGAAATTCCAAATTCAAAGCTGTTTGGTAGCTTTCTATGGGACAAGTATCAAGTGTTGAAGGGACTATTCTCATATGAGAACGACGGTCATTGTCGGCGAGATTAACATCGTAAGAGGGTTGTCAGAGGCTATTTCAAGTTACGTCGTTGGATAGAAATAGAGGGTAAATTTAGTCATTTCGATGAAACCACCTATACGTCTAATCTCATGATTAATAATTCCGAAAATACTTGAAAAATAGGTTACGATTAAAGCAAGGCCATCAACAGAAAAAACAGAGTAGGAAATAAGAGACGTTGTGACTTGCTTATGACTGTTAAGTAATAAAATAGCTAGTAATGGGGAGACCTCTCAGATATGCTTTACATCTCATGCCTCCTGAAGATTAGTTCTAATAAACAACAACGTTATTCTACGAATTTGTTTTTTAGCGCCTTCATGAACATGGATGAAAATTCACTTCGCAGTGAAGTGGTCCACGTCAGGTTCGACGTACACAAATTAAAGCTCAGGTACTCAATGAAAAGCAGGTTTACTGAAATGAACATAAAACTTCAATTCCTCTTCTTCAGAGCATGATCACACAACACAAGAGGTAGTTCACAATTAACTCTCTGTCAAGGAAGAGGATGGACTGTTAGCCAATGAAACGAGGAACTGATTGTCTCTTCAGAAACACTATGTTGGTCCAAATTATTGAAATCCTGGAGGTCTACGCCGTGGAGACAAAGTCTCGGCAATTGCTTGAGGACGAAAGCGGTATGGCAAGTAGAAGATGAGGTAACTTTGACCCCAACCAAGGGGTCATTCAAGGAAATCTCATGCAATTCCACATGTCATCAATTATTTCCAAGATTGTTTCAAGAAACATCACATCGTGCCACGTGCCAAAGTCAAGGAGTGGAGCGCCTCCCTATCCCCCTGCACTTCTACAAACTTTGCATGAAGCAACCATCTCTGAGATAGTGGTAGCAAGACTTGACTTCATTTCACATGCATGTAATATTTCGCTACCGTCAGCTCAAGCCGGGCTCCATAAGCCCGTACACCAGTAACTTGCATGAAGCCGCACCCCCCCCCCCACATCCCCCCGAATGCACCTATTTCCAACAAATGGCGAAACCTCCCCACCCCAATCTACCCCCCAGCCTCCCCCCTGCTCTGCATTCTTGATCATGAGACTCGACTGCAGTTCTCATGCACATCATATTTCGTTGCTATCATCACTCTCACCCCCCACCCCTTTCCCCTCCGAAGACGCAGACTTTTGCAAATTTTCCATGAAGCACCCCAGCCATCCTGTCCTGTCCCACCCCCACACGCCCATATGCCCACATGGGGCATGGGGCACAGGGCACGGGGCACAGGTTATGGGGTACAGGGCATGGGGAAATAGCATGGGGCATGAGGCATGACTCGTGCCTCGCACCTCGCACCTGGCACCTGATACCTCCACTCTGCAGCTATATTTGCTTTACTGAGTTCTAAAAATTCGCTTAAGGACTGACTCACTAGTCCTCGACGCCATATATCATCCGCCAAAGAATACTGGCATGAGGAGATAGAATATTTCTCTATAAATAATTAAAACCAACAATTGCTTATAAAGTATACTTAACAAAACAAGAATTTTATGTGCTGAAAATGAGTTTTTTTACCTTAAATGCTGCCCCACAAGTCTGAAAATGTAAAGGCAAGTTCACTTCCATATTCTACTTGCTCCTATTACCAGCGAAGGGCTGTACTGAAAAATCGATATTTCTCTATGTACGATTAAGAACCAAAATTTGTTTATAAAACACAAATAACAAAATAGCAATGTGTATTTGGTGAACATTTTTACCTTAAATGACATCCCAGAAACCCAGAACACACGAAATAATAGCAAATCCAGTTTCGCCTCCCAGTAGATGGCTACATTGAAAAAATCGTCAATAGATCTTTTGCGCCAGTTCAAAATATGGCTCCACTGCGAAAAATCATCCTTAGGTCGTTGGTTGTACCTTGAATAAGTAGTTCTCACTGTTACTAGCTCATAGCTCCACAGTAAAAAAACACAGTCATAAATTAATTATTTTCGACAGCAAAGATGTCGAAATATTCTAAAATGTCTGCAAAATAAGTAGGCTACGCAATAAGCGCAATGCTCACAGCTCTTGGAATCTTCAGAATTATGTGGGTTGTAACCTCCCCCCTCACTTACCGACCTTAATGACAGTGAAAAATTAAACCGCGTGTACCTAATGGAAATTTGGGAAAAGCAATCGTCACCGAAGTTAATCTATCGGTAAAGAGGGAGGAAAGGGTTACATCTAAATGAAAGGAATAATGCAAATGAAACTGGTGGGAATTAATTTTTGAAATAGGGGTAAAGTTAATAAAGAAAGTAAATGTGCGGCCGTTACGTTAGCAATTAACTAGCGGTAATTAGATATTTGAGATTTGGGGGAAATCACGGTCGCCAGTCCTAAGGACAATTACTATAGTAACTGAAAAAGAAAGGTTATTACACATATAATTAACACTAGAAGCGTGGCAACTGAAGGTTGACACGTGTGGTGTGAAAACTGAAAGTTTGTCAGAAGTAATAAATTTCGCTACACCCTGACTTAATTTAGCAAAAGAATTAATAAAACCGGAAAATCGAAAGTTAATTTAGTGACTGAAGTTAATAGTGAGCTTTCTTTCTGAAGCACATCGAAATTCAGTAAAATACAGTTAGTCTTGGACTACCTCAGCAATCATTTCAAAAGCTACTTGAATCTACGCAATTTAGAAATAAGAGATTTAACTTTGATCTTGAATTAAATGATTCTGAACAATTAACAATAGTAAAATGTAGTACGTACCAAGCTGAGCTGCAGTCACAGGTAAGCTAAAATACGGTAACAAAGCGCGCACTCTTAATTCGTGCTTGTGTAATCTGAATATTGTAGCCAGCTCTGAGACTTTAACTGAACTTTGAAATTAAAGCAGCGAAATAGAGTATTACTTTAATGCTGGCGTTTGAATTTCAATGACACTCGGGTTCATTTCGGAAAAGGAAGGGACCCTGCTTGGCAATGCAATTGGGACAATGAGCAACAAAGGTTCATGCTAAGTTGCTGTAATTTTGCGAGGCAAATGGAACAATTTGAAAAGCTGAGGTCTGCCATACAGTTCTGAAACTTTACGTGATTTTAGTCTTCCTTGTTGGTTGATTGAAGGTTTGAAGCCGTCGATCGAGGAGGCGGCGACAGTCACTCATTGTCGGCCGTCGCTGTTGCAGAAGCTGGATGTTGGCGCGCCTTCTTCTCGACACGGTCACCAGGCGAAACGGGCTCTTGATGTGCGCCAGCTAATGTTTCCCGTCCGCGACACCATGTCAGAAACTATCATCGCAAGTCGAGCGCAATTACATGCTGCCAAACCCCGAAAGCGCGGCAACTCGCGGGAGCGTCACACAACACCTGCTCCACTCGCTACTCCCGCCAGACTCCGACTGCCCTGCCCGCGCTCCACGCGGCAGAGTTCACACTCCCAAAGATCCTACACACTTTGAGTCTTCACACGACCTATCGATGTAATCGTTCGATAGCAGTTTTCCCTAGGCAAGACCCAGCGTAAAAATACAAATACTATTTACGAAACAAACCAATTATACATCGACATAAGTGCATAAATATATATATATATCCAAACAGTAAAGCAATTACAATATATAAATAGACAGAAATGTCATATCTTGAGGTAACAAAACAAGGAAAAAAATAATAGTACAATAGATGGAAATAGGAGGATATGCATTTCCGGCGTTTCACGTGCCCCACATTGTCTGAGGATGTTCGTGTAACGTAAACAGACTCAGAAAATGTCCCAAAAAAGAAACTGCGGAAATGCATATGCTCAAAACATCAACAAAATTTAGCATTCGTCTAATTAACCATAAATCAATTTTTTAGACCATAATAATTGAGTGGAGACACTCCTAATCTTATTCCACTGTGTCATCTTGATCAAAATAAAACAGGTTGACAACATATTAAAATTCATAGAAAATATAGAAAATGGTTTAGCTATTCCAAAATCATTAAAATTCGTAACACTATGAGGAATGGAATACTATTTGCAAAATTAATTAGATTGCATGGTCATAAAACCAGGTAGATCAAAATACGCAAATAAATAATTAAATAGACTACACATTTTATATAACCTTTTCATAATTAATATTCTCGTCACGAGAATCTACTTAACGCTAAACAAGAAAATAATACACATCAGATCGAAAAAAACATAAATATTGACAGTAGAATTCTTTCAGCTGTCCAGGAAGAAAAACAATTCCGCCTTCCGTACTCGCAAGTACAAAGAATGCCGACAGCGGCCCAAGAGCCAACAGCGGCACAAGAGCCGACAGCGGCTCGCCTCGCCAGTATTGTTGCGCCCGCGTGTGCGGCACGCTTGATCTCACTCGCCCTTGTGACGGCGTTTCCAGAACGTCCGTTCCACTGAATTCTTTCGGAAAAACTCACTCCCGAGTAATCTCAAGGAGTCCATAAACACTATCACAGTGGATAACTCAACACTGTCCATCATCACACGCATGTACTAGCCTGAAACTTAAAACAGCGTCTAAGTACATCGGCAATGACTAGTAAATCACATATTTATGGAATCTTACAGCTAGTTACAAAATCATATTTACATTGCTTAATCTACTGTGACTCAGCTGAAAACTTAAACTAGCAGCTTGGATTTTTAAATTGATTAATATTCAGTAACTCTTAAATCATTTAATCAACATAAATTACTTATTAATTACAACTTCTTTAATGACCTCTAGGTCAGGCAAAAGCATCGCCACATGGCACATCCTTAAATCTTACACTCTATATCTACATACTGTGCAAATTACCCTATCTGTGGTACTAATCAATCCTTGGTTGGTACAATTTCAAGTCTACAATATTCCGTAAGCATTTGTGTGAGGTATACCAATGACTTTATATGGTCCATTATAAACAAACTTAAATTTAGAGATTCCATGGTCTATCTCGCTCGATTTCTCATGAGCTTTTACAAGTACTAAGTCTCCGATTGCAAACTTAGCAAAACGCGCTTTAGCGTCATGACGACGTATGCGAGCATCAGCTTTTAGCTTCGTTACTTCTCGCAAACGATCTTTTTTCACACCAATACTAATGTCAATCCGTGGAGGGAATTTGATTATCACTTCCACTAAACTTTTACTTCTGTCATCCAACAGAATTTCCTCTGGAGAAAATCCCGTAGATTCATGTCTCAAGGTGTTCATAATTCTCTTAAATTCTGCTTCATATTTGCCCCATGCCCTATGGTTGTGATGGCAGTAGGTACGGGAAAGTCGGCCTCGTCTTTGTTCGTGTGTTACGTTTGACACACCTTCTACAATACTTTCCAATTCACTTTCTACATTATTGTCAATGCCGAGATTCTTCACATTACAGTAGTTCAGATTCATACCTACGTCAATACCATCCGGCCAGTTAACAATGTGTATAGGCTGGTATTGCCTATGCACACCGTCTCCTGCCTCGTCAAAACTAACTACTATTGTTTTATCTTGGGACGTACATGTCAACGTTTTGCTTTCGCAGTTAATCACTGCACGGTACTTTAATAGCCAATCTAACCCGATAATTACTTCCGTAGTTAAGTCTGGCACGACGACAAACTCTTGTTCAAATCGTGCCCCACATATCTCGAAGTTGACAAAAATCTGTTTTATGACCGGTTCACTGGCCTTCCCAGTAGCACCGATAATTTTCACTCCTGTTACTGGCATAACTACGATGCCAGGTCTGTCTTTCAGTAACTCAAATATTTTCCCAGATACAGCACTCAATTCTGCACCGGTGTCAATCAACACGTTTAGTTGTAGGTCGTGCGTATTAACAGACACTACTACCCGTCTACACTTGTCCTCGACTGTTTCTGTATTTTCCCACAGTAAATCCTCGTCTATATCCAGGTCATTCCAGAAAAAACCATCCGGCTTTGATCCCAAACCCGGCTTATCTGGCGGCTTTTTCAGCCTCTGTTTACTTACAGTTTTAATTTCAACAAGTTTGTCCTGAGGCTTAGTCTGTAGCTTCGCCTCCAATACCGAAACCTTTTCCTGTAACTCGTCAACTAGTGAGTGTTGCTTTGCTATCAATTCACTAATTGTCACCTTTGTTGATTCCTCTTTGGCCAGATTGATCTCATCTGCCAATCTACCTGG